>NC_069803.1:25000000-25625000 GCF_027406575.1 Nycticebus coucang | reverse complement strand
AGACATACAGTGAATAAATATCAAAACAATGAAGCTCCTTGACTTAGAAACAGAATAATCCCACAATTAAAAGTCTTACTGAGTGGCTTGGTCCCCATAGCTCAGTGAGAAGGGTGCTGGCTATATACACCGAAGCTGGTGGGTTCGAGTCTGGCACAGGCCTGTTAAAACAACAATGGCATCTGCAACCAAAAAGTGGCCGGGCATTGTAGTGAGCACCTGTAGTCCCAACTACTTGGGAGGCTGAGGCAAGAGAATTGCTTAAGCCCAAGAGTTTGAGGTTGCTGTGAGCTGTGATGTCATGGCACTCTACCAAGGGTGACATAGACTCTGTCTCAAAAAAAAAAAAAATGTCTGAGTGTTTGATGTCAATAAGCACTGTACTAAGTGCTTACCATAGACCCTGATAAAATGCTTTGGGAAGAAAAAAAAGTTACACTGATTACTTTGTCTACTGGGAGCTGGGTCAGTACAGTGACAAGACAAGCAAACTCCACAACCAGGTTGCCCAGCCCATGTCACATCTCCACCACCCAGTGGCTTTGTGATTTTGTGCAAGTTCCTTAACCTCTTTTTTACCTCAGTTTCCCCATCTGTAAAATAGGGATATTAATGCTACATATCTCACAAGATGGTTGTGCGCATGTGAATGAGTTAATATGAATGGATCATTTGGTAAGAAATACTTGTATGAGGTTGGACAATTAAGCACATTTTCTAGGATAAGTTCATGAACTTAATTGTTGACTACAATGATAGTTCTGATAGCCATTCCAGAAAAAGAATTCCAAAATTGTTTTCGAAGGGTACACTGGGTGCTGGCATTGGTGCATAGCTTCCCAGGGGGAGTACTTCAAAGGTGACCAGAGTGACACTCAACAACGAGGGATGTGGCACTTTTTCTGGGACGAGTTCGCAAACTTAATTATCTGACCTCATATTTCTTTACATTGAACTCTCTGCACAGTCTGTTTTGAACTGATAATATAATACCAACAAGTCCCATTTATTGAGTGTTAATGTCGAGGTACCTCACTAACTCAGTACTTACTATACAAGATGTTATTTACTTCTCCCAAGCATTCTCTATGTAGGGGCCTCCTATGTGGCAGGTGCATCTGGGAAGGTAGGAGGTGTTTTCTGGTCTTTTTGTAGTTTGGCCAAGCCTGGTCCCCTTTCTGGTGGAAAGGAACGTCCTCTAGTTCCCTTCTGCCTTCTGTCTCCCTGGTGGATTATGCTGTAAGGGAGCAGATGAAAGATCTGCATGGGTTCTCTTACCTTTTTTTTTTTTTTTTTGGTAGCAAACCCAGATAAGACTGAAGATTTATGGAGAGCAGGTTTCTAAAAAGTTCTCCTCTTCCCACAGCATGAGAAATTCAGCTTGTACATCGTTGATGCCCAAGAGCCCGAAGAAAGCAGAGTAAATGTTTCAGGAATTCATTCTAACTATGTTTTTAATTTTTTTGCTGACTGAATTCAACCTAAAGAAAAACATGTACCCATACCAGATTCTAGCCTATTTCTTTTCCCCATTAATTAGGGAAAACCCATGTCTGGCGGATTCGGGAAGTTTGGCTACGGTTGTGTGGAGGCGTGGAGAGTAGACAAGGCTTGTTCCTTCTGTGGTGGGACTGGTTCCTTGTGTTTCTATTTTGATCGAATAGAGTAAATATATTCTGGGCTTTTCCTGAGGCAATGTAGGCCAGGTTGTATTTTTAAAAAGGTTTTCTTATTAGAGTTATGTAACGCCTCCAGAAAAGTAGGGGATTTCTCAGGAAAGAAAAGAACTTGTGAAAGTGAACACACTTTGATTATAGTTGGGCGGCAGTAATAACAATATCATGTAAACCTACTCTGTTTAGGACTTAAGTTACAGTTGAGTACATTTTAGTCTTATGTGTAAAAATAAGTGTTGTAAGGCTATAGTGGCACAAATTCCAGAAATACTGCCCATCCTCTCCCCACCTCTGGAAGGTATAAGGTGTTCCATGAGCTCAGGGAGGAGTGTTGTCTACTCTGGGGCCCACTATTTGTCACTGTTAGGCTCTTTTTAAGTTTT
Source organism: Nycticebus coucang (assembly GCF_027406575.1). NCBI lineage: Eukaryota > Metazoa > Chordata > Mammalia > Primates > Lorisidae > Nycticebus > Nycticebus coucang. The sequence continues at coordinate 25,622,941 of NC_069803.1, read as the reverse complement.
TATCGTGAAGATTATTCTCTCTAGAAAAGAAATTTCCTGGGCGGCGCCTGTGGCTCAGTGGGTAGGGCACCGGCCCCATATACCAGAGGTGGCAGGTTCAAACCCGGCCCCCGGTCAAAAATTGCAACAACGACAAAAAAAAAAAAAAAAAAAGAAAGAAAAAGAAAAGAAATTTCCTATTGATCCCTGTGTTAGATTCCTCCAGAGAAATAAAACCAATAGGCAATTTTATATATATCATTTATCTATGATAAGAATTCACTGTAGGGTGGAAGACATCAAGTCTGACATCTGTAAGACAGGATTTGATGCTGCAGTCTCGAAGGAGAATTTCTTTTCCAGGAAACCTCAGTTTTTGCTCTTAAGGCCTTCAACTGATTGGACGAGGCCCACCCACATGATCCAGGGTGCTCTCTTGCAGTCAGCCAATTGCAGATGTTAACACATCTACAAAGTACCTTCAGAGTAATGCATGGGCCAGTGTTGGATGAGATAACTGGGTCCAAGAGCCCAGCCAAGTTGATGCATGAGATTAACCATCACCATCCCAAGACTCTCTGCTTCTAAATCCTCTTGCTGGCAAACAAAGGATCATGTAGACTCCAGTGGTTCTCAACCTTCCTAACGCTGCGGCCTTTTAATACAGTCCCTGTGGGTTGTGCCCCACAGGTTGAGAACCGCTGACGTAGACTCCCTTCTTCATTCCTGGGAAATAGTCTGGTCTGTTTGAAATGCTCTGCTTGGGGGCGGTGCCTGTAGCTCAGTAGGGCCCCGGCCCCATATACCGAGGGTGGCGGGTTCAAACCTAGCCCCGGCCAAACTGCAACAAAAAAAATAGCCGGACATTGTGGCGGGCGCCTGTAGTCCCAGCTACTCGGGAGGCTGAGGCAGGAGAATCGCATAAGCCCAAGAGTTAGAGGTTGCTGTGAGCCATGTGATGCCACAGCACTCTACCCGAGGGCCGTACAGTGAGACTCTGTCTCTACAAAAAAAAAAAAAAAAAAAAAGAAATGCTCTGCTCGGAACATCAGGGTAGTTTGGTGAATTTACTTTTCTTCAAAGGTGATGAATAGAACGTTTCAGTCTTCCTGGGAAATAATTAACTACTGTTTAGGTAGAACAGTGGTGAAAGCTTTTAGAAAAGTAGCCTGGAACTGTGGGGAGGAATTGTAACTCTGTGAGTTAGTTGGACATGAGTTTTTATGTCTGGACTTTGACAAATTGGAACGTGGATGAGTCAGTGTCACAGAGATGGGACCAGTGCAGACTTTCTGACTAAATCCTCAGGAGGGCACACCCAGGCTCAGAGAAGGTGATACACAGAGAAGAGGTGTGTCCACTTTGCCAAAGTCAAGGTTAGAGACTGATGACCAGCCCACAGAGGCCTGAGTCTTTTCCACCTTTCTGAACTATTTCCTGAGACTTGATCACCATCCATTCAAGCAATAGTTTATTATTTCTTAGCAGACTCAAGAAGAATATAAGAACGTTGGCCTTAAAACAAAGGAGGAGACTCCTCCTAGTCCAGACTGTTCTCTAAGTATCTTCCTTTTGCAATGGTGTCTATGGTAGGCAGGCAACCTGCCTTGGATTCAGGCCCAGAGAATATACGGAAACCCTGGACTTCGCTCCCAGATCACCAGACAGAGGATGGTGAGGCCCCCCTCACACAATGCATCATGGCCCTTTGGGGACACGGAGCTCTCACCCAATGCTCCTGTCTGACAGTAGAGGGGCTGAAGTCTGAGCTGACCACATATTTGATCCAAGACTCTTTAGAGCACCTGTTGGGTTGGAGGGTTGAGGGAGAGTTCATAGTGATGTAAAGTAGGAAAGTAGGAGAGACTTTGTAATCAGCACACTACAAACACACAAGGGTGGGTGAGACTGGACAAGGAGGGACCTTCCTACAAATCGGCTGATCCCTGTACCTATCAGTTGCATTTTAGGGACACTCGTAATCAGAATCTGTGAATTTCCAAACCCAAGTACGGAGATAGTTACATTTGACCTTTCAAATGCATTTCCCACATGGGCTGTAAGGGTTTTACAAAAAATAAAAATAAAAATCTTCTTTCATAACATGGAAATGAAATGCTGACTGCTTTCTCCTTTGCCCCAGATGGGCTGTGAAGGGACTTGGGGGCCCCACAGCCCGTTGTGACTCACAGGCAGCTGCTCTGACCTGAGGCTTGCACAGACCTCCAAAGAAGATGGTGCAGAGGCTCGGCTGCCCCGTGATTGGGCCCTGAAGAGCCATTCTGTGCATTTCTGGCAGTTGACACACACACATGAGGAGACGCGCACGCACGCACACACACGCACACACACGACACACACTTCACAAAGGCAGCTGATGAAGTGGGTTCACAAGGACTGGCTGCGGTGAGGTAATGGTGGGCCTGGGGTGAGGGATTAGACTTGGGAATTAGAGAATCTTAGGCTGACAAATGATAACCTCCTCAGGGCCCCCTCCACGAGGTTCCAAAGGTTGTGCTCTGCCAACACTTTGCCGCACATCAACATGATCCGGCCTTCCTAGTGGAACCCAAGACTGATAGTTCCCCCAGCCACTCACTCTGAAGACCTCCCTCGGCTCATTGTGTGTCCTGAAATTCACAGGATGAGGTAGCGAAAAAATTTGTCCTGGGTATAACTTCTGAAAATGGCAAGAGTAACAAGGGATAGGTCAGAATTTCCCCAAACTGGAAATATACCACCAAGCTCCTGAGTTGTAGGGCCCTGTTTGGTCCTGTAATCACAACAACAGGAAGACTCTCAGAGCTGCAGGAGAGCCATGAGAACAGGCCTGGCTTTTGAAACCATTGTTAAGATTGTCTTCCCAGGGCCAAAGCACCCTAAAAACATGTCTAGGAAAACCCTCAGCCCTGTATTGAAGGGTTAGTTCCTTTTTTCTGTATATCTGGAGTGTTTCTAGGCTCCAGTGGGCACACCTATAGCTAATAGGGGCATTTTAAGTGTCACCTTGCTGCTCCCATATTCAGCGAGTATGTCAAAGGTACAGAGGAGGTGCATTTACAATGTATTGTGCCAAATAATACATAGTAGGAATCAGATTCAAGCTTAGATATCTGTTCATCAAACCGCAGAACTTTGAGATTAGTCATGCTAATGAAAGCCATTTGGCCCTGGTTTCTTTGCAAACAAAGCTATCTGTGTTGCTTCATTTAATCTAGCCTATATCTGGCAATTATTGATATTAAATTGATTTAGTGTTTCAAAGCATGTTTCAGACACCCAACACAAACCTCTCAGTTTATTTTATAGCCGAATACGGAACATGAATTCCTTCCTGATGTAATCAGCTTTTCATTTAACCCCTACACCATAAGCATTGATCCCTCCTTAACTTGTTGACTTAATTACTATCCACCGTGCCCTCCTTCTGTGTAATTTATTCTCTGGAAATAAACGGAACCCTTTGGGTGGAGAGTCACCTGCCTAAACTCCAGAGAGGATCCCTTTCACCACGTAGAAAGACAATTTGCTAAGCGTGGTTGTTTATCAGAGGCTGATTCTATGGTAGGAACATTAATGATATCCTACTGTTTCACAAGAAAGTTCTAAAAGGTGTTTTAAGTAGTGTCCCAAAGCACCTAAGTAATTCTCCCAGTGTATCTCAGAGGAATTGCCCAATTTTACAGGGAAAATATGTGGGGGAACTTGCATGAGGGGGTGGGAGTAGGCAAGAGAGAGGGGGAGGTGAAAATATTGTCAGTAACATAAGCAGTAATTGAACATGATCTTCTTACTCTTCAATTTTATCCTCTGGGTCACACTGCCTCCTACGTTACATTATCGGTATTAACATAAGCATGGGAGATTAATTTTATAGATCACAGGCAAAATAGATGACATTTATCTTCTTCCCTTTTCAATGAGTCATCTCATTAGGAAAAACAACATTCAGCCGAGGTTAAAATAGTGAAGAACCAAATTAATCCACTGACTGCTGTATCACTTTAAAACAAATAATAGAAGTTCATCTGCCTAGCTGTGTTTACCAAAAAAGACCTTGTTGCTGTGTATAGATAATTATTGATATTAAGCCTCCAAGTAGAATCTGTTCGTAACAGGGTACTGAACTTCAAGATGAGGACCAATCGTGAAAAAACATGAACGAGACGTCCCTGGGCCTTTCTTTTTTATTTATTTATTTATTTTAATTGTTTAATTATTTTTTTCTTTTGTAGAGACAGAGTCTTACTTTACCGCCCTCGGTAGAGTGCCATGACGTCACAGGACTCCCAGCAACCTCTAGCTCTTGGGCTTACACGATTTTCTTGCCTCAGCCTCCCGAGCAGCTGGGACTGCAGGCACCCGGCTATTTTTTGGTTGCAGTTTGGCTGGGGCTGGGTCTGAACCCGCCACCCTCAGTATGGGGCCGGCGCCCTACTCACTGAGCTACAATCATAGCTGTGTACATTAATGCAATCATGGGCACCATGCACTGGTTTTATATACAATTTGAAATACCTTCATCAAACTGGTTGACATAGCCTTCCTGGCATTTTCTTAGTTGTTGTGTTAAGACATTTATATTCTACATTTAGTAAGTTTCACATGTACCCTTGTAAGATGCACTGTAGGTGTGGGCCCACCGATCAACCTTCCCCATCCTTCCACTCCCCTCCCTTCCCCTTTTCCCCATTCCCCATATTCTTAGGCTATACTTGGGTTATAGCTTTCATATCAAAGCTATAAATTAGTTTCATAGTAGGGCTGAGTACATTGGATACTTTTTCTTCCATTCTTGAGATACTTTACTAAGAAGAATATGTTCCAGCTCCATCCATGTAAACATGAAAGAGGTAAAGTCTCCATCTTTCTTTAAGGCTGCATATTATTCCATGGTATACATATACCACAATTTATTAATAAATTCACCCTGGGCAATCGAAGCAGCCTCACTGGGCCTTTCAATTGAATTATATCAAACTTGAATCAAAGTTGCTCCTGTGCTCAAGATAATGAAGGTAGGACATAGGACCATCTTTTGATGAGTTTAGAATGCATATTCTTAAAAAAACCTGAGACACCTTACTGGGAGTGGTGAAATCTCCTCTGTATATGTCTGTATATCAAAAAATATATTAATATATCATGAATATTACATGAATATATATCATGAATATTACATGAATATATGTCATGTAATATATATGCGTAAGAAGGGCACAGTGGATATTAAGTTGAGGGATCAATGCTTCTATATATAAATGTGTGTGTATATATAAAATATGTATGTGTGTGTATATATGTATGTATATATATTTACACACAAAATACATACAGTAGAAACTCTGTAAGTTGACCACCCAAGGGACTGCGACTAACTGGTCCACATCTGGAATGGTCAACATGAGGAATTAGGACTACTGTACCGATAATGTACATGTCCAGTCTGTGAAAATTAGGTCAACTTAAGGAGGTGGTCAGTAGATGGTCAACTATGGAGGTTCTGCATGTATACAGATGTATATATATAAAATAGCTGCTTAGCTATTTGTTCAGCATGATTTTGTTGTGCTCATCTTGGCCAGCTGAGGAAAGAAAATAAAGGGGAAGGAGGTCGATTTTTCAGGTTCTGTCGTTATTTCAAGACAGAATTCTACCAGGAGGAGGGGTAGAATTGTAGCTTCAGTTCACCTTGAATAGGCAGCCAATACGATCTTGCTTGAGTAAGATACAAGGACGTCCCTGTCACGGTGTTGGGCTCCAGACATTCTGGGCAGTTTCTGGAGTGGCCTTCCTGCCCATGGGCTTGCCAGGGAGAGCCTGAAGTCAGGTCCCCAGTGTCTGGTGTCCAAGTCGGCAGACAGCGCCCGGCCGTGCAGAGTGGCCTGTCTCCCAGCATGGCCTGCCTTCTCTTCCCCAGGGAGGCCTGGCCATTCTTTCCCAGGCCTCCAGGCCCATCCTGCTGCTCGCTGGGGTCCTGGCTACTCCCTGAGAAAACAGAGCCATCTCTGTGGCCTCTGAGTGAAAGGCTGAGATGTTTTACTTCCAGGTCAGCTGCTGATTCCCCCAGGGAAGTGATTTTTTTTTTTTCTTCTTTAATGGTTGTATTCCATTATGCACTGCATGGGGAGAAACCACAAACCCAACTTGAAACCCCAGGATCAGAAAGAATCATGTCAGTAAAATCAAGTCTCTCATTTTTGCAGATTATTGGATACTGAACATGTCAATTAGGCCTTTCTCCCAACTGATCCTAAAACTTCGGTCACTTATTTAATTCTCTGCCTGATTCCAAAAAGAACTTGGGATGGTTCATTTGGCTTATGAAAACTTTTTTAGAAGGCATTTTGGAGGGTGAGAAAGCCAATGGTATCGAAAATCCTACCTGAATTTTGGGGACTAGATGCAACTTTTATATTTTTTGGGCTACTCTATCTTTTATGAGACCTTTGTGAGCATGAATGTAAATGTGTCAACTCAGTAATGATGATTATCTGTTCTGATGAAAGAAGTGGGTGACTGAACTATTTTAAAATCGAGAAATGTTTGTAGACATATGATACACTCCCACATTCTTATTCTCAGGAAAGATTTTCTTTACTTGAGTCATCCTGAGTACGCGGTCTCAAGTTCTAGGTAGGAACATACTCGGTTGCACCAGGCTTTAAGACTAGATCTCATTTAATGAAGGGTAAGAATAAATCCCTAAAATGAACTCTAATCTCCAGACATGGTCTGGACTTACAAAACATTGCATAAAATCAGGTTTAAAAAAAGGGAAAAAAACCCTACCTCGTCCGTTTGGAAGTTGTTTACAAAGCTGAAGTTTGGGGTGGCTCAAGGACTTTTGAAACTTTAACACGAACTCAGGTTCTTGTTTGAAGCAAGCTGGGGCTGATTTATGGCAGTCATATACATCTGCCTCATTCACATTTAGCCTTTCTTGGAACCTGGAATTAGAAATCTCTATAACTCAAATGAGGTGAGAGATTTGTATGCCTAACGTCCATTTTTGAAATAAGACATCTCAATTTCACCTTGTTCTAATAATCCAGCATATTTCTGAGCAACAGTATGATGTCGTATGGAAAGAAAGTTTAGAAATTTTGGGTGGCCTAAAAGTACCAGGAGTTGTCTCTGTCCTCAGTAGAAGTCTCAGCTCTGGAGTAAGCTCCTGTTTTCCCATGAGACTTCTTGTCAGAGCCACAGTTTTTTAAAGATGATGAAGAAAGACAGACTTAGACATCCACCCATAAGCAAAGTGAAAACTGACTCCATAGCCTTTGCCAGATGACCAGAGTTAGTTCAATGCAACAGTGTAACAATAGACACTTATTATCACAATTATCAATAGTGATAATAGACATGGAACAGATAAACTTATGGGATTTAATGGAAGGCCTCCAAAAAAGTTGGCAATTCCCGTAGAGTTGATGGAGGCTTTAGAATCAATAACATTTGAATGAGACAGAAAAATCCAGTTGAAAATCAAGGACTAACTCCTGGAACCTTGTATGGATAGATAGCAAGTTGAGATTGGACTACTGTGATTGTCGTCTGCTCAACTGACAACACTCCGGAATATTATTAGCCTTATCTGAACACCTTATGTAGCAAATTCGTGACCTGATTTCTGTCCCAGTTTCCCTTTTATATCATCTAGGTTTAGTTCTTCTTTAAGAAAAAAAAAAAAAGAAAAGTTAAAAAAATTCTAATGAAAGCCGTCTGACTCTACAAAGAGTAATATAAGAAAATCTGTTTTGCTAAGGGAGTAACAGAACACCGAAATACCTGGTTTTATATTTTTATGTGGGTTTGGCAAATGCAGTCTGAAAGTGGCTAATGTGATACCTGACCTGGTGTTAATAGCCAATGATAATTCCATATGTACCACCTGCTACCTGTTAGGTTATACGTCGTTTTTTTTTTTTTTCCTTTTTTGGCATGAAGGTTGCATTAGCTATGAATAAGGATCTTCATGGCTGAAGTGGAGGCAAGCCGTCATAGCTTTTCCATGAAGTCGAGCTTTGTTACATTTACCATCTGGGTCTCTCTTCTTCAGTTGTCTTTTTCTTCCAACGTAGCGTCTCCCACCAACTTTTTAGCAGCTTCTAAAAAATCACCGCCAAGCATCATTCAGCATTTGGGAATCACTGAGAAGAGAGAGAAAAAAGGAGAGAGAATGAACACAGGATAACCTGGAGGTGGCGTTCACGGAGGAAAATCGTCCTGCCAAAAAATAAAATTAGAGGAATTTCCTGGAATGCATCTATTAGGGGGAAAAGCCATTAGCCAGAGATGTGGCTTTGGCAACTACTTTCCACCTTTAAATGCCATCAAGTCTCTCTTTCTCCCTAGTAACTGGCCAGGAATTACTCAAAAGCTAACTCCCCATGGGTCACGGTTACATTTCCCCTGACTCTCTCCCATTAGTACTCTTTTTTTTTGCAGTTTTTGGCCAGGGCTGGGTTTGAACCCGCCACCTCCGGTATATGGGGCTGGCACCCTACTCCTTTGAGCCACAGGCGCTGCCCCCACTAGTACATATTTTGAAATTGGGTGGGCAAAGCTGAAGAAAATATCCAAAAACAAAACCCCGAAGCAAGGCGTCTTGCCTGCTAATAGACAGGAATTGCTCAAAGCCCAGTCTGGCCCCTCCTGACTCCAGCTCAGCTCCAGTAAGCACAGAAAGGGCTCAGGCCAGCACTTTATGGGGGGAAGAGGCGAGACCCTCCATTTCGCATTAAGCACTTTTTTACTTTAGAAAAACAGACCCACACACGTTCCTGACCACAGAGAAACCAGGTTTCCTATTATTTACCATTCCAAAAGGGATGTGAGACTCCAAAAGAAAAGCACAAAATATTCAAATGATTTTTTTTCTCAAAAGGCAAAGACATCATCAAAGATTTCCATGGCCAATCATGTATTTTTTTTTTTTTGAGGGAAAAAACTTTAGCCTCTGAGTAGCATTATTATACCAGCCATTGTCATGTTCCCTCTGAAAAATTGCTAAAGGCACAGAAAGCTCCCTTTTCTTTAAGGCCTAAAAAAAAAAAAAAAAAATCTTCCTGAACCATTGAATCTCTTCAGATGGGAACTGAAGCAAGGGGATGGTTTGGCTCAGAAAAATGGTCCAAAGGTGTCATGTTTTCAAACTATCCAAGTAGGAACATTGCTTAGCTCAGAAATAATTGTTACAGTCTTTTCCAGGTGCCTTCAAAATTTTTTTTGCACTTGACTGAGTTATGACAATAGCTCCCTGAGCTAGTTGTCCCAGGTAATCCTTCTAGATAAAGGGAGACGCCAGAAGGGAACGACTTTCGGGAGAAAAGAACCGCTCGTCTGCTCGGGCTTTGGCCAAGGCCTCTGAGATTTTACTGTAATTTTCAACTTTTTCAACTCCTGAGCTAGCTTATCTCCTAGCTTTGTTTAAAAAAAAAAAAAAAAAAAAAAAAAAAAAAAAAAGAGGTTGGCTGCCCCTAGTAAGGTGTATTTGGTATGGTGATGATCCTGGGAAAATTTTTTCCCACTCTTCAGAAGTTTCTCTTTATAGACTCCCTACAAACCCCAGCATTACAGTGACAGAAAGCAGGGCACATTTCAAGCAGCTTCATCCTTCTGGCCTGACGATCTTTGGCCACTGATACTATAGTGATTCAGCTATGTGTATGAGCCAGAGAGATGTTTTCTCTAAAATTATATTTCTCCTCTCTTTGAAGGTTGACTAACTTCCTCTTGCCAGAACATTCATTTCTACCTTGAGTTTCTAGCTCCTTCGAACTTACATGAGAATGTAGCTTCCTCTGGCCCTCCAGACTCACACCCTGCTCCAAAATTTTCTAATGAGTTCTCTATACATACCTTAAGTTCTCCTGATCCTGGCTCATTTGGGGGGTCTGATTTAAGCTTCCTGCTTGGTTGTAAAACCCTGTGGTTCTGCCTTTTCCAGCCCACAGATGAAGACTTTCTCTGAGACTCGACTCTCCAGCATGAAAGAGGGACCCTTCATTGTAATCATTACCAAACGGATACAGTCCTAATGGAACTTAATTGTTTCCACTAGATGGATCTCGGGTGTTTTTGGCAGCCAAAATGAAAATGATTCCAAATACCATCAAAGGGGCTTATAAGCACCCAGCATGCACAGAGTGTTTTGATATACAGTGGAGTGTTAATATCATTACCTCTCCTAATACAACATACGGTTACTTTAATCCTTTCCCGCCTCTGTGATCTAGGGAGATCCAAGGGATAGAAGGCAAAGAATAAAACGCTATATACAGGGAGACAAAGGGAGAATTAGTCCCCGTCCCCTGGATGTGATTTTTTTGATTGTTTGACTGTTGCCTTCAAATATGCACCTTTACCAGGACCGACTCCTGTGTCTTCCACGCTAGTTTGAGTTTGCACGCGACATCAAACATACCTTTTCACACATGTTCTTTCCAGATTTTTTTTTAACACTTACTTAGCAGTTTATAGAAGGAACTGAATGATCTGCTCAAGCTGCTTACAAATTAAAAAAAAATCTGTGCTTATTAATTATGCAGGATTAGTCTAATTATAATTCAGCAAATTAATTAGCGACAGAAGGTGTTCTGAAACATTGGAGTACATTTGCATGTTAAATGGAGAGGCTAGTCCGTAATATATGTAAATTTATGCATGGCTTCATAGTTTAATTTAAAAATTTGCAGCTGCATATGGTATGGGAGCAGGTGAAAAGTCAGTTTTAGTTTAATGATGCTAACAAACATTGGATGGTGTCCTGTCTTAGCAAGAGAATGTACTCATATTTGCTAATCTGCGGGTCTGTCACAAGAATATAATGTTACGTAGATGCTCAAACTCAAGGTCGTTAGGGAGTGAACCCATAGGTGTAAAGCTGAAAACTGCAGAGCCCAGACTCTGAACTTTATCTCCCACTTTTTCTCTATTCCTGCGTATTTGGTCATTCGGCCTTGGTTTAGGGAAAGGAACATTCCAGATTGAGTCAACAGGAGCATCTTTCTGTCTCACTAAGTATCCGTTCCGTCAGGTATAAAATACTCGTGCAACCTTGATTCTCTTTCCAAATATCCACATTTGCACTCCATTTCAATTTCCTGCAGTCGTGGGAAAGTTATTACCGAGTTATGGATTAATGGTAGGGTAGAGAGTTTTACACGTTGGCCTCAACCATCTGGCAAAACAGTAAAACCAGCAGACCAGGCAGCAGCGAAGGGCTCTGGGTGTAATTGGTGTTCACTGCTCAGCCTAGCATGGATGAGCTTTGGCGGGAGGGCAGGGACCGAGAGGGGGAGGGGAGGGCTGGAGAGGGACAGGGAAGAGGTGCTAAGGAAATTGCACAGTGAGGACCCTGTAAGCTGATGGCTGGCTAACAACTTCATCTCTCTCTTTCATCTGAGGAGTCTTGGTATCAGAAAGGAGAATAGATTTGTATTTCGATTCTGAAGTCTCACTGAAAGATTTTTTCTGAAGGCGTCTATAACATGATTCAGTTTCCCTGAGTTCTTTTTCCTTTTCTGGACGGGAAGGGAGAGGACGGGACAGGGTGGGGAAGAGGGTATGGGTTTGAAAAAAAAGTGGGGGGAGATGGTATGGTGCCTATTGCAGAGAGCCCTCTGAAGACATGAGAACAATTAGAATGACAAACATACTTTTAGTGTATGTTTCATTCTAGTTCAAAGAGTTCAATTATTATTTTCATTAATGGTGTCAGGTTTTTATCTGAGTGCAAAAACAAGGATTTTCCTTAGAGATTTTTTTTCCCCTGTGAGCCTCATGGTGCCAAGAAATGGAATTCAAGGGAATGTAAATGTGTTGGAATAGGGAAAGGAAAAATAAATCCCGGCTCTTCATAAACTGTGGTGTGGTACTGGTTAGAAATAAGTACAGAATCAAGGTGCTTTTGGACCTTGGTGTCTATTTAGAGTCAATTGCTTGCCGCCCGGCCTAGGGGGCACATTCTCTTCAGAAGAAATCGTGAAATGGTTTTGAAATGCAGTCTGTTGGTACGAAGTCAGATTTACAGGGTGTGGGAAGTAGCTCCCTCCTGGTGGCTAAATGAACATAGCAGATCTGCTCAGGAGGCAGCGGGCCTGCTCTGTGACGAAGGATCCATTGCCAAACTGAAATGCCACCTCCAGGTGCTTGTCATTGGAGTGAACATCAAATGGAAAATGATGCCACGGGGCCCGCTGCCAGTTAGGAACCAGCATATTGTGCGCATGGCTCAGAATTCTGCTGCTGACCTGGGTTTACCAAAAACAGGGCTGAGGATTAACTCACCATCTTTTTGTTTTTGCTGTCGTTCTTTGCCTGCAGTTAGAATGGATTGATTACCTATGTGGGTTTTTTTTTCTTTTAATATTGCTCCCTAAAATTTAACAGAGATTCTTCAAGTAGAGTACATATTATTATGGGTACATAATGAGTACATATGAGATGGGAGAGGTGGCGGTGGCGGGGCAGGTGCAGAGAGGATCAGATTTGAATTTGAGGCAACTCCTTCTGGAATAATTTTGTTTGGAAAATGGGTTGTTTTATGATGTGGTGGCAGAGAAAGACACAACGCAGAGGAAGGGGTTCTAAATATGACCAGCAAAAGGGGAAGAAGCTAGTTTATTTTGTACCACTTTGTACTGGTACAAGGTATTTAGTTATAAACACTTCATGTGGGTAACTGACTAGCCCTCTCTACTGGAAGGTGCTTAATTTATTTTTCTTTATTGTTGGGGATTTATTGAGGGTACAAGAAACCGGGTTACACTGATTGCATTTGTTAGGTAAAGTCCCTCTTACAATCGTGTCTTACCCCCAAAAGGTGTGGCACACACCAAGGCGGAAGGTGCTTAATTTTTACTGAGGGGCCCTGATTTTTACAATAAATATTAAGCAATCACCATCATCGTCGTCACTGCAGAAGCCCTGAAATCGTGTGGAAGTGACTAGCCAGGGACATCTTGATTAGCTGCCACATATAGAAATGAAATCATCTGCGGCCAAAGGAATTAGCTCGCTGATCTATTTAAAAATCTCCATCAGAGGAGATCCTGCTTGGTCCCTTGGGAAATGTTTTCAAAATTTAGCTTTGGTGACTTGATTCTCAAAAAATGTTTTCCAAGATGCAATTCAACTTCTTATGTTACATGTTTAATTTCCATCTTCCCCCCCATCCCCACCCCATAGCCTTGTTGAACAAATGGCCCTAAACCTTCCTCGTCCACTTGAGACTCTTACTTTTTTTTTTTTCTTTTGGCAGAGGGTTGGAGTTCTTTGGAGTGGACTATCTGGACCGTTTGGGGTCTTGAGGAGTTTTGTTTTCTGAATATCTGAGAGACTGCTTATCTTCCTTTGCGTGTTCTAAATAGCCACGTAATTTTTAGAGAGTGCAGTTCCTGCTAGGAACGAGATATTTTTGTTTGTTCGCTTGGTTTGTTTTGCAACACAAAGAACCATTCCACTCATATTCCAGGGTAAGGGCAAGCAAACAGCACGATCCCCCATGTAGATCAAGGAGGCACCTGTCCCCTGTTACCCAGGGCCACTTGGCCCTGTGTCTCTCTTCCTTCACAAGAGCCTTGGCCCAGCTCCCGCCAGAGCCACACTTTGCTAAGTGCCAGACAATCCCAGCTCTTCTGCTGACTTCCAATCCTAGCTCCTCTGCTTACCAGCTCTTTTACCTCGGGCAAGTTATCTAACCTTTCTGAACCTTGTCTCTCTCCTCTGCAAAATGGGGATGTTCCTATTCCAACTTCCAGAGTTGGGAGGATTCAATGAAATCATGCCTGGCAAATGCTATGAGCCCAGTGAATAAAGGTAGTAGTCATATTGATAATTAGAACGATTCCATCATGAGTCTTTTAGCCAAGAGGACTTAGAGACTCTGAGTATTGTTGGAAGTAACAACATGTATCACTTAAAATTTTTTTGTAAACCTAACCTTTTTCAGATCTGAAATGACCTTTGATTGAAATATCCAGGTGAGTAAGTTTTCATGGTAGTATGTCCCTTGCTTAGGAATGTCTGTGGGGATTAACTATTCTATATCTGTTGGTGTGTTTATATTTACAGTATAAAGCCATGTTTTTCAACCTTTTTTAATCTCATGGCAACCTTGAAAGCATAAACTTTTGTGGCACACTTAAATTATGTTGATTTAAAAAAGAGTGAAAAAAGAAAAAGAATACACCTACTGTTTTAAACTTCTTTTGAAAATAATTAATCTTTAAAATGTTTTGGGCGGTGCTGTGGCTCAAGGCGTAGGGCGCTGGTCCCCTGTGCTGGAGGTGGCGGGTTCAAACCTAGCCCCGGCCAAAAACCAAAAAAAAAAAAATTTTTTTTTTTTTTTTTTTTTTTTTTTTTTTTCAGCACACCTGAGATCCTCCTATACCATAGCGGTTGAAAATCACTGATTGAAAGGGGGGTTTAAATTAAACACAACAACAACATTGGAAAAAAAAATAAACTGGATAGAACATCATCTTACAAAATGATGAGTATCTGACTTAAGCCTAAGGAATACAGTTAGTTAAAACTTCTAAATCATCTACCCTGTTTCCCCGAAAATAAGTGTCTTATTTAGACAGTGTCTTATTTTAAGGTGTGCTCCCAAAGATGCGCTAGGTCTTATTTCAGGGACCTCTTATCTTTCCTGTAAGTAGGTCTTATTTTCGGAGGATGTCTTATTTTTGGGGAAACAGGGTACCTTTTCTGTGGGATCTTCTTTAGCCTTCATGCAGGTCAGTTACCCTGTGCCAAGCAAATCCCAAATACCAAGTGTTCTCAGATGGCTCCTTGTGAAGAGACTATAGTGTGCAGGGATGGCCCATTGGGAGCTTGACCTGCCAGTCTCTTGGTGCTGATAGACTCTTGACAGAGGCTTCACAAGGCCCTTGAAGCTTCAGGGCTTTTACTGGCCTGGGCTGACACCTCAACGATCAATAGATTTCTCCAGTATACTTCGTCTCTGGGTTGAAGCTGGGGCCCACTGCTAACCTTCACCTTACTGGGTGCTGCCTGGGCGTGGATTCTGTTGGGGGCTCTTGAAGCGAGAAGTATATTCTCTCTGGTGTTGGAAGGTTCAAAGAGGATGTTAGGGTTAAGACCTAGATTAAAGCTAGGATACTACCATTGTGTTTTTCATTGGCCTCAAGTGGAAACCAATCATTAAGGGGTTTCCTACCTTATAAAGCAGAAGGAGTTACCATGAGGGCCATTCTCAGGGTGAGAAAATGATCACCCACCTGCCTTCTCATGCTGGCTGGGGAGCTTGGATTTGCCTAATGCCCCAAAGGGTGACAATTTGTCAAGAAGATCTTGGGAGAAGAATGGCAATGGCCCATTCCTTTCAAACGTGGTTTTATGATCCAGTCATCCCTACATTGGGTAGTTCTCAGAAATGGTGTTGAGCATGTTTTAAGGGAAGGGGCCATCTCCTTTATATACACATACGCAAACAGGGAAAGTCAACTCTATTTTAATTTAGACTTGTTAGAAGGGAGGTTTAATAGCTAATCCAGACAGATGGTGTCTCCATCAAAATCAATGAAGACAGACTTATAAGTACCTCCATGGTTCATGAGATCATATCAACTGTAGATTTAGCGCAGGTTTTAGTAATTAGCCTGCTAGTGTGACCATCATGGCAGAAAAAGGAAACCAGAAATAGCATCCCTGATCTTGGTCTTTGGAGGGTATGGGGTGTTCTCATCTTTGTGGTATATAAAATGTGGGCACATGTGGCCTTGTCATTTCAGAACTTGTTTCCAGGGTAGGCAGAATTAGTCGTTGTTATGTGTGTGTGTTTTAAGGGAACAAGGAGCTAAGATTCAAAGTGAAAGGTATTTTACGTATTATTTTGCACAGAGTAAGGCTTTGTGTAATGGCATTTGCCACTAGTGCTGAGCTCACATTTCTTCAACATGTGTCTCCATCTAAGTCTTTTTCTTTTTTTTTTTGGGCCGGGGTCAGGTTTGAACCCACCACCTCCAGTATATGGGGCCAGTGCCCTACTCCTTTGAGCCATAGGTGCTGCCCTAAGTCTTTTTCTTAAAAGAGCTTTGGTACCTTCCCCCGTGCCTGTCTAAAGATTTTTTTATATTAACATTTTAAAGAAGGGAATAGATCTTGGATTTCAAATTGAAGGCAAGTTAAATGGCTTCTGCTATAAATCTGGAAAAACAGTGGGCTGGGTTTGGTGAGAGACCATTGGTTGTACTTCCCGAGTCTGGCAAGAATATTATGTAGTTACCCTTTTCCTGTGTTTTAACTTAACTCTGAACCTGATTTGTGCATCTAGTTTAAAACTCAGTTCCTCTTTGGGATGGGCGTACAGCATGTCTAAGCCACATAGGAGCTTTTTTTGTATTCTTGAACAGTACAGACTATTCTGGTATTCTAAAGATCGGGAAGGAGAATTCTTGGGTGCTAAGTAATTCATTGGGATCTTACTCAGACCAGATTCAGGCAGCTCCAGGCTCATCTTAGCATCTAGAGAAGTATATTTTAACGGTTTGCTGGGTGTTCCATGATGTCAAGAACTTTGCCACTGGGCCTGAGCCTCCTTAGCATATAGGACACTCTAAGTTTTGATCAAACTAGTGAATAAGTGAATTCAGCAGCAGTTTTTAGTCTTAAGCATTTACTTCCCCGTGACTATCTTTGACTTCACATTTTCCTCTTGGGATGCTAGTTTCTTCAAGAAGCCAGAATCGTTTACTTTGTGTGTGCCTTTTTTAGACCATCCTGAAGTTTATTTTGAAAGCAGCTTTATTAAACCTTAAGGTTCACCTATTCCAAGTGTACAATGCCATGGTCTTCAGGATCTTCACAGGCCTGTGCAGCCATCATCACAGTATCACTGGTGTAGGAAATGTAGGGCACCACACAGAGCTCGTTTCCAGAAAGATCCAGGCTCCAGAACTTGTGTCCACCACTTGTAGCTATGTGATCTTCAGCGAATATCTCTCTCTCTTTTTTTTGAGACAGAGTCTCACTATGTTGCCATCAGTAGAGTGCTATGATATCACAGCTCATAGCAACCTCGAACTCTTGGGCTTAAGCGATTCTCTTGCCTCAGCCTCCAGTGTAGCTGGGACTATAGGTGCCCGCCACAATGCCTGGATATTTTTTTGTTTGTAGTTGTCATTGTTGTTTGGCAGGCCTGGGCTGGATTTGAACCCACCAGCTCCAGTGTATGTGGCTGGCCCCTTAGCCACTGAGCTACAGACGCCTAGCCTAGCAAATTTCTTAAATTCTTGGGTCCTTCATTTTTCCCAGCTGTAGACTGATCCGTTGCTCATGGGGTGGTTGTAAGAATTATAAATGCAGCTTGGAGTCGACACTCAGAGCCATTTTTCCCTCTCCCCGTGTCCCTATACCTTCAACTGCCAGACAACACAGGGTGGTGAGCAGGGACTGAGATGGCTCTGATCTGTGATATTCCTGAAGAACCTTCCCTGCTCCAGCACCAGAGAGAAGGATCCTAACGAGAGGGGGCATCTTGCCCATAGCCTGCCCGTCAGCCCTGGGGTCCTACCAGCTCTGGGCAAGGCATCATCCCAGATGCTCCATTTTTCACCAGTCAGGTATCCCCTCTGATCTATTTTTCCTTTTCAGTCTCATCTCGGCAGGTCGACCGACATCTCAGAACCCCACCCCCAACCCCTGCCACACCCCCTTGCACTTCAATAAATCATGGCCCTTTCTGGAAGGTTCTCAAATCTGCACATTCTTCTTTGGGATCATAGAATGTGAATGTTGGAAGAAGCCCTAGGGATCTAGTTAAACCCTTCTTTTAGCAGTGGAAGAAACTGAGGCCCAGAGATGTGTGGTAACTTGGTTGCACCGTGAGTTGCTAGCAGATTAGCAACTGGGAGCAGTTAGTATGTATTTGTGGAGTAAAGGAACCCCTTCTGGCACATTCGACTGCTTTGGTGATCTGGGGACCAGATTGTAATCTGAGGGTTTGAGTTCACATTTGACCTCACCTCTCCATCCCTCTTCATCCATAAAACACTCTCAAGAAATGAAACTGGAAGGCTTGCCAAGTACAGCATGCTTAGTGGTTATAATACGTATAATCAGCCTGGTTTGGAGAAGGTGGGAATAAACGTCGATCCCGATGAGAATCTGCGCATTTGGTCCGAATCTCGTAATTCATTTTGGTTTCCCATTTCTGATTGGAGAGAACTGACATTCTCCAGGCAGCTCCAGCTTCCAAAGATCCAGACCTGGGGGATTTTGAGAGCATTTGTTGCCTGCAAGTTACCCTGTGGCCAGTGGATGGTCTGGTTAGTAAAGGTTTTGTACCAAGAGGTGGTTGGAGAGGGTAGAGGGGAGGGCGCCAGACAACATCAGTAGAAGGAAGAGAAGAAAATGGGGGGAGGTGTCAAAAAACTCCAGAATTTCCTTTTAGATCCATATATCTGTGTATTAAAAAATCCAGGTCATAATTCCTGGCGATAGCTATTTAGCAGTAGCACTGCCTTTTAGAGGATAGTCTATGATGTGAGAGAACTTCCTATCTCTTTCTCTTTCTCTCTACCCAAACTCTACGTCCTTAGCGTACAAAGGGCCACGTAGGCTACGAACTCAGACAAGCAAAGAGTCAACACTGCGTGTTTTCCATCCAGATCACCATAAAGGATCCTAATTTAAAATGAATAAAGCCTTTCAGCACACCCCGTGTTTCCCTAAATCAATTTGATTTTGTGTAAACATTTATCTCTTTTGCACTTTTCCACCTACCGCACCATCTATATACTAATGCCTTCATGCACATTAATGTTTTCCCCAGATATATTTTGGAGAAGGGGAGGGGGGAGGTATAACACACACAGGACGCATTATAAGGAGTCCAGTTGTAGCAAAACTTTCTAAAAATCAGGAAGCACAGGCAAGCAAGAACTCAGTTTGGTTTCGGCAGGGGCAAGATGTCCAGGGCAGCTGGTGGTGGAGGGCAAGATGTCCAGGGCTGCCGGTGGTGGAGGTGGCTATTGTTTAGGAAGAGACTCCAATGAGGAAAGGAGAGGCGAGTTTCCAGGCTTCCCTGAGAGCCTCTGCAGGCTTTGTAAGTGCCTAGAGCTGACTCGGACAAGAATGTACAAGTGGAGGGATGTTTCCCCTTGAAGAAATAAAATGTTTGAATTCTGATCAATCTTTACTTAAATAGAAGCTGCTCTCTTTCTAACTTGCTCCGATGACTGTGGGCAGACCTGTCACACTATCTCAGAAAGCGGCAGCAGGTTGTGAATTTGAGCACCGTGGTGGCTGGGCAGCAGTGCAGGACATGCTCTCTGCCTGTGCCCTTCCTGATCAAGACCCTGACACCTCTGGGGGCACAGGATACAAAGTCTAACCACCCACCTATCCTATAAACAGTGGGAGGTTAGACTTTGTATCCCGTGCAAAGGAAGAAGCAAAAAGCAGATGTTATAATATCATGAAAAAAATATTTAGCTGTTACTTCCAAATTCCCACCCAACCTTATTCATAGATTGGGTTGGTAGCATGTTGCCAAATACCTTTAGCAAGCAGGGAATAAAACAGCCTCAAATACAGCAAATACTCTGAAAAGTCAATTCCCCGTCTGCCCTCCTTCGCGATTTACTATTTATCTTCTCATCAGGTTTTTTAAAAAGTGATAAATACAATTAATTGGAGTGCTCTCTAATTCTTTTGTGTGATTGTTAAAAAAAAAAAAAAAGAAAGAAAAGAAAATAAGCAGGTTACAACGAGAGTATTTCACCAACCGTGGCTTTAAAATAGAATTTTTGCAAGTATTGTTGATTTCTACTTACTTTTGTTGGTAAATCCTGGGGAAAAAATGTATATCTTTGCCTTTAAAGTTCTAATTCAAGGCATGGATGTGAGAGTTCTGAAGGGACTTTGGGACTGCGGTAAAATTTCGTTGTCATAGTAACGGAAAGGGAAATAGGCCTCGCTCACCTGGGACTTCAACACTGCACAAGCCAGAATTTTTTATTTATTTATTTATTTTTTTTTTGAGGAAGAGGACTCTGCAAGTGAAATAAATGAAAAACTTACTGTATTTTGAAACAAAACTTTAAACATTAACTAGGTGAACGGCTGGAAGGGCTCCTCGTGCCATTTTTCTTGATTGATGTCGTCTGATTCAAGATGCCCAACTGAAAAATTACACAGATTGGTCATTTAGGAGAATATGGGCTTCAGAAAATATGTCTTACAAATAATAACCTGAGATCATGATTCTGTGTCTTTGAGTTTTTCTGGATAATCCGTGGATGATCTAAAATGATATTCACACTTGTTATTCATCGTAACCATCCCCTCCTAGCCCCTCGCAGAGACTTGCTTAGATGGACAGTCTTCGGATGGTAACATACCATTTTCTGATTTTGTAAACCTTGGTTGAAAATGTCATGCCTCCTTCCTGTGTGAGTATGCATGTGTGTGTGTGGACACCCAAGAGCTTTCAGTGTGAGGAGGTTGGGATTCTGGGCCAAATCCTGACATTTTTAACCCTGGAACAAGACTTTCCCTCCAGTAAGGGGTCACTGCTGTATTTGAAGCCATTTTTGCAGACCGATCGCTATAGAAACTCTGGGCACGAGTGTACAAACCAGAGCCCAGCTTGTGAACCGCTTAACAATCCCCAACACTGATGGGGAAGGGGGCGCTGGGCTTGCGATTGAAAACATCCAAATTTGCAAATTGCAATTGCACAGGGTCAGCAACGTTCCAGGTGGGGCCCGGCAGGTTGAAATTCCCCAGATCTGAAATACAATCGCTTTCCAATCACATCTAATAGAAGGCAGCTTCGATTCTCCCTTAAAATATGTTTACTGAAAAATGTAACACATTGCTTTCTCTTCACAGATTCTTCTTAAAATTTTTCCTCAAGTGCAATCAGAATTGTTTGAAAACAGCAGGAAACCCAAGAGATATGAGGCGGTTTCAGGTAAGGGGGCCTGCAGATCTTTTCTGTTAAATAAGTCATCCTGTTTTTACTCTCCTTCCCAATCTTTTCTTTCTTTTTCTTTTTTTTTTTTTTTAAAGCCATTATTTTCTTAAAAGCCATTATTCACTGAAACCGCTAATGATACAAAAGATAACTATCAATGATAACCCTTATCTGCTTGCATTGAGGGTTTCTTCATTTTGTAATGTTTAGGCTTTGCGCCTCCTTCGCCAAAGGCCCACGGGGGGAGGCCCCACGCCATCCTGGAGATTTGATTTTAAGCCCCTGGGCTGCCCACTGCACACACAGCTGCCCATGGCAGGCTCTGTGTTCTTGATATTCAGCCACCTTGGGGTTTTTCAAAGCAGCTTCTCTGTGTTTTCTGCAAGCAACAGCCTCCGTCTTCCCTTTTCCACCGATTAACTATTCAGTGCTCTGTCTCCGAGCCTTCTGGAAGGCAGCAGCCCCGGCAGCCGTGGTCACTTTAAGATCGCAGCATGACAACAAGACCCAGGGGACTGTGACCCAGCTGCCTGGCAGTTAAATCTGCCCCTGGTTTCATCACCCTTGCTGAGGATAGACTGAGGATACGAGCTAATAAAAACAGACCGAGGCGAAGAGTGTCAGGCTGGAGATGAGAGCTAGAACAGCCCCTCTCGGCCCCCTTCCTTGAGCTTTGAAGGCCCCATATTTAATTCACCAAATGGCTTTCCTGCCGTTCATACCCCGGCTAAGTTTCTGGCATCCCCTTCACCATAGAAAAAGGAAGAACATGTTAAATGATAATATTTAAGCTTAAGACTTGAAAAAAAGCCTTGCGGCAACTCGAGAGATGAGGGTTATTAGCCTGGTGTTTCTGGTGAGGGAGGTTAAGGAAGTTGCTCCTAATCACAGTAAGAAGGTGGAGCAGCTGGGAGCCAGAGGGTGGGAGGATTTGTTTGATCAATTCATTGCACCGCATTGAGGGTATGATGTGTGGTCTGATGCGGCAGCCTCTAGGTTTACGCTGTTGCCTTCTTGAAATTCTTCATCATTTCTGAACAGGGAGGGGTATATTTCACTTTGCACTGGACTCCACTGTCCTGTCTGCTCTTATAGAGCATCTGTGGTTTGACAGATGTTCAAGAGCAGAATCACTCAAGAGATACTAGGAAGAGGGACGTAGACAAAGCCAGTGACTTTGGAAAAAAAAAAAAAAAACCTTTTTCTTTTTCTAAATCCCACCATGGTTATCAAACCTTGCTGTCATCAGGACATGGAAAAAAAAAAAAAAAACAATATTTAACACTATGACCAGCCTCCCTTAAAAAAGTTGAAACCCTACACTTTTCCATGTAGACTCCTCCTCGGCTGTATGGTATGAAGACAAATAGAAATAAAATCAGCCTTCTTGGGAGTCAAACAGAAAAGTCATACACAGCGGAAGTCCAGTATATTCAGTATTTACTCTGGATAGAAATGTACATAATGTCAGTCCAAAGAAAAGTCAAATTCAAGAGAATTCTAAATCGCCTCCATGACCAAAGCTGAACCTCATTTCCAGAAGAAACAGGCAGGGAAAGAAGTTGGAAGTTTGGATTCTCATCCCATCCTGTTTTCTGCCACCACAATCAAATCATTTTCAGTTTGAGCACACCCTTATCAACGGGAGGAAGCTTAGCCTAGAATGCCGTGTCATTTTCATTCTCCCAAGTTTTAGAAATACTTTCACAAAGCTAATGCATGCTAATATTTCCTGCACTTCTTCAATTATTTACTGAGTAAGATCTTTACTGTGCCTGAGGTTTTAACTGGGTTGGAATACTGTTGATCTCAAAGCCATTCAGAATTCTCATTCTACGTGAAAGTATTTGACTTTTGCAGAGACAAGGGGAAATATTTTTCTAATAAAGGTTGTGGGTTCTATGATGGTCTTATTTCTTGGGTAGACCTAAAATCAACTGGCAATTTTTTATTTTATATTTATTTATTTATTTAGACTGAGTCTCACTATGTTGCCCTTGGTGGCATGCCGTGGCATCACAACTCACAGCAACCTCCAATTCTTGGTCTTCAGTGATTCTCTTGCCTCAGTCTCCTGAGTAGCTAGGTGCCCACCACAACACCCGGTGGATTTTTGTTGTAGTTGTCATTGTTGTTTAGCTGGCCCAGGCTGGGTTCGAACCTGCCAGCCTCGGTGCATGTGGCTGGTGCCATAACCACTGTACTATAGGCGCCGAGCCTTATTTTATAACTTTTTTTTTTTTTTTTTTGTAGAGACAGAGTCTCACTTTATGGCCCTCAGTAGAGTGCCGTGGCTTCACACAGCTCACAGTAACCTCCAACTCATGGGCTTAAGCGATTCTCTTGCCTCAGCCTCCCAAGTAGCTGGGACTACAGGTGCCCGCCACAACGCCCGGCTATTTTCTGGTTGTTTTGCATTTTGGCCAGGGCTGGGTTTGAACCCGCCACCCTCGGTATATGGGGCCGGCGCCTTACCGACTGAGCCACAGGCGCCGCCCTTATTTTATAATTTTTATTGAGATAAAATTTATATGACACACACTTTATCATTTTAACATATAAGAATCTGTGGCTTTTAGTTTATTCACAGTGCTGCGCTGTCATCACCCCTGTTTAATTCCAGAACATTTCCATCAACCCAAGAAGAAATCCTATACCTTCCAATTCCTGTCTCTCCCACTGGTGGCAACTATGAATCTACTTAGGTTTATCTATTCTGGAAACTTCATATTAATGGAATCATACGCTATATGGCCTTTTGTGTCTAGTGTCTTTCACTTAGCATAATGTTTTCAAGGTTCATCTGTGTTGGCTCAGCGCCTGAGGCTCAAGCGGCTAAGGTGCCAGCCACATACTCCCGAGCTGGCGGGTTCAAATCCAGCCCGGGCCGCCAAACAACCATGACAGCTGCAACCAAAAAATAGCCGGGCATCGTGGCGGACGCCTGTAGTCCCAGCTACTTGGGAGGCTGAGGCAAAAGAATCACTTAAGCTCAGGAGTTGGAGGTTGCTGTGAGCTGTGATGCCACAGCACTCTACCCAGGGTGACAGCTTGAGGCATCAGTTCTTCATCCCTTTTCAACACTGAATAATATTCCATCATGTGGACATAGGACATTTTGTTTAATCATTACTCAGTGAATGGACACTGGTGTTATTTCTATTTGTCTATTATAAATCGTACTGCTGTTAATATTCCTGTCCAAGGTTCTTTTGTGAACATATGTTTTTTATTCTCTTGGGCAACACACCTAAAAGTAGAATTTCTGGGTCATATGGTAACTCTTTCTTTAGCTTTTTGAGGAACTGCCAAGCTGTTTTCCATAGTGGCTGCCCCATTTGACATTCCCACCAGTAATGGATGAGGGTATCAGTTTCTCTAATTTCTTGCCAACACTTGTTACTTTTCATTAGAAAAATTCCAGCCATCCTCTGCGTGTGGAGAAGAATCTCATTGTGGTTTTGATTTGTCAGTCCCTACGGACGAATGGTACATTAGAACATGAACATCTTTTCGTGTACTTATTGCTCATTTGTACATCTTCTTTGGAAACATATCTATTCAAGTCCTTTGCCCATTTTTTTAGATGAATTATTTGTGTTTTTATTGTTGCATTATAAGAGTTCTTTATATAGTCAGGATATGGACCCCTTATCAGATATGTGATTAGCAAATATTTTCTGCCATTCCATGGGTTATCTTTTCAATTTCTTTCTTTTTTTTTTTTATTGACACAGAGTCTCACTTTGTCACCCTCTGTAGAGTGCTGTGGCGTCACAGCTCACAGCAACCTCAAACTCTTGGGCTCAAGTGATTCTTCTGCCTCAGCCTCCTGAGTAACTGGGACTATAGGCACCCGCCACAATGCCCAGCTATTTTTTTTGTTGTTGTTGTTGTCTTTGTTGTTTAGCAGGGCCAGGCCGGGTTCCAACCCCCCCGCCCTAGTGCATGTAGCTGACACCATAACCACTGAGCATGTGTGCAGAGCCTTCAATTTCTTTTTAAAAAATCTGTTTGATATGCTTACAGATCTTTTCACTTTCTTGATAGTGTTCTTTGGAACACAAAAGAGTTGGTGATTTGTATACCATACATAGAGTCTATTGAGAATATAACCTTTGATGAACGCTCTCTCACATCGAGAAGGCCATTATGAAGAAAGACCTGGCGGGTGGCGCCTGTGGCTCAGTGAGTAGGGCGCCAGCCCCGTATGCCGAGGGTGGTGGGTTCAAGCCCAGCCCCGGCCAAACTGCAACAAAAAAATAGCCGGGCGTTGTGGCGGGCGCCTCTAGTCCCAGCTACTCGGGAGGCTGAGGCAAGAGAATCGCGTAAGCCCAAGAGTTAGAGGTTGCTGTGAGCTGTGTGATGCCATGGCACTCTACCCGAGGGCGGTACAGTGAGACTCTGTCTCTACAAAAAAAAAAAAAAAGACCTGGCTATGTGCTAAAATAGTCAAATAAGTGGCTTAGATCAGGTTCCAAATAGGAAACAGAACCAGAGGTACTATGCGATCGTGGTGGGGAGAGCCATCTAAAGGGAATGCAGAATTCTGGAATACGTATCTCATTCAGAATCGTTTTAAACCATATAGATACTTTTTTCAATTCTCTACTTTTGTTACATGATCAAACGTAGATTTAATATAAAAGATGCCTTCATGAGGATTTACTTTGAATAGAATAGAAATAATGGAATATTTCAAACCAAATTATGGATTGAACCAATTGTCCCCTTCTTTCCCCTATCCCTAAAACACTGGTGGAGCCTGGGTTATTTTTCCAAAAATGATCTATCAAGACCAAAATTCTTCTGTCAAGCTTGTTTTTTAAGCCTGAACCTATTCAGTTCAAGTCTTAACTATTAGAGGACACAAAAAATATTTTCTTAAAGCATAACGGATTTTAACCCCTCTTTGGCCCAGACCCCTTAAAGAATCTGGTAAAAGCTCTAGTCTTTGCCCAACAAAAGAACTACATATAAGCAAAGTTTTAATTAAAATTCCAGAGTTCCCCAGACCTCTTGAAACACCTCTTAAGCTTCCATGGATCCCTAACCAAAATAAATGAAGTTCACATAACCCCAAATAGGCATCTGTAATGTGAATTAACCCTTAAAGAGTGGGATCGGTCCAGCTAGGACTCTCCTGGTGCCCTCCATTGGTTCTACATGCCATCCGTTCTCCGATGATTTCTGGAAACATGGCCTCCGACTTCACCCTTCCCTGGAGCTGCAGACACACAGCTCTACCTCCCTCCGGGGCATCTTTCCTTAGATGACTAATGAGCACATGTTCAAGACAGAAGCCAATGGTCGTTGTCTGATTCATGCCCTTCTCTTTCATTGTCAAAGCATCGCTTCTTCCTCCTAAGTATCTGTTACTTTTTTTTTTTTTTTTGAGACAGAGTCTCACTATGTGGCCCTGGGTAGAGTGCCGTAGTGTCACAGCTCACAGCAACCTCCAACTCTTGGGCTTAAGCAATTCACTTGCCTCTGCCTCCCAAGTAGCTAGAACTACAGGTGCCCGCCACCACACCCGGCTATTTTTTTGTGGTTGTTGTAGCTGTCATTGTTGTTTAGCAGGCCCAGGCCAAGTTCAAACCTGCCAGCCCCAGTGTAGGTGGCTGGTGCCCTAATCACGGACCTACGGGTGCTAAGCCTCTCTCCCTCTGCTCCCTCAGCCCCAGGGCAGAGTTACCTTTTAAATCATGTCAGGTGTAACTACTGTTTGTGAAAACAAAGCTCGGATTTTAAAAGCTGCTTCGTACTAAAAAATCTGCCACGCCCATCTCCCTATGTCCCCAGGGGCCAGCCTCTCACTATGCACCTGTCAGAGACTCCTAGTCCATCTTGGAAACTTCCCACACATTCGCCCCTCTGCCTGGGAACCCTTCACCCCTCTCCAAGTCGGGACAGCTTCTCATGCTCAAAGACGACCCCAGTCACTTCCTTGTTGCTGTGTTTTCCGACTTCGGGCAAAGCTGTTGCCTGCTTCCTCTGCGCCAACTCTTTCTCCCCACCGTCCTCTGCTCTGCCCCTTTTCACATCGTCTTGCAGTTCGTGTTTGTCTCCCCAGCACACTCTGTGCTACTCGAGGGTAACTGGTATGTTTTATTTATTGATGCTTTTATTTACAATGGTAGGCACTCCATAGGGCTCAATAAACTGTCATTAAATAAATATTTAAGAAAGAAAAAGTAAGGAAGAAAGACAAAAAGTTATGATTTCCAGAAACCCCAGAGTATCTAAGTCCATGAATTGTCCATGCAGAAAATCACTGCTGCCCTCCGTAAAACGGAAGAATGAGGCAAACACCCAGATGAACAGCTCAATGAAGGAAAAGAAAAGAAATTTATGTCTAGTTTAAGCTGACAGGCCAGTTAAGACATCACAAACCCCATTCTTTATTTCTCTGCAGGCAGTTGTAAAATCCAGAAGAAAATCAAGCCAGAAAAAGGCTGTTAGGGACATTTTCATTTGCCACATTCAAATTCTAAAAAGTGGTGGAAGTTGACAACAGGGCAGGGGTTATTATTGCTAATCCACTGTCAGGGATGGGCTCCAAGGCAGCGTGAGAACACAGATGCGCATGCCCACTTTTTTCACCCACCCAGTATTACTGAGAAAATCCTACGTGCCAGCCACTACCCCAGGTAGAGAAAATACTACAGCAGGAAAAAAATCAGATAATATTCTTAGTAAAGTATCTCAGGAATGGAAGAAAAAAGAAAAGAAAAAGAAATCTCCAATATACTCAGTACTACCGTGAAACCAACTCATAATCACTCACACTTGCATATGAAAAATGAAACACACTTTAGCTGAGGATGAAGGAGGGAGGGGGAGGGGAAGGAGGTGGGTCAGTAGAGGGAGGGTTAGTAGGGGGACCCCACCTATGGAGCACATTGCAAGTACAAGTTGGACCTATCAGGTGTAGAACACAAATGTCTTAATGCTGTAATTGGGTAAATGAGATGAAAGCTATGTTGATTAGTAGGATGTAAGCACTCCAATTTATACAAATAATCAACATATAGAATCCCATGATGGCATAAATGTATTTATGATCTATGTTCAAATGACTTAAAAAAAAAATTCCTGCCCTTGAGAGGCTTCCATTCTAGCAGGGAGATACAGATAATAAAATGAATGAGTGGTTTACACAGCTTCAGCCCTAAGCCTCTCTGTGGTCTTTAAGTGACCGTCCTGGCCACAGTGGGCCCCTGCCATTGCCAGTTGTGTTGGTGATGGCTGTTGGAACTCTGCGGTGTGGTCAAGTGTGGGAGATGGGCAGTGAGGTGATTTCCACTCTTATAAAGACAGCACGGGTGCACGCCCTTCCAAATAACCAAATAACGTGCAGAGCTTCCTATAGCACCGTCTAGAATAGGATACAAATGTCAATGGATCTCTTACTTGAGACTGGGGAGTTTAGAGGCCTGGGTGCCAAGTTTTTACCCTCTGCCTTAAAAGGTCTTTATTTTTAATTTTTTTTATTACTGTTTATCTTTTTTCTTCTTCTTTTTTTTTTTTAATTGTTGGGGATTCTTTGAAGGTAGAGAAACCAGGTTACACTGATTGCATTTGTTAGGTAAAGTCCCTCTTACAATCATGTCTTGTCCCCAAAAGGTGTGGCACACACCCAGGCCCCACCCCCTCCCTCCTTCCCTCTCTCTGCTCTTCCTTTCCCCACCCCTCCCTCCTTCTTTTTCTCTCTGCTCTCCACTTCCGCCACCCCCACAGTGTCCTTAATTGTCATTAAAAAAGGTCTTTGTTTTAAAAAGATGTGATCACTGTAGAGGGCTTGCTGGGGTGTTTTCTGTTCTACAGGAAGCACCAGTGGGTACCTTGTACCATCTCTATCTCCCAAACCATTTTGAATGACCTCCTTTGCAGTTTCGAGTTTGCTTATAGTTAGGGTAAAGATTCTTACCCCCATGTGCTGAAATATATGTATATTTCTTTTCTATTTCAGAATATTACAGGGGCACAAATGTGTTGTTTACATAGATTGCTTTTGTACTGCTTTAGTGAAAGTTGTAAGTGTGCCCATCACCCAGATAGTGTGCGGTGCGCGTGCACCATACAATTTCACATCTTCCTTCTCCCCTTCCCTGATTTCTGCTGTGTTTTACTTTCATCTGTGTGTGTGAGTGCTGAACAGCGAGTTCTAATTTAATAGTATGTGTGCTGTTTGTTTTCCAGTCTTGCAGTACTTCCCTTAGGAGAATGGTCTCCAGTTTAATCCAGATTGTTGCAAAGGTATTGATTTATTTTTTATGGCTGAGTAGTACTCCACCGTATACGTAGACTACATTTTATTAATCCACTCATGAATTGATGGGCACTTGGGTTGATTCCACATCTTTCCATTTACCGCACTTTTCTGAGAGACTCTTGGGTATATCAAATTCACCCTTAAATTACTTCCTTTTTAGATTAGGTTCATCAAAATAATCTTTTCTTTCCTTTGCGACAAAGTCTCACTCTGTTGCCCTGGCCAGAGCACAGGGGTGTCATCATAGCTCACAGCAACCTCACACTCCTGGGATCAAGTGATCCTCCTGCCTCAGCCTTCTGAGTAGCTGGGACTACAGGTGCCCACTGTGACACCCAGCTAAATTTTCTATTTTTTTGTAGAGATGGGTCTCACTCTTACTCAGGTTGGTCTCAAGTGGTCCTCCCTCCTGAGCCTCCAGGAGTGCTAGGATTATAGGCATGAGCCACTGTGCCTGGCCCGTTTTTGATTTATATAGTCATGCTATGGGGAGAATTGAGACATGTATACAGGTGATGCCCTTGGACATGGTGTCACTAGGTATAAAAGTCACATGCGTGTCTGGTGAACAGAAAGTCCATCCAGGGGCCAGGCTTCCCAGTCTCAATGCTGGTGCTGAGTTGGTTCCGGCTTACACACACGCCCAGGACTGGCCTGCTGGAAGGGCATCTTGGCAGGGATTTGAAGGGGATCAGGGAAAGGATGAAAGCTTTGTGGGGATACTAGCCGTGTCTGCCAAGGCACAGGAGGAGAGAAGGGAGCTGAGGACACAGGGATCTGCCGATGAGAATGGAGAGAGGAAGCCAGGCTGTGCTGGGACTGACTGATGTCCACACAGGGCTGGGATCCTGTGAGTGGCCTCATGCCTGTCACTGCGATGTGCCAGATGCGACAACCGCACAAGAACGATGGGGAAATTAATGCCTCTGACAAAGACACCCAGTCCGCGCAGCTGGGCACTGGCCATTAGTCGGTTTTACTTAGCGATGCAGAGCAAAGGGCACAGCTACTCATGTCTTGGAACCGGGCCAGGCTCCATCAGCAGCCCCTTCTGATTCTTAAACCCCCAGCTCTTATATAAAACTTTTTAATGGCACCACCATCTATTTTCCTTAAATAAAAAATGTTGAATGCTTCTCTCACGCCCGCTGAAGAGGGAAACAAGAGTTTAAATTAACTCCAAATGGTAAAAATGTAACGCAGCCCCAGCTGCAGGCGGGTTTTTTGGGTTCAAGCCTCTGCATGGAGAGCTGCCCCAGCTGCTCCCGGGGCTCATCCACCCTCGGAAACTTGCCCTGCTACTGAGCAGCAGCCTTAAAGCACATGATGAAAATCACTTGACTTACGTCCTCTCTGATCAACAGGTGAGTCCATTATCTGGTGGTAAAACGAACCAGATCGTCCAAGTTAAGAAACATAATTATCTATTTTGAGTAAGGAGAAAAAAAAAAAAACCCCTTTAAAGGTCAGAGGAGCTTTCCCTCATTCTAATACAGTGTTTTCAAACCTTTATCTCAGGGCACACTTGAACCTGTACTTAAACTTCTGTGTAAATTATGTTGATATATTAAAAAAAGGATATACTTACTGTGCTTTGAACTTCTTTCAAAAATACTTTAATGAATGATCTTTCAAAATTTGCATAGCACACCAGTTGAAAGTCACTGTTCTAATGCTTGAAGCTTGAAGAAGCTTTAGAAGCTTCTGCCGCCCTGACCCCCCGCCTTTTGGTGTGTTGAATGGAAACAAGAAAAGAGGTGGATAAAAATTTTGACCAATTCACGTAGGAAATGTGTTTGGAGGTGTTTGTTAGAGAAAAGGGAGAGATGGGAAAACAAGTAGTTGCTTAAATAGTTTTTGGGAAAGGCTATATCGGACTTCAGTTACGTGGAAACTAAAGCCCACAGGCTTCACTATTTTAGAGGACCAGAATTTGTTCAGTAAAATCTACCTCTGAACCCATTTCAGAGCAGTCAGATGCAGAACTTCCTGGAAAGCAAAGCTCCCTTAGTTCTGCGGTAAGGGTGCAAGGTTCCTCCGCTGCTTCTGGGCCCTTCGGGCTCCTGAGTTTTGATGGAGCACAGGTGATTCCAGAGGTGCTGGGGGGAGAGTTTGGTGGAAGACATGGCCGAGCTGAAGAACTGTATCAAGTATGTTAGGGCTCCCTGGTGGCTTTCAAAACTTTTATTAGTAAAATATGGCCATTGACCATCACCAGCCCTCGTGGCACACATTTTAGATGGAAAAAGCACTGGATTCGATGGACTAGAGTGAGGTGGGTGGACGTAGTGGGCATCTATAGCCTTTGAGATAAAGGCACATGCCGTGTTGCAGAGCAGGTGAAAGACTGACAGGCTTCTCCACGACGTGAAAACTGGTTTTCAAACACTGCCACTTGATTTCCATCGACTTTTAACTTGATTTTGTAAAAGAAAACTCTAAATGGTGTTTATAGACAAATGTGCCAAAACATCAGCAGGAAAGCTCTTGGGCATGCTGCTCCCCTGGTGCCGGAATAATCATCTTCGTAACTTCAAGTTGTTTAACTTGATGTTTTTCAGTTCTTCAAGGCTTATCTCAAATCCCACTTCCTGGATGAAAATGTCTGTGTCTGCTTTCCGTTCAGGCTGACTCTTATCACATTTGGGACCCTAGCGTACACGATGCACTCACAGCTGAGTCACCAGTGGCATATTACCCTGTTCCGTACAGCCATACGTTTTGTATCTGGGTTTGTCATATGTCACCAAGTGCATGGTGAGCTCCTTGAGGCAGTGGCCCTGTTTTCTGTAAACCCTCCTGCCTTGTAGTGAAGTGCCCAGGAGTCTCAAGAAATACCTGATGACGGATGGAAACACAGTGCTGTCTGGTTGCCTCAGAAAGTATCATCTCAGGAGTCATGTCATTGACACCGTGGGCCCTGTTTCCTGGGTGTGAACACTCCAGAATGCCCCACATCTATCTCTATGGGAGTCAACTTTGTGTTCTCTTGTCTGGACTTGAAACTTAACAAAATATTTAGCCTTAGGGAATAGGAAACAACAGCCATGTCTCAGAATTCTGGGAATTCCTTTAAAAAAAAAAAAAAGAAGAAGACGACAAAAGCCCTGTTTGTCGGGAAGCTGTTTAAAGGTAATCGTGAAGACTCTGGAGTCCAGTGACAAAGAAGAATCTGGGCTTTCAATCTGGCTTGAAATTAGGATATGTACCAAGAATAAAGTGGTAGGGCCAAAAAAAAATTGCAATGGCCAGTTTGTTTGTTGCTAGCCTGGGTTTGAGTTAATGGAGACTTGGACAAAATTGCTTCTTTAGGTCACCTTGCTAATTACGAGAACTAGCAGGTGTATGAAAACCCAACGGGCGTTTCTTCTTACGATGTGGACTCCCAGCTTGGTTGCCTACCATAACCAGAAGTCTGTCTTGGTTTTCCCTGGCCCTTTAATGGTTTCTGTGTCCCTTTCTTCCTTCCACAGGTGGAACATAAAATCCCACATAACAGTTATGCTTTGGTAAAGCTGAAATAACACATATAGCAACTGAACAGTTATAAGGGAAAAGCACATCATGAATTTAATTCCATTTCCAGATGTAAAATGTCATAAAGAATTTTTTTCCTTTCTTGGCAAAATAACAGGAATTTTCAAGACCATTTTATTTAGCTGGGTGTAGGCATGTTCCTAAGTATGGTATCAGAGTCTTCAACGTCAAGTGTGCTATAAATGCTACGTGTTACGGCTTTACTGAGATTAGACTACCAAAGGCCCCACATTCAGCCAGGAGGCACATGACCTTCTTTGGAATGGTGGGGAACTGTGTCTGACCAAGGGCAGAATTTGGTTTGTTTTCAAAGCAAGAACTTTGGTCCATATGGGGAGGTTTCCAACCAATGTAATTATTCTCTCTTGACTACAGACACTGGAACTGTCGTCTGTTTCAAAAAGTGGATCGTTCGGTCATGCTATACATTTTTTCCTTTCGCTTTCTCTTTGTATTTTGGCCTCTTTGTATGAGTCTTAGGGTCTTTAGAAGAATACCTGCATATGCCCTGAAAAGGGATAGCTGGGGCAGAGCCCAACCTGGCCATTCCTCAGACTTGTGTAACTCAACTAAATCATATGGTTAGAGCCTTGAGAAGGATAAATATAAAAAAATTTTTGAAACCAAGAAAAGTGTATTGTTCAAAGAAGCTAAAGGCATTTTACCATGAGGTGTACAAATAGCCCCAGGGTTATTTTGGTAAAATAAAAAGTCAGTTTGGTAAAAGTGTCTAGGCCACATGCTATCAACCAAAGAAATGACTCCCTTATTGGAAAATTAGCTGTGCGGGCAGATTAGCAGATGTGTCTACCTGAAGGACAACCCCCAGGGTGGCCTTTTACAGCAGGAAAGAGTTCTTTACAACTCAGCTCCTGCTTCGCATAAGTTATTGGAGTGAGGGTCATGGGAGAACTTTGGGGTAAGGAGGAAGAAAAATAGAATTTGGGAAAGCTGATCAGTTTTCTTTAGCCCTGTTAGAAGACTGCTAACATATTTGTAGATTTCATTCTTAAAACTTCCCTCTCTTTTTCAAGGGGAGATATAGGTTTGTTACATTCTCGTTTCTATTTCTGTATAACCAACCAACATTGCCATATAATGAAGTAATTCAAAACGAAATCTACCAGCTGGTCTGTGTGTATTGAGCTAGCCTCACCAAAGATCAGCAACCACATCAAAGCAAAATAAAGAACGGTGAAAGGTGCAAACCACGTTCACTTAAAAAAAAAAAAAATGCAAGCCATTTCAATTGATCCTGACTTCTCTTTCTTGGAATCTTGGCTGTAAGGCACCTTGTCATGAATAAAGTGATTGTTGCTTTTGTGTTGAATTGAAATGTATCAGTTGAGGAGAGCTATCATCAACCATGACTTGCTCTTCAGAACTGCAGGCTTTCCTATCAGAGCTTTGAGCTGAAATACAGATATTTCAACTCAGAAATAAATGAAAACTGTCACCAGTGGCAGCAGCAGAAACTGGGGGTCTATCCCACACAAATTATGGACATCTGTATTCTTAATTGGCATTCTTTAGAGCCGTGCCAGCAGACTGGCAGTGCCAAGGGAGTCTGACAGCCTTAGAAAAGAGGTCTCAAGTCTAGGTGATGAGAGATGTTGATGGGGCAGAGAGTATTCAATGAATACTCTCCCTATGTTTGTTATAATACTGGCGATTTTTAGTTCCAGCCACCTCCAAATGGTACCTTGTATCCATACTAAATTTGCAACTTTTTAAGCAGATCAGTTTGTGATCTTAGGAGAACAAGTCGTATTGATGGTTATAGGGTTCGAAGACTGTTGGCAAAGATGCATGCAAATAGTTAACAAGGTAATGGTGAGAAATGTTGACCTTGATTTGTTTAGCTAAGATGTAAAGATTTTTGAAGGTCAAAGGTGTCCTTGTGTAGTGTTTTGGAGTCTAACTGTGCCTGACCCTCTAACATTAAGCTGCTGTGGCCTGCAGTTTTGAAGAGTGAAGCAAACCGGGGGAAAGCGGGAAGGGGGAGAGAACAGGAAATGGAGTGAGGTGTTTCAGGAAGTTGTCAGGGGTTGACTGATTGATTCCAGATGGAAAGGGTCAGCCTTCGTGACCCAGGAAATACTCACGAGGGGAAAGAAGTTGGCTTGTGGAAGGGAAGGCCTGGGAGTGAGATGATGTTGGAATGCACATTCCACTTCCTTTAGTCTAAAAACATTCAAAAATTTTCACTTCTCTGAATAGAATAATATCAGTGTTGTCATCATTAATCAGAAAACTGTGAAGGAAGTTAAATCTGAAGCTTGGACTAGACCAACTGTATCATTACCTGCATAATGTAGCTCATTCCTGCAGAAGTAGAGTGAAGAGATGTAAATTCAGTATTTAAGTCTGTGTCTCCATGTTTTGGAACAACAACCAAATACGTCTGCCTTCATATTGTAAAGTCTGTGAATTAAGTTCATTACACTTTGCAAGTTCAGTGGACTTGGCAGGCTCTCCTAGCTACCTCACTATCTAAGATATCTGGAATACTGAAACCTGGGACTTGCCTCGTATGTCTATGTATACATGCTCACGCACATACATTTGGACATAATTTAAAATGTTGTAATAAATTTTGCAGACGCTGAAATAATTCAGGTTAATTCCCTTGCTGTCATGAGAGGCCAGCTCAAGCCAGCAAGAGATTAAAATTTATTTCCATTGTTAATAGAAAATAATGAAGTGTATCTGAGCCATCAGGGTATGTCATTCAGGAAATGTTCACTTTGGAACCAAGTCTCACTCCACCCAAATGCACAATGATGACATCAGCTGGCTCGCGAAAGCCTTATAGCTTGTGGCAGGAGTGCGTGAGGACTATTAGTGGACAGCATGACAAGAAGCTTGTGGAATGAATTAAAGTAGCCTCAGAGACAAGGATCTTTACAGCCGCAGAATTCTCAGACAGTGCCCGGGTTCCCCTCCCTGTGCCTAGGACAGCTGATGAACGATTAAAGCCCAAAATACTCTCTTGATTTTTGTTGTTTTTGTTTTCTCCCAGAGATGATAGTCACATCTTTGAAAAGGCGGCGCCTGTGGCTCAGTGAGTAGGGCGCCGGCCCCATATGCTGAGGGTGGCGGGTTCAAACCCAGCCCCGGCCAAACTGCAACAAAAAAATAGCCGGGCGTTGTGGCGGGCGCCTGTAGTCCCAGCTGCTTGGGAGGCTGAGGCAGGGGAATCGTGTAAGCCCAAGAGTTAGAGGTTGCTGTGAGCCTTGTGACGCCACGGCACTCTACCCGAGGGCGGTACAGTGAGACTCTGTCTCTACAAAAAAAAAAAAAGAAAAGGCATTCACACACACAATTTGTAGGAGTGCTTTGATTCCCCTTTCTCCTCTTATTTTTGGAGGATGAATGACCTTCGCAGTTGTATTACCCTATGACCATGAGACTGTCTCTTCCATCCACGGTGATGTGATCCAGGGCTTTGCTGAGGAGGCTCTGATAAGACAGAGCTTGTGCACTTGGGGATAGTGAGGGATGCCTCCGTCTCATGGTTGCTGCCGTGTGATAGGAACTTTCTGGAAGGACTTTTCCCAGATTCTAACATGTTAATGTGAACACATATGAAAACAGATCCAGAGCTAGACAGGCTGCACCCCTGAGTTGTGAGCAATTATGCTGATAATTTTCTGAAATGACAAGCGAAGTTCCTTTGAGACTGTTCTTTGAATCCTCAGGGTCTGTCCATGATACCGGACATAGAGTAGAAGCTCGGTGAATATCCATTGTGCTAGAGGATAGAAACTCACGTATGTTCGTGTCAAAGTTTGTGTATGCTACTGTGTCCACAGAGTAAGACTGTATGAGATGATTTGTAGACTTATGAGTCTTAAAGATTCTCTGAAATGTACATTAAAAAATATATATGAACATTTTAGTATTTTTAGATACCATCCAAAAACTCTCTTTAGGGTAAAAGAAAACATATCTGGAGAGCGTTGCTTTGGTGGCAGTAGGGCCAGGATTAACTGGGAAGGGACAAAGATAACTTTCTGGGGAGATGGAAATAGTCTGTGTTGGGTGGCACCTGTGGCTCAAAGGAGTAGGGTGCTGGCCCCCTTTGAACCTAGAGGTGGCAAGTTCAAACCCAGCCCCAGCCAAAAACGGCAAGAAAAAAAAAAAAAGAAATAGTCTATGGTATGATTAGGGTGTAAACTATACAGTTAAGAGTTGGGCATTTCGGGCGGCGCCTGTGGCTCAGTGAGTAGGGCGCCGGCCCCATATGCCAAGGGTGGCGGGTTCAAACCCAGCCCCAGCCAAACAGCAACAAAAAAATAGCCGGGCGCTGTGGCGGGCGCCTGTAGTCCCAGCTGCTCGGGAGGCTGAGGCAAGAGAATCACGTAAGCCCAAGAGTAAGAGGTTGCTGTGAGCTGTGTGACGCCACGGCACTCTACCGAGGGCGGTACAGTGAGACTCTGTCTCTACAAAAAAAAAAAAAAAAAAGAGTTGGGCATTTCGATGAGTGCAAATTTTACCTACAAAAAACTTCCAAACCTGTGACCATTGTTACACGGAGTAGGGAGTGGGGGAGGATAGTGGTATACAACAGTCCCCCTTATCGATGGTTTCAGCCCTCCTAATTTCAGCTACCCAAAGTATAGATCAGTAAGATATTTTGAGAGAGAGACCACATCATGTAACTTTTATTGCAATATATTATGATCATTCTGTTTTATTTTTAGTTATTCTTACTGTGTCTAATTTATAGATTAAACTTCGCAGACATGTACAAGCAAAGGCATAGTACAGATAGGGTCCGGCGTTCTCTGACGTGTCAGGCATCCACTGGGGGGTCTTAGACTGTCTCCCCCCTCCCCCCCGCTTAGACGGGGAGAACTGCTTAGAATGAAAATGGCAATATTTTGACATTTCATGAAGCTGGATGGGAAGTACTGGGCATTCCTGGTCTTATCCTGTTTCTTTTGTTCACTTGAAATTATTCATAATAAAAATGGCGCTTCATTGTTTCATATTAAGAGGTCAGGCAAGACCAACCCCCTCCCCACCCCCCTTATTTAATAAGCAAGGAAGGAGGGGCAGGACAATTACCAGTAGAATATCCACCAATTTAATTTGGGGGCAGGCGGGAAGAGTCATTTTTAAACACGGCTCTCATTATGCACCTATTCAATGCCTTTCCGCGGTAGATCTGTACGTATGCATAAATATGTATAGCACGAGTTCCTTTCTCAAAAAAAATAATTGCTGTGCACAGCTGACATGAGCTGAGAAGTAGACTCACATCTGAGATGGCTCATCTTCCCGAGGAAGTCGGTGGTAGGTGTGCCCAGGTCCGCTGTCCTCTGCGGTGGTGGCTGGTTGACCTGTGCTAACCTCCCTCCCTCTGGACTTCTCCACACCCTGGTCTGCAGCCCACACGGTGGGGGGACTCAGTTTAATACCATTCTGTGTGTTATTCCTTTCGTGTGTTAGATTTCTTTCTCCAACCTGCAGATAAGCTCTTTGAGGGTAGGAGTCCTGCCTTGTTCACTGTTGGTACTGTTAGCACCTTATGGCTGCCTTTCTAGAACCTTCCCCAGAGCTTAGCCCATCCGAGAATCTCCATGAGTACTTCTATCTGTCTGTGGACTGTTCAAGTAAGGCAGAAGCAAAACAGTGAGGGCACATCCCAATTTGGCACACACCACCGCTGTGCTGAATCTTTGGTGCATCACAGGTTGAGAATTGCTTATCGGAAATACTTGGCACCAGAAATGCTGCAAATTTTGGATTGCGGAACATTTGGGTTATGCACGTACCAGCTGAGCATCCCTGAAGGGTGGGGGTGGAATCTGAACCGCTGCAGCCAGCATTCCCCCAGCATCGTGCCGGTGCTCAAAAAGTTTCAAAGCTGCTACAGTAGGGACTCTGCCTAACAAGTGCGAACATTGTCACCTAATTGTACCCTCGCATTAATCTGAAATTTAAAAAAAAATTGGAGT
This sequence comes from Nycticebus coucang, assembly GCF_027406575.1. Classification (NCBI taxonomy): domain Eukaryota; kingdom Metazoa; phylum Chordata; class Mammalia; order Primates; family Lorisidae; genus Nycticebus; species Nycticebus coucang. The sequence goes on along the minus strand of NC_069803.1, from coordinate 25,584,231 downwards.
TGGGAACGTTTCAGAGTTTGAATTTTTGGATCACCCTGTATCTCATTTTATCCTCATTTATTTCATTCATCCCTGTAATGTAGCCACTGTTGTTTAGGTTTTACAATAAGAAAAGCTGAGATTGGATGAGGTTAATTTGTCCACGGTTACACATTAGGGAGGTCAGCGGGCCTGGGATGCCAATTCATTTCCCTCTGACTCCAAATTCAAGTTCCCCCACTGCTCCACTCCACCCATCCCCGCTCTCCCATTGGACACCACATGCCCCGTGTTTTGAGCCCTGAATTCCAGCAATCCTGATTTCCCACTAAATTCTAGGCATCTCTGCCAGTGGACAGAGACACCACCGACACTTCACCAGCCAGCATCTCCATGTCCAGCACGGTTTAGGACACAGCTGAAATGCAGGCACCCATTCCCAAGCTTGGAAAAGTGACCTTCCAGCTGCTGTATGGAGCTCAGCTTCCTGGGGTGAAGGTTCTGCCAGGAAGGATGGTCCAAGTCCTTTGCTAGAGAACTGGGTTTCTGGCCTTGGCAAGCAAATGGTTAGTTGCTCTACTTCGTCACGTGGTCATCGCTTGAACACAAATGATCACAATGCTCGGGTGAAGGGCAGCCTCTTTCTCTGTAAAGTTCTTCCATAATTACAGGAGGAAGAAAATCTGTTGGGTTATGGAGAACACTGCCAGTCCCCAAGTTCTGTCCTCTCTCTCATGTGCCAGACAGGAGTGCAGCAAAACAGAATTCAGGTGCATTTACCATTTTACGTGAAACTGATCCTGCTGCCCCTTCCCCCATCCTTTTTACTTTAAATACGCAGGTTGTGTTGTCCACAACAGTGAACGTGGACGGACATGTCCTGGCCGTCTCTGACAACATGTTCGTTCATAACAACTCCAAGCACGGGCGGAGGGCGAGGAGACTGGACCCCTCTGAAGGTAGGGCTGTCTGCGCTCAGCACGGCAGACACATGAAGTTCTCCACATACTTCCTTGTTTGAATTTCAAATGCATGTCTCGGAGTCGGAGAAAGTACACAAAACCATGTGGGTTTTTAAATGAAGTTGTAAACACGGGCTCCAGCCCCACACGCCTCCCGGCCGGCTCTGTATCCCCCTGCCTCTCAGCTTCTTCCGTTCAGTTCTCTGTTCTTTTTGCTTAGACGGCACTTCAGGCAAATGTGGGCCTATGACATCTTAGTTAAACAGGAACAGTACTGTGCCAGACGTGTATGAATAAGTGTCAGATGTGCCCTTAAACAGATTGTGGGCAAAACAAAACAATGTGCCGAAGGAAACTGACACTAATTGATTTTTGTTTGCTTGGACAAGAAGAAATCATGGTCTGCTCTGCGTAGTTTTCCAAGTGCATTATAGTAATTAGAAATACCAGCAACTGCTAAACTTCAACTTGTCCAAAATATTAAAGTCCGTGGATGAAGATCACTGACAAACCTCAGTAAATTTCACTCTAGTTATTCCTCCCCCTTCCCTTCTCCCCAAATCCCTGGTGTGGGAAGACCCTCTAATGTACAATGCATGGTCAAATTAGGCTACTATTTTAGTGTGGTGTTTTGCTGTATACCGCCCCCCACCCCCTACCCTCACTCAGCCCTTAAAATGTATCTCGTATCATCTTTAAATGGGAATTAATGAACTGAAAGAAAATGATTGAATCAGTAAAGAATTTGGAGTGGTGTTAATTCTCCCACAGTGGGCACTGAATGGGGAGAGGAAAATCCCAGGGTTCAGAACTAGGAACCCATCCAGTTTCTTTTGACTGATTGGATGTGATTGACGGGCTGTTCAAAGGGGGCTCATGTTTTTGGAGTCCTGCCAAAGTTCTCCTCCACCTTCGACCCTGTCAACTTTGGAAATGGAGTGATGGATTGACTTTGGTTATGGCCTGAAAACCATATTGGGTTCCTGTTGGGGTGCAAAGTCCAGAGGCCTCGAACATATGGAAGGAGGGGAGAAAAATCCTCCCTACAAAGTTAGGAGAGTGATTAGGAATTGTCTCTTGATAGAGCTGGAAAATAAACCTTCCGTTATGATAGATTTTGTTTTCTCCTTGTTTTTCTCTCTCGCTAGCACCTTAATAGGCCTCGTAAATCTTAACATCTTGGGACAGAGGAGGTGGGGAGAGAAAAGGGATTTACACATTTCCAGAGTGATCAACTTATAAAAATATGGGCAAAAACAACAGAGCTTTAAAAACACCCTTTGGACAATTAGCTAAGTGTTTGACTTTTTCATACATAATGGTCAACTCATTAGGCTTTAATGACTTGGTGAAAACCAACAACCAATTAAGGAATGATGGCAAGTCAGCAAGCTCAGCTTGAACTTCTTGGAATGACCAACGGCTGTTAAGAGCAGCCCATCCCCAAAACTCCACATTTCACCCACCTAAGAACAGACCTGACATTTTCTTTCCTTATCTTCTCAGCTACTCCCTGCATCAAAGCCATCAGCCCAAGTGAAGGCTGGACCACAGGAGGAGCGATGGTCATTATCATTGGAGACAACTTCTTTGATGGTCTCCAAGTAGTTTTTGGAACCATGCTTGTCTGGAGCGAGGTAGGCAAAGGAAACCTGCTTCCTTGATTTCCTTTGTCCCAAAGATTGTTCTGATTTGGAGAAATTAGTAATTCTTAGATCATCATCAGCATGAACAGACATTATTGAGTATCTACTACTTTTTATCCCTAAGGATCAAAAGATGTGGACGTCATAACAGTTGTAGGGATAGATTTCTTAAAAAGATAAATAGCCAGTGCAGTATTATTTAAAAGTGGGAAAAATTAGAAACAGCCCAGATATCGAATAATACAAGAGTGGTCCAATACATGATGAAATATTATTTTCTACCTTTAAAAATTGTGTTTCACCTACGGTGCATCTTACAAGGGTACAGGTGAAACTTAGTAAATGTAGAATATAAATGTCTTAACACAATAACTAAGCAAATGCCAGGAAGGCTATGTTAACCAGTGTGATGAAAATATGTCAAATGGTCTATAAAACCAGTGTATGGTGCCCCATGATTGCATTAATGTACACACCTATGATTTAATAATAAAAAAAAATATCGTGTATCACAAAAATTCCAGTGACGCAGAAAAAGGGATGTGCTTGCTTTTACAATGTGAGGTGGAAAAAAGAGATCAAGATAACAGTGTCTGTGGGTGTAAAACCTAATTACATATCCATAGAGAAGTACTGGAAACATACCAAATGTTAATATTGGTTTTCTCTGTAATATGCATATTTTTCTTTCTATTTTTCTGTAATTTGCAAATTTTCTAAATGGGATATGTTTTATTTTCACAATCACATCAAACCCAATAGAAGGATGAGTAATGGTGGTAAGCTGGGGTTGGTAGAATCCATATTTGAAGTCACAGGCTGTGTAGGAATTCCCCGGAGGGAGTGATTACAGGGATGGGGGTAGGGTGGGCAGCAGGGGGTAGGGGCTTGAGCTGGGCTTGTGGGAGGGAAAGGACCTAGGAAGGATGGGTTTGGTAGGAGTCCACTTGGAGCATGGTGGGTCTTCCAGTTGGGCTAGAGCAGAGTTCCCAGGGCTTCTCTCTGCTCTAGGCCAATTGGAAGACTCTGCGTCCTGTATCCTTGATCCTGCATCCGTGTCTAATAGCTACTTTATTTCTCTGCCTCATGTCCTTCTGCAGCTAATAACCCCTCATGCCATCAGAGTGCAGACTCCTCCTCGGCACATCCCAGGAGTGGTGGAGGTGACATTATCTTATAAATCCAAACAGTTCTGCAAAGGTGCCCCAGGAAGGTTCATTTACACAGGTAGGTGAGAAAAAGATTCCAAGAGATGTTGGCTTCCAGTTCACGTCTGCTTCAGTTCCCCATTTCTCCACTTTATCATCACCCTCATTTTCTAGGTCTTTCTATGAGTGTGTTAATGAGGAAGGGTAGACTTGATTCTGAATTTGCATTTTAACTTAGCAACTTGTGCGTGATCTGGGAGACAGTCCTGGTAGCTGTTTGAAGGATTCACCTTTACAAATGTAACTTTGCTGGAACTTGGTAGAACAGTCTTTTTTATACGCGCAGTCAGATGAAAAGAAATGAGACCGAGTGGTTGGCTACGACTAAACTATCTTGAAAAGATTCAAGAAAGTTTCCCAGTGGTGTTTCAGAGCAATTCAAAGTATTTCAAAACTTTATGAAAGTAAAAAATCATGTATTAGTTTAATATTTACAGAGTGTCCAGTTTGTATCTGCTGGTCTTTCTAGGTGGTGGGTTCAGCTGGTACATAAGATGTGGTCTCTTCCCTGTTTGAAAGTTTAGAGACTTTTGGCAGAGGCCATGGTATATTAGACAGAATAGCTGAAGAATCTGCCAGTTCAGAAGGTTTGATATTTATAATGAATGGAATATGAGTTTCAGGAAGAAAGTGTTTACTGTGGGCTAGAGTAGAGAAATGGGGTGTCCAGGAGACAGAAACTGAAGACTGGCCAGGTTCATGCCTGTAATCCTAGCATCTTGGAAGGCTGAGGCAGGAGGATCACTCAGGGCCAGGTTTGAGGCCGGCTTGGCAACACAGGGAGGTGCGCACCTCTATATAAAATAAATAAGAAACGTCAGCTGGGTATGTTGGTGTGCATTTGTAATCCCAGCTACTCAGGAGACTGGGGTGGGATGATCGCTTGAACCCAAGATTTGGAGGTTACAGTGGTGGTCTCTGATCACAGTCACGCCGCTGCACTTCAGTCTGGGTGACAGAGCAAGATCCTGTCTCCAAAAGAAAGAGGAAAAGAAATAGAAATTGAAGACTGTGTTTAAGGGTAAGGAGGATTTGGATGGGCAAAGAAAAAGAATGCATGTTCTCACTGTGGGAATCCCATGTGCCAAGACCACAGGGTGAGGCAAGCACATACCTGAGGGCTGCTTCAGCAGCTGCAGGAGTGCACTGGGTACAGCCTAGCCTAGGGCCTAGGTAAGCTGGACACAGGGGGCGAGAAGCCTTAAAACAGCTTAACAGCCTTGTATGATACCTGGAGTCATCAAATTCATAGAGGCAGATTGCTTAACACTATTGAACTTTAAAAAACAATCAAGATGATAAATTCTATGTGTATTTCACACAATTTTTTAAATGAAGGAAATAAAAGCCTTATAAGGGAGTTTGGACTTGATTCCGCAAGAGATAAGAAGGCATTAGGGGTTTCTGTGCAAGGAAGAATAACTGAAAGGTATTTTCTCAGAACAAAGAATGCTCTTGCGTTAATCATTAACTAATCATTAAGATTAGCTCTTAAGTTAATCCCAAAGCAGGCACATCAACGAGGCTATTGTATTTGGAAAGAAAAAATATTAGGGGCATAGGGAATGAAATACCTACACCAAGAAAGTATATCTGACATGTTGCAAATTTTTAACAATATTATTTTCTATATAGTATGTACTTGTCTCATTTGGACTCATATTTCTACTCTCATGAAAGTGCAAACTTCTCGTGAGCTCTCAATCAGGATTAGATGGAAAGGGGTAATATTTAGGGATATTTATTTAAAAATTTGCTTTTGAATTTTTCTATCCTGAGTTAAGCATATCTCAGGTGTTATTCTTTTGCGGATCTAAGGGAGAGTCTATTAGTCCAAGTGATAGTGTAAGAAGTTACCATTCTAGTTCTCCAAGAGAAAAAGTTTATCCATTCATTTCACTTGTTCAAACTAGGGTTTATTACATGCCTGCCATGAGATATAGAAGTGATTGAGGTCCAGTCCCCCATTCTAATAAAGTTTACAAAGTAGAGAGGAGACAGACCCCTAAGAAAGTATCTTTTCAGGGAGTGAGCAGTGGGGGAGGAGGGGGAGGATTTGGGTAGGGTGGTTAGGGAAGCTTCTCTGCAGAAAGGACATTGAGCAGATGTCCAGGAAGGGGCCAGCCATAGCCCCTTGGCCCCTGGTGCTGTCAGGAAGAGTGAGAATGCTGGCATGGCTGGAGTGGAGCTGTCAGGGAAGAGGGTGGTGGGAGGCAGGAGATGCAGGCAGAGAAAGGGGTGTGGATGGGAAAATAGGAGGGTGGCAGGCGGAGGAGCCATCAGCATCTAGGTGGGATTTAAAGCCATCCTAGGTCTGGATGAGATCACCCCAGAAGGGAGTATAGCGATGGGGGTAAGACACACAATAGTGTTAGGGTTCAGGATGGTAAAGAAGAGCTTGGGAAGGAGATGGAGGAGGAGTGGTCAGGGTAGGAGGGAGCCAGAGCTTGGGCTGTCCCTGAATGACCTCGAAGCCCTAGTAGATGCAGGGAGGTCAGCCGGAGGCCAGCGTGGTGGCCTAGGCCAGGAATGATGGTCACTTAGAACACACACCGATGGTGGGGACAGGCGAAGTGGGTGAAATTTAGGAGGCAGGAGTGACGGAACTTGGTGATTGATTAGATAGGGGAGAGAAGGGGATGACTCTCAGGTTTCAGAGTTGAAAAATTGGGTGGGTATAGTTTAGAAAGTGATTTTTTTTTTAAAGGTATAACATGCTAAGGGAGTTCAGAGGAAGGACAAAATACTTCCAGCTGGTGGAGAGGTGGGAAGATTGAATATGGTAAAGATGGCGATTAATGAATGAATTTAACACAGCGCCAGTCAAAAACCAACAAAATGGGAACACTTTACAAAAGTTCACCTGGAAAGAAAAGGTGCTACAATTGGAATTTCAAAAAAACAGAGAGGGCTTGTCCTACCAGACATGAAAACCTATTTTAAGTTTCAACAATTAAAAGAATAAAGGGCCTGGCAGGAACATACAGAAGAACGTTCTCTTCTGCGGCATTTTACCAAGAGAAAAATTAAAAAATAAATGGATTTTGCACCCATTCCGTGTATACGTACTTAGTAGAGGTGAGTAGCAAAGTCAGGTGGTGCATGTGAACAGAATGGAATGATTGACAAATGTCTTAGGCCAACTCGTTGAACATTCAAAGAAAAAGATTTCTAATTTCATGTCGTAAACTAAACTGTGTTCAAATTACATATTTTTAATTAAAAATGCAGAAAGTTTAAAAGATCGTAGATCTCAAAAATAATTATAATCTTGAGCCTCGCTCACATTGACACTGAAACAGATACTATCACATAAAAGGCCATGATGATGTAAAAAGAAAATGTTTGCATGGCAGAGGACCAGGCATTCAATCGAGAGGAGAAAGGCAAACTGGGGACTTCTTTGTTCTATATGACACATTATCCTGTGTATTAAAAGATGCATTTGTCCAGCAAAAATGTATGCCAACTCTTTTTCAACTGCTATATGTTGCAGATAAAGAGGTGAATGTTAGATACCCTATAAATTAAAGAGGAAAAGACAAATGCTCAGATAAAGAGCTTGCAAGTAACATGGGGAGTTCATGCAGGCAGGAGGGCAGTTAAGCAGTAAACATATAAACAATTTCCACCACTTTAATAATCAACTAAATGCAAATGAAGGCAAGGAGAGTATCACATTTTTTTCCCCTCAAGTTGGCAAAGACTTGTTTTTAAACAAATGAAAATATCAGGTTGGCAACATTAGAAGATAAGTAAGGATTCTAACACACTCCTGTAGAGATGTAAATGGTTACAGGAGAGGCCCTGTGTGCTGCTATAAAAATGTATGTACCCTTTGACCCAGCAATTCTACTTTTAAGAACATATACTTAGGGAGTAATTGAGTTTGCCTGAAGGCTGTTCATTAGAGCACGGTTTTAGTAGTGAAAAATTGTAAATACCCTTAATGTCCATGAGAAGATTCATTAAGTAACTAATGGAACATTTCTAACTCTACCCCTCTTTTTAGAGATAGGGGCTTGCACTGTTGCTCAGGCTGTAGTACATTGCAACCTCCAACTTAGGGACTCAAGCGATCTTCCCACTTCTGCCTCCCAACTTGCTAGGACTACAGTGGGCACCACCACACCCAGCTAATTGTTTACTTTTTTGGAGAGTCAGGGTCTCTTATATGGTCAGGCTGATATTGAACTTCTGGCTTCTAGTGATCCTCCTGCCTCGGCCTCCCAAAGCATTGGGATTACAGGCATGAACCACTGTTCCTGGCACATCTCTGTACTTTCTTAGATATTAAAAATAATCCTATGGATGGATAATTATTTATATGAAGGATATCTGTGATACATGTTTAACAAAAACTTAAAAGCCATACGTGTGTGTGTGTGTGTGCGTGTGTTGAGTAGTTATACAAAAAAACCCAAGTAAAGTATAGAACCCTGCTTACCAAAGTGATGATTTCTGGGTGTTGGTATTATTTAAATTTTTAAAATATTTCTTTTATCTATTAATTTTGAATAAAATTGATTTTAACAAAAAATTAAAATAATAAAATAGGATACAAAATAGTGTCTGACATGTTTAAATACTGAAACAGCACCTATTAGTAAACTTGATTGCTAGAGGGACAAAGGAAGTTATTTCTAGGCAGTTTGTCCGTCAGCGAAGCTTCTTTTAGAAGACTGGCTTGGAGAAGGAAGGGCCTTGGGGGCAAACAGAGAAGAAAGCAAATATACAAATGCCATCTAGGCAGCCCCAGGAGGCTGGTCCCTCTCTGGAAACACTTCCACCCTGAGGTCACTGTACCAAATGCATCTTGGGTTGGGGGCAGACAGGAAGCTGACATCATCTGTGGAGGGGTCCAGACGCTACCGGAAGTGGGTTGGTGGCCTGGCCTCTTGTCTTTCCATTGCATAGGCAGCTTCTGATGGAAAGAGCTAATTTGGTCTTAGTCTGATGGCTGGAAACGTGGTGGCTTTGCAGGGGACTTGCTATGCTCAGAGCTGAGTCCTCTTCTGGTCACCTGGATAGCTATGGCCTCTTCCCTGGGAGAAGCTGGACAAAGGCCCCTTTCCAGCTGGCTGGCCTCCTGAGGGCTGGAATTGAAACATGAGCCACGTGCTTGCTTGGGGCACCTCTTGAGTCAGTACCCTGAGGCCGCTGTAGGCCCTGATGAAATACTCGGGCAAAGGCGAGGGAGGAAAATCATCTTGATTCCAGAGGAAAAGGAAAACTGGCAACCTAGAGAGCTGTAGTGGGGCACGGTGAGCTCTGGGGACAGGACGGGGCCTTGGAGGAAATGCACAAAGCTGCCCTCGGGTCTGGCCGTGTCATCCTTTGCGTGTGTTGTTTTGTCAGTCCCCTGGCCCTTCTGAGCCCCATTTTCTTTCTCTGTACAGCTCTGGTGCTAGTAATGGCCCATGCCTTCAGGGTTTCCCTAATTCGGCTGATGCTGAGAAGAGTGTTTGGCGCCGCCCCACATGCCCAAACCATGCTGTTCCGAGAGGGTCTGGGAATCTGTTAAGCAGAGAAATAAGTCTGGGAGACCTGAGTCCTGTTCCTGAGGCTGTCACAGAGGTCCTCTGGCTTACAAAGTGCTCCACACGGGAAGGGTTCTTAACTGAGACTGGGGCATTTCATCGTGAACACAAGTGTTGTGTTTACTCTTAGGTAGAAGAAGGGGACTCAAAAAGCAGGAGGCAGGGAAAGAGGCTCCAGAAAATTCTCCTCCAGCCCCTCCCCCACCACTACCTCAGCGTGATGTGCTGGACTCAGGGCCTGTCGAGCGCCTGAATTCCTTAGAAGGGGTGGGAATTATCCTCTCCGTGCAAAATCAAAGTTACAGAAGGCAAAGGAGTATGCCCTGCACATTGTTATTAAACTTGGGAGAACTGGGCACTGGGGTGGGAGGTGGTGACAGCCTGGGGGGCCGTTACCGTGCAGAAGAGAGATGGGGACAGAGTGACAAGGTCGGGATCTGCCTCCAGCTTTGGGAACAATCACTTAGCTATTCTTTGCACCATTTTCCTAACCTTAAAGATGGGGGTATACTTACCTTACTGGGAAGATAAAGTTGTATACATATGCAAAGGACTTTAAGTATTAAAATCCTAGCACATTCACTGTTGCAAGCGTCTGGCAGGAGGATCCATGCAGCCGTGGTGCGTTCTAAGAGGCTTCCTTCCTCGTTGCTGTAGGAGCAGAGGTGGTCTTATATGTCCTGTCTAGAAAACGTGGATTCTTCCTAAAAGACCTGTCACATTGTGCGCTTAATATGCTGGTCTAGGTTAGAAATGTGGGTTTTGCAGGGAGCAGAGAAGCCCGAGACAGCCCAAGAACATGAACTTCACAGGTTGCGAGGGCAGGTCACGCAGGAGCGGGTGTTCAAAGGAGCAGAAGAGACCCAGCTGGCCCAGTGAAGGCACAGTAGGTGTTTTGTAAGGTACACAGTAGAACTTAGAAGTTGATAAAGACAGCCTGAGACATGCTGAGAAACAGAATTCATGGTAACTAACCTCCTCCCCAGAATATTTTTTATCCTTTATTTAGAAAAAAAAAACCATTTTTGTACTGTTCATCATTTGGGAGAGAGTGTTCATTCACAGGTAAATGGTCGAGAACAGGCAGCAAGCCTAGATTTTTCCACAAACCCCCAAATCATACCCTGAACAGCTTCCTCCCCAAGGCTCTGCACAAGTGGCCTTCACGGAGGAGTGCTGCACAGATGTGCAAGCCGGATTTCAAATGTTCATTGCTCATGTATTTTACATTTCTTTTTGTTCCTCCCTGTATAGCATTATCCTAGGGAAAAAAAAAGAAATCGCATTGAAGAAATGAATCTGATTTTTAGTTAAAAATACCCAATTCAGACATCAAAAATTGGCCCAATACAATGGTTCCTTGTTACAACTGGAAACAGGTGGAATCAACAGCCCTCCTGGTGGCCTCCACTTATACTGAAGTGGCCTCTCCCCACACCTCGTGTGAAATTCAGATCATCCTTCAGCTGAGTCTGAAGAATGATGTCTCTGTGGTTAGCCCCGGAATAGGGGGCGGCTGTTTCACTAGAGACATCCCAGTCCCTTAATGGACTGGTGCTCTGGGCTATAATATTCTAAGTACACATTACGGAGAGCAGCAGCATATTCATGACTGCTCCATCGTGGCATTTAGATTTCCCCTTGAAATTTATCTTTAATTTTTACAGTTGTCTCCTTAACCATGAATATTACTCCCTTCTTCAAACAATCTGTCTTGCTGCTGCAGTTTTTCCTGAAACCAAAGCGTAATTAAATATTAGGTTCATATTTCATTTAAAATTAAATATCAAAGGCTTCCGTCTAATCTTTCGCTTGTGAACTGTTGGTTCTCACCTGGTATTCTTGTTCCTGTGTCCACAAAGGCAGGTACTGCCTCTTTATAACATGTTCCTAATATTATCTTTGTTCCTTTTTGTTTTTTAAATCGGTAACACCGAAGTTTTGCTACATTGAAACAAATGGAGATGGGGCGAGAATTAAGTGTCAAGGTTAAAGACAATTGAATTCAACAGCCTATGACTTGGACCCCACCCGTTTCTAGTCCTCAGAGTGCTGCTCCATATAAGTAATAGCCTTAGAATTAAGGAATGCAGGAACTAGCGAGGAGACTTGGAGCCCATTTAGTCCAGCCCTTTGTCTTTGCAGAGAAATAAACCCAGCCCCACCTGGCTGGATGGAGGTGGTATCATTTGTCGGTGTTGGGATATAAGGCAGATCTCAAGCGGGACCAGCTTTACCTCAACTACACCATCACATGCTATGAAAAAAAAAAAATGAACTCAGGAGCATTAAAATGTTCATTTAACACAGCCTGTGAATATCAGACACGGAGCGGAAGAGAGACCCAAGGCAGACCTCATGCGAATTAACAAGTAGGATCAGAGTGCCATGGCCGGCAAGGGGAGTGCTGAAAATGGCATGAGGGCAGAAGCTTGTGCCTACCCAGATTCCTCTCGAAGCGGGCCGCAGTGTCTCTCTCCCCCAAAGCCAGGCGGCAGATACGCCCCATGCCCGTTCTCTCCTCCACTGCCTAGTGGCGTCTACCTTCTGATCTGGTGTTGATCTGGCAGTCACATTCTAAAGATTTTATGTAGTTTATTTCTTCTCTTTAAAACGTTTTGCTTTGTTTTTGTAGAATGCAAACAGCAGGCAGGATCTCTTTCCATGGTCGTCTTTCTTCTGAAAGTTGGGGTTTCGAGTTAGGACAGTAGGGATCCTCTATTCTCTGGGCTGTCACCCTCAGTGGACCACAGGCCTTGTGAACATCTGCTAAAAGTGAAAAACTTTTTTTTTTTTTTACTTATTATTATTTTTTTTATTGTTGGGGATTCATTGAGGGTACAATAAGCCAGGTTACACCGATTGCAATTGTTAGGTAAAGTCCCCCTTGCAATCATGTCTTGCCCCCATAAAGTGTGACACACACCAAGGCCCCACCCCCCCTCCCTCCATCCCTCTTTCTGCTTTTCCTCCCCTCCCCCCATAAACTTTTTCTGCAGATAGAGGCACATGTGCAAATAAACAGCGAGGCTCAGAAGGTCTACCACTGTTGGCCTCTCAAAGGCCACTCGCAGGTAGTCCCAGGGGACGAGTGATTACTCACTGATAAGGGGAGCTGGACCCCAGGCCGGCCGTGTGATTCACCACCATCCCGGAGAACTTCCCTCTCCCCATCAGCTTACTCTGCTCCTCTCAGACTTCTACAAACAAATTCAGGTCTTGATGTTGCTCTTCATGTGATCAGTGCTCCTGTGCGACGAGGTATACAAGTTAATGACCTCCTGCCTTCAATGTCAAGACTGGACTGTTAAGCTCTGCTCAAAACTTTTTTTTAATTTAATTTTTTTTTTATTGTTGGGGATTCATTGAGGGTACAATAAGCCAGGTTAGCTCAAAACTCTTAACAAGAGCCCCTCTCTGTGTTACCTAGGGTCCTCTCCATTTAGGAGAATAGAAATAAAAGCATAAGATGGGGTCAGTGTTGTCTCTGCGCCTTCTCTTAAGGAAAGCAAATAAAAATTATATAGAATTTATAGGTCTTACCAATCCTTTGGGAAAATTAATATTGAGCATCAGCCAGCTATTTTTTTCATAAGTGGTTCCCAGTAGATATTTTTAGTTAAATACTATTTATTTAAAAAAAAAAAAGAAACCGTTCACACATTGCCTATAGTTTATATCCATTTGTTGGGTCCAAGATATGTAAGTAACCCTCATATATTATACCCGCAATCAAAATGAGAAATGACACATAAGATCCAGGCTCTCAGGAGAAATATTATGAAATCTCAAGGTATTGATGAAAGTTTTTCAAGGCTGATCCAAATGGGATTTAGATTCTGTGGCAGTTGAAATGTGTATTATTAAACTCCTTAAGCAAACCTGAATGACTCCCAGTGGAGGATTAAGATGTTCTATGTATAGCAAAGTCGAAATTCTCACGTCTGAGTTTTCTCTCTTGAATTCCCTCTTGATTAGCTTCTGTAATATTTAACTTCATGCCATGCCATAATTATTTAATAAAAGGTAAATATAAATTATATTTCAGTGGGGATATGACCTTTTACCTTAATGTTATATTACTAAAGAAAGACGTAGATAAATAGAGCCTATGGATTGAAGCCTATTTTTAATTTACTCTGTTTTTGCCTCGCCAGCATTATCCCTGTCAGCCAAAGGCTTGGCAGAACTTCACAGCATCCCCGTGGTGGTAGGCGAGGTCATAAATTTACACTGATGATGGCAGTTAATGACCTGGCTGGCCCTTAGAGACAGTCTTGGTGCTGGTCTTGGGCACCTCATTAGCTAATTGAGATTTGCTTGGTTTGTACCAGGTCTCAAAGGCCGAAGAACACCCTGGGAGGTGGGGAGGTGGAGTGGGAAGGTGGCAGCCGGGTCAAGGTGAAGCTGAGTCTTTAAGATGCAAAACAACTGGTCATTTAGGAAGCCAGTCTAGAACCAAAGGAAAGGTTGTTAAGCTTGATGTTATGTTGAAGGCTGACATTCCTCTTCTGGTTTGGTGTTGGCTAACAGAGCCTGGGTACTTGCAACTTTGTGATTTGAACTTCAGAGGTGCACTTGATTAAATGAAGCTCACACTTGGGAGGCTGGGGCCAGAGGATTCCTTCAGCTTGGGAGTTGAGACCTAGTAATAGCAAGGTGCCATCTGAGGTTGCTGTGAGGTATGATAATGCCATTAACTCCAGTCTGGGCAACAGAATGACATTCTGTGTCAAACAAACATCAACAGCAACAAAAAAGATAAATTGCTAAGCCTACTGAGTTATGAGCTAGAGGGTGAGCAGGAAGGGAAGATAAGCCAGATACAGTCCTGTGTCCTGGGGGTTTTCAGTCTGTTCAGGAGAACAATAGGTACACATGTGTGATAGATTCCATTAGAGAAAAACCATCCTCCCCATCTCAGCTGTGTGCTGATTAGAGCTTCAGGGAATCCTCAGCACACAGCAGGAAGGACTGAGGGCGGAGGCTGGCATTGATGGTGGGGGCCCATGGTGAACCACTGTGGTGCTCGGTGAAGGGCAGCTCCTGCTTAGGGGGGCAGCCGTGCCACAGGAAAGGAAGTGACAGTTCTATTTATTTATTTATTTTTATTACTTTTACTTATACATGTGTTTATTAGGTTTCCATTCTTTTTGACTTCACAAAATTAAAAAGGCTTAAAATTTAATAACACTAACAATGTTTAAAACAAGGACTAGAAACAAAAACCTTGTAAAGAAAGAACATAAAGACATTCAGAAAAGGAATCAGACAATTGCTACCTCGAAATAGTAAGCAATAATAATAACACAAAGAAAGTAACATTCACATTGTCAAATAAGAGTATGTCTATTATAGAATGCCTTGACTCTGAGGTTCAGCATAGAGTCATCAGTTAACTTCTTAAAGTATCAAAAAATAGACAATATTTATAAATAAAAGTAAAAGATAATTTCAAAAAACAGATCATGCCAAATCTTATAGACAATAGAAAAAGAAGAAATGCTTCAAAATCATTCTACTTGATCTGGGTACACCTGATATTGAAATTGGAGAATATATATTATATAAAGGGGAAATTACAAACATATGTCACTTATAAATAAGGATGCAATATCCTAAACAACTAATTAACAAGTTGAATTAAAAATTAATGTTTAAGTAATGTATTTTGGTCAAAATTAAATCCAATTTATGTGAGAATTAGTCATTCTTGTTTCTTTTTTCTTTTTCTTTTCCTTTTTTTCCTTTCCCTCACCCTCACTCCTTCTCTGTCTGCTCTCCCCTTCCCCCATGCCCCTAATGACACAGTGGGGCAGGAAGTGACATTTCTTACACTACAGGATAGTTCTTTCGTTTGCATTAGGCATGATGCAAGCGTATTCCTATCTATAATTTTTCGGTTTTCTCCATCTAAGAAAATCCACACTTTGGGTAATGATAAAGTGAATGTTTACCAAAAAACAAGGCAGTGATGGATTTTGAGAATTCGGTGACCGAGTCTGTTTGCCCCACAGCACCGGGCAGCTGTTTGTGTTTGCTGGTTGATGCCACATGGGGCCCTCTCCTGTGACCCAGGCAGGGTTTCACCCTCCCCATCTGCTGCTCTTTGCTTGAAGGTGGGAGGGAACACACAGAGAGGGTGGCGGGAGCAGCACCTGCATTTCCAGGGCAGGAAGAGCTGAGAGCACAGGCTTTGGAGCTCGGCAGGTACAGAGCCCGCCTCTTACCACCTTGAACTGCATTGAAAATGGGAACAAAACCTACATGCTAGGATTGTAATCAGGCTTAAATGAGCTAATGTATGTAAGAGGCTCAGCCATGTGCCCTTAACATAGTAAGCCTTTGGTACATTCTAACAGTGGTTATAGCAATTTTCATTATTACATATTATAGCCACTAAAAATCCTCTTACTAAAGCAAAAGGCTTCCAAAATTGCTGGCATTTCCACTAAGTGAGAAGAAGTGTTTACAGAATTCCAGTTCTATAAACAGCTATTCTTACATGTGTGTCTGGGTAAGATGGTAACAGAAGTGCAAGCATTTAATCTGTCCCCTTTCCCTTTCCCCCTAGAATATATTGTCAGGAAGACACAAAAATAAGGAAATCAGAAATCTGGTATGAATGCTTGCAACTAGGCTGGTGTCATTAATAGGGCAAATATTTTGTGCCATAGTGCCAGCGTGTGCAGGCAGAGCTGTCCTGGTGGATGTGTGGACCCCAGCTGGTCCTGTCAGTTTTCTCCTGGGAAAGAACAGTATGGGTAGATTGTGACAGAGGAGACTCAGGAAAAAACCCTGAGGTTCCCCTGTCCCCACCTTGAGGGGTGAGAATAAGTAGTGTAAGTGGGAATTTGACCTTGAATGGAAAAGCGTGTGTATGCACGCAACAATTCTATATCCACGGCACTTGTCATTTTTGTGTGAGAACAACAGATGTCCCCTTAATTCAAGAGCCCAGACAGAATCCAGTTCTTATTTTCACTGATGTTGTCTGACTGCTGGAGGATTGGCCAGTGGAGAAAGCGTTTAAATATAAAGGGTCAACTTACTGTTAATATGGTGATAATCAAATATGAAAATTCATTTCTAAAAAATACAGATCAGAGAAAATCTAATAATAGTAATAGCAGTTCAAGATGATAAACTGTCAACAAATATAAAAAAGTGGAGAGAGGGAGGTGGGGTAATTGAAAGCAAGCAAAATTTCTTTTATCTGGAGGAACAGACTCAACTCATTAGAAAAAGTAAAATATTTATAGAGAAACCTAAAGATAATTCTTAAAATAGTTTGCATATTTTCCAAATTACTATCTGTATTTGAAAGTGATTAGAGATACAAGCAGAATATGGAAGACAGATTTATGTAGCAAAAAAGGGTAAATGTGTTGTTAATGTCATCAAAAAGAATCTTAAATAAAACATTAAAGTATTACCCATAGAATGAGGACAAGACTAATATGTATTGCTTCCAAAAAACTCAATAAATTTCAAAAGGCAGGTACTGTGCAGGCTACTTTTTTTTTTTTTTTGCAGTTTTTGGCCAGGGCTGGGTTTGAACCCGCCACCTCTGCCCCCTACTCCTTTGAGCCACAGGCACCACCCTATGCAAGCTACTTTTATGAGTTCAGTGCAGTTAACTAAAATAATCAAGTTAGAAGTTATTACTCAGCTATCTAGAAACCGGGAGCTATTTTTCTTGGAACTCAAGTCAAAATTAGAAATGTAACTTCAGAAAATTACAGCAAAAGGGTAGGAGGTAGAAGATTAGAAATTTCAAAGAAATACTATACAGATTATATGTGAAAACATTTAAAGTGATGAAGTTGATGATTCTTTTAGAAAAATGCAAATCATGTTGAGAAATAATGACTGAATCCTGGTTTCTGATTGGTAATCGGATGGAGGACGGTGCTCTTGACTGAGACTTTCATGCACTTGGGTACTTTGGGTGGGAAGAGTCCCAGAGACATCTGCGTGGAACTTTCTAGCCAATAGTTGGATATACATGTAAGGCTGACTCTCAGGCAAGCTTTGTGGACGAGAGAGAAAGATGCGTGATGGTAAGCATGTAGCTTGGCATGGAAATCACAGGGCCTTGTGAAGTTGCCCAGGAGAAAGTATAGCAAAGCATAAGACTGCGTTGGCAACAATCTCCAGGAACATTAATTTTTTTTTTGCCATTTTTTAAATTAAATCATAGCTGTGTACATTAATGCAATTATGGGGTACAATGTGCTGGTTTTATATTGAAATGTTTTCATCATACTGGTTAACATAGCCTTCACAGCATTTTCTTAGTTGTGTTAAGACATTTATATTCTACATTTAGTGAATTTCACATGTACCCTTGTAAGATGCACCATAGGTGTGGTCCCACCAATCACCCTCCCTCCACCCATCCTGCCTCCCCTCTTTCCCGCCTCCCCTCTTTCCCCATATTTTTGGGCTATAATTGGGACATTGGATACTTTTTCCTCCATTCTTGAGATACTTTGCTAAGAAGAATATGTTCCAGCTCCATCCATGTAAACATGAAAGAGGTAAAGTCTCCATCTTTTTTAAGGCTGTATAATATTCCATGGTGTACATATACCACAAAGTGCAGGGAAAACTGTTAAAGAAATCAGCCTGGGTGAATATTTTATGAGGAGGACACCCTGGGCAATTGAAGCAGCATCAAAAATACACTCCTAGGACCCGATCAACTTAAAAAGCTTCTGCACAGCCAAGAACACAGTAAGTAAAGCAAGCAGACAGCCCTCAGAATGGGAGAAGATACTTGCAGGTTATGTCTCCGACAAAGGTTTAATAACCAGAATCCACAGAAAACTCCAACGAATTAGGAAGAAAAGAACAAGTGATCCTATCTCAGGGTGGGCAAGGGACTTGAAGAGAAACTGCTCTGAAGAAGACAGGCGCACGGCCTACAGACATATGAAAAAATGCTCATCATCCTTAATCATCAGAGAAATGCAAATCAAAACTACTTTGAGATATCATGTAACTCCAGTAAGTTAGCCCACATCACAAAATCCCCAAACCAGAAGAACATTAATTTTTACAAGGTGGGCAGACAAAGAACCATCCTCAAAATAGGCTGAGATGGTGCAGACAGAGAGGTGGGAGGGAAGCTGGGCAAAGCAGGGTCAGGAAAGACAGTGGGTAGGAGTATTTCTAAACGTCAAGACCAGAGCAAAGTCAAAGGCTAACTTGAGAGTTAAGAACAGAAAAGTTCCTCTTGATTTGATTACAGTGTAATTAGTGATCACAACAGGAACAATTTCTCTAGAGTTCTTTTAGCCAAGAGATACTATCCATGCTATATAAATTTTACTGACCATGAAATAAAATATAAAAAAGCTTCTAAATTTATTTTTCAAAGCTAGTATAATATAAAAACTAGTCATAAGTTGGACGGACCCATCCACACTCCTGCTTATTAATATGTGTACATAAATCCCTGTCAAAGATAACAACTGACAATTGTATGGTCACCATGTGCCAGGAACTATTCTTAGTGACTTGATTTATTTAATCCTCACATCAGTCATCTTGAGAAAATATTAACACGTTTAATTCATAAATATACTAAGGAAATTATATACCAACCCACGAATTCATATTCAATTGCAAAATATTAGAAGAGACATTAGGAAATACAGTATAAACTGTCAAAGGAGAAAACTCAAGAGAAAATAATTTCCCAACAAGTCCTGATCAAACTCATCAATGAAACATGATAAATAACACTATTTTAGGCTTGGTGCCTGTGGTTCAGGTGGCTAGGGTGCCAGCCACATACACCAAGAGCTGGTGAGTTCGAATCCAGCCCAGGCCTGCCAAACAACGACAACTATAACCAAAAAATAGCAGGGCGTTGTGGCAGGTGCCCATGGTCCCAACTACTTGGGAGGCTGAGGCAAGGGAATCACTTGGGCCCAGAAGTTTGCTGTGAGCTGGAGTTGGAGGTTGCTGTGAGCTGTGATGTCACAGCACTGTACCCAGGGCAACAGCTTGAGGCTCTCTAAATAAATAAATAATACTATTTTAAATAGGAAATGATACTAATAGTCAATGCTATTGACTATTAGTATCATTTCCTAAGTGTTAGTATCATTTCCATTTAGAGGAAAATAAGTAAGAATATCGGGATTCATCTCCAGGTATGAGCATTGTTTGGCAAGTTTCTGCCAATACAAGAATGGGATTAAGAAAACTAGATAGGATTAAACTATTAATACCTATGAAAAGGAGACAAAGTGGTTGTTACACGTACGTGATATGAATGTATAAAGCTAAGGGAATGAATAGAAAAAAATAGCGACATCTGTCTAGGGTTTGGTTACAAAATAAGAGCTGCCTTTGGGTACGATCTTGTCTTTGCCAAGCACTGTGCTGGGGGGCATTATATTTGAATTTTGACAGCCAACCAGGAGATGGGTTTTAAACAGCTCCCAGAAATCATGGAGCTGGAATTCAACCCCAAGGTCTACTCATCTATAAAGCTAATTCTCTTAATGACTGTCAGAGACCACACCCTCCCCTCCCACCTGCTGCCTGTGCAGATAGGAAAAAACCAAGTGTTTCTGACACGAAGATGTGGAGTAATTATAGTCACAATAAAAAACAAAGAATGGAATACATAGGAAAAATAAAAGTGAAAAATCCGTAACCCTTACATGAGGCAGAGCACACTTTTTACTGGGGGTTCTAAGGAGGAAGGCGGGGTATTGATATTACAAAGCCATCTATTTTCTCTCTAGTGATAGATCTGGCGCAATTGTACTATTTTTTGAATCTGGAAGAATAAATGGATAATAATGGTTGATAAAATGTAGCTTGAAAAGACTGTAGAAGGACAACTCCACTATCAAATATTAAACACGTATTACAACCACTAGTTGCATTACATACGACTACATGGAGTTGTATCTACTCTGTACACTAGAATGACTCTCATCCAGATCAACACCACAGAATGTCCAGAGACCATTCAGCAAATTCTGATGTAAAGTCGTGGCAAATGTAAATACCTAACAGTATACAACAAAATGAAATCCAGATAAGGTAAATAATTTCAGAATTCACATGTACGTGTGTGTGCGTGAGTGTGCATTTACTCATCAAATATAGGAGTCAGCATTTCTGTAAATAGCATCTAAGGATAAATTAGGATGTGATATTGCAGCACGTTGACAGATTGCTAAAAATATATAAAGTAGTTTTACACATCAAAAAAAGAAAATAATTCCCAAAAGAGGGCAGAGGGAATGACTAAGCCATTCATAAAAGGAGAAATTAAAATGATCAGAAAATAGAAGAAAAATTCTTCAACATCACTAATGAGTAAAGAAAGGTAACTTAAAATGACCACATGCGTTCTCTTGAGTAGTGATTTGACAGAACGTGTGAAAGGACTTAATTATAATTTTTGGTCCAGTAATTCTAATTCTTGGAATTTTCTGGTTGAAATAAAGTTATGTGCTAAAGGATAATTATTGCTCTGATTTTTATAATAGAAATTAGGAACACATTAAATGCCTCACATTAGGAAGCCATTTAAATAAATTATAGAACATGTCATGGAAAAATATGCAAGGATTTTAAATAATGTTATAAAAGAATACTTAATAATGTGGGGGAAAGTTTATGATATATTGTTAGGTGGATAAAAAGTAGGTTAGGTAACAGTGTTAATGGTACGTCTCTGAATAATTTCACGCTTGTGTGTTTAAATCTGAAAGGCTGCAAGCAAGGATGTTAATCCAGGCCATCTCCTAAGTGGGAGGTTTATGGGTGACTTTTTTTATTTCTACATTTAATTTTGCTGTGGTTCCTCAAAAGAAAAAATGGTTTTGATAGTTAAAATAATAGCAATAGATACTTCTAAAATACCTAGATATGTGAAAAGGAAGATTAAAAAGGAAACATACAGTCCTATTTCGTTGCTGCATCCCAAGAATGGAGGTGATGATTATTTTATTCTTGATTTCTTTACTTTGATCTGATCGTACATTAATTTTAAGCCATAAGATTTAAAAAACAAAAGGTATACTTTTTTAAGGGGAGGGAGGAAGAAAAAAGAGAAAGATTAGAAAGAGTCAATATTAGAAACTCTTTGGAATGGTAGAAATGCTGAAGTATGTTCATTCATTCACTTATTTCACAATTATTGGCACTAATTGTCTACCGTGTACCAAGCCTTATCTTCTTAAGAACAGACTGGTGAAACTAAATTTGATTTCTGCTTCTGTGATCCTTGCAGCACAGTTACGGAGCCTAACGTTGAAAACTGGAGGTGTAACTAAACATAATTACAAGTATGAGAAGTGTATTATTCACGAGAGCAGTGTTTTTATGAGCCTAAGCTCACCGAAGGCTTATATACATGTGCGTGTAAATATTTAAGAAAATTATTATGAAAAGTTAGATGGAGAATAATTAAGAGATAAAGCATACTTGGCGGAGAGAAGAGAAAATAATATATGGTTTATTATCTTCATGAGAAATTAAGATTATATATGAATGATTGTGTCGTGTTTTTATTATTCGAGAGGGAGCAAAGCATTGTGTGTGTGTTCAGCAGAAATGAGAAGATGGTTGCAATAATCCTGAAATTTTGAAATAGTCTAATGGAAAAGTGCAGAATTATTACAAATTCTAAATGTATGTATGAAGTCATCAATGTCAGTAGGCAAAACCCCAAACTGCTTGCACCCATTATGTCTCAATTCTCAGTAGAAATTAAATAGATATGGAGACTTTACCTCTTACGTGTTTACATGGACAGAGCTGGAACATATTCTTCTTAGCAGAGTATCTTAAGAATGGAAGGAAAAGGATCCAATGTACTCAGTCTTACTATGAAACCAATTTATAGCTTTCTTATGAAAGCTATAACCCAATTATAGCCCAAGAAGAAGGGGAAAGGGGAGGGAGGGAGGATGGGTGGAGGGAGAGTAATTGGTGGGACCACACCTACGGTGCATCTTACAAGGGTACATGTGAAATTTACTAAATGTAGCATATAAATATCTTAACACAATAACTAAGAAAATGCTGTGAAGGCTATGTTAACCAGTTTGATGAAAACATTTCAAATTGTATATAAAACCAGCACATTGTACCCCATGATTGCATTGATATACACAGCTATGATTTCATAAAAAGAAAAAGAAATTAAGTAGATCATATCAGAAATGTTCTATTACCTGTGGAAGACTTAATGAGAAGGTTGCTTTCTGGCCAGCACATGTACTCAAAGAGAGCATTCTTATCTTTCAGCATTAAACGAACCCACCATAGACTATGGCTTCCAGAGGCTTCAGAAAGTCATCCCCAGGCATCCCGGAGACCCCGAGAGATTAGCTAAGGTAAAATGCTTTGGACGTTGACGAGTAAAAACCTTCCTGTAGAATTTCAGCGAACTTAGACAAAGCCAGCCATTTAAGTCCCATTAAAATTAATTAGGCTTTGAAATTTGGCTAAGCTTGAAACACAAAATGCACATAAAATACCTACTAACTATGAAATATGCTCTGACTAATCTCTGCAGAAGTCTGAAGACCTGAGACTATAAAACAGATACACTATCGGCATATTCCACTTATAAAATATTACCAACTTTATATAATTATTTGCATAATTGCTTAAACGTATAAGCGCTCGTGCCTTTGTATTTAAATACGATTTTATTTACCCATAATTGCAGGGACCAATTAATCCACAATTAATTAATTATTCATGGAGGCCCTACTATGTACATATTTAATGAAGAGAAAAATGCCTTCGTGTCATGAAGTTTCTGTGAAATGGCTATGAAATGCACCCATTTTAAATGAACTTGCATGTGACAGGTAGACTATTACTTGGGCCTGGGATGTTAGCTTTCTTTATTTAAAAACTACATCCATTTTTTTGGTTATCATTCAACTAACGAGAAGCTACTAAATTTGTACATTTATATTTGCACTTTAAAGGCACAAATCATAAAATGCTGTGTTCTCTGGCCTGTACTGTGAGTAAAATCTACTGCTGTTGCTCCTCCATCACACCTTTATTTTTTTCCTGGAAAAATCCTCAGCCCCATCGTTAAATTAGATGATATCTGGAAAGTAGGTTAATAGCGATTTAAAAGGCCATAAAAAACAGGAGGTGGGAAAGACAAAATGAGAGGAAAGGGATTAGTGATTACTAATTCTCTCTGGTTAAAGCGAACAGGGGGAAATATTATTGGAAGAATTCATCTTTATTAGAAGAAAATTTTGCAGAAGGTATTGCCAAGATAATTTCAGTACTCTGGACAACTCCTTGGCAAGCGGCTAAACTCAGGTCCATCAATCATTTTAAGAATATATTTGGTTAATTAGAGTACCAGATTTTTAAATGGAACGGTGTGAAAGTCGTTTTTAATAGAACATTCATGACATTATTGGTTGTAACCAACCCCGCCCACATGCCATTTCTGAAGCTCTTTTGTCAAGGGTAATTTCATACAGATACATATTGAGAAAAATATTTAAACATACGATTATAGTCTACTTGTTAAACCCAATATAGAACCTGTTGGATAATTATTTATATTTGGGGGAGGGAGAATGTATGCACTTTTAATTTTTATTTCTAATTTTTCTTTTGTTTGCTATTTCGAATTTTGCCTTTCGTTATACCCCAGCCTCTCTTTGTTTTTCCAGGAGATGCTTCTGAAGAGAGCTGCGGACCTTGTGGAGGCTCTCTACGGCACACCGCACAACAACCAGGTGAGAAGCTCACATCTCATGCTCGTTGTACTTGACCCTTCCCGCTGGTGGAGATGCTCACGCCCACCTGCCGTTTTGCAGGACATCATTTTGAAGCGAGCCGCGGATATTGCTGAAGCCCTCTACAGCGTCCCTAGGAACCCCAGCCAGATCCCAGCTCTCTCCAGCTCCCCAGCTCACGGAGGCATGATGGGCATTAATTCCTATGGCAGTCAGCTTGGGGTCAGCATCTCAGAGTCAACACAAGGAAATAACCAAGGTACCCCCTTTCTCAGAGTTAAAATCGAAGTGCATTTTATATGTTGAAAAAAATTGGTTCTGGCTGGGTGCAGTGGCCGACACCTGTAATCCTATGGCCGACACCCATAATCCTACACTCTGAGAGACTGAGGTAGGAGGATGCTTGAGCTCAGGAGTTCAAGACCACCCTGAGTAAGAATAAGACCCTGTCTCTGCAAAACATAGAAAAAATTAGACAGGTGTCATGACACACTCCTGTAGTCCTAGATACCCAGGAGGCTGAGGCAGGAGGATTGCTAGAGCCTAGGAGTTTGAACCTAGAGTGAGCTGTGATGATGCCACCACACTCCAGCCTGGGTCACAGAGCAAGAATTTGTCTAAAAATACATATTATTTATATACTACATATATTATGATAATATATAATATATATATTTATATATCTAATATATATATACTACATATATATGTATTTTATGTATATATTATTTATATACTACATATATGTTATAATATATAACATATATATATTATATATATAATATATTAAATATATAATATATATATTTAATATAATTATATTATTATATATACTACATATATATAAAAAAATATGTATTTTAAGACAAATTTTTGCTCTGTGACCCAGGCTGGAGTGTGGTGGCATCATCACAGCTCGCTGTAGGTTCAAACTCCTGGGCTCCAGCAATATTTATATATATATATAGTATATAAATATATATAGTATATTTTATATATGTATAGATATATATAAAAGGTTGGTTCTCTGGAGTAGAGTCAGGGCTTAAGTCACATACCATCAAACAGAGTATGTCCCTGGATAAATAATCCAATAAAACATTGGATTATTTCAACATTATATCGGATTAGCTTCTGAGCTTTTTGGGTAGTGAGAAGAATCTCTTTAAAAATGTTTTGACTATTATGAATTTAGGAGAATTTAAGACTATGGAAACTGGGTTTTGAGGTGGTAATTGGGGAAAAAAGGCTATGCTTCTGCTGTTATGATAATCAGATTAAATCAGAGGAAGAGGTTGATTATAGCCATTATCATTTATTATGCTCAGATTTCCCTTCCTGGTCATCTTCTATTTTATATTATCTCATATACAAATATATAGCAATAAACTTATGCAGTCAACTGTGCTTTTACAGACAAAGTGTATCATGTCAAGAATTTTTTTGGCCAGTCCCATGGTAGCAGGTTATTAGAGCTTAGTAATGTTAGTGTCACTAAAGCTGGTATTTAATCCCTCACTGCTAAATTTGACTGGCTTTAACAATAAAAATCAACCTCAATGAAAAAAATATTTTTTATTCTTTTTAAAATTTTCTTTATTTTATCATTAAAATCGATCGTAAATCATTTTTAAAAAGAGTAAATGTTCCTAATTACTTCCCTAACCTTGGGATAGTTTGGTTTCTAATTTCATTTATCTATCAAAAGAAAATTCCTTAGTCTTTGGTCAAGGGTGAATTCTTCTCAGAAAAGAGTAGGTGGGATGTATTATGACTTTTTTTTTTTTTTTTTTAAGACGTGGGACTAACCCATGGGCCATATATCAAATTCTTTTTCATTTGGTGACAAATTTGGGTTCTAGTTTTAGCAACAGTTGTCCAGAGTGATTTATTTCAGGATAGGTGAGGTCTGTGCTGGGGTTTCTGCAGTATGGAGAAGACATTATCCCTTCCCCCACCCAGTCACAGATCACATCCTCCTGCCCTCATTAGGGGTGCTGCAAAGTCTCAAGTCAAAGAAGAGCATGTTGGGAGTTGAGGCAAACTCATCAGTACTTTAACGTGAGAATGATCCTCACCTCCTCCTAGGGCACAGCAATGACTTTGAACTCACATTTCTAAACTTGCACTCCATAGGCTACAAGTGGCTCTGGAGATGTTATTAGGGTACCTTTTCCCTTCACCCTCCCTCCCCTGACCCCCAAAGTGACTACGGGATGCTACATTTGGAAAACACTAGGCTAGCAATGTTAAATTAGTTTATTTATTCTCTGCCTTCCATCTGTGAATCTGTAAGAGATGGCTACAGTACAGTGTCTGCCCAGCTCAACTTGACCGCAGAATGTGTTTGTGACATCAGTTAGTATCTCACAGGACTCCAGTGTCCCGTGAAACATGATTCAGGAGATGGCACGGCACACTGCCCTCACTCCCAGGTGTGAGCTGGAGGTGCTGAGCGCAGGTGTGAAGGGTGGGAGGAGATGTCAGGGACACAGCCAAACATGGGTGGGAGAAAGAGAAGAATGAATAAAAGGCTGAAGCCAGGCTGCACGTTCCCCACCACTGCTCGGGAAGCCTGGGGCCGGTGTGGCCCTGCACGAGCTGCCTGGGCCTGATGGCGCCCCCGGCTGCTCACCTGGGCTTTCCTGTGCCATCAGGGTATATCCGCAACACAAGCAGCATCTCCCCGCGGGGCTACTCGTCCAGCTCCACGCCGCAGCAGTCCAACTACAGCACTTCCAGTAACAGCATGAACGGCTACAGCAACGTCCCCATGGCCAACCTGGGCGTGCCAGGCTCCCCGGGATTCCTCAACGGCTCACCCACAGGCTCCCCGTATGGAAGTAAGTGCTTCTCCGCCTCTAGGTTACTATTATTTAGCTTTTTTTGGGGGGGGGGGGGTTGCTTTCCTGGATCTTCCCACCTGTGGGAGAGCAGCTTAACTTCCTGGTGACAGGTGCTGCTTAGCTTTTGTTCTTTTGCCTTAGCTGGACTTTACGACTCTTGCAGTGACATAAGGACCCATGGGGGAAAAGAATAAAATGATTGTCTTCTTTCAGAGAAAGAGGCTATGTCACCCGTGCAGACAGGAGGGAGGAATTAGGGTTCCATTTCAGTTAGCGTGTGTACTCTGCCTTAGGCACTTGCTGATGTCATATTTAGTCTTCCTAAGGACTTGACCTCCGTGTTATAATTGACTCTCCCAAGATCACACAGCTACTCTGTGATAATTTGGGCCCAGAATTGATGACTACTCAGTCATCACACCAGACTCCATTTGCTTTCCCCTTCCTTACGCACCTCCAGAGAGGTGGAAGTTGACGTTGCATAATCGTGTGAAATATTAACACAGAACCTGTTCATCTTGGTCTGTGGTCTAGCAGCAAAGTCCCTGCTCTGGGACATTGTGACAACTCACTGGGGTTGCTCTGGGGACTGTCCTGGGAACTTTCACAATGTCCTAGGAGCTGGAGGGGGCATGGATTCTTCCAACCTGCCTAGGGAATAATGCAGGCCAGGGGCCAAGCTGTCATGGAGAGTCTGATTGGGGAGAGTGTTCTGGAAATGCTAGGTCTTGGTGCAAGGTTCTGAGGCGTATCCTCCTTTCACCCAGAGAGGTTCCCTCATGCCAGGACCAAGGACATGTCACGGGCACGTCTGTCATGGCCTGTGGCTCTCTGGGGGCACATGCCTGTGAGTAATTTCTGGGTTATTGCTTCAACTCCTACACTCAGCACTGCACCCTGTGATAAAAACGTGGTACCAAGTAGCAAAGGGGAGTAGAAGTTCTTTTAGTACAAGTAGAATCTTGTTACTGTAGAGATAGGAGCCCTGTATTGTATCTTATCAGGTGAATTAGACTAGTGTGGTCTAGGGAGACAAAGGATTGCTTGATTTCTTTACTTGTTTTGACAATGTTTTGGGGGGAATCATCAGTGTCAAATGGGCATGTGAGTGTATGAAACAGACTCTAATAAGAAACCGGTAAAAGAAAACAGTATGTTTAGGAAATTTAGATAAATCCAGGAGTCAGGATGACTTTCATTTAGTTCTGAGTTTACAGGATACTACAGCAAAGAGAGAAACACTATTTGTTGTAAGGTTTTACATCTACATGTTATTTTATTAAGTAGCTCAGGAGAAACTGGACATATCTGTGACTAAGATTTTAGGTCTTTTTCATGCTTATCCATAGAGAAGGTGCCTAGCGTTGTGAAGGGACCACATTTTTAATAACCCTGCAAGTGTTGTGATCATAAGAGATCCATGGCATAAATAATGTTACATCATAACAGTGATGACAATTGCAATCGCTTTACAACTTAAAAACCATGTTCACATCCTTCCAGATCCTCACAAACTTGTGACATGAATGTGAGTTAACTTCTTTTTACCTTGGTAATTTCATTTTCCCTTGTAAGAGATGAAGTTCTTACATGACTTAGTCAAGGTTTGAGAGCAGTAAATAGTAAAAATGGGACTCAAACAGGTCATCAGACTTAGAATAGACTATTTAATACATTTACAGTATTAGGCTGAACCATATGAAATTTCCTGATTATTATTAGTTTTTGAGACAGAGTCTCACTATGTCACCCTCAGTTGAGTGCTGTGGCATCACAGCTCACAGCAACCTCCAACTCTTGGGCTTAAAGAGAAGCTCTTGCCTCAGCTTCCCAAGTAGCTGGGACTACAGGGGCTTGCCACAATGCCCAGCTACTTTTTGTTGTTTAGTAGGCCCAGGTTCAAACCCACCTGTCTTGGTGCGTGTGGCTGACATCCTAACCACTGGGCTACAGGTGCCCAACCTCTGATTCTTTCCTGTATTTGTGTATGTATTAGATTGAACCACGTGAAGTAGTTGTTTTTGTAGGTTAAAAAAAGGTCAATTACAGAGTGGTGGGAAGGGAGAGAAAAGAAGGGAAAAAGAATGAAAATGCCCAGTGGGTGTTAATCGCTTACTATTTCTTACTAGATAATTCACTGAGTAGGGAGCATTCCGGCAAATGACAATTTTCTTCCACTGTCCTTTCCTGGTCACCTAAACCCACAGCCCCAAGAAAAACAATAGCACCCCCAATCTTCAAATCGCCATTTAAAACAAGACAGCGTACACAGAATAGGAAAAAGAAAAGAGGAACTCTTTCCTGCCCACCCAGGAGAGGACCTTCTCCCAGCGCCTCCCGGATCTAGTGTGATCCTTACACCTTCACTTTTGGAAGTCAGGTGTGAAGAACTCTACTGGGAATGGGGTTCCAAAGAGTGCATTCATTCCAATCAAATTCTTCTGTATTTCTGACCAGCAAAGCCTTAACTTCTCTGGGAAGGAAAAAAAAAAAAAGCCTGGGGGGAAACCTTTGGCAGTTCTGTTACTTGTGCCTGAAACACAATCCTATGACTTTTTATTTTATTTGTTTTTCGACGTGTCCAATAGGGGCAGACCATGCCAGGGAGCCATCACTTGCCAGAGGCAATTAAAAAGAAACCGAGCCCACCCCTTTGGTCAAGTTTGACTTGTATTCCAGCCAACATAGAGTATCAAAAACCTGCATCTTGACTGCTTTTGCTCTCACACTACTTCAGAAATGGCCTAACAGATGTTTTTTCAATTTTACATACAAAACTTCACTTCCTGGCGGTAGCAGTGTGCGCCAAGTTCCAACTCAGTGCAAGCTTTTTTTTTTTTTTTTATGGCTGAATTCTAAACCCCTGACAATAGGAGGTTATAATGAAATGCTGACAGACCCCTCAGCGCCAGCAAATGCAATGGCTCGGTGCAAAGGAGGATGTATGCCCGGTGCGCTCCAGCTGGGACTCTGCAAGCCGATCAATCCTTGTAAGAAGAAAAGTGGTTTTTCCTGAACTCCTCACGTTCACATAGATTTCTGGGCCAGACATGCGTGCCTTTACTTTGGCCTCTCTCCATAGAGAGCTAGATGGTCCCAGAAATTCTCAAATGGAAGGTCTGATCAACTCTTCTCAAATGTTGTCCCCAAAGACGGTCTCTCAACAAGCCTGTAACACCCAGGGGGACCACGTTTTCCAAAGCAGAACAGCCACCAAGCCAACGCAAGTTTGGACAGAATCCAGATAGGCAGGAATCCAACCTGTCCTCAAGCCTTCCTACTTTACTGTCTTATAGAGACAAGGCCCTGGGCTAAATAGTTTTATATTTTTTAAAAATAAATATTAAGAACCTTTCTATTATAAAATAGTAAATATTATAGAAAATGTAGCACATAGTTTTTGAAAGAAAACAGACTCATCGAAGAAAGTCTCTTTTAATTAGGATTTTTTTTTTTTCTGAAGAAATACAATAGTCCTATTCTCAGGGTATGCAATTTGAAAAGTGTTTATCGGTGAAGAAAAGAAATGACTTACTGTAGGTTTCAGAGGCTACACTTTGAAAGTAAACGACTGCTATCTCTGCATAGAAACACACAGTGCGACTCTGATGCACAGTTGAGGAGATTTCTGCCAACAGATGGATGAAAGAGTGGAGGAAAACTGGTCAAACTACGAAAGCCGTAGCTAGATGATGCAGACGGGGGTCCTGGAAATGGAGAACAAATATTAGGAGTGCTGTTTGCTTTAAAAATTGATCATAATCATCAAGTTTTTCCCAGGAATTTGAGAATTTGTCTCTGCTTTTTTTTTTTTTATCAGAAGGTTAGCAAACTTTGTATAGACAGTAAAATCAGAGGGAAAAATTATCCTTATTCAAAAAAGCTAGCTGGGTGTAAGGGTTCAGGTCTATAATGGAAGGTCCCTTGAGGTTGGGAGTTGGAACCCAGCCTCAGAAAGAGCCCATCTCTACTAAAAATAGAAAAATTCACAGACTGGGGGGGGGGTGCACACTTGTAATCCCAGCTATCAGGGAGGCTGAGGTGGGAGGAGTGCTTGAGCCCAGGAGTCTAAAGTTACCGTGAGCTGTGATGATGCCACTGCCCTCTAGCTTGGGTCACAAAGTGAGACTCTCCCAAATAAACAAAATAAGCTGTTTGCTTATTGCTAAGGATTATATTACTTCTATCAAAGAAATAGAATTTTTTTTTACTTTTGAAAAATGGCTTTCACTATTTTCTCCTACACCAGCAGTAAGACACCTTCATTGTAGAAAATTTTGAAAAGAGGGAAAATTAAAAGGAAAAACTTAAGGATATGTACAATCGCATCAGCCAGAGATGCCATCATTGAAAATTGGATCCTTCTAGACTTTTATCATATTTTTAAAAATGGGTTTGATGTTGGGCGGCGCCTGTGGCTCAGTGAGTGGGGCGCCGGCCCCATATACCGAGGGTGGCGGGTTCAAACCCGGCCCCGGCCAAACTGCAACCAAAAAAATAGCCGGGCGTTGTGGCGGGCGCCTGTAGTCCCAGCTGCTCGGGAGGCTGAGACAAGAGAATTGCTTAAGCCCAGGAGTTGGAGGTTGCTGTGAGCTGTGTGAGGCCACGGCACTCTACCGAGGGCCAGAAAGTGAGACTCTGTCTCTACAAAAAAAAAAAAAAAAAAAAAATGGGTTTGATGTTATTATGCAATCTGCTTTTTCCTATAAGTAGGCACATCTTCCTCTGTGATTAAATATTTTCTGCAACGTTAGAATGCAGTGGAAACATTAAAACTATGATATAGGTTTAAGATTAACATAATTTACCCTATTGTGGGTCACTTAAGTTATCTTCCAATTTTTCGCTGTTATAAAAAAATGCCCTTGGATTTATTATTTTTGGTACATTCGTGATTATCTCCCTGGAATTAATTTCTGGAGATTAAATTAGTGGGTCAAAGGATAGGCACATTTTAAAATACTCTGATACATATTGCCCAAGTCCCTCCACAGAGGTTAATTCTCCCCTCAGAAAAGAACGAGTATGGTTCCCCGCCCTGTTAATTTTTTCTTAATCTTTATTTGGTAAGTGGAAAATAACATCTTATTACTATTTTAATTACCATTTTATTACTCACCGGTTTGAGTATTTCTTCATGGGTCTCTTTATCACTTTCAGTTCTTCTTTGTGTCTTTTGCCCATTTTTCTATTTGGCTGTTTTTCTAATTAGCTTATAAAAACATTAACTATCGAGAATAGAGAAGATCTAAAAAAGTATTGCAAATATTTTTCTTAATTTCACATTTCTGTGTGCTACAGAAGTTTTTAATTATGTGGCAAATCTATCTTGTGAGTGTCTAGTTAGGCCTTGAGGTTGAAAGGATTATGCAAACTATATTTCTACTAGCACTTTTATAATTTTGCTTTTACAAAAAACTCTTTAGTCTCTAATGCTTAGGGTATTTTTCCATGCATTTATCTCTCCACTAATATAAAATGTCACCTTTATTAAGTAATAATTCTCATTTATACCCAGGTCTGTTTCTGGACTCTGTTTTGGTCTAAAGCTTTGCCTGCCTGTTTCTATACAAGTATAACTCTGATTTCATTGATGCAAATTTATCATCTTAATTTTTTTTTTAGTAAAGGAGTGCACTTAACTAAACTTTATGGCTTTGTGTTTGTTCAAATTGTGTTTGTTCAAATACACAAATTTCCTTTTAGGATTTTTATATTTCCATTAGATTTTAAAATTTTTGTAAAGCATATTTAAAATGGGCCTGGCCTCATTCTTGAGCTGGACTTTTAGATTGTTTTCCTCACACAAAAAATCCCATTTTCTGTACAAGTGAGTTACATGCTGGATGTAAGTGAAATCAAGGGTGCCTGTGTGATTCACATTGTAAAAACCTCCTTCATCTTGGTGTCAACACAGAAACCAAGGTGCCATGTGGGGCCTACGTGGATCATGGGGAACCGCAGAGATTGGAGCAAGGTCAGGGTCAGGGCCTCCTGAGTCTCAGCTTTTCAATTCTGTGCTTTTGTCTTTTGTTCTTCTGTTTCATTAGTGCAAAAACCCAAGCTGGGAGATTGTGCTTGGTGCTGTGAATGCTCAGCCCCTGCATCTTACCTTATTACAGTGAATCAGCCCCCTTTTCTATTCATTTACTTCTTCCACTGTTAGGTGAGATTCTTCGAGAACCGTATCCTCTCCATTTTTTTTTCCTCTTAGTTCCTATAACGTGAGGGAAAACAGTGACATGTTGAGATATGTTCTTCTGAAGACCTCTTTGTATGAGGACTACCTGAGGATAAATAGTTTTCCAAGGGCTTTTTTGAAGTCTTTGTGGTAGAGTTCTGCTATAAAGGACAGCAGAGTGGTGGTAAGCTGTATGAGGGTATTGTACCTGCAGTTGAGTGAACATAGCCCAAAGTATATTTTTGGGGGGAGAACAAGGGTGGAGTCTCCCTCAGGACAGCAGAACATTTACCTTTCAAGTCACCTGATGCTTTGCCTTCTCCACCATAAGTCTCACTCATCTTCTCAGTTTCAGAATGTACTTTGCTGGGTAGCTGTTCCATTGAAGGTACACAGCAGGTGTCAGCTCTGCTACAGGAGTTCACCCTGGGCTTTACCATGAGGCTCCAGCAAATCTTTTCCCACGTTGTGTGACTTGGAGCTACTGTGCTAGTGTTATTTGGACAGTTCCGACTTCTGGAGGTTATGGTTAAACAAGTCCCAAAACCTTGACCTTAGACTGTAGGGTACTATTTCTAATATTTTCACCCTTGTGAATTCTGCTATGTTAAACCATATAGAATTATCTTCTTTCCTGATGTGACCTGGTAGCATATTTGACAGTAAGAAGTGGGGCCCTTCATCAGGGAAGTTGCCTTGCTTTTGGCTTCTCTGAAATTATTTTAATGTTCATATTGGTGTTTCTTTCTAAACATTATGCCAGGGGAGTCTGACTTGGAATTTTATTTCCCAGGAGCCCGAAAAGCACAGGGGGAGGGAAATAATCCTCTAAACGTTAATAAACTTTTACATTTAATGAGGAAGGACCCACCAAAATGGCACTCTCACAGAAGATGTTAACCCTTCAGGCCAAATCTCCAGGGTCCTGGAAGTTACCAGGGAGGAATGTAACTCCCAGATAAGACTTCTTTGGGGGTAAATAGTTGCAGGGCCGAGTTGATGATTTTTTTAAGGCATGTTGGGGGTCTGTCTTCTCTTGCCCAGCTTCTACTCATGAGTTAAGACCTGTCCCAATAGCTGCTGCTGTCTTCCTGACCGTCAGTGCCAGAAGAGCACCCTGCCTCTCCTTAGTCTCGGGTTCATTCCTCGAAGACAGTGGTTCTCAACCTTCCTAATGCCACGACCCTTTAATACAGTTCCTCACGTTGTGGTGACCCCCCAACCATAAAATTATTTGCATTGCTACTTCATAACTGTAGTTTTGTTACTGTTATGAATCGTAATGTAAATATCTGATAAGATGTAAATTGAGCTGCCATAAACAGTCTCGTACAAGTGTCCTTATGATAAAAGGATTTTTTTCCTTCTGGGTAGATGCCCAGTAAGGGGATTGCTGGATCAAATGGGAGATCTAGTTACAATCGCCAAAATATGGAAACAGCCTAAATGCCCACCAACCCAGGAATGGATTAACAAGCTGTGGTGTATATATACACCATGGAATACCATTCAGCTATTAAAAAAAATGGAGACTTTACATCCTTCGTATTAACCTGGATGGAAGTGGAAGACATTATTCTTAGTAAAGCATCACAAGAATGGAGAAGCATGAATCCTATGTACTCAATTTTGATATGAGGACAATTAGGGTCATGGGGGGGAGGAAAAGCAGAGGGAGGGGGGTGGGGCCTTGGTGTGTGCCACACCTTCTGGGGGCAAGACATGATTGCAAGAGGGACTTTACGTAACAATTGCAATCAGTGTAACCTGTCTTATTGTACCCTTGATGAATCCCCAACAACAAAAAAATAATAATCTGATAGGATATATTTTCATTGGTCGCAATCCATAGGTTGAGAACCGCTGCCTAAAAGGGTTACTATATTAGTTGTTTGTTTATTCTTCCCACCAGACAGGGTGGGAATGTTGTCACATTCATTTTTTTTAATCCCTACGAACAGGAAGAATGCCTGGAAATTAATAATGTCTCTGATACACACATTGCATACACATTTCTGGATGAGCCCCTTTCTAATGATGGATTATACATTTGCTTTCCAGTCATGTCATCGAGTCCCACCGTGGGATCCTCCAGCACATCCTCCATCCTCCCGTTTTCTTCCTCCGTTTTCCCTGCTGTCAAACAGAAGAGTGCCTTTGCCCCCGTCATCAGGCCCCAGGGCTCCCCTTCCCCTGCCTGCTCCAGCGGCAACGGAAACGGATTCAGAGGTAATGACAGGGACCCCCTTGGGGGTTAGCAAGGGGGCAGGGACAGACCTGTCCGCAAACTCCACAGGTCGTGGAATTGACTAAGGTAGAGCTATATAGATACGGTCCAGGAGTGGCTGGACTCCCTCCACTCTGCAGTCCACAAAGCTATTCTGCCCTTTCCCCAGTGCCCGCCACGTGGTGATGACTGCTTCCCTAATCAGCTTCCCGTCCTCATGCAAACACGTTTATCTCGGCAAGTACAGACAGAAGCCACAGGGAGTAACCAGGCCCTTCTGTGACAGTTACATGGGCAGGGAAGAAAGAGAAAGACAACCTGTTTCACTCATCAACCCCATTTTTGAGCAATGTCCTAAAATCTAAACTGACCTGAGGACAGCCCCCAAATGTGAGGAGTCCCTGAGAATCCACTCAGCTCATGGTGAAGGGCACGGTAGCTGATGGCAAAGGAGCACGTTGGAAACTGCTGCGCTCTGGGGCCCTCATTATTCTGGGGTTGTTCCTTGCATCCTGATATGAAAACATTGGGGTAAAACCAGGAAGAACAGGGTTCAGTTAACCCCTCAGGGATTAAAAGCCTGTGAGATCAGCAGAGCTTGGTGGGGAGGGGTCTAGGGGCTGGGCTGTCCTTGGGACAACTGTGAACCAGTTGTCAGCACAGCTCTGGGAAGTCCATTCAGTTCCTGTCCCATCTTTCTGTTAAAGATGATGGCATCTCCTTAAATTCAAGTAACCTGACAGAAACTGTCAGAAGCAGAATTGAAAACCCAGAACTCATAGGAGTCACTGAAAATTCTTTTACTACTGACTGGCCGGAGTAGCTGGGTAGTTAGAAACATCTGCATATTTGATAGAATTTTTTTGTTTTTTAGCCCAATGTTTAATCCATAGAGAAACAGGCTCAGTCTCCAGGTAGCAAAGTGTCTCTACCTGTCTCATCTCTCATCAAAGACCAGGGGTTTCCATCTCACCCTTAGGGGATGTGGCTTCATCTCAGACTGGGACAGGGAAACAATTGCGGAATCTTCACTGTATCTTCTCCCACCAAACTACTGCCGTGATGCTAATTCTCTGCTCAGTTAAGGTCCGAATCAAACCACAGGGCCCACTAGGTCTCATTGGGAAAGC
This sequence comes from Nycticebus coucang, assembly GCF_027406575.1. Classification (NCBI taxonomy): domain Eukaryota; kingdom Metazoa; phylum Chordata; class Mammalia; order Primates; family Lorisidae; genus Nycticebus; species Nycticebus coucang. The sequence goes on along the minus strand of NC_069803.1, from coordinate 25,547,750 downwards.
AGAGTGGGAGGGATGAGACCCAGGCCTCCTTCCACACTGGCCACTCAGCAAATAGGTTCAGTTTCGTTTAAAGAGAAAATAAAGGTCACTCAATTCCTCACAGTCCAGGGGTCCTCAAACCTTGGGCCACATAAGCAGTGTGATTGTACTTGTTCCCGTGGTGTTTTTTTACTTCAAAATAAGATATGTGCAGTGTGCATAGGAATTTGTTCACAATTGTTTTTTTTAAACTATAGTCCGCCCCCCTGTCTCACACACAAAAATCCCTGCGTGTTACCAAAGTCAGGTTCGAATCAGCCCCGAGAGCTGGAAGGGGGCCCAGTCAGAGTGGAGTTTCCTGTGGGGGCAACCACAGCAAAAATAGCCAGAAGAGCCTTCTCAGGGTGCCCCTGAGCAGTCCCCATGACTGGGTTCCCTGTCTGCCCAGGCTATAGCTTCACTGCAAAGTCCCAAACCTCTTCTGGATCCTACAATTCCCTCCAAATTTTTCTGGTGATTTGAATCTTAAAGAGGAGGAGGAGGGAGATGGAGTGAGGGAAAAGAAGAGAAACACCTGTCAATGTAGGGTAATAGCCTTAAAAAATGCAGAGAACTGTGAAAATATCAGGAATGCTGAGGAGACGCTGAGAGAGAATGAACCCCGGGAAGGGTGCTGGCCTCCGTGTCCCTGGGTGTGCGGGAGTTCTGGGTCAGCCCCTTCCAGGCCGTGGGAACCTGTGCTCGTCCCTGTCTTGTCCAAGACTCACTTTCCTTGTCTGTTCAGCTTGTGGTGAATGAATTTGTGTGAGGAGTGAAGTAAGCAAGGTTATTTCCCACAGCATGGCAGGGTTGACAAATGATGTCCTCGGAGGCCTTCCCTCTACTTGTCCCCAGTGTTAGTTTTAGGAGGTGCCCCCTCTACTGTCCCTGGATGAAAGATCCTGGGATCACGGGGGCCTGAGAAGTAGGGAGCTCCATCTCCTTAGAGGGAGAGCAAAAATGTGGGCTGAGGAGCCTGGGTGATCACAGCTGATGGAGGTGAGACAGTCCCCAACTATCTGCAGATGGCGTGTACAACCAACATTCCTAAGAAGTGCTGTTACCAAGCAAGCAATGGCCGGAACTGAGTGCTTTTCATGAATTATTTCCCCCAAGTTCATACCCATGTCACCGCTTTTAGTTAAGCAGTTTATCCCGGGCCTCATCGTAAGTGCCTGATGTCTTGAACCCAGACATGTGGACTCCAAAGCCTGTGTCCCGACACCCCACTGCTGCTCTTGACCTTTCACCCTTCACCCATACCTCCTTTGCACCTGGACCAAAGGAAGCTTACTGCTTGTCCACAAAATGCCAAAGGTGAAGGAATTGGACAATCCGAAGAGCAGGTAGCATCCCTGTGCCCCAGTGAAAATGCCTCCTTTTCCTCCAGTACCATCTGCTCTCTACACCCCAAAAAGTCAGGTTACCACCTAACAGAGAGCCAGCCAGCCCAGCTGGATGTGAGACTAGGAGGAAGAAAATTACCTAAAATCTGTTCTCCAGCATTCAGGGGGGACTCTGACCTTTTCTAACCATCTTGGGTCATTGTCTTAGGACGCAGAAAAAGGAAGGGGCTGAGAAGCTTTAATTGTAATGGACAAGTTAAAGTTGAGACCGTGAGCCAGAATTTTACTGCCAGGGAGATACAGGCACAGCAGCCCAGGCCTACCTTCCACTCCATCTATCAGGCACTTAGAGGTGATGTGTATAGATTGTCAAGATATTATTATACACTACGTGTCTGATTCATTTTCCAGCTCCCTCCAGGAAAAAATAAATAAAATGAAAAAAACTCCTTCACTCTGGGATAATTACTAGGGTTGCTATATCTCTAAATCATCCGGGAGTGTCCAGCATTGAACCACCTTTATTGAAAAGTTACATCGATTCAATATATAGTAATACAGGCAAAAATAATTAAGGCTTTGCTAGCTGTGTAAGACCTTAATCCAGATCTCACAAACATTCAATAAAGGCTGTGTGGGCAGGGAAATAGATGGCTGACAATTTTGCCTGAGAGGACTGGCTGACGTGAAGTGAGAGAGTAAGAGTTGGAAAAAGATGGTTTGGGCGAAGCAGGGAGCATTGTAGCCATTTGCTTGTAAGCTTAGTAAGCACAACTCAGCAAAGTGCTTCTGTGATATTTGAGCATCCGTAGATGGGATACACGCAGTAAAATGCACAGAGTCATATTCTAGATATTATGAAGTTCTGATGCAAGGAAACTTGCTATTTTCCAAGAAAGGAATAATTCTAGGAGCTCATCTGAAAGCCAGAGCCAGAGGAATACAATCTGTGTGATGGTTTTCTACATTGTACAAGTGCTATGCTATTTCATTTCCCACCCTGAGGGAAAACCTTGAACATGATTCTTCCCAGAAAGGCATTGTCTGCATCTCTTGACTAGACGGGGGATATATTGGATTACTGTACTGGGAGGGGGGTGAAAAGTGGGGCTGACTCCCAAATTAGGAACTAATTAAAGTGTCCCATGCTAGTGGAAAGTGCGTTAGGGAATGAGCATGGCCCATCAGCAGTGAGTGCTGATCTTCAAAGGATGATGAGCTAGCTAAAAAAAAGAAAAAAAGCAGCTCATCAAATTTAGGCTGGAACAGACATGGGCAACCTAGAATGCAAAGGTCTTATTTGTGACATTGATACCCAGGAGCTCAGCACCTGTAGTTTCCTTTCCTGTTCCAACTAAGTGATGTGCAGCAGTATAATCTGGAAATTAGTGCAGTCTAATAAAAAGATATGTCACATAGTTTCTATCTATGCTCTCATGTATACAAGCCACTCCTACGAAACAAAGAGCAACATGACTCTTGGCCTCCCAAGCAAAATTGCAGGGATGTTTGCAGATTTCAGTCCTTCCAGGAGGCTTCAGAGCCTCTCCTAGGCTGTCTGCTAGATCCAATCTCGAGAAAACCAGTTCCTGTACCAGCTGAGGGCACCCTGGCTCTGGATCGCACCACCAGACTCTGTCATTTCTGTCCCTTGCTGCTCAATTCATGCCCTAGCCTTTAAAGTCTTCGGGCCTCAATCCTCTGTCACTCTTCCTTTGCAGCCATGACTGGACTTGTCGTCCCCCCAATGTAAAGAAGAGGAAAACTGCTTTCTTATAGCACAAAACTACTTACTCTGATGGACCAATAAAGCGGAAAGCACTATGAGCTCTTTGTGGGCAAGGGTTGTGTCCCAAATGAACACGATGGACATTCCTGGGTATGCAAGGAGCTGGCATCTCATTCGGTCTCACGTCCCCTGTTAGCTCTGATGACGACACAAACTGACCCTCTTGGGGACAAGGACAAAAGGTGTCATTGACGTAGTCAGAGCTAAGAGCAGAAATGCAATTCTTTGTTATGAACATTATGAAAACCACCTTCCTATGTTTGTAAAATATTTAAGAAAAAAATTGGCAAACAATTAATGCTTAATATTTTGGATACCATTTGTTTTTCTTTGTAGGAAAAAAAAGTTGAAAGTTTCTATTTTCTATGAAGCCTTTCAGATACCAATTTAGTTTATGCAGAAAAAAAATTGAACAAAACAGGGTACCAGCATGGAAGACTTTCTAAAAATGAAACCTGAACTGAATGAAATGTTGTACGTGTGTTTGCTTATAGTTTAATCTCTTTAAAAAAAAAAAAAGGGAAAAATTTTAAAATGTTTTACAATTATTTAATAAATAAACATGTAACTTATTGTAAGTAGAGGTTGAGGTAGAAATTAAGACTTTTTTTTTTGGAAGAGTAGAAATTCTCTTCCTGATGTACAATGAAAATAATGCAAATCTGTAGGAACAAGTTTTAAAGGTGTGTGATTATTATTGCAGTTACTTACTAGATTCTTATCCCTCACCCCACATCCCCCTCTTTTTCCATCATTTTAGTGACATGGGGAAGAGGAAGAACGTGTAACTTATGTAGATTCCTACGGAACAAAGCTATAGGAGAAACAGAGGTTCAAGTACACACACACACGGGCCAATGCTCAAACCCATCAACTCATTCTCACCTCCAGCTGCTTTCTGAATATACTACACGTCCCTTTTGGTGTTCACTCTTTGTGAATATTTTTCTTAAAAATTCACCTTAGCTTTCAACATTCTCGCCTGAGCAATGCAGAGACTTCCCAGGTTTTAGTGTGTCTCAGGCTTTGAGCATCCCCAGGAAAGAAGTAGCTCGCGTTCAAGAAGAGCCAAAACCCCAAGAGTTTCTTAACCAAGGGGTCCCTCTGGAATTCTTCTTTGACAAAGCTCTACACCCCCCTCCTCTTTGTTTGCCTGGTGCAGTACGGAGGTATAAAGCCCCCTGAACTTCAAAGACAGGGTTTGGAGAAGATGCCTCTGTTTCGTGGACTCCGTCTTAGAATGCCCATGCCTTTCCTCTCTCTGTAAATTTCCTTTCGTGACATTGCACTCTCTGGGGGAAAAAAAACATCTCACTGAACACTGTTTCCAGGCAAGAATGGGATGGGGTGTAGAAAAGGAATGTGAAGACCTGGAAATCCAGGTCCCTGGGGGATTCACAGATTCGGAGTACTTGCATTTGAAGCAATGCACTAACCCAGCCCTTGATGGTTCCGTGACTGGCTCTCAGGAGGAAAAGCCTTGGCAGCACTGCTAACTGGTGGATTCTCGAGAGCCTGTGTGATCCTTAGAGATGTATCCAAACTTATTTGGATTGCCAATGCAAATGTCATTGGGCCCAGTTCAGGATTGTCCTTGTTGGCTCAATGACATCGTGGTATAGTCACAGACTTGGTTTGGGGTTCAATATTAGATGAAGGACTCAAGAAGAAACATCTTTAGGGCATCTGAGCCAATTTCGGAAGACTTTTTCATTAATTCAACATCACTTCTCTTTGCCCCATTGATAGGTACTCATATCTGTCCAGCCCCCAACTCTCTTCATGCCTTTAATCCATTCTGGAATTACCCAATATGACCTATATTATTTCTATGCACATGAGAATCCAAGGTTTCGGAAACCTGGCATGCTTGTAACTACTGCTGACAATCTCCCATCGTCAGGGCTTAAAGCCCCCCAATACACAGAAACACACAAGATAAAGTCCCCCACTGAAAAATCTGATGGGAGGGGGAGATGTGGGGAATAGGAACGTTACCATCCAAAAGTGAAGGCGGAACAGAATGAAGCATGTTTAGGCCTGGATTTGAGCCAATCCAACATAAGGAAATGTTTTTTTAAGTAGCATTGCTTTTAGAACCTGTGAATTTTGCTCTTGCATGAAGATGAGTGCAGTACGGTCTTCAAAATGAGTGTAGAATTTTGTCGGTATCTTTATACCGAAAAATGTGTGTAACTAAATACCAGACACCCTTGACCATTCAGCTAGAACCCTGACAGCAGCAGATCTATTTAATTGTACAAATGTGTGTAAGGACTATTTTTAGTGTACTGATAAATTAAAGCCACCCTGTCCTCTTTTGTCATTGCTATTGGAGCATTCCAGTCCTGGGCTATTTTTGTGCCACTTGGAATACGAGTATTTCTATAGGTAACTCCAAATTCTAACTTTGTAGGATTTTTCATTTAAAGGGACAATTGACTTCATTATTTATCTCATTTTTTTTTTTTTTGGTTATAGCATTGTAATTTCTTCTGTTTTTCTTTGCACATTTCAATCTGCATGGTTTAAAAACCATTCTCTCCCTTTTGTACAGTAAAGTCTCATTTTCAAACTGTATAGTTTCATTTAATTGTTTTGCTTTGTCAGTTATATACAGTATAAAGTTGCTATGCACAGAGCTTTTTGTAAAGACAGCCTTTTTGTTTACTGTTTTTAATGGTCTTACTTAAAGAATATCTTGTTTGTAAAATGAATATGTCTACTTCAGTTTTAAACTTTAAATTATCCTAACAAAAAAAATAAAATTTTTGTACTGTAAAAAGGATCAGAACTTTGCCTCCTTTTTTTATTTTAAGAGTTAGGAATTTAGTTTGAGATGTGTTGTTAACTTCGGGGATTTTTCTCTTCCTTGCTGGGCCTTGGGCCTTGACTTCTGATTAAGAAACCTTACAACTTTTGCTTACATAGAAAGTGTACTAAGCTGGTCACTTAGAGGATGGACTAAATATGACTTTGGTTCATTTCTCTGTATGTATTCACTTATATATTAATATATCCATCTGTTCAAATTCCTTCATAAGAAACTCAAAAGATCTTATTTGCTGTGTTGGAGTTTGGCTCTATGAAATATTGACCTCAGTGGGCAAGCTATTCTGATTTTAAACTGCTTGTTGAATCAATGTTATGACTTGTCAGACACTAGGTGAAGAATTGAAGGCTGGGGCACAAGGACTCGATGCCCATTCTTAAATCACAAGCAAGGAGAGGCAGGCCTGGCCCAGGTCTCCAAAGAATGGTAGAAATTTTGGAGTCAAGTTAGTAGTGAGCACCCCAAGATGGAAAAGACAAAATACATGAAAAGAAAAATTCACAAAGCACATTTAGGAGAATTTGATCCCACGTGATGGTCAACCAGACTATTTTCAAGTATAACTGGATTATGTCTTCTCTCTATGAAGGCACAGATACCTTCAGACCATATAAATTGCCTTCCTTATGTAAATGGATGTGGTGCTATTTCTAAACACTTAACTGAGAAAGGCACCATATTGTTGCTTTTTTAAATGAAGACTAACTCTCTCTCTAGAATGCTCTTTCCTTTGATCTTTCCATGGCTGGTACCTCCATGTCCTTCAAGTCTTGGTTTAAATACCAATTCCTTGGGAGTCTCATTCCTTGAAACTAAACTCTGCATATGACGTTACCATAATTGGTATTCATTCATTTCCTATCAGTTATCTGAAGGCTCATAAGAATGGGGACCCTACCCATCTCAACACTGTACACGGAGCGTCCTACCCAGCACCTGAGCGCTCAGCAAATGCTGTTGAACAAGTTGGTCCTGATTCCCCGAGACAGCTCCGCCTTGTCACGGGGGAGAGGAAACTGGTTTGTCATAAACAATAGGAAATGGCATCACATTGAGAACCCCCTCCTTAATTAAGTACTATCTTGTCAGTTAACAAATCCAACAAGAAAAAGATGAGATGTGTCTGTAATGTAGAGTGCTTGGTTGTTCGGGAAACAGAAAAGTCAAGATGGAAGGCAGGGGAGGAAGAAGAGACCTCAGGCAGGTGGCCTCCTGGGCAGGGTGGTTGGCCCTGGAACTTATCCTATGTGGATGCTCTTGCTCAGATGTAATCACAGAACCAGAATCTGGCCAAATATGGGCCTTTCAGGGCAATGTAAATTCCATGCCTTTCCCAGATACAACTTGTTACCCACACACTTGACTTTCAAAGAACCCTGGGTGCCCTCACCAAACAACGCAAAGTCCAGAATGGCTCTAGGACGCTGAATGTGAGAGAGTGATGAGCTTTGAAACTTTAGGAATAAGGTGGGGTCTTGGTCCCAAAGGACCCTGTGTACCACGCTGAAGAGTTGAAGACATCCTATGGACAACTATGTACTGCAGGTAAGGTCCTTTACTCAAGGTGACATGATCAACTTTACAGAAAAATCATAACCACAGGGTGGGTTATGGACTGGAGATCATAAATAACAGAGGTAAGACGACCAACTGGGTGAGGGCCAGTAGACAGCAGATTAGCACTAGTGTGCTAGACCACTGTTCACCCCTGGTATCCTTTTTGAAGGGTAAACACCTGTTCCCTACCAGTTGTGAAATGTTTTAAAATTGCAAGAATGACTCCTGCCTGAACTAAGGCTCGACAGTAGAGGTGGAGGGTGGAGGAAAGATCCAAGAGAAAGCTCTACAGGTTGACAGGACTTATTGACTACTTAGCTGTCAGAATGAGGGGCTGGGCGACTGGGATAACTCCCAGTTTGCTAGTTAAGCAATCAAACTTTGTGATATAATTAACTGAAGTAGGGAATACAGAGAAAGGCACCTTGGGAGGAATGAAAAAAGATGTTTTTCAATTGGGACACAATTGCCACACTTCCTCCTTTTCATTCTTGGTTAGCTGAAGATTGTTTTCCAGCAGTTAATTCAAGGAGGACTCCAGAGAATTATACTCCTTGATTCATGCATATCAAAAAGATACTGATTCCTATTTGAAATGGCTAAAATTTGTTTAGCTATTTTCTAGTGTTGAATGAATATTGCTGTGGAGATGTCTGAGGCCAGGCTCCTCCTCTTTCTCATTCTCTCTATTCTTCCCTTTATATAAGCAAGGCTGTCCTTGCTCAGACACAGTATGACTTATTGCATAAACCAGAGGTCCTCAAACTTTTTAAACAGGGGGCCAGTTCACTGTTCCTCAGACCATTGGAGGGCCGGACTATAGTTTAAAAAATATATATGAACAAATTCCTATGCACACTGCACATATCTTATTTTGAAGTAAAAAAACAAAACGGGAACAAATACATTCACACCGCCTCATGTGGAGTTTGAGGACCCCTGGATTGTGACACTTTTGAGAGTGAAGGGAAGCACTGTGAGTAATTATGGCTGGAGAACAGATGTAAACTGACACTGTCTCATGGTCACTCAGAAGTAACTTGATCTTTTCATCCACCTGCCCCAAAAGAGTCTTTCTTATAGAATTTGAAGCCCACTAACTCTACCAGGGTTTGCGAGTTTGGACGGTTAAGTTCAAGAACTCATCCTAGAAGAAATGCCACATACCTCACTGCTGAGTATCACTACAGTCCCCTTCAAAGAACTCCCCTGGGGAGGCTATGACACCAGTGCCAAGTCCACCCTTCGAAGCAATTTTGAAACTCTTTCTGGAATAGCCCGAAGAGCTGTTGTCATACAAAGTCCGACAGTTAAGTTCATGAACTAGAAAGAAATATTTTGAAGGGTGGACTATGTGCTGACATTGACATTAGCGCACAGCTTCCCAAGGGGAGAACTTTGAAGGTGACCAAGGTGAAATTCAGCAACGAGGTATGTAGTACTTCTGGGATGAGTTCACAAACTTAATTGTCTGACCTTGTATCTTGGTGTTGATTGTTCTGTGACACTTTTTCTCCTGGGATAGGTATAATGTTCCCTTTCAATGTATACATTCAACCCTTTTCTTTTTGGAAACTTTATAATATTAAAACACACTTCTTGCTAGAAACACCACTTATACTTATGTTGGACCTCTCATCTCTATCACTCCCATCTCTCTAACTGCTCTCAATTCTTTGGACACTTACTCACCTGCCTTTCTCTCGCTGATTTTCCTTTATATCCCTTCTAATGCATCTTTAATTTCTCAAATGGTTTCTTTCACTATTTTTATAAGCTGGAACCAGTTTATACCCCATTGTTTTCTATTATGTTGCTTATTTTCATTGACCTATTGCTTCTCTGCTTTGAGCTACTGTTTTATGGAGAAAAATGTTTTTTATTACTTATTGTTACAGCAATGAGCTTGATCAGAATTACCATCAGCTCCATGAGAAGTTTTTTTTTTTCTTCCCCTTTACGGTGAGTGAGTGTTCATCAACTATCGTTTGTTTTGCTTTTCTTTTTCCTGTTTCTCCCTCATGGTATATGTATATAAATCATATTTTAATGCTTTTTGGAAATAGTGTGTTTATTTTTTTTTTTTTTTTTTTTTTTTTTTTTAGAGACAGAGTCTCACTTTATGGCCCTCGGTAGAGTGCCGTGGCCTCACACAGCTCACAGCAACCTCCAACTCCTGGGCTTAAGCGATTCTCTTGCCTCAGCCTCCCGAGTAGCTGGGACTACAGGCGCCCGCCACAACGCCCGGCTATTTTTTGGTTGCAGTTTGGCTGGGGCCGGGTTTGAACCCGCCACCCTCGGTATATGGGGCCGGCGTCCTACCGACTGAGCCACAGGCGCCACCCGTGTGTTTATTTTTTATTGAAGTGAATTTTTTTCTGGACCAGCGATTTGTCAGAAATTTGAGAAGGGAGGGTCTAGAGCTAGATACTAGGTTACGAGGAATTCTTACTTCAGAGTTATGTGTGTATGTGTGTAAGGGGGTGGGGGGGAGAGAGATTTGAGATTTGACTTCTTCTTGGGAAAGATAAACCAGCATCTGTGCAATTGCTCATGATACAAACTAGTCTTCCTCACCAACAGGATGCTTCTCATATTCTGGCTAGTCTGGGTAATTCTCTCATTCAGTTCTGCCTACTGAGTTCTATCTCTCTGCCCAGTGGGGCCCACAGATATGTTACCACCAGATTACCTGCTCATGCTTGACTGTTCCAAATGAAAGGTTCTTGGTTTGGGGCCTCAGTTGTGTCCCACTAGCTTTATCTGTTATTGGCAGTAAAGCATCTTTTCTCTGCCTTTGCACATTCCTACCTGGTTTTCTTTGCCATTGCCATCCTTTTTTTTATAAGTTGTGATTCAAGGTATCCTGTTTTCTCAGTTTCATAAAAGATGAAATTCATGCCTATCTTTTTATCATTGCTATTTTCTTTTGAGTGATTCTGAGAGGAAATTGGTAGGTTTTATAATAGTATCTTAGTTTGGATGTCTTCATATTTCCTGCATTGCACCATGGTAATTCACGAAAAGCAGGGAACTACACCATGCCATGAACTCCTTCATTCTACCACCGTGTATCAGCTGACCTTTGACCTTACAGATTTCTCTTTATTACTAGCTCTGTGGCCCAGGTCAATGGCTACCTTCTTCAGTTTGATCCTGCCAAATACAAAAAATAAGGTACAAGCCGCCTCCCAAACAAATAAAAGTGGTTGTCCAGCTGGAATTATAATAAATGATACATTAAAAAGGATTCATTGCCTTGGCTCTAGGAAATCTGTTGAAAGGGCACGTGAACCATCACACCATTGGTAATCCTGAAGGGTGTGTTTTTCAGTTATTGCTTTAAAGCTGATCCCACTTTGAACAAGAAAGCCTTATTTTCCATAAATTTTATGAACAGAAGCCAGTGTGATAAAATGGAAATAGCTAGGATTCAGAGACCTAGAATCAAATTCAAGTTCTATCATCCTTAGCTCTGTAATCTTGAATAAATTACTGTGTTGAGTCTTATTCTTGCCAAATGCAAAACAAGGACAATAATAACTATGTACATATAGCTAGATGCAAATACAGTTCTTAGGATTAAATTTAAAAAATTTACTTTAGAAAATGTAAAGTCAATGCCTTGACTATAAGGGTGACATAAATTTGAAACATTATGGCCATTATATTTGAATATATATATATATATATATATATATATTTGGCTGTTTACTTCATTGCTATATTCCCAGCACCTAGAATAGTGCTTGACACAAGCCAGTACTCAATAAAAATGTAACAAATTGATTGAATATGTAAAACACCAACATGTCTTAGAGGCTCAGTACACTCAACAACAGCTCCATTGTGGGCTTCCAGAAATCCACAGATGTGGGTCTAAACCCTAGCTTTCCCCTTGCCCATACAAGAATGGAATGATCACCAAAATTCAACATTCTCTAGTTTATTATCTCTGACAGAACAGAACATCAGCAGCTGGTCCTGCCTTGGGGCCAGTTAACCTCTTCCTCTCAAAACCCAGCTGCTAAACTGACAGGTGCCAAGAAAAGAAGCAGTTGGGGTCTGGGGTTCACTGCAGTCACTTTTGGGACAAAAATGGGAAAAGCAATGGGACTCTTATTTGATCCAACAGTTAAGACTTAGAGTAGAACGATGGGTACCATGCCCTGGAAATAGTTCTCAAGCACTCTACGAGCTTGGAAATGAGTGAAGACACAGTCCCAGGTCTTTGCAAGTGAAAATTAAAGAGTAAAGGATGTTTCCTAACCACCAGTCTATGTTTTCTTCCACTCAAAGTTAACAATAATCTTTTATCATAGACTAGAACATCTGGTGTGTCATGGCTATGACTTTGGAGGACAAAGCAAGTATTGTTTTCAATTCCAGATTTTCATAAGTCCAAGAATTTGAACCCATGAAAAATTGCTTTTAGAACAAGAATGGGAACAAAATGACTTCTTATACCAAATTCAAATATTTACCATTTCTGAACTGAACAAAAGCAGAATGGTTGCAAAGAACTCTAAGTGCCTTGAAGATGAAGGCTCTATAAATTTGAAGCATCATGGCTATTAAATCATAATACTCGTTTTTGTCAACCATAATGATAATGACTAACACAATGAAAATGCTAAACTTCCATTCTTTGTGCCAAGGAGTAGCAGCATGGGTGAGAGCATTGGAAACCAGCAGACCTGAGTTTGAATCCTGCCTCCTTAATATCACTGTGTGACTATCAGAAAATTAGCTTTATGAGCTGTCATTTCTCCATCTGTACATGTACAAAAAGGTGATAAGGAGACCTCTATGCCAAGACTCTTTTCCTGCCAAGATGGTTGTGAGGTTTAAATAAAATGATGAATGTCATGGTGGCAGACACGGTAAACATTCAGCTCTCTGTATTTTTGTTTCTTTCCCCTTAGCTTGGGATAAAAACTAACATGTGTTTATCTGGAAAGCCACCCATCACTCTTTTCTTTACAAGTCCTCCCTGGCAGCACTGAAAAGAGGATTATTAATTAGTCAGTGTTTGTAAAACACTTCGGGATTGAAAGTGCTGAGTGTGGAACAGCACTATTTACATCACAATACAGGAGCTGGCTGTGCTTTCAAGTCGATCCACTTACAATGTAAGGCAGGCCTAATAGACGTGTCCCTGTCATTCAAAAACCCGATGTGGGAATTTCTGGAAAAGGCATGTGTCTGCCTGCCTTGTTACAGCCATTCCTGTGCAGTAGGCAGGCGATTCTGGAGAGGCAATATGATAGCTAATCCTCCAACCCAGTGATTTTCAACAGGGGAGAGGATCTTAGATGTGCAGCAAAAATTTTTTAAGGATCATTAATTATTTTCAAAAAAAAGTTCAAAGCAAAGTGTATTATTTTTCTCACTTTTATTTTTGATCAACATAATTTAAGTGTGCCATGGAACTATAGGTTCAAGTGTGCCATGAGATTAAAAAGGTGAAAAAATGCTACCCTAAACCTAATGAGAAACTAGGTCAAAGAATTATCTAACTGAAATCTACAAATACCCCTCAATTCCCTTGAGCAGCAACTTTGACCAACAAGAAGAGTATCTGAGCCATTTTGGTTTCATACTGTCACTTTTCCCTAGGAGATCTTAGAATACAGGAATGAAAGAAGAAATTCAACTCCATCCAGATGGCAAAACCAGTGTTCCTCAAATTGGGGTTCACAGATCTCTGGGCAAAAAGTATCAGGTCCTACATGAAGGAGCTGGAAGGTATGGATCTCCAATACTGATTTCCAATACAGTGGAACCTCTATAAATTGACCAAGGGACTGTGACAAACTGGTCAACATAGGGAGGTGGGCAACATAAGGACCCAGGCCTGCTGTATTGACACATACATGTGGTGCATGTTCCATCTATGAAAATTAGGTCAACCTAAGGAGGTGGTCAATGTAGGGAGGTGGTCAACTATGAGGGGTCTACTCTGTTTGATTCTTCTCTGCTCCTGGTCGCATGGAAAGACCACATTTTCCTCTGTTTCAGCAAAATAACATCATCCATCACTGTAAATCAATGTTGCTAATGTTGAATTCATTGATTTTATGGTTTTAATTTTTTTTTTTTTTACCTTGTGAGCTATTTTTGCCAAAACAGGTTTAAGAATTTAATCTTAAATTTGTCTTGTATAAATTTCAATACATTTATATTATGACTATATGTAATTTAAGAAACACCATGGCCTTTTAGATTTTTTTTCTCATTTCTAAATTCCTAGTTTCTAAATGCATTACTTAAATTTTAGAAGCACTGGACTATGAGAAAGGGGAGGAAAAGTCTTGGTCATCTACGAATTGGGTCATCATTCCTTGAATAATCAAGACTTGGCTGAGAGTTAATGCCTGTGTTCTGGAATTCTACAGCAAAAGTAGAAATCTCCATGTATTATTCCAGTATTTCATTTTTGCCTCTGAATTATGTTCGTATCCACAAATCCCAGCCAAGGGCCTCTTGAATAATTGTCCCCACATGTAACATTTTCCCAGTGATGTTTTCCTTTCCTCATTCCTGTGAAATATAGAAATGTGTTTCTAATTATTAGCAGAACCACCTGGTTACTGTACTGTATCATCTCAATAACATGACTCATTTAGTATATGGTTTGGTAGAACTCAGTCATGTTTGACACCATCCAAGAAAAATTAGTTACTACAATAACCCCCATGGCACAGGCTCACCTATAACCAAGGTGATCATATTTTGTAGGCCAACAGTTGGAACTTGTGACCTCTCAAATACAAATACATCTGAAATTGAGGTTGTCCTGGAAAATGCAGGGCAGACAGACTTCCATGGCTTACGCCACAAAAATCACCTAAGTGATGCTTCCCATTCTTGTTTTTGAGAACTTTAAAGAACCTGGTTCTTACCTCTGTTATCCGTCTATCCGTACATGTGGGTGGAGACGCAAGATGCTATCACTTCTCTGAGTTCACCGGGCAAGAGGTAAGCACAGAAATTAACCAGCTCTCCTGGGAAACTTACCCCTAGCTCTGCAGGGAAACTAAAAAGAAATCTCTTTCTGGATAAATAAGCCTTTTACAAAATTAACCCTTTCTTTAGGCTTAGCGGAATTAGCATACTGATGGCAGAAGAAATGTCCAGGGCCACGTGTCAGGCTGGCCTTTCTGCCATGTTGAATCATGGCCCGAGGCCCCAGGTTAGGCTAACTTGCACGGATCCTTCCCATACTCTTTCCTTCTTCACTGTGTGATATTGTTATCATTGCTGTTTTCCTAAGTAGGAATGTAAAAGAGTGGAAGGAGAGATACGACAAGGAGAGAGGGCAGTGCAGATTTATCTGCAAACAAAGAACAGAGGGAAGGTTTCTTAGCATGGAGGCCTTGCTGGCGTGGAACTGAGTGCACAGGAAGGAGAAATCAAAAAGAGAAATAGGAAGTTGAATCAAGATTCTAACCCATGGGCATAATTGGACATCCAGAGTGAAGAGGCTCATTCCTTTGTGAGAACACAAGAGGCGTGATTGATGGCATCAACTCCCAGGAACTAACAGCAGAAGGTGGAGTCTCACCTTGACATTCATCAGCGTGGCAGAGGCAGCAGCTGGAGGTGGCGGGAAGGAACAAAGGAGACTCAAAGCCTTAGGCAGAATGCTCCAGGTCCCTCCCTTATAGAAGCTATAGGTTCCTTTCTGCCTATTATAGGACTGTTGGCAAGAGAAAGGCAAGAGGGGGTAAGTCTGGGAACCATGCTCTAACCTAGTTTTCTAAAAACCAAGGGCTCCAACGATGATAGCAAAGAAAACTACATAAATATTAATGCCTTTTCGTGGTGTTCTGTCTCAAGTGTGGGTAGAAATTTCAGGTGAACCTGGCTGTTGACCAAACTCCCTGCGCTCAGGACCTTTGCAAGGCTAAGCCATTAGCACACGATGTGGATATTGGAGCAGGCTCTTTACCTTTGCAACCCAGGTTGCTGGGTTGCAAGAGAAAGGCTTGGATCATCTCAGTACAACTGACTGTGTCAGCCCTTGGCCCCTCTTAGGTTCCATCCCTTGTTCTGTACAATGGGCCAGCTTTCATTTCCCTCTGGGGCATGTGGTAAGAATGAAATGAGGTGAAATTGCAGAACACATGTAACACCGAGGAGGATTCGGTCTATAGCAGGAGAATTGAATGTTTTTGAACATGAATCAAAGAGTCAAACCTTGTTAGAGGGTGAGGTCAATTCTAACAAACAGATAAGCAAAGAATAACCAACAGGCAACTATGGGAAGGACCCATAGATTAGACACATCATCTTCAGAGAAGAAGATGAGATATGTCTAGTCCCTTTTTCTCCTGTGACTTGAATGGCGAACGAAAGACACAGAAAATGAAATCCAAAGGAAAAGGTGTTTATGGCCTTGGGGCCATGGAACTGTTCCAAAATTGTGGCTCAACTTTAGTAAATAGACTAAAACTATTAAATCATGCACTGTGATGTTAGTGCTGTGCACCAGCTTGGCTAGGTCTTTACTACCTGGTTATTTAATCATGTACTAGAAGGTACTTGGTGGATATGGCTAACATCTACAATCAGTTGACTTGAAGTAAAGAGATAATGCGGGCAGGCCTCACCTAAATGATTAAAGGTTTTTTCTTTTTTCTTTTTGGGGATTCACTGAGGTTGAACTTGGTTATGCTGATTGCATTTATTAAAGTCCCTCTTGCAATTGTGTCTTTGCCCCCAAAAGGCGTGTCACACACCAAGACCCCACCCCTTCCCTCCTTTCTCTCTCTGCTCTCCCCTTCCCCCACCATGTCATTCTCATTAATTGTCCTCAAATCAAAACTGAGTACATAGGATTCATGCTTCTCCATTCTTGTGATGCTTTACTAAGAATAACGTGTTCCACTTCCATCCAGGTAAATACAAAGATCTTAAGAGCAAACACAGAGGTTTCCAGGAGAAAAAATTTTGCCGCAAGACCGTGACATTGACTCCTGCCTGAGTTTCCGTTCTTCTAATCTGCCCTACAAATTTCAGATGTGCCAGCCTCTAGAATTACATGAGCCAATTCCTTAAAATAAACGAATATCTCCCTCCGTCTCTTCACATACACACACCCTGTTGGTTCTGCTTCTCTGTAGAGCCCCAACAAACGTGAACATTTAAAACAAGTGAATTTTATCGTGTGTAAATTATATCTCAATTTCTTTTTGAAAAACTATATACTGTCTAATTTCATTTATACATAATTCTAGAAACTGCAAAGTAATCTATAGTGAAAGAAAACAGATCAGTAGGCAATGACCTGCAGGTTCAGGTAAACCTTTGAGGGATGATGGATATATTCAGTCTTCATCAGGGTGCTGGGGTGTTTACAGAGGCCAAAACTTACACAGTGTGAGCAGTGTATAGTATATCCATCATCCCTCAATAAGTGTACGTGTAAGTGACAGAAAGGTAAATCCAAGGGGCAAAATATCTAAGGCTTAGTACAGGTGGCACCATTGTTTCCTCTATATCCTGGCCCCTCCCCGATGTCCTATTATAAGAGGAACAGGGGAGGAAAAGGAGCAGCACACCTCCAGGCCCCCAAAAGGCCCAGACCCCCGTCAAGGACCCTGGAGGCATCTGCTCCCTCTTCTAAGTTAGGCAAAGATGCCAGCAAGGCTGTGCTCCCTGGGGCACAGAGTCCATCTGTACATCACTGGAGAGAAAACAGGAAGACAACTGTGTCCATGCTGCTACCATCAGAAAGAACGCTCCTAGGGACTGTGTCCGCTGTCCTTGCTTGTGGGCTCTAGGCAATCATCTTGGAACCAATCTTTTGTCCTGAAGGAGTGGAATACAGGCTTGGCGCCGTGGCTCACGCCTGTAATCCTAGCGCTCTGGGAGGCCGAGCCAGGTGCATTGCCTGAGCTCACAGCCTGAGCCAGAGTCGGACCCCGCCTCTAAAAATAGTCAGGCATTGTGTCGAGCGCCAGCAGTCCCAGCTACTCAGGAGGCTGAGGCAGAGAATTGCTTAAGCCCAGGAGTTGGAGGATGCTGTGAGCTATGACGCCACAGCATTCTACTGAAGGTGACAGAATGAAACTCCGTCTCAAAAACAGAAACGGAACAAAAAAAAAAACTTTAAAAAAGTGGGGGGAGGGTTTGAATACAGAGCACCTGTCTACATGAGCACAGCCGATTGGAGAACAGCTACCAGCATCAACCTAGATGTAAAACTAACTATGCATCGGCGCTTGGCAGAAAGAACTGTTTCCTTCTCACTGAGAGATGAACAGGCAACAAGCAGTTCTCAGCAGAGAGGAATCGACTGCACTTCTCTAACACCTGAGGCCAGAAAGCTGCTCAGACAGAACCTTGAGCAAGTACATTGGCAAAGGCTTAGGGCAAGCACCCGGGATAGGCAGGTGGGAGAGCAGACGCCTGGGGGAGAAGGAAGACCGTGGCAGAAACCGTGTGATCGCACACGGTGTGCGCTCTGTAAGCTGTGAGGTCAGCACAAGTGTGTTCAGATGACCGACCCTCAACATTGCCTCAAGGTCTCACCACCTGTGGAGGAGGCAGGTTTATCAATGCAGGGTGACCTGTGGGGCACAGAGGCACAAGCCACTGGCCCTGGGAGGACAGACTCAGCCCTGTCCCAGACGTGGTGGCACATGAGCTGCTCCTGTTTTTGAGCTCCATGGCCCTTTTTTCATCTTAATTCATAAAAAAGACAAAAGTATTTTCATATTTTTAATTTTTTTGCTTTAAAAGAAGAAATCGGTACAAACATATTCCCATGCTTAGTCTCCAACACGCCCACCAAGCCTGTAATCGGCTGCCACTATCCACGTTTTCCAAATAACTTAACTGAGGCCAAGATGGGTTCATGTCATCGCCAGAAGTCTAAGAGCCAGGCAGTGACAGAGCCAGAATCTAACCCGGACTCTAATTCCCCTGATTTCCCATTTGAATTTTAAAATAATATAAGCAAGATGTTATATTTTTTAAATTTAAAAATCTTTTAAAATAAGATTATTGTTTTCTTGTATTAGATTCAAGCTGGGCCTTGGAAAGGAGGAAAAAATTGAGAGAACTTGGAAAGGTTCGGGAAAGACATAGCCAAAATGAGCAACAGCTTGGGAGAGAAAAAAGAAAAACTTTTCCTGCCAGAGATGATAAAATGAAAGACTTTGTTCCCTAGATTGCAAATTCCAGGGAGGCCAAGGGCTGTATCCTACATCTTCACGGAAGGTCCCCCTCTTCTTCCTCCCAGACCCCAGCTGGGGACTTGATGAATTTGGGTTGATCTATTGTTCATGTTTGCCTGAACAATAAAAGGCCAAGGGGGTGGAACAAATTACAATATCTAACGATTGCACACAAGGAATCAGAAGGAAGTAAAAGAGGGTTTCTGCTCCGCGATATCAAAAAAAGAAAGTTCTAGAATGCATTTGAAAATTACATTTTTTTAAAAGTATCTGAAATAATGAGAGACACTACCAATTATGCAAAGACCTCCAAAAGAATGGTCAGGTGCCCAAGTTTTGAATGAATTGATTGACACACCCTGGCCCTGGGGTGGCCTCTCCATGTAACTCAGTCTCCAAAGCCTTATGCCTGTGACTTTGCCAAGATCAGAAGGCTGATTCCCACATACTTTGCAGGCTAAAGAGCCTTCTCCATTATGACACGTCTCACAAGTACCCAGAGGATTCCAGCAACGTGGCTAAGTCACCAGGAAGACCAGGAAACGCTTTTTCAATATCATTCGAGGCTTTGAGGGAGAGCAAATGTCGGGCCCATAATAGACGCTTTTGGATCCTCCTCACACTGCATCTGGCTCTCCAAAGTATTGGTCCTATTACATTTTTAAAAATAGCTCAGAAGTAATTTGAGTGCTGAACTGGCTACAGGATTTAAAAAAAAAAAAAAAAAAAATGAACCCACCTGAATACATTCTACCCGCGCCTATCAGCCAGAGACCAAGAGCTGCAGCCACAGTTTCCTCGGAGCTAATTTTCAGCATTAGGGTTTATCAGAACCTAAATTCCGTCCTAATAAACGATGAAACAGCAGCCACTCTTTCAGCCACTTATTTGGGCGACCAGGGAATTGGCAGATGAGTAAAAAATTTCCATTGGTGAAAACACACAGCTGTTGAGGTGCAAAGATCTGAGACTCTAATCAGACCGGGTTATATAAGTAGCACTGTCTCATTATCTCTGCTTGGGGCACAGGGTCCACTGGGCAGCTGGGGCCAGATGGGGGTGTCAACAGAATAGCTAATGGGAAGTTGACACACAAAGATATCAGCTTAGAAGAGAGGAAGTGGGTAACCCCATGCCCCTTCCAAGCTTAAATAAGAATAGAGTGGGAGCAGTCCCTGCCCACAGCCCTTCTTACATAAGGCACTAGCAATATCTACTCTTCCCAACATTCTAAGGACAGCTGTGATGCAATAAAGCAAGAAATGATCAGAGTAAGGAGAAACCATCTGGAGTGCCCAGCACAGAAGAAGAAGTTGAAGTGATAGCTCCTCCCCCTACTCACACCCTGCCGTGAGCAGACCCATTTTCAATTCTGATTCACCAAGTAGAGGATGATTATCTTAGAATAAAAGTAACTATGATAATGGACCAAACTATGTAGAGATTAGCAATTGACAAAATGCTTCTATTTCCATTATCTGCTTAACCTATAAATAGTTTTGTGTGGTGGGGGTGAGGGGTGGGGAGTGCTTTAATATTCATCCTTTAAAGATGAGCTTCAGGCTCAGCACCTGTGGCTCAAGCAGCTAAGGTGCCAGCTATCTACACCTGAGTTGGCGGGTTCAAAGCCAGCCCGGGCCCGCCAAACAACGACGGCTGTGACCAAAAAATAGCCAGGTGTTGTGGCGGTGCCTGTGATCCGGAGGCAAGAGAATCGTTTGAGCCCAGAGTTGGAGGTTGCTGTGAGCTGTGATGCCAGGGCACTCTACCCAGGGTGACAGCTTGAGGCTCTGTCTCAAAATAAAAATAAAAATAAAATAAAAATGAGCTTCATTGGTGGCTCTGTAGAGTAAACTGTATCCCTGTTCTTGTTCAAGTTCAGAACTTACTAGAGGGTAGAACAGGAGCCAGGCAAGTAAAGAGGAAAATGGCAGCTTTATCACTGATAGAAATGATTGGGGAGCATGGTTGGTATGCCCGACAAGCCTGTTAACATTCCCTGCCCAGCCCGCTCACCAAAGGCACACACAATACACACAAGTGTAAACTCTGGGCAGCCCATCCAAGTTTGGGACCACAGCAAGTGCATTTCCTAAGAATCCAGGACCAGATGGAAAAGAACAAATCCTTGGTGCTCACACACTTGTCGTGCATGAGACCCACCCAACGGAGATGCAGCTGCAGAGTCTGTGTGGCACAGGGGCCAAGAAAGCCGGGAGGTGCCACTTATGAAAACAGAGAGAGAAAAGTGATTTCTCTTAAAACATCTCAGTTCTTTGTTTTCCTAATCCACTGGGTTTAACCATTAAGCTTAGGGTCACCCACGATTGTGGCTATTTTCTATTACTAACTCTCTCCCAAAACAATGCTTCTTCCATCCCGATGAGCCAGGATCTGGCTACTATCGTAACTAGAGTTCCTTTGGAATACCCTAGGATCAAAGGTAGAAAGTTAAAAATGTGCCCTCAGCAGACTCTGGATACGTCCAAAGAGTATATTAATTTAACTAACTTAAGTACAAATTTACTTCCTATTCTGTTTTTCCTCTTCCCAACCAAAACCTTCAGCTGCACTGTCTAATATGATAATGCTTTTCAAAGACGCTGCAATGTGATTAAATAATATAAAAAAGCTCAATGATAGAATTCCAGCAACATTAAGGAGATCATATTTGAACAGAAACGCCTTCCCATTTGGCAATTCCAAGCGAGATAACTGAAATTCAAAAAGTAAATCATCTTCTAAGTCCAAAAAAAGTTTAAGCGCCAAAGAATTAAAGTCCAAAATTAAATCTCCTTTGAATTAAAAGTCAAAAGGTATTAAAGTCTAATTCACCCTGTGACTTGATAGGCAGGGAAATTGACGTCCAAAATTTTATTTTCCAAGTTCTGGTTCTGCTCAGTCTCAAGTTCAGGGCCTCTGTCTGGTGTCCGCAGTAGCTCCAGGCTAGGCCGCCTTCCATAGAATGGACGTGGCTCTTTCTGGGGCCTCTCACAAGCCCGAGTTTTTAAAAGAGTTCAAAGAGTTAATAGGACACATAAGATTATTATAGTATCAGTCCTGTATTTCACTAAATTTAGA
This sequence comes from Nycticebus coucang, assembly GCF_027406575.1. Classification (NCBI taxonomy): domain Eukaryota; kingdom Metazoa; phylum Chordata; class Mammalia; order Primates; family Lorisidae; genus Nycticebus; species Nycticebus coucang. The sequence goes on along the minus strand of NC_069803.1, from coordinate 25,525,940 downwards.
ACCATGAGAAACCCACTGCCACGGGAGCACTTATCTGAGCAAAATTGGTTTTTTCCAGAATCCAGTATTTAGTGTCACTAGAGGCCCATCCATATTTGGAGGAAGAAGAAAAAAAAAAAACCTGTGTGTTAAGCTACAATTGGGGGCCTGAAATCTATAATTTTAGTGCTGATATATTTTACAAATTTAGACCCAAACTGGGGCAAACTCTTGAGTTTTGTGAATCCAACTGAGTAGGGAATCCCCTTCCATGCCCTCTCCCTTGGCCCTGAATGGATGGGAAAAATCTATGACAACAGAGCCCTGGGACACCTGATCTAGCCCGGCTGACCTATGCCTGGTGCAACACCTTTGTGCCCTAGCCCACATGCTGACTATCCTTTTTACACCCTTGGCCTGCAGTCTTTACCAAGATCCAGTCAAAGCCATTAGCACAGCTCTGCCCAGCAGGGAGTAAAGAACAGCAATGCCAGGCCACGACTGAGTCATTCCAGGAGACGCTTGCATCAGCCACCACAGAAGTGGCCTCCGCTGAGACCCCAGCAGCCCACTTGTTCAAGCCAAGCAGCCAGAATTTACTGAAGTCCACATTTGTTTACAACCATATAGCAATAGTCATTTCCCCCACACATACAGCGGCAATGAGTTGGGGCGACCACACAAATGTATTGTCGACTGGGAGACTTTTGAGTGACAATGAAATTGGAATACGGGAATAAATATTATGAAACAAAAGCATGAACCGTCCCAGGTGATGTGGTTTCTGGTCATTGGCGGCAATAGGGTCACACAGGTCTTGTTTTTCCAGGGAAGCTCCTTTGGCTGGGGGCATGTTGAATGAGTCTCCTCTAAAGGAAACGGAAGCTCAGAGAGTTACATGAGTTGCCTGGAATTAACACATTTATATGTGATGCAGCCAGAGATGAAATTCAAAACACCCCGTTCCAAAGCCAACGGTTCGATCCCAGGGCCACATTCCCTCGGGATCATTCTCCCCAACTCCCTACCACCAGCCACTTCTGCTAGAATTCAAACACCTTTCCTCTCCTCATTGACCTTTGACTTTTGAAAACTAATGTGAATTTTTCCACTACGAATTATTGTTCACTGTAGAAAATTTGGAAACTGTAGAAAAGCACGATGAAAAATGTAATGGATGATAATCTCACTGTTGAGAAATAGCGCTGCTAACATTTTAATGTACCTTTTTCCATGGGAGAGAGTAAAACTTAACAGGCTAAAGGCGGCGGGGATGGGTGGTAACCTAACTAACAGGTGCAATGATCACTGCCTGGGTGACAGGGGCACTTATGACCATGACTCCAAGCATTATAAAAGTGATCCATGTAACCAAAAATATTTCTACCCCCACAATACTTTGGATAAACAGAAAAATGTCTTTTCCAGATTTGTCTTCTGTGTCTTTGTGTTTATATCCAGAAGGTGCCAGAAAATGTATGCATTTTAAGAAAAACTGTATGAAAACTGTAATCATACATACCAATATATACCAATAACAAAAGATGACTACAAGTCCCATTTGATCACCTTTTGTAATTGCAGAAGTGAAATGTGACTTGAATATTAGAATTTTAATATAGGTTTTCCTTTCTTAAAATGTGTATACACATTTTTGGTACGTGTGTGTGTGTGTGTGTGTGTAAAATACACGAAGTATTTCTGAGCTGCTCCCAGTTTTTCTTTCCTTTCTTCTCTCCCCCCTTTAAGCAACTCCTAGGCAATGTGCTCATTACCTCAGGGATAAAATGAGACCAGGCAAAAAGCAGAAAATAAGGAAAATGTGGTTTAGGAAAATGTCCTTTCCAAAAATGTAAGCCCATCGATATTATCCTCGTCACCTCTGAGGCAAATCGTTTTTCTCTTGTTTCCAATATTTATACTTCATATTTCTTTTTGTGGACTTACTGTTGACTAAGAGTGCCAGGAAAATATTAAAAAGTAGTAATGATGGCCAGCTGGTGTGGCTAGGGCTGACTTTAATATCTAGGTTTTCCCATTAAATACGTTATTAGCCAATTTGACATAAATATCCTTTATCTGGTTAGGACACTCTTCTATTCTTTGTTGCTAAGAGGTACGTTTTTAAACATTTTTATTAAAAATCAGGAATGATATTGAAAATTAGCAAACATATTTTGGCATCTAGTAGAAATGATTCATTTTTCTTTGATTTATACAGATGATGAATTATATCAATAGCTTTTCTATCACCAAGCCGTTTTTGCAGTCTTGATTATGCTGTATTCTTTGTTTGAATAAGCTGCTAGATTCGATTTGCTAGTCAAGTCAAAAGTAAGGTTGTTTTATATTTTTCATTTTTAGCAGTACTCCGTTTGTATTCTCGAGACACTTGTAGAATCATGAGATAAACTAGAATAATTTCGTTATTTTCTAGATTACATAACAGGAGAATATTATTTTTCCTGAAAAAAATAGAAAACCTTGCTCATAAAAACTTCTGGGCTTAGATCTTTTGAAGATAATTGACCGCTTTTATTTTATTCATTATTAGTGAATAATTGAAAATTATATTTCATCTTGTGTCAATATTATCACTTTAAATTTTTCTGCATAAATAACCATTGAATTTTTTTAATTGATTAGCATAGAATTATAACTCCTACATCTTTTTCTTGTGGTCTAATTTAGTATAATTCTTTTGTTAGATTTTTAGTAATTTGGTATGTTTCCCCCAAAGAACCAATTCTTGAATTTATTTATATTTCAAGGTTTACTTTTAACAGTTTTCTTATTACCTTTGGGGGATGGTATCATGGTAATTTTTCTTTTTTTGTAACCTAAGTTTATTTATCTTTCACTTTATGAGAAATGAAATAATTGAATGTTATTAGCGATTTGACACCAACTCGCTGGTTTTAAATTGTAATTTTCTCATCAATGGAGTTGTAATAATTATCATTTTTGTCCTCTGAATCTGCCTCTGTTCATTTTCAGCAGCATCCCTTAGAGCAGCACTATTAGCTCCATTGTCAAAAGTCCAACCTGGGCTCAACTTTCTTGAGATTTCTTCGTTGATCTCTTTTTTTGATTCTTTGAGCTACATTAGAGCCGTTTAAGACATCTTTCTCTTTCATGTGATCAGTTTTTTTCCCCTTACCCACGGATCTGACGTAGCATACTTTAATTATGGCTTTGCATTTTTTGATCCAAGTTATGATTTAGTAGAGCTTTCTAATCCTAATTTTTTTTCTTTTTCTTTTTTTTTTTTTATAGAGATAGTCTCACTTTACCACCCTCGGTAGAGTGCCATGACGTCACAGGACTCACAGCAACCTCCAGCTCTTGTGCTTACGTGATTCTCTTGCCTCAGCCTGCCGAGCAGCTGGGACTACAGGCACCTGCCACAACGCCCTGCTATTTCTAAGCGATGAAGATTTTACACTTCCTAATGTGGTCTATATTATTTCTGATTTGGGGTATTAATCCATTTGGGCTGGTATTATCAAATATCACAAATTAGGCGGCTTACGAAGAATAGAAACTTATTTGTCATAGTTCTGAATGTTAGGAAGTCCAAAATTGGAGGATTCACTTTTATGAGGACACTAATCCTATTCATAAGGGCTCCACCCTCATGACCTAATCACCTCCCAAAAGCCCACCCTTAATACCATCACCTTTGGGGTTAGGGTTTCAATATCTGAATTTTGAGGGACACAACTGTTCAAACCATTGCAGGATTTTTGTGTGTGTGGTCTAACAAGATAATTTTTAAAAAGTAGTTCAGGATATTAGGAAAGTGACATTTTAAGATAGAATATCTGTTAATCAATATTATTAATTATTGAGACTCTCCTGACGTATGACCTTTTGCTAACCAATTAGATCAAGGACTTAGAGGATTGAGCTCTTGGATTTTCTTCAGATTCCTTTCTGGTGCCACCATTTTCCTCCTCAGGGAGGCGCTCTGTTATATTAAAATAAATCCATTTCTCTCTATGCTACAGTTTAATAATTTCTATTGTTCTATCTTCAAGTTTACTGATACTTTCTTCTATTGTGTATGATATACTATGAAGTTTTTTCATTTTAGACCATGCATTTTTAAGTTTTAAAATTTCCAATTGATGCCTTATGTCTTCCCTTTCTTTCCTATTATGGTTATAATTTTCTCTAAATCCTTGAGCATAGTTATAAAAATCTGTTTTAAAGTCCTTTTCTGCCAATCCAACGCTCTCTAGATTTGTGAACCCTAGATATTGTGGCCATAATATTGCTCAGTGTTTAGATTTTTGTTATCTTCCTTTAAAGAGTGTTGATTTTTATTTTGGAAAGGCAGTTAAAGTTACTTGCTGATCACTGTAATTCTCTGTGAATTTGAGTTCTGTTAGGTAAAATCTAGAATAGATTTTACTCTGGAATTAAATTAATCTTACCACTATGATGTGACCTTTACCGTCTCTACTGAATGCCACATATTTAATGTCTCCATACTTTGAATAGCAGGAACTGGACTATCTCTCAGGTCTTAGTGAGTTCTGTGAATTGCTCAGCTTTGCAGACCTCCAGTAGCAGATTTTGTACAGTTTGTGGAACTGCATTGTGTATCTGTGACTCAATATTTACGATCCACCTTGAAAGTCCCTGATACACATTTCAGGACATCTCCCTCTGTCTCTGGGTGTCAGAAAGCCACAGCAATTATAGGGCCCACTGTTTTGTTTCCTTTCTCTCGTTGTTACAGTCCTGGCCTGCTTGTTTCTAATATCTAAAAATAGTTATTTGGCATATTTTGTCCAGTTTTCTTATTATTTAAAGAGGAAGGACTAGCCTGCTACCAGTTATTCCATCTTGGCCGAAACTTTTTACAGTCTTCAATTTTGATTTTCAACCTATAGTTGTATATTTATATATGGATTTTTTTCTTTTCATTTCATGCCACTATTTAATTTCAGCCTAAACCTTTAGTCCATCTCTTTCTTCTAAATGATTTCTATATTGTTTCATTGACACTAATTTTTCATAAAGTTTTAAGATTATAATGAAGATATCATGCAAAATTTGTTTTTATTTTATTTAGAAAACCTTCAAAATGATATGCTTTGTCTTGTGGACTGTACGTCCTTTATGTTTTCAGAACATGTTTATGTTTATAGACCCATGTTGTTTCTTGTCCACTCATCCATGAGCAGGAAGGGGTCTCCCTCCTCGTGTCTCCTAGCTGGAAGTATCTACAGAGCCTCTTGCTAATCTTCACCATCCATCTAGATGCTCTTATAGCCCTTTTCCAGGTACTACACTGGAATGCTGGTTGACAGCTGATTTTGCCATCTCTCACTTAGCATCAGTCTAAGTGTCATTTGGTCTGGAGGAAAATATCTTATTTATCATACACAAGAACTAGAAATTTGCAGTTCTTGCAAGAAATTGAAATACAAGTCCCATAATGTATTTTTTCTATAAATTTTTAAGTTTAGCCTGACTTTATCATATTGATTTAAAGTTAATGGCTTTTTTTTCTTGAATAGGTAATATTTTAACATGATTAAAAATTCAAGATAGTCAAAAAAGGTAAAATGAAGAATTCCCTTCAGACAACTGTCCTATAGCCATTTCATTTCATTCTTTGGAGACAATCAATAGTACCAATTTGTTATGTATTTTCCCAGAAGTAGTCAGTCTCTCTGTGTGTATATGTATATGTGTGTGTGTGTGTGTGTGTGTGTATGGGTGGATGAATAGAAGATAGAAGTAGGTAGATGGATAGATATAGATATAAAAATAGGTAGATGGGTAAAGGAATGGCTAGTGTGTATATGTATCTGTTGTCCAAAAGCTTGCCAGACATACATAGGGAAAATGGGAAATTGTAGATAAATGTACCTTTATAAAATATTCATTACAAAATTTTATAAAATATTTCTCTATGTGTTGATATATAAATGTAAAATATATGAGTTTTAGTAATATTTCCTATGTGTGGTGATGTTCTGATGTTTCATGTGAACAAAGGGCACCAAAAAAGTATACACATTTTAAGAAAGAAATAACTGTATTAAAATTGTAATACTCAAGTCACATTTGACTTTTGCAGTTACATGAGGTGCTGAACATGACTTGTATTCATCTTCTGTTATCAGTATAACAATTTTAATACAGTTTTTCCTTTCTTAAAATACGTATATATATATATATTTTTTTTTTTTTTTGCAGTTTTTGGCCAGGGCTGGGTTTGAACCCACCGCCTCTGGTATATGGAGCTGGCACCTTACTTTGAGCCACACACGCCGCCCAATATGGATACTTTTTTGCACCCTCTGCAGATATCCTGTTCACAAATAGTCATGCATGCTACACACTGTTTCGTATTTTTTTTTAAAACTCTACATCTTGGGTATTTCCTGTATTAGCACATGAAGAGGAGTCTTGATTTTTAACAGCTGCATTGTATTCCATTTTTTAATGCAAATATTGTTTGCCCATTCCTCTAGTGACATTTGCATCATTTCTATTTTCCTATTAATATGTAATAAATTTATCACTTTGTCCATATGAGTATATTTACAAGCTAAGTTCCCAGGAAAGGGTGAATATATATGTGCAGTTGTAGTTTTCAGATCTTGCCAGTTTACCCTCCAGAGAGAAAACGTCCACCTGCTCTGGCGGCTGAAGACATCATCTCCATGTAGTTATTAACAACCATACCTTTGTTCTTTAATGCATCTTGTTTGAATGATAAATTATATGGCTGCCTGTGTCTCTAGAGGTTGTACCAATTTATACTTTTACTCCGAGCGTGGCTTTTAATACTCATTTATATGCCGACATCTCTCAGATTTATGTTTCCCCCTTTGAGGTTCAGACAGCTGCCTACTCGGACATTTCTCAGAAAGCTCAACTCAATATGCCCAAAATAAACTTTCAATTTCTCCCCTCAAACATACCCTCCAACCTGAGTTTTTCATATCAGCAATTCGCAAGGCCATGAACCCATTTGTTTAAACCCAGAACCTGGGAGCTATGCTTGATTCCTACATTTTCTTCACTAGCCAAGTAACTACAAGGAAGCCCTTGTGTTCCCCTAGCCTTAGCTTCCTCACTAGAAAAACTGGAAAAGTATTACCTGTCTTGTGGTAGAGCAGTGGTGATTAAATGAGGTAAAATAGGTGAAGACACCCGTTTCATGTTGTCACATAAAAGGAATCAAAATATTAGTTCTTTTTCCTTCCACCCTTCAAAGCACTGCCTCATGTATATCCATGACCTTGTCTTCCCACTCATGAAGAATAAATGTGATTTTTGGCTTGGAACAAGTTGTGCCAAATCCCTTTGATGAGGTCCTTTGTAGAAACCAGAGTTCATTCCTATAGAGTCTACACCCAAAAACTCCCCAAAGCCACTCTGAATATTGAAGAATAAACTTGACAGTGGTTTGGGAACAAATCACCTATAATACTATCAAAAGTCAGAATGGTGGCTCTCATATCTTGGTTGTCTCCTTTCAAATGTTTTCTTGGCCAGGTGGTGCTGTATTGAATCACTTCTCAAAATGATCTACGCACTTCTCTAGCCTTCTTTAAGTTTAGAAGATTTAGGGGTTTATTGGATGATAAGATTTTAGCTTCTTGGTTCTGTTTTTAAAAAAAAATCAACTTTTAAACACAATTGCTGCCATGGATGGGGGAAAAATTGGTCTTGGAGTCATAATAATGGAGTTGAAATCATGATTTGGCTGCTTCTGAGCAGGGTAACCTTAAATAAGGAGTGTGAGTCTATGAGATTTGGTGTCCTGATTTTCTGTCAGATGTTTTTGTATGTGTTGTATAAAGTTGCTTGGAGGATGAGTTTCCATTTTTAAAATAGTATGTGAAAGTACCAAGCACCTAACAGGTATTTGTTTCAAGATTCATCAAACCTCAGATTCATATGAGCAAAAGAAAAATTGTAGCTGTGGGTCTGGGAATGGTGGGTCATGCTTGTAATCCCAGCAATCTAGGAGGCTGAGGCAGGAGGATCCCTTGACCTCAGGAGTTGGAGACCCTGTCTCTACCAAAAATAGAAAAATTCACCAGGCATGATGATGCACATTTATAGTCCCAGGTACTCAGGAGGCTGAGGTGGAGGTATTGCTTGAGCTCAAGAGTTTGAGGTTCCTGTGAGCTAGGATGATACCACTGTACTCTATTTACGATGACAGAACAAGATTATAGAGCAGAACCTCCCTAGTTGGCCACCTTTCTATATAACTGTCCTCGCGTGTCCCTCTCGTCAGGTGGGACACCCGTTGGAACAGGGGTGCTGTGAATTGTCAGAGCACTTCCCATCCCATGTGTACCTCTCAAAACAAGGTTTTTATTCTCAGGAATTTATTCTTAATAAAAGTAGACTTCATAATTAAATTATGCTTCGTTAAGAACTTAACAAATCACTTATATTATAGGGAATAAAATTCTAGGAAATCTGACCCATCTTGGAAAATGTAGACCATATGGTCACCAAAGCTATAGGTAGCAGGCTGCCCAAGAAAGCATGTCACACAGTTGCCAATTTGTCACCTAACTGTAATTGAGTACTTGGGTGATACTGAAGAGGAATGCCTTCCCTGTGCAGTGATCGTTACAACTATAAGCCATATCTTGGATTGTCCTTTAAATGTTTCAAAGTGTTTGTGCGTGAATGATCCCCTTTGATCTGATCCATATGTGTAACAACAATGGCAGAAACGTCAGGACCAATCAAGTTCAAATTCACAGACAACACCCGGACCCAGCTGGGCCCCCCTGGTTTCCTCCCGGCCATGTTCCCAGCACACAGGGAAAGCCAACTCCAGGCTGTGAGGTCAGTGGTTAGGATTGGGGTCAGCTGGGGCGCTCACATTCTCACACCGTCTGGGGGGCTACTCTGGTTGCAGGTCACCAGGCTGAGTTCCCAGGGACCAGCCTCTGCTGCTCTGTCTCTTGGCATTCTCCCTCCCCTCAACTCTAGGAAGCCGTAGTTAAACCAGTGGCCCTATGCTATTTCTTATAGGCTGGAACTACACTAGGCTGTGTCAGCTGGGGAAGCAGAAATAACCCACAGACCAGGACTAGTTAGAGCGACTAGTCAGGCCGGGGGGACCCCAGGCTACAGTGGGAGAACACAAAGAGCTTTAGGTTTGGAGAGAGGAGAGGCAGGGTCAGGGCTTCTTCATACAGAAAATCAGGCGAGGGATTAGACAGGTGCAGAGAAATTATGTGGGCACAGGCTTTGCCAAGGTTAGGGAACATGGAGTTGCACCACTGGTGGTTTCGCTCAGTGGGGCAGGACGAGATACTCTACAGCACAGGACTCCACGGCACAGGTCAAACCTGGGTGGATGTGTGTGGATGCTGCACTTTGGGTGTCTCGACTCAGATCTAGAAGTTATCAGAGCAGGGAGGCTTTAGAGATATTTTTCTTCTGTTTTCCATGGCTTCAAACACCACATCTATACCCACAATATCTAAATTTCTATCTCTAACCAGAACTTCTGAACGCCAACGTTGACATTTGATATCAATTGAAGTTTCCGGGACAATTCACATGTCCCACACTGAAAAGGAGTCCTTAGTTCCTCCACATTCACCTATCCCTTTCATTTGTTTAAAAACGTAAGTCATTATAACCTCCAGAAATTGGAAGTCATTCCAGACCTCCCCATCTCTCTGCCTCCATAAAGCTTCTCATCACCAGGGGATGTCAGTTTGATGCCAGGACATATCCTGGGTCCATCTTCTCCTCTTCAATTTCTTGGCCAGTCACCAACACAGCCCCTGCCGTTCCTCCTGTCTACTCCAATGGACTTGAGTTATTTTCCTGCTTCTGTCTCACCCCTTCTGTTTCCCACAGATTAGCCCGAGTGGCTTAGGTAAAGCTTAAGTTAAAAGGCTCATGCGTCTTTCTCTCTCAGAACCTTCAGTGGCTTTCCCTAGCACTTAGAATAAAATCCAAAAGCTTTACCATTACAAAGAACCAGAAAAACCTGTTACCCTATCTGTCCTTGAGTCATTTTCTTTTACTCACCAAACTCCAGCTAGACAAGCTTTCCAGTGCTCAAGCACTAAACTTTTCTCTACTCAGGGCCTTTGCACATGGGATAGTTTTGTGCCTTCAAAATAATTTTCTCTGCTCTTTGCCTGCTTCATTTATCAGCAAAAATGCCACTTGCTCAGAAAAGCTTCTCTATACCTCATAAGATAAATTATTCCCCTGTGTCAATTAGGGTTCTTTGGCTGCAAGTACAGAAACTAACAGGTTAACCTAGGAAGGCAGGGAACGATTTAGAACATTGACTGTGAGGTCAGGTTGAGATTCACAGGGAAAGATGGAAAACAGACTCAAGAAGGGCAGACACTGGGATCCAAGGACCCAAATGACCGGAACTGAGAGTTTGTGGCACTTTGATGGCAGTGAGTCACATCTAATTTTTTTTTTGTCTTTGTGTTGCACCTGTTAAAGTCATGGCCCAGAAAAACTACACGCAATATAGGAGAATCCTTTCCCTAACAAGGGTCCTCAAACTATGGCCCGTGGGCCACATGAGGCGGTATGATTGTATTTGTTCCCATTTTTTTTTCTATTTTTTTTTTTTATTAAATCATAGCTGTGTACATTGATATATTCATGGGGCATCATTCACTAGCTTCACAGACCGTTTACCAAGTTTCATATATACCCTTGTAAGATGCACCGCTGGTGTAATCCCACCAATCCCCTTCCTTCTACCCACCTCTTCCCTCTCTCCCCTCCCTTTCCCCCTTCCCCCTATTCTTAGGTTATAACCAGTTTATAGCTTTCATGTGAGAAGTAGATGTCTGGAACAGAATAGAGAACCAAGAGATGAATCCAGCTACTTACCGTTATTTAATCTTTGACAAGCCAATTAAAAACATTCAGTGGGGAAAAGATTCCCTATTTAACAAATGGTGCTGGGTGAACTGGCTGGCAACCTGTAGAAGACTGAAACTGGACCCACACCTTTCACCATTAACTAAGACTCTCACTGGATCAAAGATTTAAACTTAAGACATGAAACTATAAAGATACTAGAGGAGAGTGCAGGTAAAACCCTTGAAGAAATTGGTGTGGGCGACTATTTTGCTTTTTGTTTTACTTCAAAATAACATATGTGCAGTGTGCATAGGAATTTGTTCATAGCTTTTTTTTTAAACTATCGTCCAGCCCTCCAACAGTCTGAGGGACAGTGAACTGGCCCCTGTTTAAAAAGTTTGAGGACCTCTGCCTAGGGCAATAAGGGGACTCATAACAGGAGGCGGGCATGGTGCTGGAGGAATGGGTCCCCACTGTATATTATACACCACCACGTGCCCTTCAGAGCACCAGTTACCATCTGTGATTACGTAGCATGGCAGAAGCTGGGCCGTGCTCACTTCCTTTTCCTTTGCATTCTCCAGCCTATCTTCCAGTGAGGAGGAAGCCTTCAGATCAGTTTTGGCCACAGAATATAGAAAAAACATGCATGCTCCTTCCAGCCCTGGTGTCTAAAATCTCCCACAAGATCCTTCACTCCCTGGGAACTAAGGAGTCCAGAAAGATGGGGCCACACCATGGAAGAACCCAGATCCTTGAGTCACCAGCTGAAATGAGCTGTCCATGGTATGAGCAAGTACTACAATTTTATTATAGTAAATCTCTGAGACTTTTGGGGTTGTGTTACAGCAGCTCACAAGCCTTACCCTGACTATTATAGACATTTGAGTGATCCGTCCTTAAGTCTGTCTCCTCCAAAAAATTATAAACTTCATGAAGTTCATGGACTAGGATTGTATCCCTGGTGCCTGAGAGAGTGGTATTTAGTACATATTTGTTGAATAAATGAATTAGTTTTTCTTGCCCTCTCCCTGCTTTTAACAGAGAAATACAATGAGGTTTATCCACATTGTTGGGCTCACCACTGGGCGGTGGGTTCTTAGGCTATTTCTTCAGTCAGTTTCACAAGATCTGCCAAAACTTGTTCCAGCACATCACGGAGATGTTAGGCATTTGATTGAAGTCTAACAGCAGGTTACCTGTGACACTGCAATTGCTTCAGTCATTTCTTTGTCTTTAAAATGCCATATAATTGCTAATGTAATTAGTAATGTATACAGAGGGGGCTTGTGCAATTACTGAGTCCTAAGATCAAGTAATTAATGTTCTGTCAACAAAACAGCAACTGTTTCATTAACAACTGCTTGGATCTGGAAACAGGCATAATCAGATGCCAACAGACCAACCTAAACATTATCAACTCAGCTGATTTTTTTAGTCACTAAAATGTCAGCCTCACAACGGTAAACACAACAGGGCTTTCAGATTCTCTTTTCCCAGTACAAACAAATACAGGGGTGGGAGGACAGATTATATAGATACATAAGTAGAAAAGAGATAGATGGTTGACTGACAACGATAAAATAGGCAAAACCAAATTGCCTTGTTTTTCTTTAACCTTGAAGGCAATGAGAGTCTCATGCTTAAATATCACAGGAAACTGAGTTCTGAAAGACGGGAAGGATACAAGCATGTTAACTTGGGCTGTCCCTCTATTGTTTCCTAGGATGACCTTCTAAAAACCATTGAATCTGATTGGGATGCAATCTGAAAAATGAGATGGCAATCTGACCTTGTGCATTGCAAGACATAAATGTCTAAGGCTGGGTCCCTTTGAGTGTATTTGCTTTGGCTGTGATAACGCTGTAGAATAAACAATCTGCCTAAGTGTCCATGGTTTCAACAGCAAACCACTATCTCTGCCCTTTGGATCTGTAGGTCAGCCCCTCAGCACCGATGCTCCAGGCTGGGGTCAAAGCTGTCCCGTGTCCTTTTGTTGTAGGAAGATGGAGCATGTTCTGCTCACGGTGAAGGAAAGGAACACAAGACTCAAAGTACACCAGCCCGCCTCTGCCCACATGCAGTGTTGTCACATCTGCTCACACTTCCTTGGCCAAATAGGTCCCGTGGCTCATCCTCCTTCCCTGGTGCAGGAAGGAAGAGAGAGGGAGTGTTTTCTTGACCATAATGCCACAAGGAGAAATCATTTTCAACTTCTCAGTTTGTGGCATAAGTCATGAGCTCCTTGTTTTCAGGGAAAAGTGACCAAATGGCCTAGAATCTTTTATTATTTTTATTCTGCCATGGTTGCCTGGAAAAAATGGTGTGATATTTGCAACAATGGGCAGGGCACCAAACTGGCAGCCATGAGACTTCTGTCCTATTTTATTTGTACTATTACTATTAATATGACCTTAACGCAAGTTGCTTCACCACTCTGGGCCTCAGTTTCTTTGCTATTAAAGTATGGGGGTTTGACCAAGTTCCTTTTTAGCCTGGAAGATCTGTGGTAGATCGCCTTCCAAAGTTAACACTATTTGGGGTGTACAGTGCTCATCAACTAATATTTATTAGAGAACCGCTCAATGCAAGGCAGGGTGATGTCAAAGAGATTCTTCTCTGCTGGAGAAACATATATGGATACTGCCCCCAACATCAGAGGGAGGATCTGAGTCTGGTCATGTATACAAAGCCCCTGCTTCACAAGGTAAGAAGCAGCTCCCAGCAAATCAATTCAGAGCACCTGCCTTGATACCTTTGATGTGGACTCATAGTTGAAATCATTTTTTCTGTTTCCTTGAGTGTCATAACATGTAGATGGGAAATCACAAGGAGGGGTCCCAAAAGATCTCAGTTTTAGATGCTCTGAAGGACAGTGGTCCCTTCTTTTCAGGGGCCTCCGGGAGTTCCCAAAAGTTAATTTTGCAAAACATCTCATGGCCTGTGTGTTAAATTGGACCACCCCACACCTATCTTCACAATGCAGAAAAAAAGTATCCAAATGTTTACATGTGCTATATTTAGAGAGTAACATACCACCCCTTGATTTTCCATTTTAGATGACTACATATCCAGGGGGTGTCTTACTTAGAACATATGGGCAGGACAGCAGAGTGGCTGCCACCAGATGGGAAGCCAAAATACAAACATTGGCTTTGCTAATGTCATTAAGGAAACAATTTTCCCCCTTTCTCCTCCTCAGAAATAGAGAAAGAAATTATAATTCACTTTCAACACCTGAAAACACTTTTAGAACCTTCACAGCTCCTTTTTAGATGGCTGTGACATTACACCCAACCATGAATCTTGAGCACCACGGGTCCCACCCAAGTTTTCAAAGAACTCAGTGGTATGGGCAGCGTGATCTGAAACCCAGCCATGCTTCACATTTCCTTGGAAGATATGCTTTTCATCTTTAATGATCAAGGTCAAATTTATATTCATTTTTTTAATACTAAAGTAATACCACCTCTCTCAAAAAACTCCACTTTGAAAAAGTTGTGGCAATGTCATTGCCCTGTTTCTCCGATCTCCTGGGTGCACACCTGGTTTGGAGCATTAGCCTTGGTGACCCCAGTAATAATTTTGCATATCAGTCTGAAGCTCTCAGAACTGACTTCCAGACACATTTATGGAGATAGCACTTTATTTACAAAAGGATTTGGGGAGGGGTACAGTATGAGACAGTAGGTGCAAGCCACCAGCCGAGTTGCAGGCATGCTGAGAGCACAGCCCATATTGATTGTCCCCAGAGCACCCATGTTCCTACCTCATGGCCACCACTTGTCCTGCCTCCCGCCTTCCCCCAGAGTGTTTTCTTTCAAAGCTGAATAGCAGCTTTGTGCCCTGGAAGCGGGGTTCACATCCCCTTCCTTAGTGAAGGGTCCCTGGATTGCTTCCCAGAAAGGTCTTTGAAAACTTTCAGAGCACAGACTCCAGATACCCTTGAATCTGATGAGACTCCCAGTCTCCGCCTTGAAGCAGCTCCTGCCCACAGGCCTTCACTGTACCTTCCCCCGAGCGCTGCTGTCTATAAGCCCTGCTCTGCAAATACCTACGTGACCACAAATTTACTTCCATACGTCCTTCCCCCAACTGGGAGGTGGCTTCATCCCCAAGGAAGCAACAGAGGCCACCCTCACCCAGGAGGAAAGGCCTGCTAAGGCTACAGTCCTCACCCCTGGGCCACCGACCCACACCAGTCTGTGGCCTAGTAAGAACCCAGCTGCCCAGTAGGTGAGCAGCGGGCAAACGAGTGAAGCTTCATCTGTACTTAACAGCAGCTCGCATCACATCACTGCCTGAGCTCTGCCTCCCATCAGATCAGCGTATACCCTACTATAACTGCCCATGGGAGGGGATCTAGGTTCCATGCTCCTTCAGAGAACCTAATATTTGATGATCTGAGCTGGGGCGGTGAAGCTAGCACTGGGGAGCCACGGCAAATACAGATTATCATTAGCAGAGAGGTTTGACTGCACAGAGACCGTGATAAATCAATTGCTTTCAGATTCATATCAAAACCACCCTCCTCCTTCAATCTATGCAAAAACTGTCAAGCATGAAACCAATCCTTGGTGCCAAAAAGGTTGGGGACCACTGCTCTAAGGGATCAAGAAAAAGGAGGCATGATGCTGGCATTTTCCCTGCTGCTGGCCCTATGCATTTCCACAATAATTAACCCATATTCCTGGGTTAATATTTATGTATTCCCCCATGAAAGGCAAATCCTTTCTTCTGGAATCCTGTATTCAAATAGGACATTTATCAATGCCTGTTTTGCTAGGAAAGGGTGGGAAATGTGACAATGAATAAGAAGCCGTTTTTGCCCTCAGAGAGCTCCAAGTTCAGTGGCAGAGATAATTAATTTTCTTTTCCTTACAACAGGTTAGGTATGAGGGAGAACATAAGGGTCAGCTGACCAGCTGTGGGTGCCCAGGGAGGGCTCCTGGGAAGCCCACACTGACTTACAGGGGAAAGGGGGAGAAGAGAGGTTCGACTTTTGAGCTCACATGAATTATAATCAATGCCAGGTGGAATCGAGCAACGTCAATGTTGGAAAGAGCCTGTGCATCTTGTGTAAGCCACTGAGTCTGTAGATAAGGCAAAAAGTAGTTGAAGTTCACATGGCTATTTCTGCCCTGTAACATCACACTTGGCTTCCATTAAGAGGTTCAAGCATAAACCTCATCTCACTGCCATCACAAAATACAAGCTGTCTCCCCACCCTTGTTTCCTACCACATTTTTCATCATGTGTTGGGATAGTGCTTCAAGGTTTCTACCTGTTTTGGTGACAGGGACATTTTGGTCACCTCTACATTGCCATCGCAGAGGCAGTCACAATTTGTCAACTTGTTTTCTGTAAGGCCTTTTAGGTGCTTTTCCTTACCCAAGAGGTGGGATGGAAAACCATGTGTGATTGGACAGGACACAAACTATAAAGAGCCAACTTACTCAACTAAAACCCAGTGGGCATCTCCAATGTTCTACGCACCATCCCTGCCCACAGGCCACATGCCGTCTAGTAAGGGCGCAGATAATAAACACTAGAATAATATATTTATGGCATGTATTACACTGTTTAGGCAAACAGTATGGGAGGACAGGGGTGGGGGGAACATTCGTACGCACCTGGCTAGTCCCAGGCAGACAATAAACTTCACATGAGCAGACATTGTATTTACCTTATTTGCCATCTACCCCCGTCCTTGGCACATAGGACGAATTCCAGAAAATTTTATTCAATCAATGAACAGATGAATACATATATATATATATATATATGTATTTTTTTTTTAATCCGCCACCTCTGGCATATGGGGCAAGTGCCCTACTCCTTTGAGCCCCAGGCGCCACCCCAGATGAATATATTTTACTAATGAGGAAGTAGAGGCCCAAGAAAGGAAGTGCCCAATATCCCAGAGTAGGAAAATTCTGAACCCAGAACTGCCAGCCTCTAACACAGTGCACATCACAGCAGATCGGCCACCAAAGCTTCAGTAAAATTTTCCAAGAATCTCAGGTTCATTTCTTCATCACTAGGCTGGATAAACTTATAACAACATGCATCCTGGCATTGGACATGGCTGACTGTATAATTAGCTTATTTCCTACCCATATGGAGCAGCTCAGCTCCTGTGCCTCAGTGGGGAATTCCTCGTATGTTGCTAGGGTCGCCTTCTGGGATTACATCTTCAGAGGTGTGTGGGAGGAGGAGTCGGCTGTGCTGATAAATGAATCAGAGAGACAGGAGGGAAGCTGGCAGAGTCCCTGCTGGCGGGGTGGATGGGGGCTGGATGGAGCTCGGGGCTGCTCCCTTCCCTCTGACCGATAGTGGACCCAGTGGGGAAATAATGCTGCTTCCCCAGGACTTACTGCTTAGTCATAAATCTCCACCCTGGGACTGTGTGGGGGGTCCGGGGAGTAGACGGAGGAGGGAGAGAGATTGAACAGAAAGGAATATGGGAGGAGGAAAAAAGAAAAAGACAAAAATGTCTGGCCCAAGTTGAAGGGCCAGCAAAACCCCTTTAACTTGGGTTTCATAAGTCAAGAAATATTTTATCACCTTTGCAAGTCAAACGTCTGAAAATCAATAGGGCTTGAGAGTTGCCTATATTGATCGGAAGGCCTGAGCTGTATTGAAATATTCATGGCTGGATGTGCGTGTTCAGAGGTGTCGCTGGGGGTGGGGCCTGGTGCAGAGAGAGGGAGATGGGTAGGTGGGTTTCTAAGTAAAAGCCATTCTCATTTTCATTAAAAATAGATTAATTCTATTAGTTGGACTAAAACCTCATACTTAAAAGGAAACGAGCTTGTTTGTCAGACAAATAAGCCACTGGCAAACCCCAGAAAAAAAAAAATAACATTTATTTATTGCTATTTAATAGCAGAAGAGCCACAGAGTTGATAAAATTAGCACGGTATCCCCAGGGGGGAAGCAGAGGGCTGCTTTGTTTGCAAAGCCAATTTGGACACTGCTGCTTTGATCTTCACTTTGAGCATTTGAGCAGGCATGTTAGTATCACTCATTTCACAGGAGAATTGGGATTCAAGTTTCCCCAACAATCTAAAAAGCAGTGCATTAGAGGGGGATTGTCTGCCTGTAGTCTCGGAGTCTCAATACCCTTGATACTAATTTGATGTGATGCATTTCACCAGCTGTGTCTACCTGAATGATAGCTGATGCCCAGGAGACGTGGTCCTGCTTGAGAGTATTAGATTCGGATTTTTTCCCTCCTTCAAAAAATGATTGGATGAAGGCGTCCATAATTTAAAATCTGCATATAGCTATGACATATGTTACAAATATTTGAGAAAATTCATGCAAGGAATCGAACAACAACAACATATGGAAAATCAGTTCCAAATAACAAGGCAGCATTAAAAATAATCTGTTACCTGTAGCTACCCTCCTCTTACATTCTGGAGCGACCAACTGAGATGGTGAGAAACCTGTCTCTTGACAAATACTCGAGCCCAACGGAGGCGAGGCTCAGTGGGGCAAGTGTGTGGGGCTCAGGAAAGGGAATGTCAGGTTGGTTGACATTCCAACAGGGCTCATCATTTCCATGTTCTGCAGGTGTAAGAATGAACCTAAAGAAAAAGCAGTAGGTGTTGAATTGGACGGATGGGTGTAGCACTAGGCTCTGACTTGGGGGAGCTGAAACCATTCTGAACAGTTTGTGCCCACTTTATGGGGAGACAGCAAGTGGCTGCCTCGGGCTCTGTTGGCTTCATTGAAATTCAATTAAACCCAAATAAGTGTTTAAACATCTATAAGGTAGCAAGCCGTGGCTTCCATCGGCAGCTGTTTCCAAGAGGTAGTGAAGCTAATCCCTGCCCAGCCTCAACCTTCCCCTCTCCAGTATTCACAGCGTGTGTCACTGTTGTGTGTGTCACAGTTGAAGCATGTGTCACAGTTGAAGACAAGGAGAGACTGCCAAGCTCCCTTCTCAGAGCTCCAGGGAGGCCCCTTTTCTGATGGAACAAATCAAAGGGCTTCCAGAGAGTCAAAGATGGCTGTCATTCTGCTGTTTCAGTGAATGCCACCATTTGTCATTGCTGGATCACCTTCATAACAAGTTTACCAAGTGCTTTATAATCCCCTCTTCTGGCGCCTCCCCAGGCAAGTTAGCATTTTTATTGTTATTACTGTTTAATGGATGCAGGAAGAATAGAGCAGAAACCCTTTCCCAAGGTTTTACAGGAAGAACAGGGATTAAGTTCAGATTCCTAAGTCCCTCTTCCATTGCTAAACTAATGCTCTCTTCCCTCTGCACATCTCTGCCCCTCCAAAACGCAGAGGAACCAGGAGGGCCCTGTTACCTAAACACTTCCTCTTTTCCAACAAAGATACCAGCCCGGTTGTTTCAGAGCAAAGTACCTTGAAAACACACTCTCAGAGATGAATTTCTGAGGTGTTAGGGTCCAGGACCTGTCCCCAGGGGGTAGTGACAGCATCTGGGGATCATGGCCTCTCTTCTCGCCCTCCTGTTACCTTCCCTCACAGCTGGGGTTAAGGTCATGGGCACCACCCTCACCAGAAAGGACAGGATTGTGGCAGAAAATGCTCAGAGTCCAGCAAGGGGGTTTTGCAACTTGTCCATCATCTAACCAAAGTTTTGAAGATGGAAGAGTGTGAACAAAACCCTTCCAACCAGCTTCTAATGGGGGTCCCATCTTCCTTGCCCTAAGGCTGTGTTTACTCCAGTCCATTGTCCATGTCACCATTTCCATTGTCACCATAGGTTCAGTTACTGGAGGGACATAACCCTGTTCAACTTAAAATCTTCATCTGATCTCTCCTACTGCTAGGCGGGGGTTAGACCATACCCAGTGGGTACCGGAGGGTCTACAGTGCTCCTTGACATTGAACCTAAAATGTAAAAGTAGGTGTGTGCATGTGTGTTGCTGTACCTTTACTTCCCCAGAGAAAAGAGTCATAAATTCCACTCTGTGTCCCAGAAAAAAATTAAGAATTATTCATGTACAGCAAGAAGTTCAGGCTCCTTACTATGACCTTCAGGGCCCTTCATGACTCAGCCTTTCCTTGGTTGGTCCCATTTCTCACCCTCATTCTCCAACTTCCTGGAGCAGACTATGAACCTCCAGGCCAGTGCGCGAGCTGCTCCAACCGGCAAAGCCCAACCAGCCGTCTGTTTCTCCTACAGGGTGGGGGCAGGGTTAGATGTCCCCTTCTGTGTCTCTCCTGCAGTCCCCAAGTATTCCTTGCTTCCACCGTGGCATGCTGTGATTGCTTATTTGACTGTTTCCTTGCTAAACCATGAGCTACTAGAAGGCAGGGACTTTTTCCCTTTATCTCAAAAAAAAAAAAAAAAAAAAAAAAAAGTCTTACTCTTTGTTGCCTTGGGTAGAGTGCTGTGGTGTCACAGCTCATAGTAATCTCATACTTTTGGGCTCAGGTAATTCTCTTGCCTCAGTCTCCCAAATAGCTGGGACTATAGGTGTCTGCCACAATGCCTGGCTATTTTTTTTTTTTCTTTTAGAGACAGGGTATTGCTCTTGCTCAGGCTGGTCTCAAACTCATGAGCTCAAGCAACCCACTGGCCTTGGCCTTCCAGAGTCCTGGGATTACATGCATGAGCCACTGTGCCCGGCCCTGGGATGGTACATTTTGTTTGTAAATCCCTCACACTGGGTGTATGTCCCAAAATAGTAGGTGTTCAGCATATATAACTTAGCACAATACCATGGTTAAGTGCTGTCCAAAAAAGTCAGTTGTATAATACGTAGTCTATCATCAGTCCAAGGTTAATGAAGTAGAAAGTGGACTCTGTGCGTGGTACCTGGAGGCAGCCCAGGTAGGTCTGACCAAGCAACCCAAATCCTTTCTGGTCTGGGTTGTGGTTTGGCGCCATCCAAGCACAGTCATTTATGCTAGCTTAAATGTTGGTCGAGACAATTCTAGGTTTGTGAACCCTGAAATATCTAGGACAGTGGAAGTGATTCTAAGAATCTCCTGGTCAGTTAATCTGTTGCCCCATGTGGGTCATGTGGGCTGGGAGAACACTGGGTCCTGGGTACCCACCCTCTGTCTCCAACGTGGGGCTATTTACCATTCTCAGTGTGGTCCACTCCTTTCTTCAAATTGCCTATCTTTGCCCTCCCCCAAGAAACAAGGACTTGCCTGCATTTGAGACTGCGGGCTGGGTAAAGGGCATAACTGAATCACCAGGCCTGTTAAAGCTAAATTTGTGAACAGTATGGAGGTATTCACTGTCTGGAGAAAGCATGAGGGATCTGTGGGACTAATTTCAAGTCTCATTTTCCTAGGCCACGTCTACCTTGATGAGGACATACAAGGGCAAGAGAACAATCTCATTAGTCCCTGATTCTGATCCCCCACCACCCCCCAGGACATCACTGGGACCTCAACCCAGTGGGATAGACATCCTCAGAGGCCAGAAACCAGACTCATATCTCATACATCATGTCGCATCCCAAAATTCTTAAAGGCGCTGGCTTCCAAACATTTCTAAAGCAAGGATGACACAGGTGTAGGTTACTTATGCCACATACTGTCTTAAGAACTTTGTGAGCATTCACTCACTTAATCCACACCAAAAACCTGTGAATTAAATATTAGTCCTATTCTGTAGACAAAAAAATGGAAGCCGAGAAACATTAAATGACATGTTCTATGTCCTGGGCCAATGGTCTGACCACGCATTATCTTTCCGCTATGGACACAGAATAGCATAATACTGATAGCCAGGTCAGTCTACACAGGGGGATTGTATATACAGAGATCACCACCCACTGCTAATGACCTGGGCATATTTCTTAACTTCCCAATAACTTTATGTCCTGAGTCATATGAGGAGAGAATCAGTATCTACCTCAAAGTAAAATAGGAAAAACTAAATGAGTTAATACCTCTGAAGAACTTAGAACACCCATCAGAGTGGGAGTCACCATGGACAACACAGATCACTCGGTAATCACATTTTCTAAACGAAATTTTGGACAAATAATCTGAAAGGTAAAGGTAAATTTAGGACATGGGTTGGGTGATAGCCCCAAATAGAGAGCTCTACTGTGGCCCTAAAAAGTGGCAATTGTGCCTCTATAGTCATAGCCACTATTGATTGGCATTTTCCTCCCACTTATGACACATTCTGTATATTCACTTTTTCATATGTTCACTCTTTAAGCCACTGAAAAGCATTAGGATAATAACTTGAAGAGTTTTTTTCCCCCTACAATAATCTCTAAATCCTGTTCCTCACCAGTATGCTGGTCGATGCATCTATTTAATATGGATTTTTTCTCATTTTTCCTCCCAGGGCTTCTCCCCCACACTCAGGCTGATGATTCTGTGTTTTCATTAAAGAACATTTTCCATTTACCAGTCCAAAAAAACAACTCCTCCATGTGATGGCATCATTTCCTGCAGAGAGCAGTCTTTCCATTTGCAGCCAATCGCAAGGCCAGACTCGAACAAGAATGAACTTCTAAGCCTTTTTCTTCAAACATACATGGAAAGGTCAAAATCTGACCCTAGAGACAGCCTCTTGCCCACTTCTGCTTGGAAATTCCAAAGGTCTTTCTAATGCCTAGCTGGAGAATTTTCCCTCTGTTTCAGTTTTATTCCTTACATGCTCTAATTTGGTAAAAATAATGCTAGCAGCTTAATAAATGTCTCTTGGATATCTCGCCAGGACAACATTAGAGGCTGTGGTCTGATGACTGGTTTTATTGTGATGTATTATTTTGGTGTAGAGAGGTCTAACTTATCTAATAAACTTTTATTAAGTATTGATGATGAGCCACAGACTAGAACAGAGACCAAGGCAAGGTCCACGTTTTTGAGAAGCTCAACCTGAGACATTTGGGGAGTAAATCGATACTTTTAGCATCCTACGGAGAGTGTTGCATGAGACATAGAAACCACAGCTGCAAGAGACAAAGGAAATCTCTCACCAAGCCAGGAAAAGGCAGTGGGCTTTGCAGAAGAGGCAGCCTTCTTGTACAAGTTGGTCGCGAACTTGCAAAAGTTTACAATGGCGGATGTGGGAAGACTAGGGCTTGGGGGAGGGGAAGGAGCAAATTCAGGGACAGAGAAAAAATAATTAAGCAGAATACAGAACAAACTCTATTTAGGTGGACAAGATGGTTGAATTTTGTTTGGAAAGACTATGGAAGTTCCAACACTGAGACAGACTCAGAAAACACTAGAGCAGCGGTTCTCAACCTGTGGGTCACGACCCACAGGAACTGTATTAAAGGATCGTGACATTAGGAAGGTTGAGAACCACTGCACTAGAGGATCATTTCTTTAAATGAAAGCAAGGCCCTAGATTAGTGTTGCTCCAGGGTAAGTTAAAGACAGACTCGTTTTAATGGGAGAAAAATGTTGGCAGAACCATAGTGTTGACTTAACACATTTTTATTATGTTTTGTACAAATATAAAACTGGGTATGACTTCTTGTAAGTATCAAACAGCCATAAAGTCATATTCACTCAGTGAACAGAAACTTAAAAGCAATAAAATTTCTTAATTTAAAATAATAAAGTTGTTTGGCAGAAACTAAACTGCTATCCCCAACATTACGAGGATGGTGAATTCTGTAACCCAGTTACTTTGGAGTCTGGTATGTCTGAAATTGCTGTGTGTGTTATGTGATGACCAAATTCTTTTTTTTTTTTTACTTTTTTTTTTTATTGTTAAATCATAGCTGTGTACATTAGTGCAATCAAGGGGTACAATGTGCAGGTTTCATGTACAATCTGAAATATTTGTGATGACTAAATTCTATCACTTTTTCTTCTTTTAAAATTACTGGAAACTTTCATTCTTACAGAATACCTGGTAGTATTTCATGTGAAGTTTACAAAATACATAATTTATCTATTAAAACTGACTCTGTTCTTCTGGCTATATGTTATATAGTATGTCATTCTTATGATGTCAAATCAAAGTCTTCATCAGTTAAAAAAACTTTTAGAAACAAACATCAGAGCCTAGGAACGTGTCTTTCAACGATAAATTATCATTAGAAAATAAGCCTTGTGTATACTACTGGTAAAGAATTTAGCACGAGTACAAAGAAGACCCAGGACCTGTTAGCTTACTCACTGTCACAGAAATCCAAGCACAAGTCCCACTTGGGTGATCCCTCCAATGAACATAAAAATGGTCCCAGGGGGGGAAAAAAAGATGGTTCCAGGATCGTATGGTTCTAGGTCCTCCTTTAGATGCCCTAAAAATTCTGTTATTATCAAAGGTAGAATTATTAAATTTGAAAATTTCATAAAAAAACTTGTAGACCTCTCAGATTATGTTTGTGGATTCCAGGAGTCTGCTGAACCCAGTCTGAGAAAAGCTGGACCAGACGATCTTCAAGAGTCTTTCCAATTCTGAAGTCCTCCTATTATCCTAAAATCCAAGAAGGATAAAAACCAAACCCAGACCACGAGGATGAGCCCTTGTGAAAAGCCCTAACTTAACCAAATTTGCCTCCCGTGCTCCCCTCCTCTCTCTCATACCCACATCTTTCTCATTCCTATGAAGCCTGCTCTTGGGAATGAATGAGATCCTGGCCCTTCACATCTGAGCGTGGATTTCATCAACATCACTTCTTCCAAAGATAAGGCACATTAAGCTTGAGACCTGTGTTTTCAAGTGTTTCTTTTTCATCTCTTATTTTTAAGCGTCCCCCACCCCCACACACAGGTATTCAGATATGAATAAATAAGTCCAAGGGAAAATGCTAGGGAGGTGGTGAGCCCTGGGGACATTTCAACTCGGAACATCTGGAGCATGAGTCACTTGAGTGATGACAGCAAAAGTCACACAATTATAAACTGGGCAGATTTGAAAATTGATCCTGAATCAAACAGCCACTAATTTTCCTGGTCCCCTCTGGCAATCATCCTTTCAAACTACTCAGGGCTTTAAAATATGAAAATAATAAACCCCTGGCAACCCTCCGCCTCCTGGCCTTTTCCCTCTGCACCAGCTTTCTACCCCTTCCTGTAGAAACCCTTCCGTGCTGGCTATCTATATTCAAATTACACTTTTCAAGCTGTTCTCTCAGCATGTTGAACAACTGCTGCTAAACTGTAATTGCCTGCTATCTCTTTGCCCCCTTTTTGAATAAGTGGTGTTAGATTTGCCACTTTGACTAATCCTCAGGAATCTGATCTGTCAGTATACAAACTTCTAAAAATATCAGCTTGTACTTCACAGTTTCCCTTTTTGGTTTTTATGTAATTTCTCTTTGATGGGTTCTAGTTGAACCTGCTAGCCCGCCTTGAAGAAAAAATAAAATGCTAGCTGGCCTGTCATTTTTTGCATTTGCTTCCTTCTCAAAAAGGCTCAAATGAGAATGCTGGTCTCTGGGTAGTTGAATAAAAGTGAGAAGAATGGAATGGAGGAAAGACTTGTGGACCCACCCATCTCCCTCCGGTCTCCCACAACTACGACAGAGAACACATTTCTTGTCTATACCCTCTCTCAACTAAGGCACTCTGAAAAGGCCACAGTAAAAGGCAGACTCCAGCTTTGAGCACCTATGTGTCAAACACTTGCTAAGAGCCAGGGCCTGCTCGAATTGCAGGGAATGAGCAAAGTTGGCTCATGCAGGGGTTAAGAGGGAGTCTTGGTGCTGTGTAGGGTAGGTGGGTGTGGAAATGCTGGAGGCAGGGGTCTGGCAGGATGTGGGGCAAAGAGAAGGACATCTCCTATGTGAAAACAACAGTCTCTGCTTAATTTGGCTGTCCCAGTGGGGCATAAGGCCTGGGCTTTCCAACTGTAGAGTTGCTTCCATGAGAGCAGGGTCACAGCTGGACAGGAAGGCTACCATGGGACAAAAAGTGGCCTCCCCTCCCATATATATACTGCTGGCACATTTCCATAGCCTCTTCTAGGCTGTCACTGTGAAAGGACAAGAACACCCCCATTCCCTCCCAAAGCAGCTAAGTGACTCCTAGCCTGGACTTTACTGCTCCAAGAGCACAGCGAGAGCTGGACTTTGTCCCTTCCAGACAATTCCCCAGGTGGAGAGACCCACTGCACCTCCACATCTTCCTGACCTGGGCTTTGCAAACACATGTGGGCCCTCAGGTTTGGTTAAGCTCCCTCTGTAGACTCTGGGCTGCCTGGCTGAGGAAGACCACTGAGCTCTTTGACCCTGATTCCCGAAGACCCCAAGACATCTCACATAGTGTCATCAACCCAACACCCAGTCCTTGGACCCCCATCACCGGTGGCCGAAGTGCCAACCTGCAGCCCTGGCCACAACTGCCTCCTCCTCCAGGCCCATCCTCCTTGGTGAACCTGTCCACATCAGGTTGTTCAGCAGCTGAAGGGGTCAGAGCTTTTCTCTTTTAGGTTCAGTTCACTACATAATTTCTGAGCATCTCAACATAGGCAACTCTGAATCTAAAAATACGGTGAGTAATGGACATGACAAATGATTTTATAGAGATAAGAAGGAGGACTATAAATAATTGAATACTAACAAACTGGATAACCTAGTTGAAATGGACAAACTCCTAGAAACATCCAACCCAGTAAGACCGAATCATGAGGAAATACAAAATCTGAACAGACCTACAGCTAGAAAGGAAATTGAATCAGTATACACTAACAATGAATGGTTCAAAAAGAAAATTAAGGAAATGAATCCATTTACAATAGTGTGAAAGAGTAAAAGCATTAGAAATACACTTATCCAAGAAGGAAAAAGATTTGTACTAGAACTACAAAAATCTGCCTGCTTCTCATCCTGGGATTTTGAAGGTCTCTGAGTCATCTGAGCCATTTGGGCTTGAAGGCAACGTGGTGTCTTATGCCCAAGAAGAACGTGGGGCAAATTCTTCCTCTTCCCAATTCTCAGAGGGCCTTGAAGAGCCCAGGCACACCCAGGAGGTGGCACAGAGCTGACAAAGGGTCCGAAGTAGAGGGCAGCCCAGGCTCCATCAAGCTAAACAGCTGTGCCCAACCAAGAGGAAAGGGGTCACGTGCCACATGGGGGCCCACCAGGGATGTTCTCAGCAATAGAGGGGGATGGGGTAAGCATCTCTACTAAAAAACACTGCCATCCACCCATTCAGAGACCACAGTTTCAACGGGGCCCATGCAGGAGCCAAGGGCAGCAGAGTGAGGCGAGGGACACTTCTTCCTGTGGCCACAGACAGGCCCTTCTGTTTTCCCGTCCTCCTCCCATCCTGAGGCAATGCACCAGATACACTTTGGGGACAATACTCAACACAGAGAGTATTTGAGAGTATCAAGTGGGGAAAAAATAGAATCATTAACATCTCTTCTCAGGGGGGTGAATTTAAGTCGTACATCAGTTACACTAAAATAAAGCAATGCATGGGGTACATAGGACTCAGAGAAGGGGACTCGGGGTTTTTGAGAGGAGGAGGTGACTGAGCCCCAGGAGGACTTGGCTCTGGCCCATCTGGATGGGTCCATCAAAGCTCCTCTTTTCAGACCCTAGTGATGTGTGTGGGGAGGCCCCCTGGACATGTGGGATGTACCTCTCATTCTCTCCGCATGAGACCCTTTATTCTTTGGGTATGTTCACATCTCACAGTCAAGATTATTATGCCAATCAAGTAAAATCAAGATTCAGAACACCTGCCCCCCCATTTTACAGGTGGTTGGGCAATCATAATACTAATATCACAATTAACATTTGTTGAGTGCCTACTATATGCAATACACAATACCTTACTTTCATATTTAAAAAAAGCTTAGGAGATAGGTACTATTATAATTTTAAAAATAAGAAAATTGAGGTTCTAGGTAAGAGATTAAGTAACTTGAGCAATGTAGATGGGGAGAAGACTGAAACCCTGGCAGGCTGGCTCCTGAGCACAGGTTCTTAACTATTCCACCATAAAATGTGATAAATAAGATAGTATGTTTAAAAAAAATGAAGTTCTGGGTGGTGCCTATGGCTCAAAGGAGTAGGGCGCTGGCCCCATATACCAGGGCTGGCAGGTTCAAGCCTGGCCCTGGCCAAAAAAATAAATAAATAAAAATACATAAGTTCTCATGTACATAGAAACTATCTCAAATATTAGATTAAGCCCCTTCCTTTAGCTGTGCTTGCAAGGGTTAAAAATCTCTGTGATCAAATATTGCCTCATTGGAACTTGGAAACCACTAACTATGGTTTCCAGAGGCTCTCTGAAAAGTTAAAAGCATTGCACAAATGTTAGTATTACTAATTTTACTGGCTTGAAATACCATTTTTTTAATAGTCCCTGAATAGATGATATTGATACTCCAAATTCAGAACTGAGTGTAGATTGTCCAAATAGCATTCAGCATGAAGTTCTCTTGGAAGGCCTAACATTATTTCTCTGAACACTTCCAAAACTAAAAATCTTAGACTCTATGATGTCAGTTAGAGAGATGATACGAGAATGGGGGAAAAAAGGTTTTATGAGTATGTGCACCAAAACCAGTAATTCTCTGCCAGATCACCTCCCATTCCAGACTGAGGACTTTATAAGTTTCGGTTCTTCCTCAAATCAAATACGTCCTTCGAGAATGAATTCTCGCCATCAATGATATGCAAAGAAATGTAACAAGTCCCCCAAGACCATTTCCAAGGTGACAGCGTATTCAGCATTAGAATCCAGCGGGCACCAGTCTACAACTTGCCGCGGTAAGTGCATTGAAATTGGCAGTATTTGTTCAAAGTGTTTACCTTCAGCTATGCTTCCTGAAAAACAGAATTCATATTTTCCCAAATAACCCCATTCTGGGTTAACAATTCAGAGTTATGCCACCTCTTCCGTACAGAACTTTTTGGCAAACAATCAGCGCTTGGAATCAGAGCAGCAGCTGACCTGGTGAACTCTCCCATTCCACCCCTCAACATTTCACATCTCAAGCTGCAGGAAAGCTAATAGTGCTTGTGTTAGAAACAGCCAGGACAAAGGTCAGCTGGTGTCCCTAGGACCCTACCCAGCCAGCTCTGGAGGGCTGATCACAAGGGCGTGATGATGAGAAAGTAAGGCCGCAACTGTTTGAGCCCTGTTACCCGAGCCAATGTAAACACCCAACCACAAATACTTCCCCTTCCTTCTCCAGGATCCAAATGTCAATTGCTTCCAGCTTCAAAGTTCTGAGTCTCTACCACACCTCCCTTTGATTCCAGCTTGCTTGGAAAGAGAACAGCATGCCTGACTCCATCTGTGTGGCAAAACGGACTCTCTCTTCCTAAGTCATTAGGAGAGGCTAGGCGTGTCCCAAACCTGGATCCCTAAAATACAATTCACCCGAGAGAAAATTCTGGCCATCTATCAAACGACCACACAAACAACAGGTCAACCTCTGAAAAGGCCATCTTCTAGGTGGGTGGGACTCAGGACAAAACAGACCTAGTTCTGGGGCCCAACTGGGAGGGCTCAAGGGGGCACCAAGGATTCCCACAGTGCTCAACTGAGGAGTAACTCATCTGGGAACTGGGACAGAGGCAAAAAGAGACGACCAGCTTTTCTCCACTCCAACCCTGGTGTTGGCTAATAATATTCGACCATATTATGTTTGCCATCCCTTTTCATTAAGTAAACTTGTCTCTGGCCCTTTAACTTAAAAGCGATTGATCTAATAATCCATGATGATCAGTTTGCCAAATATTCACCCCACTTTGAGTGCTTTTTCGCATTGGTATAGGTGTTCTAAAATAAATGGGGGGCATCTTTTTGGCATTTTAAGGATTTTTCGTGATCAGTACACTGAGTTTGACCATGATCTAAGGTATACTTTTTTTTAACCTACTCCAGTAAATGTTGCCTTGTTTCTGTGCCCAGCAGGTGGAAGACAACCTTGAACCTTTCAGACAGGTGCTAGGTTTGCACAGTTCCCCTGGGTTTGGGCAGCTTGCTACATGGTGGCGATAGAGGAGAAGGAAGGGAATGGGAGGTGAGACAGGAAGCAGAGCCCTTTAAATAAAGAGCACTGGACCAGCTCTTGATTCTTCCTGGTGGCACCTTGAGAAATGGGGACTGAATTCTTCTCTCTGCCCATCTCCCTGGAATCCCAGCCCAGGGGCCAGTCTCCGACCTGCCTTTTCTTCCATTACTATTATCCTTATTTCTACAACAGGGTTTTTTTTTTTTTTTTTTTTTTTTTGGTTGCAGCTTCTAGGCCATATTTTCATGATACATAATTTCCCTTGAGTTCATAGGATGGAATTTGACCTCTGGTCTCATGGAGCTCCAATTCCTGGCAAGAGAAAGAGAAGCTGCTCGTGAGAAGACGGCTGCCGCCATGGCCACCCATTCCCAACACCCCGCTGGTCTTTGCTGCTAAGCTCATTTTCAGTAGTAAGAAACAGCCTGACCACAGCCTGCTTTTCTGTAACTCTTAAGCAAGAGGAAAGTAGCATGTGAGAAAAGGATATAGGTTGTACAGACTGATGGGGCAGGCTCCTGGTTTGGTTTTAACTACCTCCTCTGGAATTGATTTCCTCCTCTGTAAAATGGGAATGAGAATAGCCACTTCAAGAACTCTTTTTTTTTTTTTTTTGTAGAGACAGAGTCTTACTTTGTCACCCTGAGTAGGGTGCTGTGGCATCACAGCTCACAGCAACTTCCAACTCCTGGGCTTAGGCGATTCTCTTGCCTCAGCCTCCCAAGTAGCTGGGACTACAGGCGCCCGCCACAGTGCCTGGCTGTTTTTTTTTTTTTTTTTTTTTTTTGTTGTTGTTGTAGTTTGGCTGGGGTTGGGTTTGAACCCACCACCCTTGGTATATGGGGCCGGCGCCCTACCACTGAGCCACAGGTGCCGCCCACACTTCAAGAACTCTTGAAGAAAGAGCTTTCTTGTGGAGAAAGATGATGAATGTAACATATTAAACTTGTTTATTTCTCTTTAATGCAGCATGCTTTGTTCTACCTGTGGGTCTTCCTACACTCCAGCCTTTGCCTAGACCATTCTTCAGCTTGTTCTCAACTCAAAACCTACTCTTGCATTGGGTAACTCTTCCCTCTTAGGCTTTAGTTTCCATAGCACTTCCTCAAAAATTCTCCTCCTTCCCCTTCCCAGATATCCCATTTTGTATTCCTGGAATACTCTAGATATGTCCTTATTTTATTATTATTTCTTTATTTTTTTACCCAATACCCTTTTTCTATTTCAAGATCCCATCATATTATCATATGAGCAAAACCAAGAAGTAGAAGGGAAGGAGGAATTTATATGATAAATTCCTTATCCAAAGGTGGGAAGAGATAAGAATGCTTCACTCTTGATGTTAACCATTAAGAATCTATAGAACAAAATGTACATTGAAGTGGACTCCCAGGCCTCCTAAAAGTTATTACCAAATGCTTCTTGGGCTAGGAAAGGCAAGAGAAAGGAGATACAGACTGAAGACCAGGAAAAGAACCAAGCCACCAGCCAAGTGACCATCGCTGTTACCTACTAAGTATCACAGCAGAGCATGAGTCCTAGATCACCAGCTTCAGGCATAGTCCTGCAGGGCCAACAGGGGTCTTGAATTCAGTCATTTCAAGACCTTGAATGGAGAATGAGCCAGAGAGAGTGAAAGAGAAAAAGATCCACTCATGTAAAATGAGCCTAATATAAATTCCAAGGAAAGTGAAAGATAGGGAAAATGTCAACATCAACAATCAGAATATGAATTCACTACAAATAGAAATAAAAGAACATTTGAGACCAGCTTGAGCAAGTGCAAGACACAGTCTCTACTAAAAATAGAAAAAAATGGCTCGGCGCCCACAGCTTAGCAGTTAGGGTACCAGCCACATACACTGAGACTGGTGGGTTCAAAACCAGCCCAGGCCTGTTAAACAACAATGACAACCTCAGCAAAAATATAGCTGGGCCTTGTGGTGGGTGCCTGTAGTCCCAGCTACTTGGGAGTCTGAGGCAAGAGAATCGCTTAAGCCCAAGGGTTTGAGGCTGCTGTGAGCTGTGATGCCACAGCACTCTAGTGAGGGCAACATAGTAAGACTCTGTCTAAAATAAATAAATAAAAGAAAATAAAAATAGAAAAATTAGCTGGGTATTATATCATACACCTAATATCCCAGTTACTCAGGAGGAGGCTGAGGCAAGAGAATTGCTTAAGGCCGGGAGTTTGAGGTTGCAGTGAGCTGTGATGACACCACTATACTCTAGCTGGGGTGACAAAGTGAGACTAAAAAAGAAATGAAAAGAAAAGGACGGGCGGCGCCTGTGGCTCAAGGAGTAGGGCGCTGGTCCCATATGCCAGAGGTGGTGGGTTCAAACCCAGCCCCGGCCAAAAAAATCACAAAAAAAAAAAAAAAAAGGACAATATGAAATTGACTGCAAAATAACTATGTTTGAGGCCTACAAAGAAATAAATGAAGTAATATTCACAAATAAGAATAAAAGTATGAAATAAAAATAGAACTGTAAAAGAACAAGTGGACATTTTCTAAAATTAAAATTAAGTTGAAATATAGTTGTTGATCTAATAACTATATAATAGAATAATAATTTGACTGGACATAATTAAAGAGAATTAATGAATTAGAATAAAATGTTTTCACTAAAAGAGTTATTAAAGGGTAAGTAATGTATTAAGAATTCCAATGTCAATTAAATAGGAATTTTGGAAGGAGAAAATAGAGGTATAGAGGGAAGATACTAGTCAAAAATAAAAAAAATAAAAGAAAAATAGTGAAGAATTTTCCAGCATTAAAGAAAGACATGAACCCTTGCATTGTAAGTATGTACCAACATTGAGTAAAATAAAATAGATGAAATAAAATAGATGAAACTGGAAACACCAAAAAAAAATTTTTTAAATATAAATGTCAAAAGTGGACCTTTGGAAGTCTTAGCCAGAATAATTTGACAAGAGAAAGAAACAAAGGGCTTCCAAATTGAAAAGGAGAAATCAAATTGTCCTTGTTCACAGATGACATGATCTTACGCATAGAAAGCCCTAAAAACGTCATCAAAAAAACTCAGAACAAATTAATTCAGTAAAGTTCAGACATAAGATCAACATACAAAAACCATTAGTGTGTCTATAGACCATTGACAAGCTAGCTGAACAAGTCAGGAAAACAATCTCATTTACAATAGCTATTAAAAAAGTAAAATACCTAGGAATAAATTTAACCAAAGAAATAAAAGATCTCTACAATGAAAACCATAATTCATTGATGAAGTAAATTTAAAAGGATGCACAAAAGAAATGGAATGACATCTCATGTTCATTAACTGGAAGAATAATACCGTGAAAATGACCAAAGCACCAAAGGCCATCTATAGATTCAATGCAATCTCTATCAAAACACCAATCATACTCCTCACACAAATACAAA
The DNA here is from genome assembly GCF_027406575.1 of Nycticebus coucang. Lineage (NCBI taxonomy): Eukaryota > Metazoa > Chordata > Mammalia > Primates > Lorisidae > Nycticebus > Nycticebus coucang. The sequence continues at coordinate 25,492,793 of NC_069803.1, read as the reverse complement.
AAAAAAAATCCTAAAATTCATAGAGGACCACAAAAGACTCCAAATAGCCAAAATATCCCAAGCAAAAAGAATAAAACTGGAGGCATCACACTGCCTGATTTAAAATATCTTACAAAGGTATAGTAACCAAAACAGCATGATACTGACATAAAAACAGATAAGAGACTAATGGAACAGAATGGGGAACACAAATCAATCCATGCATTTACAGCCAACTAATTTTTGACAAATGCATTAGAAACATTCATTGAGCAAGTGATAATCTATTGAATGAATGGTGCTGGGAAAACTGGACATCTATATGGAGAAGAATGAAGCTAAACCCCTCTCACCAGGTGCAAAAACCAAGTCAAAATGGATTAAAGATTTAAATGCAAGACCCAAAGTTATCAAACGGCTAGAAGAAAGCAGAGGGGAACTGCTTCAGGACATTGGTCTGGGTCAGGATTTCATGAACAAGACCTCAAGAGTATAGGCAAAAAGAGAAAAAATAGACACACTGGATTATATTAAACTAAACATCTTCAGCACAGGAAAAGAAACAGCCAACAGAGAGAAGAAAGCCTGAAGAATGGGAGAAAATATTTGCAAACTATTCATCCAATAAGGAATTAATATCCAGAATATGTAAGGAATTCAGCTGAACAGCAAAACCCCAAAGAATCTGTTTTTAAAAAATGGGTAAATAAGCTGAATAAACATTTCTTAACAAAAAAGACATGAAAAATAGCCAACAGGTCTGTAAAAAAAATGTTCAATATCCTAATCATTAGAGAAATGCAAATCAAAACCAAAATGACCCCAGTTAGAATGCTTTTATCAAAAAGACAGAAGATAACAAAAGCTGGCAATAGTATCTAAGAGAAAGGGAACTCTTCTACCCTGTGGAGGGGGGTGTAAATTAGTACAGCCATTCAGGAAAACAGTATGGAGGTTCCTACAAAAACACAACATGCAACTACCATATGATGCTGCAATTCCAAAGGGAAGGAAAGCGGTCTATTGAAGAGTTCTGGGCACCCCCAGGATTGCTGCAGCATCATATACAATCGCTAAGATATGGCATACACCTAAAGTGTTCATTAGCAGATGAATGGATGGATAAAAAAATAGGGTGTGTGTGTGTGTGTATATAGACGCGTACACACACACAATGAAATACTGATCAGCCATAAAAAAACTGGAGGTTGCTATGAGTCCTGTGACATCATGGCACTCTACCGAGGGTGGTAAAGGGAGACTGTCTCTACAAAAAATAATAATAATAATAATAAATAAAAGAATAAAGTCCTGTCATTCACAGCAAAATAGATAAGCTTAAAGCACCTCATGTTAAGTGAAATAAGCCACAGTCAGAGTAAGATAAAGACTGCATGTTCTCATATAAGGAAGCTAAAAAAAAAAATAAGTTGATCTTACAGAAGTAGAGAGTAGAATAATAGTTACTAGAGCCTAGGAAGGGTATGGCCTGGGGAGGATGGGGAGAGGTTAGCTAATAGACATGAAATTACAGCCAAACAGGAGGAGAAAGCTCCAGTGTTTAATAGCGCTATGAAGTAATTACAATTGACTTATTGCATATTCTCAGATAGCTAGAAGAGCAAATTTTGAATGTTTCCCAAAGAATGATAAATATTGAGGGTGATCCATATGCCAATTAGTGTTTGATCATTACACATTGTATATATGTATCAAAATATCACTCTGTACCCCACAAGTATGTAAATGATGTGTCAATTAAAAATAATAATAAAAGCAAAAAAAAAATAAAAGAGGAAAAGCTAATTATCAACAGTTCTCCTTCAAAGTATAAATCCCTTAGGTAAAGTTCACCAACATAGACAGATAAAAATCAAAATCTGGCTGCCATAACAAAATACCACAAACTGGGTAGCTTACAAACAAAAGAAATGTAGAGCTCACAGTACTGGAGGCTGGGAAATCTGGTGTGGCTCATAGATGGAGCCTTCTTGCAGTGTCCTCAACATGGCAAAAAGCAGGGGCTAGCTTTCTGGGGTCCCCAGTCCCAATGTGTGGTTCTGGATTTCACATGATTTGGGGCAGGGGAGACATTCAAGCCACAGCAAGGCTGATAGCCACACCTCAGAAAACTTTAATAGGGATAGACGCAAGAAAAGGTGGCATTTGTTTTTTAGTGAAACATTTAAACAATGCCTATTTTGTGAATTACATGAAAATTAAAACTGTAACAAAGAAAGTGGAAGTCGAAGAAATAGTCTCTATCCTTAGAGTGTCTACAGTCTAGTTGGTGGAGAAAGACTTCCCTGCAAACACACTTTTGGTAACTAGAACTGATTGATTGCGTTTCATAATGTGCATGGTGTTTACTTCTGCAAAACACTTAAGTATCTGTTTCTCATGACAATCTGCCAAGTAAGAAGAATGGATAATGCCCTCAGTTTTTGAGCAGGATGGCTGGTCTGTATTGTTCAGCAAGTTAGTGAAGATTCTAGGCTGCAGCCAGTTATTCTGCGTCTTGGATACATGGAAGCAAAACATCGCTCAGGAAACCCCCAGAGGATGCATCTTCCAGTAGCTTCTCTTTTATTCCATGGCAAGGGCTCCCCAGAACTCATTTTAAAAACAATATAGATTTTTGCTCCTGGTGATGTTGAAGTAGTTTGCAGCAGATAGCTCTCTAGCCCAACATAACTAGAAAAGCTAGGTAAAACAAAACAAAGCAAAACAATTAGTTTCAAGTCATTGGAAAGCTGCAGAAACAACCAGAACAGGGCAAGAGGAAGCATATTCTAAAACTCAAATTGTAACCTAGGGTGTACACTCATTTTTGGTTTTGTTGGTTGTTTTTCCTGGGGGCGTTGCTGGTTCTGGGCATGAAGACAGAGGCTGAGAATGAATCTGGAATACGCCCCCACAGGGAGGGCTTCTGCTGGGGAACAGAAAAGCCAGCAGTGATTTCTGCAGTGGGGGAGGGAACAGTGAGGTGGCTGAGGATACTGAGAGGAACATAGGGTCAATGCAGAGAGCTCAGTGTGCTAAAAATCTAAGGCTGCAGCCCAGAATGCAGAGCAGCTAAGCAGAAAGCCTGTAAGAAGCAGAGAAAAGTTCTCAGCAGTCTTGCCATGCTGAAACACAAGGATTAGAGTTCAGGAGCTACCCAGGTGTGACGGAAACCAGGGTCAGACTTTGCCAAACCAAAAATCGTAACCAGCCTTGAGTTAGTTGACGTTCTGATCAGATGAGGCTCATCAGCTTCCACTCTGTCCATCCAGCAGAGAAAAGATGAACTCTTTCTGAAGCTTCTCCTGTGTGGGTGTGGGTGTGGGTGTGGGTGTGTGTGTGTGTGTGTACACACGTACATAGTCTAGTAGTCTGGAAAGAAAAAAAAAAACGGATGGCACCTGTGGCTCAAAGGAGTAGGGTGCCCCGGCCCCATATAAAGGAGGTGGTGGGTTCAAACCTGGCCCTGGCCAAAAAAAAGAAAAAAAATATTCAACATGCTAAGAAACAGGATCAAATGACCAAAAATGAGAGAAAGAGAAAAAGAAAAAAATAACAGAAATATACCTACAGATACTGGTGTTAGAACACAAGGACCTCAATTATGATTATGATACTAAAATATAGAAAAAACCAGAAGACAAGATGAAATATTTCACCAAAGAGGTGGTATCTATTAAAAGTAGTTTTTATAAAGTAGACCTTTAAAACCTTTAGGAAAAATATAAGTGACTATCTTTCTGGCCTTGTGGTAGGGAAGGAATTCTTAAATAATACAATACAAGCACAACCTTAGAAAAGATTGATAGATTTATCTACATTAAGATTTTTTAAACTCTTGCTCAGAACCCAAGGATTAGAGTTCAGGAGCTACCTAGCTTTCTTTCATCTTGTCTACCTTGAAAAATGAAAAAAATCAAATTTCAAACTGGTAGAAGATCTTGTATAGCCAAAACAATATTCCAACTGAGAATATATTTAAAATTTTCTGTAAGTCATAAAGCAATGAATGATCCCATTGGAAAAAAAAAAATTTTTTTTTCTGAATTTCCCAAAAGAGGAGATACACATGGCTAATAAAAAAGTGAAGAAAAGAATGTTTTAGAACCTGAGTAAATCATTTAAAAAATTTATCTGGAAAATTAAATATATGAGAAGACATTTATATACATACATATAAATCTTCAAAGGAAGAAGAGTGAAACTACATTTGTAAATATTTATACACATTGCTATGCTATAGTGAAAAGTGTCCTCTAAGACAGATGACGGAAGCAAAACAAAGTCTAGAGCAGACAATGGCAGGTGTAAGAATCCGAAATATGATTAAGGTGCTGTTTTAAATTGTTCAGAGAAAGGAATTATCAATAGCAGCACCAGGAGTACTTAATTATAAGTACTATAATTACCTAAATATAGTACTTATGAAAAAAATAAAGTCATAATCCTACCTGATTACGTCTTTAGTATAAACCAGAGGTTGATTGAAATGTTAAAATATTTAAAATATAAAAATGAAAGAGTGTACTATTCTTGTATACATGAAAAGACAGAATTTATAAAGAATGATATAGCTGACAACATTCATTGAAAGGGTTCTATATATATGTGAAAATTCAACATAATGAAGTCCACAGGAATATGAAAGCTGGGAAAATATGTGGCAAAAGATTAAGATATGTAATATACAAATAGCTCCTACAAATGTTAATACAGGGACAGTTGAAACATACAAGCTGCCACATGGCAAAAGAAAAAATACAAAGAGCTTAAAAGATCAAAGAAATTTACCAGACAAGTACTCAGGTAAATATAAACTGAACAGCCGTGAGCTACAATTTTTTAGCTATAAAACTTGTGATGGGAATTTAGGGAAGTAGAAAATCTCACACCATGTTGATGAGAGTGTAAATTGTTTGAAAATAATGCAAAAGAAATAAAATAAAAATCTTGCCAAGCTAGGGCTATTGCTTCAAAGCTGTAAGACTGTGCACGCTCTGACTCAGCAAGCCCACAGCTAAAACTTAACAAAATACACAGAAATAGGTGCTATAGATTTGGGTCCAGGGATATCTAAAGCAGTTATATATAATTATGAACTGTTCAAAATAAGCTAAGTAGCCAAAAAATAACAAACTGACCATATGACATGTCGAGATAATGGAGCATATGTCAATCATCAGAAGTTACATTCTACAAAGAATGCTTAATTATATAGAAAATATTCTAAATATATTAAGAGAAAGAATGCAACTTAGAAGATGCTATTACCTCACACTCAGGACAAATAAAAACCCTAAACAAATATATACCAACATTCTAACAGATTTACATTATAGAGGAGAACTTACAGACGATTTTAATTTCATCTTTATGCTTTTATGCTCTTTGCAAATTTCCTACAACTCATTTATTTTGTAATCAGAAATATACAATAAATGTTAGATCTATAAATTTCATTGGAGCAATGGAAATATAAATTTTCTGCTTCCACCAATGTATTCCTATTTAAATATATTCAAGAAAAATGTAGCATCAGAAATCATTAATAATTTATATATAATGAGCCTGGAGAAATATAAGCATTTTATTTGGCTTCTGTTTTCCCTGTGTCTGGTCTACTAATTGGCTCTGGAGTTCTAGCTGGGACCAAGAGCCATGAACTCCAACCCATAGATCAATTAGCTCAAACTTTGATAGTCTTTCAGACAAGCTGAATTCCTTGTCCTCTTATTTTCTCATGAACACATGCTTAATTCAGTACTGGCACATTCAATACAGTCATTAAGAAATTGCTGAACGGTATGTATGTAAACCCAACTGAGGATCAGTTCTCAGCCACTTTGCCCATTTATTCCTTTATGCTTTCAGTTACTCATTCATCTCTGTTGGAATCTTTGACTTTATAATTATTTAGTATGCACTGATTATACATGATATGATGGGCTATTTACTAGGAAGGACTGAAAATAAAACAATGAAACACATTCTCTACCCTCTAAAAGCTTCAGGTCTTGTAATAAAAGTGTGTATATGGATGGCTACACACAAATCGGAAGGAATGTGTTGACAAGATTGAGGAACTTCGTCTGGAGTAGTTGGAAAAACATGAATCTTAAAGCAGACAGGAATTTGACAGGAGTGAATGCCAGGTGGAAGGTGTGGTTCAGGAAGTGGTCCTGAGGTACAGCCAAGAGATGAAAAGCAGATCTTTGGTAGAAGGGAAGGATCCGAGATGATATGGGAAAGTTAGAGAGTGACCGGGTGCTGGAAGATCTTAAATTCCAAGGAGTATGATATGAATTTGGCCAACAGTGAGAAATCATTGAAAGTTTTTGAACAAGGAAAACATGCCACAATCAAACTGTGCTTTAGAAAGTTTGCTGTGGTGTCAGTATACTATTTCCAAATCAGAAAAGTCTTGCCAAATTTTGTAGAAAAGATAAAATGTCAGGCTGGACAATGTCATCCAGAACACCCTTACCCAATGTTTATTTGTCTTCTGTCAAGGAATTTCAGTTGCTTAGAAATAGCAATAAAGATCTAGCTTTTGAGGTAGCTGCAAAAAGAAACAATTCCTAAAAAGCATTGAGCAAAGCATCACCACAAAAGCAAGGACTTGGCTTCTCAAGGAAAGTACTCCCAAAGAACACAGCCAAGGGCAACATGACAGTGCTGCTGTATCGGCTGTTTTAAAAAACCTTAAGGTCTCTTAACTCTTGCCAGCCACAAGCATGGTATGTTCTTCCATTTGTTAATATCTTCTGTTTCTTTTCTTACCATTTCATAATTTTCTTTGTAGAGGTCCTCCACCTCTTTGTTAGGTACGTTCCTAGGTATTTCATTTTCTTTGGAGCTACTGTGAAGGGGATTGTGTCCTTAATCACTATTGACATACTTTCCAAAGCAATCTACAGACTCAATGCAACCCATTAAAATATCACTATAATACTTTCAAGATTTGGAAAAAATAATTCTTTGTTCTATATGGAACCAGAAAAAAACCCATATAGGCAAGGCAATTCTTAGTAATAAAAACAAAGCCAGGGGTATTACACTGCCAGACATCAAGCTATACTCTAAGGCTATAGTGATCAAAACAGCATGGTATTGGCACTGACATTTGGAACCAAATAGAAAACCATAAGATGAAACTAACATTTTTCAGCCACCTGATATTTCATAAAACGAACAGGAACATACACTGGGGAAAAGAATCCCTATTCAATAAATGTGTTGGCAGAACCTGATAACCACATTTAAAAGACCTGAACCTCTCACCACTTCCAAAAACTGATTCGAGACGGACACAAGATTTAAATAAAAGGCATGAAACAATAAAAACACTCCAAAAAAGCATGGGGAAAACACTTGATACCAGCCTGGGGAAAGATTTTTATGAAGACACCTTCTGTGGCAATTATAACAACAGCAAAAATAAAGGGTTGAACTGAAAAGCTTCTGTACAACAGAGCAAGGAAACAACAACCAAAGCAAATAATCTTCAGAATGAGAAAAGAGATTTGCATTTTACAAACTGGACAAAAGCTTGATAACTCGGATCTCTAAAGAACTCAATCAAAAAAAGACCAAACAATCCCATCTATCACTGGACAAGAGAAATGAATAGAACCTTCTCTGAAGAAGACAGATGAATGGCTAACAAACACATGAAAAAATGTTCAATGTTCTTAATCATCAGAGAACTGCAAATCAAAGCTCCCCTAAAATATCACCTACCCCCAGTGAGAATGGCCCACATCACAAAGTCTCAAAGCTACAGATGTTGGTGTGGATGTGGAGAGAAGGAAACACTTTTACACTGCTAGTGGGACTGCAAACTAATATAAGCTTTTCGGAAGGAAGTATGGAGAATCCTCCAAGAACCTAAATTAGACCTCCCATTTGATCTTGCAATTACTAGGCATCTACCCAGAAGAAAAAAATCCTTTTATCACAAGGACATCTGCACTAGACTGTTTATTGTAGCTCAATTCACAATTGCCAAATTATGAAAACAATTATAAATACCCACCAACCCAGGAATGGATTAACAAGCTGTGGTACATGTACACCATGGAATACTATTCAGCCACTAAAAAAGATGGAGACTTTACATCTTCTGTATTAATATGGATGGAGGAACACATTCTTCTTAGTAAAGCATCACAAGAATGAAGAAGCAAGAATCCAGTGTACTCAATTCTAATACGAAGGCAGTAGATGAGCTAATACAAGGGTGGGGGAGGTAGAGGAATAAGGGAGTGGGGAGAGGAAAGGAAGAAGGTGGTTGGGGGATAACAGTGCATGGTACACCTCTGGGGGGGGCAGGACACAATTCTAAGAGGGACTTTAACAAATGCAATCAGCGTAACCTAATTCTTTGTACACTCAATGAATCCCAAACAATAAAAAACAAACCAAAACAAAAACCTTAGGTATATAGAGTAACACTTATAATGGTGCAAACCAGTGTTACAAAAAGATGATAACTCTGTAAGAGGCGATAGGGATTGATAGTCATGAGATGACCCTGGAGGTAACGCCTTGAGAGGTGAGACACATTTCTGTATTTATAGATGTTGGTTTCGTCCCATCTCAGGACAGTGTGCCCTTGAGTTGTGCCACTGCAGACACTATCAAAGAGGAGAAACAAGTCAGTTAATGGGATGAATGTTGGTGGGAAAGCAGAACTGAGCAGGTAAGGGGAGTGCAGGCTAAGGTCAGACAGAGTCCATCAGCATCAGAAGCCAAGTTCAAACTAGAGCAACTAGCAAAACCTGATTCAGACATAATCTGTACCACTGAGAAAAGACGAGGATGACCTAGTCAGGCTTCTGTCCAGGTGTCCTCCTGCTGCCTCCTGCCCTACGGATAAACATCCTAGAGCCCCATCTTAGCCTGTGAGCTAAAAACCAGAGCCATTGACTTGTTATCAGTCTTAACGTCAATGTATGGAAATAGAGCTTGAGGAGAGGGTGACAGAGGGAGAAGAACATTTGTTGAGCAGCAACCAAAAGCCAGTCCCTGAAAGGGGCGAGACTAAAAGTTACCGCCCAGGCTTGCCTATTTGGGTTTGTTTTCCCTGTATAGCAAAAAAGGTAGAAGACATGAATGAATGCAGTTGCTTTATTCATATCGAAGCAAAACAAAAGTAGCTGGCCATGGGGGAAGGGAAGTGATTTATACAGTTTTTGAAATCCAAAATTTAGCTTCTTGCAAGTTCATGAATCAGTCCATCAGGAGCAAAAATATTTCGAGCTCCCAAATTCTCACTGTAGGTCCTTCCCTGAGCCCTGGGTGGGCATTCTTTGTACTCTGAGCTTCCCCTCCACATCCCTCATCTCTTGTCGAGCAGAATTTGAAGAGGTAACATAAAACCCGGGGAAAGGAACCAGTTTTTAATATCCAAACCACCAAGACTAAATCTGGGTTTGTGAGCCTCCGAGGCTTCATAAAAGGGAGGGTAACATCAGCTCAGGCCTCACCTCAAACCACGAAACATTTACATTCTGGTTTATGATCTAGGGCGGACCAGTATAAGCTATCAAGAAGTCTCATGTTCCATCACTATTTTTTTTTTTAATGTAAAATAAAAAGCGAGAGGACTGAAGTTTCTCAGTTCCTATTTGGGTAATAGAATTGCTCATAATTTTGAGGGAGGCAGTTAGAGGCCAAAAGAATAGTCCGGAACAACTTGTGTTTCCTGCTCAGATTTGCCATCCATTGACCAAAGGATCATAGCCAGGTTCCTATTACTCTCTGGGAGTCTCACGTTCAGCCTCAGTAAGGAGAGGACTCTGGCCTGGACCAGCATTTAGAGGATCATTTTCTAGTTCTCCTCCTGCAGTGGAGTCCCCAGTGCCAAGGCAGCTGCCCACCTAGAAAGCAGGGGACGGCCTCACCCTCTAGACTACTCTGATGGTAGCTCCTTTCTGAAACGACCTGTGGTCCACTTCCAGGGCACACGCAGGCCTCCGAGCCAAGACCATCCCCCAGGTGTTGACTGAACCACCTTTGCAGAACATGCAAATAGCACTTGGCCATGTGGCTGCCATGTCTGTGCGCCTGTGTGTATACAGGCAGGCGGGATCTCACAAAGACCAGACAGATGTCAGTAAAGGTAGAAGATAACCTGAAGGGTGACTCTTCTGGGGCTGCTAAGGAATTCCAGAATTCCAACGCAACCTGACCTTCCAGGTGTGAGGAAAGTGTATTTGTTTGACAAGCTATGAGGCCAGGACATATTTTGTTTGACATTGTTAGGACAAGTTCAGTGGCTCACATCTGTAGTCCCAGCACTTTAGGTCAGGTAGAAGGATTGCCTCAGGCCAGGAGTTCAGGACTAGCTTGATCAATGTAGAAAGACCCCCATCTCTACAATACTTTTTTAAATACAGCCACACATGGTGGTGTACACCTGTAATCCCCTAGTTCCAGCTACTCGTAAGGCTAAGGCAGGATAATCACTTGAGCCCAGGGGTTTGAAATTAAAGTGAGCTATGATCATGCCACAACACTCTAGCCTGGGCAACAGAGCAAGACTGTCTAAATAAACATTTTTATAAGTTTGAGTTATGAATTTCAAATATTTAGACATATGTATATGGGCTACCATTTATATTCTTGTTTATAAGACCCACCAATGTCAAAGGAAGACATGTCTCCAGAACATTTCCTTTTCCTCCACCATAAACATCTTGCCTATAACCAACAAAGGGTTTTTAAAGGTCTTTAGAAACCTCAAGAACCTGAAATTATTTTTATTCCTCTTCTTTCAAGTTGTTACAGATAGCAGTTCAAAATTTTTCCAGGTTCATAACTAAGTTCATAATAAAAAATTACAAAAAATTTATAGCAAACTGTGAAGCCTCTAGTGGTACAATTTCTAATATACCCCGATACTTCCATTATAACTCTATTATTAATTTTTCATATCCATATTACATCTTTTGTTTCTATATCCATGCTGCCAAAAGATCACAAGTAATTTTTTTTTTGAGACAGTTTTACTTTGTCACCCTCAGTAGAGTGCTGGCGGCATCATAGCTCACAGCAACCTCAAACTCTTGGGCTCAAATGATTCTCTTGCCTCAGCCTCCCAAGTAGCTGGGACTACAGGTACCCACCACAATGCCCAGCTATTTTTAGAGACAAGGTCTTGCTCTGGCTCAGGCTGGTCTCAAACCTGTGAGCTCAGACATTCCACCCACCTTGGCCTCCCAGAGTACGAGGATTACAGGTGTGAACCACCGCACCCAGTCTGACATATAATTTTTGTTTTGATTTATGCAAACAAAAATCAGTTGAGTTTCCATAATGGGGCCTGTTATGATGATGTACGCCAGAGATATACACAACTAAGAGGGTCATAAGTGCTGTTATTGAAGGATTTGTGTAGTGTAGCAAAGGAACATTAAACTACTCAGCTACCAAGCAGCAGCTCTCTAAATCTCAGGACTGGAGGAGAATTTAAGGACCATCTAGTCTAATCCCAGCACACTGAATAGAAATAGACCCAAGTACATGACTAAGAAATTTAAACAGTAGGGAAAAAAGAAGATCTCAAATGCCTCTCAAAAAAAAAAAAAAAAAACCCAAGAGTATAAATGGCCTTGGACATTTTAACAGTAATTCAGGAGCAAAGCCATCATAATTATAATTTCATTCTAACTTCAATCCTACATCTGGTCAAACTTAACATAGCATACAAAGGTAGACTAAACATGTTTTCAGATAGGTAAGTTCTCAAAATGTACGCACTCACCGGAAGTTCCTAGAGAAAGCACTCCAGTTTAAAAACAAGGAAATAAGTGAATAAAGATGTAAACATTGGGCCCAAGTAACAGGGAATTTAATATGAGATAGGTAAAAGAAATCCCCAGGATATGACAAGACTACCCCCAGGATGACAGCAGGCAGTAGGCTTGCAACACACAAGTCAAGATGAATACTTAAAGAAGGCTCCAACAGTCATTCCCCCAAGAAGATAAAATCAGTAAAAATACATAATGCACTGAGATATGTTGAGCGAGAACTTGGGGCTGAACGATGGTGATAAGACCATAGAAAATGCAGAAAATAAGACACTTTTTTTTCTATTGTTGGGGATTCATTGAGGATACAAGAAACCAGGTTCCACTGATTGCATTTGTTAGGCAAAGTCCCTCTTGCAATCGTGTCGACAATAAGACACCTTTTAAATCTAGGAAAAATACTTGTGCCCTAAGGAAACAAAAAACCTCTGTACTCCCTGTGGTTCATCTGTGAGCAGTATTTATGTATGCAAATTAATTTAAGCCCTGATGATAGATCTAACCAAAATATATAGTAGGGTATATTTCTATTGGGTGAATAGAAATAACGCACACCGCGCGTGTTTTTACTGGTGTAGAGTGATAGGCATGAAAATTTGCTAAATCCTCCTCTTCCGTAATTGGTAGGTCATATAACGCCTAAAATGGACAAATCAAGAAATGGTGCCATGGGCAGGCATTTAGGTATATGGGAGTCAATTCTTGAAAAAGGAAAAGCTCAAGAGTTGAAAGTGTTGCCCCTGGGGAGCTGGGAGTGAAGGCAGGACTATATATTACATACTAAGCTCTGTAGAGGTTGACACTTTAAATAGGAAAATGCATAACTTTAGTAAAAGCAAAAACCACATGCATTTATTTTCTAACAGAGTTTTAGAAGCTCTGTGTTGGGGGGGGAATAAGTGAAAGCTGTGCTGGATGATAGAATGTTTACGTATGTGTAGGTTTTTATGTTGTAAAAATTACTTCCGCAGTCTAATAAAATTCTACCAGCCTTTCTGTGTGGCAGGTTAGGAGAATCCTCATTTTATAGAGGGTGGCAATGATGTGGCCAAAGTGAGATTTGAGTCCCGGTCTCTTTTCTCTGGGCCATGGCTGATTTCTAAAGCAGCTCTCCAAACCTGACAATATTTTATAAATTCAAGGCTGCCTTACTCCTACCTTATTAATGGAAATGCAATTACAGGGTTGGACAATTAAGTTTGCAAATTCATCTTAGAAAAAGTGCTACATACCTCATTGCTGAATATCCTACAGTCACCAGATAGCCAAGGACAGTACTTCGAAGGTGACCATATTTGGCACTAGAGTTGGGAAAGATTGGAGATACATACTCTAGCTCAACTCTCTTGTTGTACATGTAAGAAATGAGGGGCTTAAGAAAGATCATCTCAGGCCACCAAAATATTATTAAATGCAAAAGAGAAGTTGACCCATGGAAATCATTGGCCTAAATCTTGAGTTGCTAAGTACAGAAGTCTTTGCACCATTCTAGTGAGGTTGGATTTATTTTTATTTTACAGATGATTAAAACTAAGGCACATAAAGACAAAATGCAGAGCCCAGATTCTACAAACAAATGGGGTTTACTCTGAGCGATCCCTTCTAGCCCTCTCCCTAGAGGCAGGATCGCCATGGACAGCATCATGTCAAAGGAGGTGAAACGCTACAGGCTAAGTCCTGGGCACCACTGGCCCCCCTGGAACACAGATGCAGTGGAGTCCTTCCCTGGTAATCAATCCAATTCAGTTTCTGGAATGATTGAGCAAGGAAAAGGAAATCCTCATCACAGTTTATATTTTCTCTTATTATCAAAATGACCTCATAAAGTGTTACTTCCAAAGCATTAACAACTGGTGACCTGACAGCTTTCTACTGTCAGAAATGATCGTGTAAAACAGTCCTGTAGCAACCCCCCTTCACAGCAAGAACCCAGTGAGGTTTATTGTGCTAGCAAGACACACAACTTTCCAAACAAGTAAGTTTCTTTTTCAGGTCAATTAAACCTGTGTTCAATAAAATCACACGGGACATGACGAGCTGGGAACGCCACTTATTGATTACATCTCAGTCACACCTGGGGAGAGGCTCTCCTGGCTGAACTTGATTAAAAATCATTTCCAAATCTAAATTTCCACATCACATCATTTTCCGTTATTCCTAGCCACCTTCTTGCCTATCCCCCACCCCTCTGAACCTGCAGGCTGAAGGTTCTGCTGAAGGCATTCCAGATGTGCGTGCTGCTACTCAGATGGGCCAGAACTTAACTGAGAGACACCCCTACTCTGGGGAGGGCCAAGCACCCCTGGGAAACTGATGAATGCATTCCTTGTTAAGGTCAGTGAAAAATCAGAGCAAAGATGCATTTACTAGCATCAGCATGGATCAAGCTCTACAATGCAAGTGTATTTTATGGGCCTTAAAAACCTAGCTGTATTTTTCACCTTATAAAAATTACTTAACCTCTCAAAGCCTCCATTTCTCAACCATAAAATGGAGATAATCATGTTTGTCTCACCTATTGTTGTGAGTATTAAAAGAGAGAATGTATTTTTTGCCCCTACTTATAGCTCCAATCACATCGCAGGTTTAATTCACTTCTCCTTGCAAGTGTCAAAAACATAAAAGAAAAAACTTCCCTGGATTGTCAGTAAATGCAGAGTCTTGACACGACAGTCATGGGTTGGCCCCATTTGTGAGTGAGACGTTATTTTACATCCAGGGGTAGAAGACTCCCCTCACTGATCTAGAGATATTTAATAAAACAGTTACAAACTGAGACAAAAACAGCATTAGCATTACCTTACCCCCAAAGGCTGCTGATATTTTTCAGAGAATATATGAAAATAGGAATTTTTAATGGCATCCTGGATTTAATTATAATGTGAATCAAACAACGTGCATGTTTGTAGCAAAGGTCTCTGTCACACAGCACAAAATCTCAAACACAGAAGGGAAGAATCTACATTCACCTCCCACAATTTTCCTACTCAGCTGTGTAACATTGAAGGTGAGTTTCCTCATCTGTAAGATGTACTGATACCTTCCTTAAAAGAAAAACACCTGGTTGCTACCACGTCAACAAATAGCAATACTTTTATCAATAGGAGTCATAATGAAGGCGGGATTCATTTTGCTTGTCAAAATTAAAATCAAGTTATACCCCAAGACAATTCAGTCATTTCTGCTCCTCTCCAGAGCAGATGATTCTTTGAATTGATTTATACTAGTGAAAATGAGATTTATTCCACTGATACATTCTTAGATCAGGTCCCATCATTTACTTGTATTGATCATCTATCATTACCAAGTTCACACTATAGGATAGATCTATAGGAAAAAGAGAAAAGGCACTAACATTATCTATTCTTTGCGAGCATTGTGCTAATTGCCTTAGCATACATCAGTTGCATTATTTGTTCCTACTAAAAACTATGAGAGAAGAACTAAGCTGCCCTTTTTTTTTCTTCCCCCTTTTTTTTTATTGTTGGGGATTCATTGAGGGTACAATAAGCCAGGTTACACTGATTGCATTTGTTAGGTAAAGTCCCTCTTGCAATTGTGTCTCTCCCCCAGAAGGTGTGGCACACACCAAGGCCCCACCCCTCTCCCTCCTTCCCTGCTCTGCTTTTCCTCCCCCCCTCTCATGACCTTTTTAATGCCTTCAGAAACTGAGGCATGCAGAGGTCAAATGCATTGCCGATAGTACACATAAATAGCAGAATTTGGATTCAAATCAGGGCATGTCACATTTAACAGCCCAGACCCTCCAGTTCGTCAGATGTGGAAGTATTCCTACAGGATTACAGAAGATAGAAGACAATCTTCATTTTTTTTTTTCTTTTGTAGAGACAGAGTTTCACTTTATGGCCCTCGGTAGAGTGCTGTGGCCTCACACAGCTCACAGCAACCTCCAACTCCTGGGCTTAGGCGATTCTCTTGCCTCAGCCTCCCGAGTAGCTGGGACTACAGGCGCCCGCCACAACGCCCGGCTATTTTTTTGTTGCAGTTTGGCCAGGGCTGGGCTTGAACCCGCCACCCTCGGTATATGGGGCCGGCACCCCACCGACTGAGCCACAGGCACCGCCCAACAATCTTCATTTTTAAGAGCATTTCCTCCTCGGAATTCTGTGAGAAGTAATGAATCTCGGGTGGCACCTGTGGCTCAAAGGAATAAGGTGCATGCCGGAGGAGGTGGCAGGTTCAAACTCAGCCCTGGCCAAAAAAAAAAGTAGTAATGAATCTTTTTTATATTCTAGTAAGCACTATTTTCCCAAGTTTTCTGGGAATTCTGAAGGGATTCTATTTGGTATTTTCCACATCCTTGAAATAAATGAATAAAGGTAAGAATTTTTCTTCTGGTTGACTATGAAAAATGAGTTCTTCAAGATGCATTTGATGCAAGATATATAATGTTTCTTGATTACTCTGGGATCATCTGTAACTCTTTTGTCTAACATACTGCCTAAAAACATCACCTTCAGTGAGGTATTCTCTTTTTTCTTTTCCGTTTGAAAGAAATTCTGGAGCTCAAAGATGTGCAGAGAGAAAATCAGAAGTTAATTTTTTATGAAAACATTTCTGTTGATTGGAAGGAGGAAATGGGTGTTTACCACACTAGCAAACCAAGTGATCTATTAAACTAAAGTTAAGCAGTGTTAATAACTATTGGAAATTTCATTGTTTTTCTAAAAATGAAAAATAAAAAAAGGTAAGGTTCAGATACACCCAGCAAGGCATTTCTTTGTTCTAAGAGAAAGAACATTTGCTGAGAGGAGTTACAATCATCTTAAATCCTGCCCACGTGCTCTGGGCTCCCTGGGAATCCTACAGGACAGAGACTTTTGTCCCCAGGGTCCAGAAAAGGAAATTGAGACTCAAAAAGTGGTAAACTTCCCTGAAGAAGTCCTAGAGTAGGTAGAAAGACTGGGATGTGAATCTCATATTCAACTGACTCCAAAAAGTAATATTCGTTAACTGTATGCCTATCATACACCAAGTAATTTACAGAATGATATGAAATAGGTGTTATTCTCTCCATTTTTAATCAGGAGACTGTGGCTTAGGAAGGCTAGGTAAATTTTTCAAAGCTACAAAGTAAGTACAGTCAAGGTTTAGAGTCAGGGAGGGGGTATCTGACAGGAGGCAGAGCTCAGGTGGTGATGTGGAGATCGGCTGTAAATACAGATGAAGCTTGCTCACCACATCACCTTGCTCACCACATCACCTTACTCTTGCTGTATTGCTAACAGGCCACAGACAGGTAGGTACCAATCCAGTCTGCAGCTAGGAAGTTGGGGACCAGAGGTCCATAGGACTTTGAAGCCCTCACTTTCCATGGCCCAGCAGAGTCTCCTCACAAAGATAACTACAGTGGCCTTAATACAAATCCATAGTGAATGTGGAAGCAAGGAGAAGCTGTGGGAGAATACTAGTCTTCCTGGAATTCATGTCAACTAGGAAGAGAATGGGGAGCATTTGGAAATGTATTTTAAAAAGAGACTGAGAGTGGGTGACATCTGTGGCTCAAAGGAGTAGGGCACTGGCCCCATATGCCGGAGGTGGCGGGTTCAAACCCAGCCCTGGCCAAAAACTACAAAAAAAAAAAAAAAAAAAAAAAAGAGTGAGAGGAAAAAAAAGTTAACCCATGGACAGAGAAAAAGAAGAACCAGAAGTTTCCAAAGTGACAAACAGTTATAACATCAAACAGGAAGGTAAGTGCAGTCACCTAAAGAAGTCCATAGCCATGAAGGCCTCTGACCTTAAAAGGAACAACTATGAAATATCCTTCTAAATTAGGTAGATGCCATTCGTATACTCTAAGGATACTGAAATGTAAGATGCATGAAGGAAATCTAAGTGGAGAGGCTGTTGTCACTGATGAATGTTGTGTGCAATGTTGGAGGTAGGTGTTCAGAGTCATTCTTCCACATTACAGTTTTAGAGAAACATTTTAAATTACAGAAGTAAATTGTTTTACTAATTGCACATTAAGGCAATAAAATACAGGTCTTGAATTGCTTTTTTTAAGAGGATGTGTGAAGTTAATAATACAAAATTGTTTTTAATGTGTTGGGGGGAAAAAAGGGTAGAGGCCAGCACAGTGGCTCACATTTGTAATCCCAGCACTCTGGGAGGCTGGGGTGGGTGGATGCCTGAGCTCAGGGGGTTGAGACCAGCCTGAGCAAGAGTGAGACCCCACACTCTACTGAAAATAGAAAAAGTAGCCAGGCTGAGGCAAGAGGCTCCATGTGAGCCCAAGAGTTTGAGGTTGCTGTGAGTTATGACATCTTGGCACTCTACACAGGATAACAATGAGACTCTGTCTTAAAAAATAATAGGAACAGATGAAAGGGCTCCTCTGAGAATCTAGAACAGGCTTGGACTGATACAATAAAGTACTCAAGGTTACAAAAAGGTGTTTTTATAGGTAACTTTGGGAAAATATTTTAAAAATAAATAATATTAAATATAATTAATAAATAACAGAACCAGCAGGCTACTGTAGCTCCTGTCCCAGCTGCAACTGCATTTGTTTATTGTCTCTCTGGGAAGAAAGGAATTCTGAGTTTTAGTATTAACTCTAGTAGTGGTTCCCGGGAGCCCCACACCATAGTGTGGAGACTGTAGAACCCCCAAAGTGTCAGCCTTGAAGTTCTTAGTTGATGTTAAAACATTTTGTGGAAAGAAATCAGTGAATCCAATAAAAAAGGTACAGGCATGGGGGGGGCGGGGAGGCAAAAGGATGCAAGAAGGATGGGAAAGAAAAGAGAAAAAGCATAAACTGCATCTGTATATACATATGGTTGAAATTGGAGTTAGATTAGAAATTACTCAGAGACTAATTAGTGCTCAGAGAGAATCCCTTTGTCACGGGCTTGATCTAAGTACTTTATCTCTGAACAATGGGAGCCCGGCTGTGCTGCCGTAGGGTAGTGAGTAATGGTCTGTACCATCTGCGGCTGCTACTGTGCACCTGAACCCCAGGAGGAGCTACCCAGTAGGGGAGGGGCGAAGCCCAGGATGGGGAATATGTGTTCATCTCCACGGCCTACCCCAGGTCCTTGCAAGAGTAAGGAGTCCTGATCTTGGAACCAGGAGGAAAATTGTCACTGGTAATAAACCAAAAATCACTGCATTGGAAAGAATTTCTTTCATATATTAGAAAAGGTAAGAAAATATAATTTGAAGATTTAATGACTCCATAAAAGAAAAACAAAAAATATCAACTGAAATATTAAACCTGATGTGAAAGTTCTAAAAGGTAATGCTTTAAAAAGAGATGGTAAAAATCAAGATACAGGAACAATCTACAAATAGATGTAAAGAAAATGTAAAGAAATGAGATCTTACATGCATGGGGTATTATAATAGAATTAGACCTATAGCAAGAATAAGAATGAGAGAGACAGATATAAAAATACACTTATGATACTTAGGGATAAATTTAATAAGAAGAGTATAGACTTTGATAAAGAAAGCCATAATCATAGCTCTTGGACATAAACTTGAATAAATGCAGACATAAAATATATTTCTAGTGGAGAAGGTAAAATGATTCTTAAGTTTATAAAAAATAAAAGTCATTAAATTTAGCCTTCTGAAAAAGGAAGCAGGAAAGCAATGAGAAAAAAAAAATTTGTATTATATACATGTTTTACTACACTGTAAAGCTGTACTGATTAGACCACTATAGAGTCTACTATTAGGACAGAATAATAATAGCCAGCATTTATTAATTGATGTCTTTGTTCCCATACACTCTTACATGCTTTACAGGCATTTGCTAACTTTATCTCATGACAATGCTGCAGGTGGGCATTATTTTTATCTTCAGAAGAAAGAATCAGCCACACAGCTGGTTAAGTGTGGAACTACATTCAAACCCAGGCTTCCCATCCTCATATCTTGTAAAAAATGTTTTAGAAGAATTTAATATATGAAAAAGTTTAATCTATAATTTTTAGTCATATACAGAATTTGAAATTTCACATATCTCAAGACTTTGAATGAAATCCAATGTTTCACCCTTGCACACACCTCCAATTTCCATGTCCTAGAGACAGCCATTCTATTTTAGGTACTGCTGTTATCATTTGACCTTATATTTCTAAAGTAAAAGCTCATATTGCTACTTTTTAATTTTTTCAATTTTACACATTATCTATTAACTTCAATTCTGAAATATGAGGATTCATGTCTTTAAGCACCAGAGTTTTCTACCCTCACCATATAGTAACTAAACAATATTTGGTTAAATGAATATTTGCTATTTACATTATAATAATGTTAATATAACTATTATTCACAAAGTCATGTAGGCCACGATTACATTTTTCTCTTGTAACAATACTTCCACCTCCACATACATGTAATCAATTATGTTAAATGTATTAATTATTAGTAATAGTATTACCTTAGTATATTATAGTATAACACATGTAATAGTACTATATACTAATGTAGTAACATGCCATATTATGATACTAGTAATAGTGTTATGTATTAGGTTATATTGGAGTAGGATGAGCCCATATACAATATCCTTATAAGAAATAATGTCCTTATTTTTAAAAAGTGAAACACACGTGAAGATGGAGACAGAGATTGGAGTGATGCATCAGTAAGTCAAAGAACACCAAAAATTGCCATCCATTACCAGAAATTAGGAGAAAGGCATGGGATAGATTCCCATTCAGAGTCCTTAGAAGGAACCAATCCTTCTGTCCCCTTGATTTCACACATCTAACTTCTGGAAGTTTAATAAAAATTCATTTCTATCATTTTAAGCCACATAGCTGGTGGAACTCTTATGGAAGCCCTAAGAAACTAATAACACCTAGCAAAAAGAAAGAGAAGAGAGATTTATTCTGAGGAGTAGGTACATAGAGAAGGCTTAAAGCTGAGAGTGCAGCAGAAACAATATAAAAAAAACTCTCTGACAAAGCAGCCTCCACCGTAAATATAACATGAGAAGAGTTTAAATACTTGCTGCTCTTAAGGTTAACAACAACAAAAGCTAGTTCCTGAGTAGATTACACTGCCCCCTACACTAATGACCTAGCAGAAGAAAAGCATGCCTATTTCTAGGCACAAATAGTATTTACCTCATACTTCCTACACACATTAAAACAAGAAAAACAAGAATTGTTTTTCACTGTCCTACACACATTAAAACAAGAAAAAATGAAACAAACCACTGTCAAGAGCTTATTCAATCAACAGAAACAACTAGCTTCCAATACAACTGGACGTCAAAACTGTCAGATGAGGAATTTAAAATAACTATGATCAAAATTTCAAAGGTTCCCATGGAAAAAAAAAATAAACAGCATGCATAAAGGAGTTTCAGCAAAGAGGTGGAAACTATAAGGAAGGATCAAATGATAATACTAGAAGAAAACACACACAGGGTAATAAACATAAGCAATACCTTTGATGGACTCAATAGACATAATACAAGTGAGAAAAGAAGTGAACTTAAATGCAGGTCAACAGATCACCCAAATTGAAATACAAAAGAAAAAAAAGTGAAAAGAAATAAAAAAGAACAAGATATCAAATAACTATGGGACAATATCAAAAAGTCAAACTGCAGATTGTCTCAAACTTACAATGGTTAGCTTCATAAGTTTTCAACTTTAAGATGGTGTTTTAAGCTGTGTATGTTAATGAGTCCCCATACAACCATTCTGTTTTTCAATTTTAGTATTCAATAAATTATAGGAGACATTCAACACTTTACTATAAAATAGACTCAGTGTTAGATTATTTTGCTCAACTGTAGGCTAATATAAATGCACATTTAATGTAGGCTACACTAAGCTATGATTAGGTGTAGGCTGGGCACGTTGAATGCATTTTTTGACTTACAATGTTTTCAATGTACAATGAAGTTATCAGGCTGTAATCCCATTATAAGTGAGGAGCATCTGTATATCCAAACTGCTAAAGACAAAATTTGAAGAGAAAAATCATGAGAGCAGCAGTGTAAAAGGATATATTACATATTTACACAAAGGTAAGAATTAACAAATATTACCAAATATTTTTGTCACAAAATTACTCAGAAGATAATAGAATGGCATCTTTAAACTGCTGCAAGAAGAAAAAACTTACCAACTCAAAATTCTTTACCCCATACAAATATCCTTTATAAATGAAAGAGAAATAAAGATTTTTTTCAGACAAAGAAAAATTGAGCAGACCTGCCCTACAAAATGATGTTAAAGAAAGTTCTTCACAAAGAACTTGTACCTAAACAAAAATACAAGTAAAAAAACTTGTTGGTTCAGAAATGCTTCTGAACAAAAAAAGAGCTACAGAAATAGTTAAAAATAAAAGTAAATCCAAAAGGATATATTCTTATTTTTAATCGCTCCAAAGAAAATTGACTGTCTACAGAAAAAAGCAGGATGCTAGATTTTAATCTAAAAATAAATGATTACATTAAATGTAAATGGCCTAAATACAATGATTAAAAGACAAAGATTACCAAAATGGACTTTTTTAAAGCAAGATGCTTTCTAAAGGGAACACATTTCAAATGACATAGAAATTAAAAGGAAAATATATATCATGAAAATTTTTGTTTAATAAATTCATCTGGCTATATTAATGTCATAAAATACTACATATTGAAAAATATTACCTAGAATTTTTAAAAAGTACATAAAGATAAATTCACCAAGAACACATGACAGTTATAACTGTGTATGCACCTAAAACATAGCTTTATAATATATAAAACAAAAACTGATAGAAGTTAAATAAAAAATAGACAAATTCATAATTCTAATAAGAGACTTTTAATAGCATTTATAATAGGGTTACTCTTGAACTGATAAAAGAAATTAAGAAGACCTGACTTAATGGAGAATTACACTATCATTCATGAATTGGAAGACTCAATTTTGTTAAAATGTCTGTTCTCCCATATTTATATGTAAACTCAATGCAATCTCAATAAAAATACTAGTAGGATTTGGGGAGTAGAAAATAGCAAGCTGATTCTATAATGTATCTGGAAAACCAAAGGAACTAAGATAACTAAAATTTATTTGGGGGAAAGAAAGAATGAAGTTAGAGGACTCAAACGACTTGATTTTAAGATTATAAATCTACAAAAGTTGAGACAGTGCGTTATTAGTGAAAAACAAACATAGATAAACAGAGTGGAATAAAGTCCTGAAATAATCACACACACACAGAAACAGTGAATTAATTTTCAACAAAAGTGCAATGACAAGTCAGTGGAGAAAGTATCATAGTCTGTTCAATAAAAGCTGCTGAAACAATTTGAAATTGTTTCCAAGTGCAAAATAAAAAACAAAAAATATATCTTCTCCCTTACCTCACACCATATACAAATATTAACTAAAAACAGTCATAGACTTAAATGTAAAACTATAAATCTATAAAACTTCTAGAATAAAATATAAGAGAAAATCTTTGTAATTTTTCATTCAGCAAAGAATTTTTTTAGATACGACACAATCCAAAGTAAAATATTGATAAATTGGACTTCATAAAAATGAAAAGCTTTTTTAGATATGACACCAATGGCACAACCCAAAAGTAAAAGATTGATAAATTAGACTTCATAAAAATGAAAATCTTTTTTTGTTTATGAAAGGCATTGTTAGGGAATGAAAAGGCAGAATGAGAGAAAATATTGGCAAAGTACTTATAGGTCCTGTATACAGAAAATATAATAAAAATTTTTCAAAACTCAGAGAAAATGTTTTTTTAATGGGCAAAAGTTTTGAAAAGACATTATTCTTAGTAAAGCATCAAAAGAATGGAGAAACATGAATCCTATGTACTCAATTTTGATATGAGGACAATTAATGACAATTAAGGTTATGGGGGGGAAGCAGAAAGAGGGACGGAGGGAGGGGGGTGGGGCCTTGGTGTGTGTTACACTTTATGGGGGCAAGACATGATTGCAAGAGGGACTTTACCTAACAATTGCAATCAGTGTAACCTGGCTTATTGTACCCTCAATGAATCCCCAACAATAAAAAAAATAAATAAATAAAAGAATTCTTACGTAAGTAAATCCTCAAAAAAAAAAAAAAAAAAAGAAAAATTGAGCTATGCTTGAATCTTTGTTTTTGTTTTGCTACTATGTATTTAAATAAACTGGATATATATGTGGAAGAACAAAAAAAAAAGAAAAGACATTCACTAAAGAGTGTATGTATTACAAATAAGTACTTGAAATATCAGCTATATAACTGTACACTAAAAAGAGTATATTTTGTTGTGTGTAAAGTACATTTCAATGAACCTGAATTTCCCAGAAATGCTAATTGGAAGCTCTGTGTATACATGAGTAAATTGTAAGCTTGTCTGATAAAGTTTCAAACCAGCTTTCTTAGAGGGATCCCCAAATGCTGGTATCTTAAGGACTTTTTCCCATGAGCAGGCATTTCCCTAGAGAGAAACTCTCCACTTTTTTTTTTTTTTTGGTGTGGTTTGAGATTGGTTTTCAGAAATGCTAGTTAACATCCCTCAGCTTCTATAATCTCTTCTTCCCATTTCTTTGTATTGTGGGTTTAGCTTTTTTATGTTTTTATTGTCATTTGATTTGGGGCTTTCAGAAGGAAGCAGAGATAAACATAAACTGAATGAATGCATTTAAGCAGAAATTTGGAAGTTGTATTCCAGTGAGGAAACATGGACTATTCAATACACAGTGTTGGGGCAATTCCATAAAAACTTGGATTCCTATATACCATTTCCCAGATTAAGCATTTAAATTTAAAAAGCCAAAAGAAAATAAATTTGTATATTAAGCTGATTTTGTGACAGGGAAGGCATTGAAATATGGTACATAGTACAAAAACCATGAAGAAAAAATTAATAGATCTGAACAGTTACAAGTGTCAAATTTCTGCATGTCAAAATAAGTGAATAAAATGCCATAAATATGTTTCTAATGTTCATGATAAAGATTCATGTCCTTAAAGCACAAAAAATTTCTATCAATAAAAGAGAAAAAGAACCTAATTTTAAAATAGGCAAAAGACAAAGAGTAGTTCACAAAAAGTAAATATAAATGGTAAATTATTGCAAATTGTCGACCTTCTCTGTAACTAATAAATTCTACTTAAATTATGTTCCTTTGTCAAGTAGACTGGCAAACTTTTTTTAAAGGACAACACTTAGTAACTGACAATAGAATAGGAAACTGGTTATTCTCATGTAAATGTAAATTTGATTCAGCTTTTTGTAGAGCCATTTAGCAATCTGTAGTTAATGACAATTTAGCAAGATTGTATATTAAACCTTAAGTGCATAATATACCAGCAATTCAATTTCTAGGAATTTCTCCTCAGGAAATTATTTAAAATATATATAAACACTTTATTATGACATTAATCATAGTATTGTTTATAATGACAAAATAAGAAAAATGTGAACAATCTCAAATTGATAAAACAGTCTTTAGTGTAAGAATAAAAAAATTTTTTTTTTTTTGCCATAGACCATGTTGGTTATATATTGCAAGAAAAAACATCAGAATTACAGTTTTCTGTAGAGCATGAAACCACCATGTGAGGACTATAAGTGTGTTTACACACATAAAGGGAACAGTCTGGACAGAGCTCATGTAGGAATTTCACAGAGATTATCTCTGAGTGTTAAGATTAGGGCATTTTTCTATAATTAATTACTGTTTTTAGATTTTCTACAGTGACTATGGTTTTTTAATTAGTGAAACAAAGAATTTATTTTTCTAAAAAAGAACTAATCCAGAATAGAAACAGAAAGGTAAAATACTTAAGAATAAGATTAAGAAATGTAATAAATCGGGTGGCACCCATAGCTCAGTGGGTAGGGTGCCGGCCATATACACCTAGGCAGGAGGGTTTGAACCTGGCCTGTGCAAGCTAAACAGCAATGACAACTTCAACAACAACAAAAAATAGCCAAGCATTGTGGCAGGTGCCTGTAGTCCCAGCTATTTGGGAGGCTGAGGCAAGAGAATCGCTGAAGCCCAAGAGTTGGAGGTTGCTGTGAGCTGTGACGCCACAGCATTCTACTGAGGGTGACAGTGACTCTGTCTCCAAAAAAAGGTAATGAATCCACATGAACCAACTTTAAGGGGAGGAAACATACAAGATGAATTATGCTATCCATCTGGTAAGGGATGAGAAATCCAAATATGTAAGGAACTCATACAACTCAATAGCAAAAAACAAAAACATAACCAAAAAAAATCCCCCCAAATAATCCAACTTATAAATGAGCAAAAGATTTGAATAAACACTTTTCCAAAGAAGATAGACAAGGGGCCAACGGGTATGGGAAATGCAAAATGAAACTACAAAGCGGCATCATCTCACCTTAGTCAGAATAGCTACGATCAAAAAGACAGAAAATAACAGATACTGGTGAGCATGTAGGGAAAGAGGGATGCTCTTAGACTCTTGGTAGGAAGGTAAATTAGTACAGCCACTGTGGAAAGCAGTAGGGATGTTCCTCAAAAAACTAAAAACAGAACTACCATAGGATCCTGCAATCCCACTGCTAGATGTATGTCAAAGAAAGGAGAATCCGTCTATCAAAGAGATAAAGGACCAAATATACACTACCATGCTCACTGCGTCACTTCTCACAATAGCCAAGATATGCAATCAGCCTAAGGGGCCATCAGTGGATACAGGAAGGAAATATGCTATGTACATGTTCTTACAAGTGGGACCCTGTAAGATGATGGGTGGACGTGGTCACAAAGAGGTAGTGGTATGATGGCCATCAGAAACTAAGAATGGGATGAGGGATAAAATGTGCCTCCCAGGTATATTGTACACTATTCTGGTGGCTAGTACACTGAAAGCTCTAACGTCAGCATTATACAAGTCAACTAGGTGGAATTAACCTATTGAAATTAAAAAATTAAAAACAGAAAATGTGGTATACAAACACAATGCACTTTCAGCAATAAAAAAAAAAAGAATGAAATCTTGTCATTTGCGGCAACATGGATGGAACGGGGGGTCATTGCATTAAGTGCAATAAATCAGGCACAGGAAGACAAACATCACATGTCCTCACTCCTATGTGGGAGCTAAAAATGTTGATCTTATAGAGACTCAATGTGAATTGGTGGTTATCAGAGGCCAGGAAGGGGCAGAAGGAGAATGAAGAGGGTTTAATTAAAGGGTACCCATTATCCATCTGATAGTAGAAATAAGACCTAGTATTTGCTAGCACACTAAGGTGACTAGAGTTAATAATTTATTGTATATTTCAAAATCCATTGATTTAAGCAATGGATATCATAAATACCTTGATTTGATCATTATATATTGTACGAATGTACCAAAATATAACATGCATCACGTAAATATCACTATTAAATACCAATTTTAAAAAACAAGAAAACAAATGAAACTTTTATATAGGAATTTTATAAGGAACTATCATGTAACTAGATGTGAAGTCACACAATTTTAATGATGCTTCATCACAACATAACCTTTTGGTCATTCCCATCAAAATAGTTCCCATTGTCTGTTTTTAAATGAAAATCCCTGGGATTAGTGAAAATAGAGGGAAAACGGAATTGACACACTATTAGTGAAATTGTATATTTATGCAGCATTTTTGTTTTTAGTAAGCCTGGGCCAGGTTTGAACCCCCCAGCCCTAGAGCATGTGGCCGGCACCCTAACCACTGAGCTATGGGCACCCAACCTATACAGCGTTTTTGGAGGATAATTTCACAATACTTAATAAAGCTTTAAACTTTGAATCAATAATTCTACTAGGAATTTGCCTTAAGGAAATAATTGAAGATATACACAAATATTTAGTTATTAAATCAATTTTATAATAAATGAAGCAGATCACCTCTGCTGAATTCATGAAGTTCACTGATTACATAAATTTTGTTATGATCATACAACATTGTTGTCTGAAATTTGAAAGGGTTTTGTGAAAGATATGTAATCAATCAGAGTTCAGTCAGGAAAATAGAAGCCGAGCAAGTTATCTCAAAAAGATATAATTTATTTTAGGGACTCAGTTATATAAGTAACAAAAAATAAATAAAAGGAAATTCTGAGGCCAGGTACGGTGGCTCACATCCAGCACTTTGGGAGGCAGGAGGATTGCCGGAGGCCAGGAATTAAAGCAAGCCTGGGCAATACAGCAAAACCCCACTTCTACGTAAAAATATTTAAAAAATCATCCAAATGTGGTGGTGCATGCTTGTAACCCCAACTACTCAGGAGGCCAAGACAGGAGGATCACTGGAGCCCAAAAGTTCTAGGTTGCAGTGAGCTATGATCATGCCACTGCATTCCAGAGTGGACGACAGAGAGGGATCCTGTCTACGTACATTCACACACAAAAGCAGGGAGCAACGCTGAGATTACTTAGAGCTCAGTTTTTCCTTAAACGTGGTATTAGGCTAAACACAATGATGGCTAGGTAACCATACTAACAATTCGGAGATTTATTATTCATCTCGGTAATCTCTGCCGTGCAAAAATCCTTGGCATAAGGTACAACAAAGTAAACCATCAAAATTCCCAGACTGGCACCATTTGAAATTAATGACCAGAAGGAAAGGCAAAGGTGTTTTCTAAAAGGCCCTGGAACTGAAGGTAGACGTATTCAGTCTGAGAGTAACTGGACAATGCTGCGGGGAACACTTACTACTTCATTACTGAAGTTAGCTGTGTGGCGGCTTGTCGTCTGTGTATATGAGATTGATGCTTTGAGTTTTGCAGTTAATATATGTGGATATTTTTATTGTTGCCATGTTTACAAATACCACCCCATTCCCACCTTTACAGAAGTGACTTTGTGACTTGCAGTGAACAGCCCATCCCTGAATTCTATGAGCACATCTGGGCCTGCCTGGGAACTGGTAGATAGCCAAGCCAGTAATACCAGGTTCACCTGCTGATGTGTATGTTGAACAAAAGCAAATTTTTATTAGCACCATCTTGAGACCTTGCAGGTAGAACATTAGAATTTTAAGAAATGAATGGAAGATGATTAAGCGTTGGTATTTTACATCAAGAACTGTGTAGATACATACATACTGGTAAGGAAACACCAGTAGAATTTATGGAAGATATTTCTGATGTAGTATAAATACCCACTGATTTGGAGGAACAGGTATCATTTCAATTTGCGCTGTGCTAAAGGCTCTTGATTGACGGTTCACATCTTTCTCTCTCTCTCTCTCTCTCTCTCTCTCTCTCTCTCTCTCTCTCTCTCTCTATATATATATATATATATATATATATATATGCCTCACAGTGGAACAATGGGACATAGGAGCAGCTGTAAAAAAATTTTTTTTGAGACAATCTCACTCTTGCCCTGGGAAGAGTGCCATGGCATCACAGCTCACAGCACCCTCAAACTCTTGAGCTCAAGTGATCCTCTTGCCTCAGCCTTCAGAACAGCCGAGACTACAGGTGCCTGCCCCAACACCCAACTATTTTTCCCTATTTTTAGTAGAGATGGGGTCTCATTCTTGCTCTCACATTCCTGAGCTCAAGCCATCCTCCTCGGCCTCCCAGAGTGCTGAGATTATAGACGTGAGCCACCATGCCCAGCCGAAAATTAGCAACACTTGTTAAATTAGTAACTCCTGTTCATTCAAAACCTCATAAAGAAAATGAAACGACACGTTGAAAACTGGAAGATATCTGCAGTGCACACAACACACTGAATTGCACCAAGACCATAGAAAGATCTCCTATGTGTTGATTTCAAAAAGAACAATTCAATATAAAAATGAGTAAATAATATGAACAGGCATTTTAGAATAGAATAGAACCAACCTTTGAAGATATGTTCTGTGTCACTAGTCATCTAGTAAATGCAAATCAAAGCCTCCAAGAGATGCTAATTTACATTTATTTAACTACCTAAAAATGACCAACCAGTGCTGGAAAGGGTCCATGGTATCTCCTCTGCATTGCTTCTGGGAGAAAACTGGAAAAACTGCTTTGGAAACCAGTTTGTCATTATCTCCAGAAGTTAAACATTTATATATCTTAAGTCCAATAACTCTACTCTTTGGTATATTTCCAAGAGAAACTCTTGCACATTTAGAACAGGAAATATGCATGAGAATGTTCATGAGAACACAGTCCACAGTAACAAAAACCTAAAGTAATCCAAAAACCCATCAACAGGAGGGTGGATGAATAAACTGTGGCGTGTTCACACAATGAACAGCATATTATATGTCTGAAAAAAATAAACAACTGCAACACAGCAATATTATGCTGACTGTCAAAAGTCCTCCCAGATTACATTTAGCATGATACAGTTTTCATGACGTCCAAACCAAAAATTCTATGTATAAATACGTTCTTACATACCTATGTATATAGACGCACAAATTGCTATGAAAATACATGAAAAGAAAAGCAAGGGCATGAACTTAAGAACCAGGGTGACGGTAATTTCAGGCAGGGGACTAGCACAGTCCGTGACGACATGTACATCATTTTTAACTTTAATTCTGATTTGTGGTTTATATCATGAATGTTTATTATGGAGTGGAAACTAATGAATAAATAACGGGCCTTGCACAGATCAGTGATAAGAATGAGTCATGAACTGAAGATTATGATTAATCCATTTCGTCCTAATTAGGGAAGAACGAGAAATACTTCGGAGTTCCCCTGAAGCAGAACCAGTACTCTGACAGGACAGAAACGTTTTCCGTCTGTACCATCCTACGAAGTAGCTGCTACTCCACACTGAGCACTCAACATTGGCTAGGGGGTGAGATTGCAAACCAGTACCACCTTTTTGGAAAGAAGTATGCAGAATCCTCCAAGAAATAAAAGTAGACTTCCCATTTGATCCCACCCTCCCATTATTAGCTATCTAACCAGAAGAAATACAATTTTTACCATAAAGATGTTTGCACTTGAATGTCTGTAGCAGCTCAATTCACAATCATAAGGATGTGGAAACCCCCCACGTGCCCACCAAACTATGAATGGATTAATAAACGTGGTCTATGTCTACCATGGAATACTATTCAGCCATAAAGAAGATGGAGACTTTGCATCTTTTGCATTTAACCTGGATGGATGCCGAGAACATTCTCCTAAGTATCTCAAGAATGGAAAAGCATGCATCCCATGTGCTCGGTAATAATCTGCAACTAGTACATCAACTACAGGCCCACACAGGAGAAAAACACAACTCAAGTCGGGCAATTAAAGAAAAGTAAATAAATAAAATAAATTCAAGTAGAGGATAAGGGGGTTTGCTCAGTTCCCACCTTCTGGTACAATGTAGGGTTTATGGCACCCCTTCCTGGGTGAAAGACTCAGCTACACCTTGCACTTTGGATTTTACCTTACAAACCCAAATTATGTAACCTAATCATATGTACCCTTCTATAACTCAAAATTTAAAAAAATGTGCTAGTGTAACTGCAGAACTAAATTTTTAGTTATACTTAATTTGAATCATTTAGAGTTTTTTTCTTTTTTTATTATTAAATCATAGCTGTGTACATTAATGCGATCATGGGGCACCATACACTGGTTTTATAGACCGTTCGACACATTTTCATCACACTGGTTAACATAGCCTTCCTGGCATTTTCTTAGTTATTGTGTTAAGACATTTATATTCTACATTTGCTAAGTTTCACATGTACCCTTGTAAGATGCACCACAGGTGTAATCCCACCAATCACCCTCCCTCCGCCCATCCTCCCCCTCCCTCCCATCCCTCTCCCTAATTTAGATTTAAATGTAAATAGCCACATGGTACAAACAACTTTCAGTGCTGGGAGCAAATAAATCGTGTTCAGAGATTAGTAATTAAGCCATTCATCTGGTTTAAGCACATAGTTCCTAATGGGCGGTAGCCTACAATTAGGTTGACAGAAGACATGAGTTAACTTGTGTAAGGATTTTACCTTGTGTAAAATCCAGTTCACCATCTACAAAGAGTAGAACATGTATTTTTCTTTCCTCTTCTTATCATTTTACTCTGTGGGATATGAGAAGCCTCTTCATACCATGAAACCAAACCACAAACCATTAGCTTACAATATTCATTCATTCTTTTTTTTTTTCTTTCTCCCTCTCCCAAGGCCCCTGTTTCTGTAAACAAGCAAGAGTCCTAAAGACACAAGCCCGTTATTATTGAAGTCTAAGACCGCATGTTTAGATGTATTTACCTCCTTCTTGCTAATGGCATCATTCAATCACAGTTTAGTAGCTTCCAAGTGAGAAGATTAGACGTGTCAGGGGAATTGCTCACTCAAACCAGGAAACGTGGGGTTTTTAGTTCAAACAGTATTTAAAGGAAGCTGGTAAGCAACAGCTGAGTAGATGAAAGATCAGATCAACACCTCCCTTTGAAGTAAAGACTACTCAGACTGAGCGTATAACAATGTTCATTACTGCCAGAACTCCAAGAGGCTGCTCCTGACGCACGCTTTAGAATGTATCATAAAATCTATAAAAATATCAACAAGATGCTTTCAAGTGACACAAAACAGCTAGAGTGCCCTGTTTGCAGGGACACTGCTGTTTAAAGCCAATTTGCTGGATTGCCTTCCATCTGGGACCAAGGCAAGTGCCTTCCGATCCCCTCTCTTCCCCCTCCCTTCCTTACACTGCTTCCCTTCCCCCCTCCCCCAGCCCCAAATAGAAACTAACATTTTTAATGTTTCATTTCTGCTTCCTTTGAGGGCCAGGAGGAGAAAATGAAGCTTTTCTTGGCTTGCTTCTCAACGCTCCTAAGAGATTCAGAGACAAAAAGATTGCTTTGGGAAAATAATAATGCCAAATGAGCATTAAAATAATAAATGGGTTTTCTGGAAATTAGGTTCTCAGAGGTCATGCAATTAAAAGTTAGGAGGAAAACACACCTCGGGCTTGATTGGAGCAGACACTGAGAGCCAGGGCAAATACTTCCACCATGCTTAAAGTTCCATTCAAGGTATTCAGCGTGGGAGCTGGTTGATTAATCTATTTGCATACTTCCAGGACTTGAGAACAAGCCAGAGAGTAGTATAATTTCATAAGCACTGATTATTAGTAATAATGTGGAGCGTGATGAGGATCTTGAATATCTGGGGGTCACAGCAGGGCACAAGACAAACATGAGTCAGCAGCACAACATTATTTGAGCAGTAACAAAGGCTCTGAACGGCTGCAGAGATGTTCCGAGGCCTTTCATTATACTGAATGTTGATCTGTTAGACGTCAAAGCCACACAGTCAAAAATCAAGGAACTTATTTCCTATATGCTGTCCTCAGAAAGGATTTATGTAAATTCAGGAACCCTTGGTCACTTGGGTTTCAGTAAATGTGCTTTCCTTGTGACTCGGTTTACGAGTGGGTCTCTCAGTCAGCAGGATGTATTGTAATTCTTCACCTTTGCCCAGCAACCTCCATCACACAATCTCTGATCCCAAGAATTGGAAAGAAACTTTCAGAGCTTTTATAGAAAACCATGTGCCTTGCTGAGGTTCGCACTGAGCTTCAGAGATCAAGAGAACACCCCAAGGACAGAAGGACAGTCAGGGCTGAGCCTCAGATCAGGACCTTGGTCTCTCCCATTGTGTCATCTGAGCTCTCTACATAATAGTCCAGCAAAAGAAAATCACTTCATTTCTGCTCTAGGGTAGAAAGCCGTTATCTGTGCAATAGGGCAGAGCTACATGGCATCCGGATGCAAAATCCTGGGGAGAGGAAAAACCAACTTAGAAAAGGTCCTGCCCTACATGAGACCAAAGAGCTAGGCTTGAAACACAGGAGAGTGTCTAGTGAGGAATAGAAGCAAGATGTCATGAATTGCACTGTAACTGAGGTCTCCATTTCAGGAAATACCTTTCACTTATTCCTTGTCCCTCCAAAGAGGGATAACCTGAGAACAACTGTTATGTTAATAAATATGACTATTCATTAAAGTGGACTCTCAAATGCCAGACTGAAAATATTTCCCATCTCCCCATTATGGGGTCTTTAACAAACCTTTTTCCCAAGGGTGGATTCTGCACCCAACAAGCTCACTAAGGCCTGCATCAGAGGGGGTCTCTGAAGTCCTTTCTGATCTAAACATCTCTGGCTCTGTCATTTAACCAGACCTCCTACCTCTTTTGTTCAACTTAAAAGACAGTAATCATCTGCTCCAACATTTGATCAAATCTGATCCTTAATAGACTGTTATGCACAGTTCCTTTCAAATGTATGTTATCAAAGCTTTGCTTTTTAAATGCCTCAACCATACTTTTCAAAGGACTATCTTCAACTCTTATCTCTGCTTTCTGATGGTAGGGTTTCTCAAAGTTGTTGTTTTTTTTTTTTTTAATTCCATTAAGTGGTAGAAAAGATGCCCACAAATCCTCTGTGCTGAGAGGTGGGGTCTATGTCCTCTCCCCTTGAATCTGGGTGGCCTCATGACTGCTTGGCCAATAAAAAATATGGCAGCAGTGATGGTGTGCCACTTTCTGGGCTATGGCTCTAAAAACCTGGCAGATTCCACTCTACCAGCATGTGATGAGGAGATCAAACAGCCTCTTAGATGGGCCCACACAAAAATGAGGTGAGAACCCCCCCAGCCAAGCTCCCAGCCAAATCCAGAACTCACTTCCCAGTTATGGAAGTGCGCCACCTTGGAAGTATGCCCTCCAGTCCTGTTTCCACCATTCCAACTGACACGGAACAAAAATGACTCATTTGTACCAACCCCTGACCAAATTACAGATCCACGAACAAATAAACAGTCATGTTGAGGCGGTTTGCTATGCAGCAGTAAATACTAACAGTCATGATGATAATAACAGTAATAAAGCTAACATTTCATGAACATTTATCAAGTTCTCGATATGGTACAAAGTGCTTCATATGATTTATAGCATTTAATTTTCACAATAAAGCAAGGAGGTAGCTGCTTATGAAGAAACCAAAGCTCCATGCAGCTAATAAGCCCAAATTCACATAACGAGTAATTGGCAGAAATAGAAGTCACCAACCCAAATCGACCTTCACTTTTGCTCTGTGCCGTGCTCTCTACATCTCTCGCTCTTGAAGATTCATCCCCTGTGGGGCTTTATCTATCACCCCTGCAAAGAATGCCTAGGTCTGTTTTGACAACTCTGGCGTCTCCCAAGCTCCTCCTGGTCTCTGTAAGAACATAGGCAAGTGCCTTCTTGGAGCTCCTGCCACGGGGCTGCCTCTAAACTCTGCAGTTCTTATCTCTGTTTGCCTCTACCTCCCACTGTAGGGTCCTAAGGAAAAGGATGAGGTCTTATTCTTCTCCGAGCCCTAAGTGTCTTGGACATCCATACTCCCCACATTGTGTTTAACTGCCTGATTTTCCTGCTTCTACTCAACTGTTGTGTCCCAAACCATCATATCGCCATTGCCAGTGGGCTCCTCATCCCCTCTCCTATCAGACTTCTGTCCTCACAGTCCTGCCAACTCTGTCACCTTTGACCTTTGGCACCTGCCTCTGCTTCAGGCACTGAATCCTCATTTCTTCCAAGTGCCCCTTGCCTCTCGGGTGTCCATTATGTTCCCCAGGCCTGACTCCCATTCCATTCTATGTGCATCATGGTCATTTTACACCACACAAGGACACAGCTAGAAGGCAACATCTACAAACCAGGAAGCCCTCAGCAGACATTGAATCTACCATCACCTTGATCTTGGACTTCTCGGCCTCCAAAACTATGGAAAATAAATGTCTGTTGCTGACGAGTTGTGATATTTTGTTATAATAGCCCCAGCAGAATAATGCATTGCAACTTAATCCATTGCCTTTATCTTATTACAGCCCTATCAACATCCTTCAGTGGCCTGTGACCCCAAGATAATATCTAAATGTTGAGTTTTATGAGTTAGAATCCTTTCAACTAAAAATAGAAACCCAACTTGCATTGGTTTAAACAAAAAAACCTGGGGTTCATGTAAGAGGAATCCAGAAGTAGGATCAGATGGCTCGGGGAGATTAAAATCTAGTTTTTCTCCCCATCTCTCCGGCATTGGCCTCATGCAAAGGCTGGTCTCTCTCATGATTCAAGTTGCCCAACAGTGGTATCAGAACTGTGTGCTACCTCAGTAGGTCCCCTTGGGAGACTTAGCCCGTGTGTGATTTCAAGGGTAAAGGAAAACTTTTCCAGAACATTCAGTAAGCCTTTCCTTTTATCCCTTTATCAGGCTAAAGTTGCTGTGTATCCTGAGTTGACTGCAGTTCTTTTCCCTATCATCTTATGCCATGACCCAGATTGAAGGAACAACTCTTATCTAGGACATTGCCAGGACCACACCTGGGCTCACTTTCATCGCCCAAAGTATGTCCCATGGCAAGTCTGGAATCAGTGGAGTCAAAGAATCAATGGGGCCCAGAGAGAAAGGCAGAAAGGATTAGGAATACTCATAGCTCTACGGCAATTTCTCCAGCCTAAGTTGAGGTCATGTGCCTGTTCCTGAGCTTGCTATCTGCCATGGGTGGATAATATCCTTACACACAACTGGCACACCTCTTAAGCTAGGGTCCAGTCCCCAAGAAGGTTTTCTGTCACCTACTTGGAAAAAGCAAGTTGAGGACTTAACCACAGCATACAGTATAGTGGGCAAAGTCCTTCATGTTCTTTTGCCAACCCAAAGACCTGTCTCATCTCTCACCGCTGTCCAACTCACCATGAGTGCTGTCTTCTGCAGACAACCTTGACATTTGCTGGTGGCAGCTCCCCCAGGCCGGCCACTCCACTTCTGTCTAGGACGCTCTCCCCTGCATCCACCAATGTCACATCTCCTCTAACCTCAAACACCACTTGCTCACATAGACTCATAAAATTTGATATACACAAGGACCTCAAAAATAACTAACTTCAGCATTTCCTGGAGGGAAAACACACCAATCTAAAGACAATTTGGATCACCCCCCCCCAGAAAAAAGTGGTAGATAAAGTAGGTCAGACACTTTTGATGTGTTACAGTCTCTTAGTTATTAATAATGTTCATTAGCATACTAACATTTCTAAGATGTTTTTAAGAAATTAACAATTACAATAAATGAACACATTATACAATATAAATATACCAAATAAATGAAATTGAGAAATGAATTTCTCAATAATTGAGAGATTAAACTTTTCTTTAAATTGGCACTTCGCAAACGTATCTGTCACTTACTAATGTCCTATACAACTAGTAAGTATTCCTTGTTCCTCACTTTAGAAAATGCTGATGTGGGCAGAACCCTTCATTTCATAAATTACACTAGACCTCTCTACATCTAGGACGTTGCCAGGACCAGAGAGGTCTAGTGAGTTGCCAGGTCTAGAGATCCAGAGAGGTCTAGTGAGTTGTGTCAAGCCACACAGCAACTGGGGTGGAATGGAAGAGATCCAGGCTTAGAAGTAAGACAGAGTTTGATTTTCTGTCTTTTAACTGGGTATTTTAAGGTAGGTAACCACAAAACATCTGGAATATGAATATCCTAGTGTGATTGAGAATCTTAATAAGATCAGTGTTGTTATGAGGATTAAATGAGATAACATGTGAAAGCATTTTTATTTAATTTAAAATATCATACAAATGTGCTTACTGTATTTACATTTGCAGAGTTACAGCTAAAACTTAACTCTCCAGGTTCCTAGTTCAAGGCTCACTGTCCTACTACACCATCCCGGCTCCCAGTCCCTATGATTCCCAGTCCCTATGAATTAAGTGTCACTTAATTCTTTTGCTACCTTATTAATCATTTGGCCAGTTCAGGTCTGTGTGCCCGTGTTGTCAATAAGATTTTAAATTCTTTCAGGTTGTAAAATACATTCTCTGCTTCCAGTGTTTCTTCACGGCACCAAGCACAATGTTGTAAACATAAAATATTTGAAAAACACTCAAATTGCATTTTCTCCCAAAGCCAAGAAGAAAATGGTATTCAGTATAAAGAAAGTAAAATTTTTAGAAACGCACTAGTTTCTTAGTCACTACCTGAGTCCTAAAAAAGTAAAGACAGTTCAATGCCCTATCAGAGGTATATGCATGCAGAGGGAGTTTCAAAGAAAATGAGATAGATAATTTAAAAGTGTGACCCGGGAAAGGAAGGTTTAGGAATTGAGAGTTTCTTTAATTCTCATTATGAAAAATTCTAATTGTTTTGTAAGGACAAGTTCTTTCAATATTAAGGTTTTACACATAGATTCAAAATAATTTCTATAAATGAATATCGACACATATATGTTCATAAAAGACTACTGATGACAATTATGAATTCTGAGGAGACTGGTAAAAGTTGGCTTTATTATTCCTGTTTTTGAAAATGGGTAGACCATTCAGATTGTCCATAATTCTTGAACTTTTTTTAAAAGACAGAGTCTCACTGGGTCACCCTCGGTAGAGTGCCAAGGCATCAGAGCTCACAGCAACCTCCAGCTCTTGGGCATAGGTATTCTCTTCTGTCAGCCTCCCCAGTAGCTGGGACTATAGGCGCTCACCACAACGCCCAGCTGTTTTTTTTTTTTTTTTTTATCGTTGTTGTTGCAATTTGGTCGGGGCTGGGTTTGAACCCACCACCCTCTGTATATGGGGCCAGCGCTCTACTCACCAAGCCACAGGCACCTCCCACAATTCTTAAACTTAGGATTAAAGCATCAGTTCCCAAAATAAGTGGAAAATGATTCAAAATCTATAGAGAAAAGAATGCCTAATGCCAAAATCTCTTCAAGAGTCTATGATTAATACTTGAAGTAATTTATTGGCTTTACTATTAAAGGATTAAAATTTTACCTGCATATATCCCTCAGTAGACACTGATGGATAAAATTTTTTGATGCTGATTTTAAAAATTTATTCTACTTATTTGTGTAATATCTCCCTTTATGCAATTCATTAATATGCCCAGCTGAATGAATTCACAGATTGATGAATGACCTATTTCCCATGTCTTCTAACTAAAATTCCTGGAAATATCTAAGATGTGTACTTTTTTTTTTAGAGACAGTCTCATTTTGTCGCCCTCGGTAGAGTGCCATGGTGTCACAGGTCACAGCAATCTCCTGCTATTGGTCTTAGGTGATTCTCTTGCCTCAACCTCCCAAGTAGCTGGCACTACAGGTGCCTGCCACAACACCAGCTATTTTTTGTTGCAGTTGTCATTGTTTTAGCTGGCCTGGGCTGGGTTCTAACCCGCCAGCTTGGGTGTATGTGGCTGGTGCCGTAACCACTGTGCTATAGGCACTGAGCCTGCATTCTCTTGCCTCAGCCTCCCGAGTAGCAGAGACTATAGGCGCCTGCCACAATGTCTGGCTATTTTTTTTTTTCTTCTTTGCAGTTTTTGGCCGGGGCTGGGTTTGAACCCACCACCTCCGGTATATGGGGCCAGCGTCCTACTCCTTTGAGCCACAGGCACCACCCACACCCAGCTACTATTTTTTATTGCAGTTTGGCTGGGCCTGAACCCGCCACCCTAGGTATATGGGGCTGGCGCCCTACTCACTGTGCCACAGGTGCCACCCTAAGATGTGTAACTTTTGTCACCACTAGATTTAAAAGTTTAATTAGTCAAAATATAATTTAATCACAAGTCAGGATGAGCTAAGTTATGCAATAGAAATAAACATCTCTTCAGGAATGCAAAAAGACTTCCTACTTTTTACCTGCCATGCTACAACAATATTTTCAAGTATTGGTTAAACTGCAAATGCCCCAAAAGCCATTTAAATAAATCTCACATGTAAAAAAAAAGAAACAAACAAACAAAAAAAGAAACATCTCTTAAATCTCAGAAAGCAATAATTTTTTGCTCTCAGTCCATACCCACATGGGTGGTCAGGTGGCCCTGCCCATGGAAATCTCTCAGGAACTCAAGATGATGGAGGCTTCATTTGAACATGTGCTTCCACACGCCACATGGAAAGAACAAGCCCTCGTGACTTATATAGAGGCAATTAAATGCTCTACCCTCAGCAAAAATGCACATCACTGCCACTTCCATTCCATTGATGGAAAAGTAATCTAATCATGTCCGAGTAGCTCCTATCAAGATTAGTATTTTTTTTTAGATTGGCTCTTTCTGCCTAAACTCCAGTCCTGCACTGCCCAATATACATGAATCAGTAGCCGCACGTGACTAATCATCTCTTGATCTGTGCTAGTCTGAATTGCAATGTGCTGTAAGTACAAAATACACTTTAAATATCTAAGACTTAGTACAGATAGGAATATAAAATATTTCATTAATCATTCTTTAATAGTCATAACCCATTGAAATAATATTTTAGAAATATTGGGCTTCTGGCTTCTCTTCCTGACATGTGGCCCTGTGCTCAGGCACAGGCCAGCCACGCCCCTTTCCAGATGCTCAGCTGGCCACCTCCAAGAACCTTAGCATGTGGCCGTGACATTCTGTGCCCTGGAGTAGAAAAGAAAGATCCAGGCTACTTAGCAACGTGGGGGAAATTTTAATGAGATGATATTATAGGGAATTAAACAATTCCTCTCTCAATATATTTGTTTCATATTGCAATAGGAGAAATTCACTCCTTACAAGGATTCTACCTGGATATATTCTGGGCTAAAATTATATTAATATATACAAACCATTTGGAAGGGAGGGGAGACTCAATTTTTGAATCAATTGACTTCTTTTAACCTTTGTCCCCACATACTCTTCCATCAAGAAGCTTGTTGAGAGGGCACATTATAAATGAAATGCAAGGATTCCACCTGGTTTCAAGTTAATCAGCTAAAAATAATAGTACCTTTGGGAAATAAATTGATAGGGGGCAATGGGCCTGACTTAGAATATTAGGTAGGTGGAAAGATTTTACAGATGAAGAAACTGAGGCTCAGAAGACTCAAGTGTAGTGACTGATACGGATCACACAACTGTTGAGTGACCAGGCCTGGCCCAGACCCAGGACTCCTGCCCCTGCAGGATACAGAGTAAAGCTGGTGAAGTCAAAAGCAGGCTTTCCTCTGGGGTCAGAGGACACCTGTGCTGTCCTCAGGCCACCTGCTTATCTGGCTCTTCTGACAGCCTCCAAACACAGAAGGTGAAAATGGATTGGTTCAAGTAGTAGCCCACAGATTCCAAGCACCTTTTCAAATGAGCAAGTGACACGGTGCCAGGCAAGATCCAGCCTCCGCAAATGAATTAATTAGACTTTGGAAAAGAGCAAGCAGGCTTGCGGTGGTGTTTTATTACGCAGTTTTCTAAGTGGTAATTGAAAGAGAAGCACTTGATTTTAAATTCTCTCCCTGAGGTGTTAATCGTGGCAAGGAGGGGTTGGGGAGGAGGAGAACCCTCAGGTAAAATGAGCCATTCCCTCAGTCAGGACTTGGGTACAGGGCCTCTTGCTTTGGGAAAATAAAGGGGAAGGAGCAAGGTGAACGTAGCAGACTGGCTCTGGGAGCCCCCTCGCCAGTGCTGTGACAGAGAAATCTGAACTAAGCTGTCACGGAGATCTGCTTCCAAACTACAATGGAGCCAAAGGTTAATATGAATCAAATTTAAGAAAAACACTGAACTTGATGCTGGAGTTGCCTTCTGGGCGGCCGGCCACCTTTCCCAGTTCTCTTCCTTCTCTCCTTCTTTCCATCAAGAAAATTTACTCTTTGTCCAGCTGATCCATTCACTGCCATTCAACTTCCTTCAGATTTGCTAAACAGCTACAACACATCAGATATTACAATGAGATATTCTGTCCCCTTAGAAGACATTAGAAGGCCCAGCCGGGCACAGTGGCCCAGCCTGTAGTCCCAGCAACTCAGGGGGCTGAGGGAGGAGGATCACTTAGAGCCCAGGAGTTGGAGGCTGCAGTGAGATGTGACTGTACCACTGCACTCCAGCCTGGGCAACAGAGTGAGATCTAGTCTCTATAAATAAATTAATAAATTAAAAAATGCTTTTAAAAGGAGATGTAATAAGGAGAAGACAGGCATGTGTCATGAGCTTGAATAGATCCTTGGCCCCAGGGGTACAAGAAATGAGATATAGTAAAAAACCATGGATGTCAAAAGACTTATTCATACTGAAATTGGTCCATACAACAAAAGGAGACAAAGTTGAAAGGTATTAAGAAATCATCTGAGATGATTAATAAAGGGAGCTGTTCTGGGACATTTGGATTCAGTCGAGGGGCCAAACGTGGGGAATCTACAGGACCATGGATGGTCTTGATGCCCCAGTTCCCTGCACCTGAGTCCAGTCCTTTCACTAGTGCAGGTGTCCCTCTGAACACCTGGGATTTCAAATAGAGTAAGCCCAATGAGCATGTGGGTCCTGGAGATAGAAGACGCTTTGAATCATCCCTCCACCATGTGACCTTGGGCAAGTTATTTGCCCTTTTTGTGCCTCAGTTGTTCTTATCTGTAAAATAGGATGATAATACCAGCCACTTAGGTTTTTCACAAGGA
The DNA here is from genome assembly GCF_027406575.1 of Nycticebus coucang. Lineage (NCBI taxonomy): Eukaryota > Metazoa > Chordata > Mammalia > Primates > Lorisidae > Nycticebus > Nycticebus coucang. The sequence goes on along the minus strand of NC_069803.1, from coordinate 25,450,610 downwards.
AAGAAGTTGATACATGCACAGCACTCATGACGGATGCTGGCACAGGGGAGCCACCACCTGTGTTTGCACTGGCTGCAGGACCATACAACCTCCCAGATGAGAGGAGGATGAGGGAGAGGGACTCGCCGGCATCGCTAAGGTGTAGAACTAGGAAGACTGCAGGGGACACAGTAGGAGCAGGCCATGCGGACACACACTGTCCACACAGTAAGCCACTCGCCACTCAACCTCACCTTTATACAAGGGAAGGAGAAGCGGAGGGGAAGGAGCCTGGATCCAGTGCGTATTTAACACCAACGACACTGAGGGAAAAAAATCTAGAAATGACTACATTTATCTAAAAATAGATGAGTTGTTTGCTGTGGACTCAAGGGAGAACTTAAGGGCTCAGTCTAGCTCAATTGCAGAGAAAAAGGTTCTACTTTGCATAACTGAGTTTGTGGCTGCAGAATCCATCCCCATGAACTAGATTCAGGAAACTACCCACGACTTGCCCACAGCATTCCGGCTTTCTATTTGCAATGCCAGACTGCTCTCCAGCAGCCCTCTTTACCCATCACAAAAGGGTCCCCCAGCACCTCACCAGCCTAGGCTGCAATGGCCCCGCATAGCACATGGCAATGGTGGTTTTGAAGTCTCAGATGCTTCATGAATAAAATAGACTAGATTGAAACCCGGGAACCAGAATCTGCTGACCTTTCCTGAGGATTAGCTCCTCACCTGCCTTGCAGGGCTTTTGTGATTACATAAAAGAGGATATAGATGTAAGAGTTCCAGCAATGACAATGATTTCTTGCATTTTAAATAATAAAATGGTGCTCGTAAAAAAAAAAAAAAGTATGTTGTTGTGTTTGACTCCTTTGGTTCTGTGGTCTGACATGGTGACCCACCTGTATGCAAATGACGCATAGCTGTGCACATCTTAGGAAGGGAGTCAAGAAGTCCAGTTAGAAAGTTTTAACGAGACAGGTGTGCTGAAGGTAAGAACCACTTAGGAATGTTTTAAGCATCTTACTGTCCAGGGCTCTCCTCAATTATATCAGAATTTCTGGGAAGCTTCCCCAGCATCGGTAAATTTTTAAAACCCCGGGTAAGACCAACATGCTGACGAAGTTAGAACCCAGCACTATGGTTTAGATTCTTGCTTCTCAAAGTGTGGTCTATGGACAAGCAGCATCCCCTGGAGGGTGTGTAAAGGAAATCCACAATCGTGGGTGTTAACCCAGATCTCCCACATCAGAATGCACACTGGAACAAGATCCCCACCTCTCAGGTTTCTGGGGAGGATTCAAAGAGTCTGTGCACTGCAGAAATTCCCACCAGGGAAGCAGGAGCTCCACCCTTCCTGGGTGCATAAGCTTTGACGGTCTCTGTGCCTCAGTTTCCTCTCTGGTGAAACAGAAGGCTGGGCACTGTCCGCCCTGGCATCTGAGCAGTCTGAATAGCTGCACGTAGCCTTCCACCCGGCACAGGTCCTGATAGGCTGTGCTCCCTCTCCCGTCCCCAGCTGGGATCCCCAGAGTGTCCCCGCCAAGGAGTCCAACCCTGGAGAGACTGAATCTGGCAAGAGCTAAAAATTAATTCCCTTCAAATCAATAATTTGCAATTAAGCACAGAAGACACTAAAGCCAAGGGGGGTAGGCTTCTGAGACAGCTGAGCACTTCAAGCCTTTAGAACGGAGAGGGGGGTAAGCCCAACTGGCTCCAAGCACACAAATGAACATTCGGCTCCATTGTTTGCGAGGAAGCAAGCACAGGGACTTAAGTGGTACTTGAAGAGTGGGGAGAAAAAAATCCAGGGATTATATCAGCAGGACACAAAGCCAGGAGCTAATTTACTTTCCACCAGTTTCTCTGCTTAGACACTTCCTGTGGCTCAGAGACTCTCCCCATTCGCTGGGGTCCTCTTGCAGGCTTCAGAACAGGGCTTCCTAGTTTGCTGGCTGGAAGCAGCACCCAGCTCGTGAAGGAATTGGAAGCCTGCCTGGGTCTCCTCCCCACCCTCAGCAGCAAGTGTCAGACCAGCCTGGGTGAGCTCCAGGCGGGCAGTGCCAACCGGGAGCACAGATGCCACAGAAGCAGGCTGCTGGCTGGAGCCGGGCTTGAAAGATGGTTGACATTACACAGCGATACGGTGATCTGGGGCGCCGAGCCATCCCATAGGTCTCCAGAGATGTGCGGGAGATATGCAGAAATTCTTGAAACAAAACTGAAATGTGTTTAATTTTAGAAGTAAATGCATGCCACGCAGCCCCGGGGGTGGGGGAAGCAGAACTTCGGTATAATGAACTCCAGCCCGGGAAAGACAAGAAATTTGATGTACTAAGATTGTGAACCCAAACACAGCTCCTTTGAGTCCCCACCCCCACCAAAAAAAATCATAGTAAAATGAGAAAGGGAATAATATTTTCTTCTCCCGCAAGAGGTAACTAATGACTTAAGCTGGACTCCTTTCCAGGAAGAAGAAAGGGAAGGACACAGGGCCTACTGTGTGCCAGGGTGTGGGGGCTTACACCAGCGTCCCACCTGGCCCTCATGGTACCCCCTTAGGAGGGAAGCTTCAGAATCGCCTCATTTTATTTGAGAGGAAATTTCCCAGTACTGACTGCTCAAATCTAAAATACGAATTGAGCTCTAGGGAAGGTACCCACCTGAAACATGAAGGAAGGTACAAAGGACCATGGTTCTCCACATCCAGCCCCGTGTCTGAGCCAGCGAAGAAAGCAGATTCACAGAGCAAAAGGGTGACATAACCCAAGTGCTGCATAAGTAGAACAAAAAGGAAGGGGCGACGCCTGTGGCTCAAAGGAGTAGGGTGCCAGCCCCATAGGCCAGAGGTGGTGGGTTCAAACCCAGCCCTGGCCAAAAATGGCAAAAAAAAAAAAAAAAAAAAAAAAAGGAAGACCTGTAGAAATGTGAACAGAGAGGAATCAACCAAGACTTGAGCAGGCTGGAAGACACAGTATAATATGCTAGCATTGAGGGAAAACTTCAAAGAAAATATGGCTGCCATTAGACAGCTTATTGCAGCTCAATTTACAATCGCCAAAACGTGAAAACAACCTAAATGCCCACCAACCCAGGAATGGATTAACAAGCTGTGGTATACACATACCACGGAATACTATTCAGCCATTAAAAAGGACGGCGACATAATATCTTTTCTATTAACCTGGATGGAGATGGAATGCATTCTTCATAGTAAAGCAGCATAAGAATAGAGAAGCAAGAATCCAGTGTGCTCAATTCTAATATGAAGGCAGTAGATGAGCTAATACAAGGGCGGGGTGGAGTAGGGAATTGAGGGAACAGGGGGAGTGGGGGAGGGAGGAGGATGGCGGGTCACAGTGTATGGCACACCTCTTCCAGGCAGGACACAATTATAAGAGGGACTTTATCTAACAAATGCAATCAGTGTGTCCTAATTCATGTACCCTCAATGAATCCCAAACAATAAAAAAGGAAAGACGGGAGGCGGAGCAAGATGGCAGCCAAGTAACAGCTTCCTTGCATCTGGGCACCGTGAGTCTGGGGAGATAGGACTCCAGGCATCTCTGGCTGGTGGGATCTGCCTATCATCACTCCTGAGAGGATACAGGGAGTCAGTGAGAGACTTCTGGACCCCAAGAGGAGGACTAAAACAGTGGAAAACTGGCAAGTGGTCGCGTGTGTTCAATCCGCCTAAACCCACCCGCAACTGTAAGTTCAGTAGCAGCGAGACTGCAAACCAGAAAGGCCTTACCTGTGAACTGTTTTGGTGTCTTTGGACTTGGCACTCAGCTGAACTGCCTTGGGGAGAGCCTGAGCGGGAGTGCGGAGAACTTTGGCCTTTATCTAGGGCCCCAGTCTGAGCCGCTGAGCCAGACGGAGCTAATAGTGTTTGGCTCTGGGTCACAGGCAGACATTGTGAGCAATCTGCCCCGGCAAGCTCCGCCCTCAGGGTCGCAGAGCTGGAATTGGGTGGGAGCTGGTAACCCAGCGACCAAGTAGCCTAAGGGCAGGGTCTGAGCCGCCTTGCAGCCCTAACCCTCCGGGGCAGAGGGAGACCAGTTTTGACACACAGGGTAAGTGGATAGCCACTTCAGCAGTGATTCCAGCGACAAACACTTCCCTGAGAAAGCTTCTGCTCAGTAAGTGAACAAGTTCAAAGTGCCTTTTAAGTGGGCTGAAGAGAGATTTAGGGTGTCTACCTGCTGGGGTTTGAGAAACTAGCAGCCTCCAGTCGTATCAGAACTGTGATTAACATCTCATACCCCAGAAGACCACGTGTTGCCCAGACAATATTCAATAACATATACATACTGCTTTGTTTTTGGTTGTGTTTTTGTTTTTTTTTTGGTTTCGTTGTTTTTTTTTTGTTTATTTTGATGTTGTGGATTGTTTTGTTTTTTAAGTTCAACCTTTTCCATACAGATCCTTTTTCTTTCTCAATTTTTCTAGTTTAATTATAATTTCCCATTGCTGCCTATTTCAATAATTAGAACTTCATTTTTGTTAGTGTTTCTACCGCTATTATTTGGTTTTTCCAGCCAATTTTATCCCATAAAGTTTTCTGTTTGCTTGTTTTGGTTTGATTTATAGCATTTTTGTCTTTCCTCTCTACTTGGTGGAGGTGGGGTACTGTGTCTCATCAGGTTAGCAAAGAGCTGCTGACCTCAAGGGAACCACCCAACTGGGCACCCCCAGAAGGTGGTTTTTTTTTTTAAGGTTGTATCAAAGTACCCTACTGTACACCTATATTGCTCTGTCTCCCTCTTTCTGTGCCTCTCTTCTTTTTGTCAATATTCCTTTTACCCACCCCCTCTCCTTTCTCTATTTTTCTTTTTTTTTTTCTTATCACTCGGTCCTCCTTTCTTTCATCCCTTTTTTGCTCTTAAACCTTCTCACCCTTCTGGTCCTGTAACCCTTAGTCCACAGGCACGAGAACTTAAAGAGCAAGAGGAAGTGAAAGGAAAATTAGGGCAAGGAAACAGATAAAAGAAATCACTCATGAGGAAGAATCATCAGAAAACTCCAGGCAACATGAAGAACCAGTCCAGAACAACCCTGCCAAGGGACCATGAGGTAGCTACTGCAGAGGATTCCATCTATACAGAAATGTTAGGAATGACAGAAAGGGAATTTAGAATACACATGTTGAAAACAATGAAAGAAATGATGGAAACAATGAAGGAAACTGCTAATAAAGTGGAAAATAACCAAAAGGAAATCCAAAAACAGAATCAATTAAGAGATGAATGATAGGAAGAATATAAAAAGGATATAGCAGAGCTGAAGGAAATGAAACAGTCAATCAGGGAACTTAAAGATGCAATGGAAAGTATCACCAACAGGTTAGACTATGCAGAAAAAAGAATTTCAGAGGTAGAAGACAAAGTTCTTGTGATAACTCAGATAGTAAAAGAGGCAGAAAAGAAGAGAGAAAGCAGAACGTTCACTGTCAGAATTATGGGACTTTATGAAGCGTTCGAACATACAAGTTATAGGAATTCCAGAAGCGGAAGAAGAATGCCCCAGAGGAATGGAAGCCATACTAGAGAATATTATAAAAGAAAATTTCCCAAATATCACCAAAGATTCTGACACACTGCTTTCAGAGGGCTATCGGACCCCAGGTCGCCTCAACTCTAACCGAGCCTCTCCAAGACACATTGTGATGAACCTGTCCAAAGTCAAGACAAAAGAAAAGATTCTGCAAGCTGCCAGGAGTAAGCGCCAGTTGACCTACCGGGGCAAATCCATCAGAGTTACCGCAGACTTCTCTAATGAAACTTTCCAAGCAAGAAGACAATGGTCATCTACCTTTAATCTACTTAAACAGAACAATTTTCAGCCCAGAATTCTGTACCCTGCTAAGCTAAGCTTCAAAATTGACGGAGAAATCAAATCATTTATGGATATACAAACATTGAGGAAATTCGCCACAACAAGACCAGCTCTACAGGAAATACTTCAACCTGTTCTGCACACTGACCACCACAATGGATCAGCAGCGAAATAAGAACTCAGAAATTGAGGCCAGAACTAAACCTCCACACTGATGCAAAAGATAAAACTAAGCAATGGACTCTCACAAAATAAGACAAATAGAATACTACCACACTTATCAATTATCTCAATAAATGTTAATGGCTTGAATTCCCCACTGAAGAGACATAGATTGGTTGACTGGATTAAAAAACACAAGCCATCCATTTGCTGTCTGCAAGAAACACACCTGGCTTCAAAAGACAAATTAAAGCTCCGAGTCAAGGGTTGGAAGACAATTTTTCAGGCAAATGGAATTCAGAAGAAAAGAGGAGTTGCAATCTTATTTTCAGATACATGTGGATTTAAAGCAACTAAAGTCAAAAAAGACAAAGATGGTCACTTTATATTGGTCAAGGGAAAAATACAACAAGAAGACATTTCAATTCTAAATATCTATGCACCAAATTTAAATGCTCCCAGATTCTTGAAACAGACCTTACTCAGTCTGAGCAATATGATATCTGATAATACCATCATAACAGGGGACCTTAACACTCCTCTTACAGAGCTGGACAGATCCTCTAAACAGAAATTAAACAAGGATATAAGAGACTTAAATGAGACAATAGAACAACTGTGCTTGATAGACACATATAGAACACTCCATCCCAAAGATAAAGAATATACATTCTTCTCATCACCCCATGGAACATTCTCCAAAATTGATCATATCCTGGGACACAAAACAAATATCAACAGAATCAATCAACAGAATTTTACCTTGTATCTTCTCAGACCATAAGGCACTAAAGGTGGAACTCAACTCTAACAAAAATGCTTGACCCCACCCAAAGGCATGTAAACTAAACAATCTTCTGTTGAATAACAGATGGGTGAAGGAAGAAATAAAACAGGAAATCATTAACTTCCTTGAACATAATAACAATGAAGACACAAGCTACCAAAACCTGTGGGATACTGCAAAAGCAGTTTTGAGAGGAAAATTCATCGCTTTAGATGCCTACATTCGAAAAACAGAGAGAGAGAGCGCATCAACAATCTCACAAGAGATCTTATGGAATTGGAAAAAGAAGAACAATCTAAGCCTAAACTCAGTAGAAGAAAAGAAATATCCAAAATCAAATCAGAGATCAATGAAATTGAAAACAAAAGAATCATTTAGAAAATTAATGAAACAAGGAGTTGGTTTTTTGAAAAAATAAATAAAATAGATAAACCATTGGCCAGACTAACGAGGAATAGAAAAGCAAAATCTCTAGTAACCTCAATCAGAAATGATAAAGGGGAAATAACAACTGATCCCACAGAGATACAAGAGATCTTCTCTGAATACTACCAGAAACTCTATGCCCAGAAATTTGACAATGTGAAAGAAATGGATCAATATTTGGAATCACACCCTCTCCCTAGACTCAGCCAGGAAGAAATAGAGCTCCTGAACAGACCAATTTCAAGCACTGAGATCAAAGAAACAATAAAAAAGCTTCCAACCAAAAAATGCCCTGGTCCAGATGGCTTCACTCCAGAATTCTATCAAACCTTCAAGGAAGAGCTTATTCCTGTACTGCAGAAATTATTCCAAAAAACTGAGGAAGAAGGAATCTTCCCCAACACATTCTATGAAGCAAACATCACCCTGATACCAAAACCAGGAAAAGACCCAAACAAAAAGGAGAATTTCAGACCAATCTCACTCATGAATATAGATGGAAAAATTCTCAACAAAATCCTAGCCAATAGATTACAGCTTATCATCAAAAAAGTCATTCATCATGATCAAGTAGGCTTCATCCCAGGGATGCAAGGCTGGTTTAACATACGCAAGTCCATAAACGTTATCCACCATATTAACAGAGGCAAAAATAAAGATCACATGATCCTCTCAATAGATGCAGAAAAAGCATTTGATAACATCCAGCATCCTTTTCTAATTAGAACACTGAAGAGTATAGGCATAGGTGGCACATTTCTAAAACTGATTGAAGCTATCTATGACAAACCCACAGCCAATATTTTACTGAATGGAGTAAAACTGAAAGCTTTTCCTCTTAGAACTGGAACCAGACAAGGTTGTCCTCTGTCACCTTTACTATTCAACGTAGTGCTGGAAGTTCTAGCCAATACAATTAGGCAAGACAAGGAAATAAAGGGAATCCAAATGGGACAGAGGAGGTCAAACTCTCCCTCTTTGCTGACGACATGATCTTATACTTAGAGAACCCCAAAGACTCAACCACAAGACTCCTAGAAGTCATCAAAAATTACAGTAATGTTTCAGGATATAAAATCAATGTCCACAAGTCAATAGCCTTTGTGTACACCAGTAACAGTCAAGATGAGAAGCTAATTAAGGACACAACTTCCTTCACCATAGTCTCAAAGAAAATGAAATACCTAGGAATACACCTAACGAAGGAGGTGAAGGACCTCTATAAAGAAAACTATGAAACCCTCAGAAAGGAAATAGCAGAGGATATTAACAAATGGCAGAACATACCATGCTCATGGATGGGAAGAATCAACATTGTGAAAATGGCTATACTTCCCAAAGCAATCTACCTATTCAATGCCATTCCTATCAAAATACTAACATCGTACTTTCAAGATTTGGAAAAAAATGATTCTGCGTTTTGTATGGAACCGGAAAAAAACCCGTATAGCTAAGGCAGTTCTCTGTAACAAAAATAAAGCTGGGGGCATCAGCATACCAGATTTTAGTCTGTACTACAAAGCCATAGTGCTCAAGACAGCATGGTACTGGCACAAAAACAGAGACATAGACACTTGGAATCGAATTGAAAACCAAGAAATGAAACTAACATTTTACAACCACCTAATCTTTGATAAACCAACCAAGAACATACCTTGGGGGAAAGACTCCCTATTCAATAAATGGTGTTGGGAGAACTGGATGTCTACATGTAAAAGACTGAAACTGGACCCACACCTCTCCCCACTCACAAAAATTGATTCAAGATGGATAAAGGACTTAAACTTAAGGCATGAAACAATAAAAAGCCTCCAAGAAAGCATAGGAAAAACACTGGAAGATATTGGCCTGGGGAAAGACTTCATGAAGAAGACTGCCATGGCAATTGCAATAACAACAAAAATAAACAAATGGGACTTCATTAAACTGAAAAGCTTCTGTACAGCTTAACCAAAGCAAAGAGACAACCTACACAATGGGAAAGGATATTTGCATATTTTCAATCAGACAAAAGCTTGATAACTAGGATCTATAGAGAACTCAAATTAATCCACATGAAAAAAGCCAACAATCCCTTATATCAATGGGCAAGAGACATGAATAGAACTTTCTCTAAAGACGACAGACGAATGGCTAACAAACACATGAAAAAATGTTCATCATCTCTATATATTAGAGAAATGCAAATCAAAACAACCCTGAGATATCATCTAACCCCAGTGAGAATGGCCCACATCACAAAATCTCAAAACTGCAGATGCCGGCGTGGATGTGGAGAGAAGGGAACACTTTTACACTGCTGGTGGGACTGCAAACTAGTACAACCTTTCTGGAAGGAAGTATGGAGAAACCTCAAAGCACTCAAGCTAGACCTCCCATTTGATCCTGCAATCCCATTACTGGGCATCTACCCAGAAGGAAAGAAATCCTTTTATCATAAGGACACTTGTACTAGACTGTTTATGGCAGCTCAATTTACAATCGCCAAAATGTGGAAACAGCCTAAATGCCCACCAACCCAGGAATGGATTAACAAGCTGTGGTATATGTATACCATGGAATACTATTCAGCCATTAAAAAAAATGGAGACTTTACATCCTTCGTATTAACCTGGATGGACGTGGAAGACATTATTCTTAGTAAAGCATCACAAGAATGGAGAAGAATGAATCCTATGTACTCAATTTTGATATGAGGACAATTAATGACAATTATGGTTATGGGGGGGGAACAGAAAGAAGGAAGGAGGGAGGTGGGTGGGGCCTTGGTGTGTGTTACACTTTATGGGGGCAAGACATGATTGCAAGAGGGACTTTACCTAACAATTGCAATCAGTGTAACCTGGCTTATTGTACCCTCAATGAATCCCCAACAATAAAAAAAAAAAAAAAAAAAAAAAAAAAAAAAGGAAAGACAAGACGGCTGGATGAGCAAAGAGGAAGAGGACAGTTCCATGTGAGGAGGGCAGCCAGAATAAAGGCCTGGAAATGAAAGGGGGTAATCTGGATCTGTTACAACAATATGAAGACCATTCCTTATCGATTCCTCTTTGGGGCTATCGTGATAATCCAGAATGAAAAGCATTGGTACTATAAATTCATCGTTCAATTTTTAATGAGAAAGGGAATTCTAATCCTAAGGTGTAATCATAAGGAAATATAACTATTCAGTCATTCAACAATTGTTTGCTTGCCAGCCTCGGGCCAAGACCCCCAAGGCACATCCACTGGCTTGGTATGTTGTAAAGAGGCCAGACTCCTGCGAAGACTTGGCCGAGGTTCCAGTCTCCTAGTAAGTGGCCAGGAACTGTAGACCCAGATGCCCACCCAGCTAAGTACTTTAGATCACAGCTGTGTGCTGTACTGTTCTAAATGTACAACAGGGGTTATGGGGAAGGAAGGGTTCAGCCATCTTGTTCTCGACAACTGGAGTTAATTCCTGTTAATGTCCACGGAGCCCCATATGTGCTGACTCACCTTTACATACTGGCCAAACCCAAAGAGAAAAGAAGAAAGAAACACTTGAAAGTCATCAAAACATTTCAGGGTAGATGTTCACATCTCTATTCCCTGAGAGGGCAGAGAGAAGGCTGGTTAGGCGTTTTCTCTTATTCCTCCCTCCAGAGGAGACAAGACATTCCATCTCCAAGGAGAAGAAATTCTGGTCTGGACTGTTTGACACACTGCCACACTAGGAAAAAAAACTTTTTTCCCTGGGGGCCATGGTGCTTTATTAGGCCAAGCACATTAACTGCTGTGTGAGTTGTATTTAACTCATGCCAGTTTTGAGTCTGGGGCCTTGTGAAGCATATACAACTCACACCTCCTATTCTACTGGAGCATCTCATGGAACAAAGGTCACAGGGCACACGAGCATTGTTATCTTAGTGCCCATGTGGCAGGGGTGTGAGATACCCCAGGTTCAAGGTCTATTTGTCTTTTTTTCCTCTCATTTCCCTCCTCCACAATAGAGTGGGAAGAATCCCTGATCCACCATGAGCAGCTTCTGACTGGTTCACCCCCCAGTGGACACAGACTCTCTCCCTTTCTCTTGGGTCAGTGAGGTCTTCATGGGCCACACAGGGCAACACCCCTGAAGTACTTAAGTCTGTCTCCATGGCTCTTTCTGCTTTGATTCTGACTTGTTCCATTGCAGATATAAAATTTAAGACTTAGATTTGGGTGTTGAAAGGAAAATAGAGGAATTCACACAACTAATTTATAGTTGAGGCTGTTGCCTGCCTGATCCAGGAGATGGTGAAGGAGACACAGTTACTGGAGTCTGTGTCAGGGGTGGGGGCAAATGCTACACAGATGTTCTTCCACTGCCAAGCTTTACCTACCTTGTGCAGCTTCCCTCCTCTGAGTGAGACCTCTTGGGAAGGAGACCTTTCTAGACCAAGGCAGAATTTCAGTATTTCAGAGCAATCTAGCCAAACACAATGAAAACTACTTCCCAACACAACCCCTTAACCAGACAGTCTCCACAATGCTCAACAATCACCTGAAATAATCAACTCCCTGGGATACTAGGAAAACTGGAGTTTTGATGCAAATTCCTTCCTACCACTTCTCACCCGCCCCTTCTGTGACTGACACACACACGCATACACGCACAACCCAGCTCCACACAAATTAGATTGAGACATTTTCTGGAAAAACAATCCATAGTTCTGTTTCCATGGAAGCAATCGCAGGTCCCCAGTGGCAGCAAATGGCAGGCAGACGGCAGTAAGGGAGTGCTCGGTGCCGCTATGGGCCTCTCCCCCACCACCAAGTTGAGCAAATGCTTTGCAGGCAAGTGGGAGGCAGAGCTGAGCTTCACCAGGAAAACCAAACCTTCAGGGAGACCGTGAACCCCAGCTGTGCCCCCTCTTTTGGGGCAAATGTACATCTGGGCACTCTGGGCACAGCTCCAGCCAATCAGCCAGGCTTATCCTCCCACAGCTTCTCACAAAAGACTGCTCATTCAGAGCAGATGGTGGTGCTGAGATGAAGCCTAAACCAAGATGGAGGCCACCCACGGGGCTGGTGTGGTGAGAACATCACTGCTCTATACAAATGCCCTTGCCCCCCATCCTGTTTGCAAGATGCCCCTTGCTCCCTTTAGTTCTAAAGTGAGTATCTAGAAAAGTGGTCCATATTCTACTAAGGGGTCCACAAGACCACGCGAGGTCATACCTAAGTGAGCATTCTCTAAAAGTTTTAAGAGTTAACATATTTGCTGTAATGTGTATTAGAAAAAAATGTATACTTGCTTAGCATAAAACTAAGGTAGACATTTAAATGAAATGAGTTGATTTTAAGGGCTTATGAAGTAAATAATAGAGTAGGTATTACAGAGATAACAAATGTGAAAATTGTATGAATAAATCAAGTTTGGTGACTTAATAAGATTCCTATGTCTTCTTTTTGGACTGGTCAACCATCTAAGCAGTAGGGAAAAAATGATTGCGGTGACAGGGTACAACTTGGAGGCTCTGGGAAGCCAGGTGATGTTTCCCTTGGGGCCACCTAGGGGGTTCCCTTTGCCTCGCCAATGCTCAATATTTTGTTGAGGTTCTCAAGAGCAATATCAGATAGGATGCCCAGCCCTGTGAATTCTATTTAAGACTGACCGAAGTCCTATCCTTAATGGATTTTCCTGGCAAACAAGGCTGGACAATGCAGAAAGCCAGTTGCTCAAAGACCTCTTACTCTCCCCACTGAGAGACATAGTCCTGGAGCTAAGCAGCCAGCAATCTGGTCCTTTCTCCCCAGCTTCACCCTGGCTGTTCTCCATATCCAAGGCTCAAATGTAACTTCTAAAAAGGAGGCATCCTGGATTAGCATTGGCTGCCATACCAAAAGACCATGGACTGGTGCTTAAACAGCAGACATTCATTCTGTCACCGTTCTGATGGCTGGAAGGCTGAGCTCAGGATGCCAGGAGAGTTGGACTCCTAACATGGTGGAGAGATAGCCAGCCTTTTAGACCTCTTCTTATAAGGACACTAATCCCTTCCTGAAGGCCCCACCCTCATGACCTCATCTAAATCTAATTATCTCCCAAAGACACCACCTCCAAATACCATCACTTTGGGAGGATAGGACTTCAACAAAAGAATTTTGAGGAGATAAAACTCAATTCATAGCAACCACCTTCCTTGAATCTGAAGTTTCAGGTGAAAAAGTATAGAACAGGGCCATCGGGTCCCTGTTGTAAGGTACAGTCAGCCCTCCATATCCACAAGTTCCACCACCCAAGGATGCAAGCAACCTCAGGCAGAAAATATTTGGGGGAAAAAATAACAAATGACAATAAAAACTAATACAAATAAAAGCCAATATGAATATAACAATTTACATAGCATTGACATTATCTTAGGAATTGTAAGTAATCCAGGGAAGACAAACTGTGTGAGAGGACACGTGTAGGTTATATGCAAATACTACATCATTTTACATAAAGGTCTTGTGTATCCTCAGATTTTGGTCCAAGGGAGGTCCTAGCACTAAACCTCTAAAGATGCTAAGAGAAGACTGTGTTAACAAATTGATAAAAATTGTGACTTATTAAAACCTACCTGTGTTCATTACATCTCTATAAGGCAAGCATCATTAGTCCCACTTTATAGAACATCACCTTAAGACTCAAAGAGGTTGTCCAGGCACAGTGGCTCATGCCTATAATGCTAGCACTCTGGGAGGCTGGGGCAGGAAGATCCCTTGAGCTCAGGAATTCAAGCAAGCCTAAGACCCCTTCTCTACAAAAAAATACAAAAATTTAGCCAAGTGCTGTGGTGGGCGCCTGTAGTCCCAGCTACTCGGGAGGCTGAGGCAACAGGGTTGCTTGAGCCCAGGAGTTTGAGGTTGCTGTTTGAGCTAGGCTGAGGCTGTGGCACTTACCCAAGGCAGCAGAGTGAGACTCTGTCTCCAAAACACAACAAAAGACTCACAGAGGTTAAGTGATTTGGCTAATAGCACAGCCAGGACTCAAACTCAAGCCCATGTAACTCCCAATCTGCCTCAGCTGTCCCCGTTCATCATCTTCCTCAGACTCCACAGTGTCCTTTATGTGCCTTCACACCCCTCCCTACTTCCTCTGTGGGTGTAATCACGGGGGTCCCTGGAGAGCCCATCAATCTGAACCCCTGTAGAAGGCCATTTCCTCATAACACACCCGGAACATCTGTGAAAACAATTTCTCCTCAAGCCCACAACTGAACCTTATCATAAAAACTCACCATCCAATGGGGCCTTAAAGCGTCCTGATGGCATTTTAACTACTTGGTGACGTCTGTTTGTGAGTTACTCTGGGAAGAGGCTGGCCCCTTTCAGATGGAGCTAGCTCTGAGACACTGGGAGCCCCCCACCCCCACTGGGAAAATTTTTGTTGAACTTAACTGTATAGACCAGATCATGCTGCTATAACAATCCCCAAGAATTGCGCACTTAAGTTTATCTTTTCTCCAAAGTCTGCTCTGGGTTTAGGTGATTTTCCAGGTGGGTAAGCCTGGTGTTGACTTAACACTCTGGCAGCTTCTATCTTATGCCCTTCTTCCTAGGTAGCCCAGGCAATGCAAGAGAAAATGTGTGCATCAGCTCATGTCACATCATCCACAGAAAGTCACAGGGTCATGGCTAACCCAAGAGTGCAGTCCTCTGTGCTCCAGAAAAGACCCAAGACTCAGAAACACAGGGGACAGCACTGTCACTTACCCCAGCACACAGAGGCTTTCTTCTTACCCACAGGACACAGACGGTCAACAGGAAGACCCAAAGGCCAGAACACGGGACTAGGAGACAGGCGATGAGAGTTCGAGCCTCTTCTCAACCACTTCTTAGCGATGTGGCATCATGGAAGTCACCAAGCCTCATTGATTTGCTCATCAACAGAACAAGAAAAATACTGATTCTATCCACCCCCCAGCATTGCTGCAGAGGATAATATAAATTATTAGGCAAGGAATGCGAGTGTTTCTCAAAAACGTGTTGCTCTTTAGTCCTCTTTTCTCCTAGTATGGAAAGCAAAGAATGAAAACAGGAATGAAACAGACAAAACCATTTCCAGGTGTCCTGAGTTCATGCCCTAGTTCTCCCCTCTGCAGTGAAGTCATTGGATCTGAGCCTCAGTTTACCCATCTATCAAATGAATGACGATGGCCTTGTCTCACCCATAAGAAGTATTCAATACAATAGTACTGTATAAACTATACAATTCTCCACAAGTGGAAAGCATGACCCTCCCTTCCCTCCTGTACATAGTTCTCTTCCACTCTGCATACCATCCATTCCTTCAACTTCTCAGCAAACTCGAGTCTCCTGGCCTTCAGAAGACCCTTCTTCAGCCCAAACACAGACAACCTCATCTTTGCGGACCAAACTTGAAGACTATAAAAATGGCTGGTCTTACCATCTTCCATACATTTTTACTTAGCTTCTGCCCACATTATTAATGAAAAGTACCTTTGAAAGGTCACACAATCTCATCTTTAAGTTTTTATCTTGCTTTTCTTTGATCAGCTGTGACATTTGATGGCAGAGACCATCACCCCAACTAACTTGACCAATTCTCCAAGTCCTGCTGGTTATCTCTACAACCCTCTGTCTTGTTCTTTTACCCCTCAAACTTTTCTCATGCCCATTGAGAACGTTCCTCCCTACTGAACCCCGCTGATTCCACCTGCCATGAGCTCTATTCTCACAATACATCCCCGCACCATCTCTTCTCCATTCTCATGGCTCTTGCCCTGCCCAAGCCCCCAATGATCTCTGGTGTGGATCGTTTCCTTAGCTACCCAACCAGTCTTTCTTTGCTCAGCTACAAAACAGGAGTATAATACCTACCACCGGGGGTTGTTGTATGAAGAAAATTAATTTATGACTTTAAAGAAAGTAGTACTGCCAGGCACCTGGAACTTATTAAATCTAGTTTCTTTCCTTCTCCCCAGCTTAACACGCTGTCTCCATTCCTTCAAACTCAGCTCCAAATCTCTTTCCAGCCTCAGGTCGGGGCCCCTCATCTCACTTCCTCACTCCTGTGTTCCCCGACCATGTCCCCGCTACCACCTGCACGTCTTTGGAGTCCTGTCTGCTCCGCTAGTTTAGGTGTAAGCAGCCCTTTGCAAACTTTCTCCACCCCAGCACTCTCACCCCCCGGAATGAGCCATCCCTCCTTAGCTCTGCCTCCTGCTCTCAGTCCACACCTGAGCAGTGGAGCACCTCTCCCTGCTTATTAGAGTTCGCTAGGTGACTTGGGAAGTGCATCGGGCCACCACAAGGACAATTCACCAATTGAGAGGGCCGGGAAGAGAGAGAACAAGAACGGTAAGAAGGCCACAGCGCAGAGCAGGTGTCCTCAAACTGCGGCCCGCGGGGCTACACGCAGCCGTGTGATTGTATTTGTTTCTGTTTTGTTTTTTTACTTCAAAATAAGATATGTGCAGTGTGCATAGGAATTTGTTCATAGTTTTTTTTTTTTTTTGAACTATAGTCCGGCCCTCCAACAGTCTGAGGGACAGGGAACTGGCCCCCTGTTTAAAAAGTTTGAGGACGCCTGGTGTAGAGAAACTGAAGGGCATAAGGGAGTCATTTCTGCTGGAGGGCAAGGTCACCAGGGGAATGAAATGGAAAGCGGAAATGGCTAGGGAACAAGGGAGCCAGCAGGTGAAGGAAATGCCGCTCACCCCTGATTTGCAGTCTGCCGATGACATGATGTCACATACGACTTTTGCTGTTGATGATGGTTCTCCCCATATCTAGAGTTTACCAGTCCATGACTGTGCCTGTGATGTAGGCAGTGCTGGAGGGGCTGCTAACGCTAATTGAAGGGGGAGGTCTCAAGCCAAGGCTCCCAGATGGGGCAGATATGTGACCTGGGACTGCCTTAGCCTCCAAGCTCCGGTAAACCTAACACAGCATGGGATAAACAGGGAAGCATCATTTGGAAAAGGGTCAAGAGAGCAAGCCTAAGCAGAGGAATCGAGGGTTCACCAGGAAATATCGCTAGAGGAAGGGATTTTATGTCCGATTGTCAGGAATCAGGGGAGGCCTCCAGGGTGGTCACAACCAAGAATCAGCTAGTTGCAAGGAACAACACTTCCTTTAAAAGCTTGAAAATGTATTTAAAGAGTCTTCATAAAAGGATAGAGGAACAGGTCAGAGCTGGTGCCATGGAAGACCCAGGCTCTTCGCTGTCCCTTTCTGCTGGATTCACTCTCAGGCACCCCCCTTGGTTTAGGCAGGAGGCAGGGAAGGACAGAGGCCTCGCTTCTGTGATGGTTTATTGGCCACAATTGTAACCAGAACACAGTCATTCCTGGCTGCAGGAAATGTGGAAGGTTTGTCTGGAGCTTTCCAGACTGTCAAGTGCATAGTAGAAATCTACTCCAAAATGGCTAAAGCAAAAATGGAAAAACAGAGCATCAGATGGGTTCAAGAAAGTCCTCAACAGGTAGGTGGGGAGCAGTGGAGATAAGGGCCTGACTCCTCCCTCCCTCTTCCTTCCTTTGCCTCCCTGTTCTTTCTCACATCTCTCTGCTCATCTGCTCCCTCCTTCCCTAATAATTAAATGGTTTCATTTTTTGTGTTTATATTTCTTAGCTTGGGCCCAATAACTATTTTTAGTTCCATTTTTTTCCAAGGTTGGCCTTTTTCCCCCTTTCAAAGAGCTATCTCTTGGGTGGTTTTAAATCAATTCTATCATCTTTCTGTTTTAGAGTTTATTACCTTAGTCAAACACATTCATTCCGTTCTTCTGATTTCCCTGGGTTTTGTTATTGTTTTTCTAGCCTGTTATTTCCAATCTTCCTCTCAAGAAAATAAAAGGCACATGAAGTCTTGATGTTAGCCACCCCTCAGATGGGTCCCTTCAGTCCCATAGCAGAATCATTCTAAGAAAGCAGAGGATGGAGCAATTTGTAGAGAAGGCTCTTCATCAAAGTTCACATGTGCCTTTTATTTATTTACTTTGGCTTAATAGGTCGCTTTTTTTGATATCATGGTACACCCATTTCTCCTTCCAACATAAATGTTTTTATAAAAATATCACTCCTGATTTTCTCTGTGTACGTCCTTTAGCCTCAGAATGCCTTTCAAACAGAAAGGAAGAAAGATCACCTTAGTGAAGATGACATTTTCAGGCCGTACATAAGACAAAAGAGTTCTAGACTATCCCACAACAAATGATGGGAGAGCTTAATTGATCTACCCACTTACACAGCTCGTAAGTAACAGAGCTAAAAGATGGGCCCACCTTTAACTCCAGACCCCTTGTTCTTTGCACTATGACATATGTTTCCCAAACAATTTCAGTAAAGAACCAAGAAAACCATTTAAGAAAAGCCTCCCCAAAGTAGCAACATCTGAGGCCAATAAAACTTTTCAGTATGCTTATATTTAAAATGTCTGGCACCAGAAAGGTGAATATTTTATCTTCATGCAAATCCATTTCCAGCTATAGAAGTGGTATCTGTCTATAATAGCCATGCATTTTTCCATCTCTATCGACTTATTTTTCTTGATTTTCTGAGAAATGAGCTATGAGGGTGCTGTAGAAGCAGTTATTCGGAAATATTGCCTTTTCTTTGTTCTGGATGCTATTTAAACATTGGCAGGGAGCCTCATTAAAGATGAATCGTTAATTAGCAAGCAGCATTATAGCTAGAAGAGACAGCATGTGCTCCTGTGGCGAAAACAGATTTGCACAGAGGAGGGAAGGTTAGGTTCAGGAGTCTGGGAGGCGGGAGGTGGACAGAGAAATAAAAGACCGAAGACATAGCAAAGTCAAGTGTTTGGCAGTGTTCTCTAACCTGCTCCTGACCACAGGGCAGCCCACAAAGGCTAGAAGGGGTCGTGGGAAGCTCTGGTTATTAATAATCCTCTCTTCCTTCACTTTATGGTGAACGAGTATCCTGCAGCCTCAAATGACCTGAAGGCTTGGGCATTGACACCCCTTTGGCTTTGAAAATCAGCAACACCACTTAACAACAGCAAGGGCACCAAGAGGGAATGATTGTCAGAAAATCCTTCTTCCTGTGCTCCCCTCCAAATGCCTTCTCTAGCGTGGAGGTGGCAAGAGGTATGGGCAGCTTTATTTCTTTGAGTGTATTGCAATTCCTACATCATCTCTCCCATTCATGACAACTTCAGTTTGACTATGGGCATAGAAATAAAATAGGCGAGCCACTCCCGCGGGGCTGAACACTCCTATCCGTGATGTGAGCAGACACCCAGATGCTCTCTGAAGTGGAGACTCATCCTTCAAGCCATGTTTCTCTGGTGCGGGTCATTTCTCTGGGTCCTTTTATTTCTCCAAATTTGTGATGCCTTGAAATTTAGAGGCAAGAAAGGAGAATGGGGAACAGGTGGAGAAAGAAGAGATGGGAGGAACTTGAGTCTCTGCTGTGCCTGTCGGTTATGGTGCTAGGGGCAGTGACATAGTTATTCCTAACAGCAACTCCCAAAGAGAGTTTTAGTCCCATTTTACAGGTAAAGAAACTAAGGCTCAGAGAGAATAACTCACCCGAAGTTGCACAGCTGATAAATAGCACAGCTGGACCCCCAAACCACATCTATCTGATTCAGAAGCCTGTGTTCTCAATCTGCTAACTGCCATAGATACTCACAAATAGGATGAAAGAAAGGATTTGCATTTATGAGTCAGTAGCTGAAACTCAGGCTCCTAGAAGGCCTCACCTCCAGTTTGCTCTCCTCCACAGGGACCTGAAGAAATCCCCAGCTCCTTTAACTCTTTCCATCCCTGTTCCCGAGGTCTCTAGCTATTTGGACAAAAAGTACACAAGAGACAAGATCTGGATAGCCAGGGCCTCAAGAACAGCTTCATCCAGAGCTGATCTGCTCACAAAGGTCAAGTCCTTGCCTTGCTGAACTTCTGCGCTCCAGACCTCCAGCGCCTACCAGGCCCTGCCACGACTCGCTCCCTTCTCAAGCAGGCTTTCCTCTTGTATTTCTCCTCCAGAAGCCTGCACACTTGAAACACAGACAGAAATTATACTTACAAAAAGCCAGGCAGGTAAGCTACCACCAGCATCAGAGTAGAGACAACGGTGGACAAGGTCCCTGAACAACTTTCATTCGGTCCCACCGTCCAAATGAAAATCCTGATTCCTGATTTCCTCACCAGCATGCTCAGAGATGGTCCTGTTAATTATTCTCTTTTCAGGCTTAAGCACGAGCCCTGATCCATACACGGTTCTTAGTGCAGAATATCCAGAGCAGATACCAAGGGAAGTGTGAGCAAAGGTAGAGCCTTTACACAACTGTAAGTCCTTACCCTGGTGCCACTAATACAGTTCCTTTAAATTAGAAGTGCCAGGGACCTGATGGCCTCCACCCCACCCAGATCATACCAAAAGGCAATACACATGGGTGGAACGTCCAGGCAGACCCTGCATACCTGAAACCAGAAGGCCTCTAATAGACGTGACTCTGCTCGTGGCCTCGGATTCTTAGACTTCAGCCTTCTGCTTCTTATACCAAGGTCTTTCTTTTTGCAAACATCTGCCTGTCCAATGTCCTCTCTGTAGGTCACCCAGTACTTAGCTGCTTTCTTTGAGCTCCAGGTGCAGAGTAGCTTGGAGTCTACCTCCCCCAGAATGTGTTTCCCTGGGGAGTTACCAAATGATCCTTGGCCACCTCGTTTATTGGTTGTGATGTCCTCAGCCACAGACGTTTTATAAAGACATCTGCAAGGACGTCCCTGCTCTGAGCTGCTTGCCCCTTCCAACTCAGCGGCCTGGCTGTTATCATTCAAATTGTAAAGTGAAACAAACGTAATAGACTCCTCTGACCAGAGCTGCTAGAGTTGAGTGGAGTCTTAGCTCTGTCTTCACTAGCTATGAGACCTTAGCCAAGTTTACCTGTTTGAGTCTCAGTTGTTTTTTTCGTCTTTACAACAGGTAGAATCTGCAAAGTCCACAGAATATGAGTCTTGAATGACTGTTATACATGAACAAACCTGTCCATTTACACCTGCACACAGTAAATAATCAGTCAACTGGGGTGTCCTTCCCCAAAGCCTCCAGCAAAAATTGGCTGCCATTTCTACTGAACAGTGGACCAAATTAAATTGGTTTATTAGCCCAGTGAATTAAGCCACGTTGTTAAATCAGAATATCAACACAACCTGCAAACGATCAAAATGAATTTTTAACCCCAAGTGCAAACACCGCCCTTGCACTGCCCAGGCTGTCACCCTGGCCTGAACATCTCAAAAAAAGAAAAAGAAAAAAAAGAAAGCATCAGCAGCATTTTTGCAGGGGGGTGGGGAGGTGGTTATGGTTATGGAGTCAAAATAGGTAATTATTTGCCATAGCTTCTGTAGTATAGATACAGAAAATGAAATACTTTCCTTTTGAAATATTTCATTATTGATTTTCAATATTTCAATATTCGAAATATTAATTTCAAAAGGAAATTGTCTCCTTATTAATAATTTCCACTGTGTGTGGCATTCACTGGCTATTACTTTAAATTTTCTCAGCGCAACTAATGCTTGGTCTTTTCTCATTATGTTAAAATGCAACCAACTTATTTTCTGCCTGTAGGGAGGGGGGAAAAAAGCAGAAAAGTGGCAGGTGGCTGAGAAGAAGCACCTGTACATTCGTCTCCTCTCTTTAGAGATTTAATACTGCCTAATTCTCTAGCCCAGGGGCCGCCTTTATCAGGGAACGGGGGATAGGACAGGGGAGAGAAAGACCAGTTGGTGATTTAAATGCAAAGGCCAAAAGCAGGCCAGGGCCAGGCTCCCGCGCCAGCCGCCCGGTGTTCCAGCTCAGATGAAGAGTGTGTCTCGTCAACTGACGTCGGGTGACAAGCCTAAGCAGAGCGGCCTTCCGTTAGAGAGGCTGTTTCCTACCCTTCTGTACTTCTGCCTTCCCTGGACCTTCTCAGATCAGGTCATTAAAAAAAAAAAATTGTACCAAAAAATGTACTAGAAACTATCGATTTCTGTTGTGCTAAAGCCCCTGACATTCCTGCAGGATGAAGATATTGCTGTGGACCCTTTGAGCCTTCCCACGCTTCTCTTCTGCTTAGGAGGGTCTCTGAGGATGGTATTAAAGATATTGTAGTTCCCACTTTCTGACTGTGGGATATCAGCAGGGTCTCTCCTGTGTAAAGAATAATTATCAGCACTGCTGTTACCTCTAGTAAGTGTGTAATTACATGCTCGGTTTTGTGGGCTCTAGGCTGTGCAATTTTAAATTATACAATAATGTCAAGTTCTCCCTCCCTCTCTCCTTCTCTCCCTCTCTCACTTTATTTGAAAGGAGAGGTGGGTATTTTTTTTTTTTCTTTTGTTAAGAGACAGGAGGAGGAGAGAGTGAGAGAGCTTTTCCACCCATGCCAGCAGAATGACCACCCGGGTGGTAACCAGGGTGGTCAAAGACGCAGCCTCTTCATGCAGGGTTTCAACTTAGAGGGTGAGTCTCAACAAATCAGAATGTATTTTGCAGCAAATGGTGAAGCTAAAAGGAAAGGGATGCCTCCCACTGAAAAAAATGGTGGAGGTGGGAGGAAAGGGAGGGCTTGTGTGTGGGTGCAGGGTGGATGGCGAATCCCCAGCCACATGTCGTAGGGGCCTGTGGGGAGTGTCCTCTCATGGCTGATTCCCAGCCAAAAGTTAAAATGGCTGGAGCTCGCCTGAGCGTGAGGTTTAGAAGCCGATCAGTATCTGCTCTGGCTAAAGAAACTCACCTGGGAACGTTGAAAGACCCGCGCTGTGAGAAAGACTGGCCCCCACCCTAGGTGCGGCCTGCACCTGCTCACAGGCTGGCCAATCAGGGAGCACCGCGGATGCTCCACCCACATGAGAGCGGGTTGGCAGGTGCAGCCCCAGGCCCCCGAATTCCCACTGGCCTGGGGTCTCCTGCTTACTGCCCAGCTGAAGCCCAGTTCTCTCTCTCTGCTTCCCTTCCCAGAGCTGTAGGCACTGGGGGCGGGGGTTAGAAGGTGGTAACCTGGGCCCTCCTCCTGATCTTACTTTATCCAGCAGACCTTTTAACAACCACTACCACCCTGCACCCTCCTTTCCCTCCGACGCCCCTGAAGAAGCTGCCTACAATTTTACACCCTGCCCACCCCCCAAACTATCCCCACCACTGGGGTCTCACACATGGCGTCCCCTGCCCCTGCCAGTTTCCCACAGCGCCCCCTTATTTCCTTTGCAGCTGCCATTTTGCATCTACAAATGTTGAACATCCTGGGTATTCAATAAATATTTGTTGAGAACATGCAACCAGGAGAACGACGTCAGAGAAGTTGAGTGGCTTGCCAGGGTCACAGAGCTGCCTAGGGGCTCACCCACACTAACTCAGGCCCCCCACTCTTCATGACCTAGTCCCAGTTTACTATTCTGCTTCTGAGAACTCCAAGATTGGAAAGGGCCAATAATTTCATTCAAATGAGAGTTGAGCTGATATAGGAGATGCCGTGCACATGTTACATACTGATAGCAATAACGATAGCTTGCATTTATTGAATTAAATGTTTTTTGAATTAGCTCATGCGTTTCATTTGATCCTCACAGTCATCGTTGAAAGCAGGGAATCATCCCCATAGAGATGAGAAAACTAAGGCACAAAGAGCAAGGGTAACTTACACTGCTCCTGGATAGAGCCAAGATTTGGACTCAGATTTGCCTGACCACGAAGCCTATAGGTTGAATGTCTCAGCTGAGGGCTTCTCATAGAATACACCAATCAATATGTTGGGTGGATGCATAAGAATGAGCCCATGGTCTTCAGCAAACATTTCTCTTGTCTGTCTTGTTCCTTTCCATCTTGCGAAGAATAATTCACCACTTCTCTCCTGCTCAGGCCCAGATTGATTTTGGGTTGGGGGCAGTTGGAGTGCATGGCCCTAAATCCTTTCTGAAACTGACAAGGAATCAGTCAGCAAGCCTAACCCGGGCTGGGCTGCCCTGTCTGAAGGCACAGCTGCCACCAGCTCTCAACAGGCTTCCGGCTCACAGTCCATCTATAAAGCTTCCTCAGTCTGAAACTAGACAACTGTGCAGAGAGATTGCCAACCCAAACAGATCAGGTCGGGTTGAGTTTCTGAATCTAATCATCACGTTCTCTAGTTCTTTTAGTGCCCAGAGTTTCTGAGGAATGTGCTAAAAGTAGGCAACTCGCTGGGCAAGTATCACTTTAAAACTGTAAATAACAACCTCTTGCATTTAAATAGATGTTTTCGTTTTATAGTGTTGTCTTTCACATTTATTATCCTCGCTGATGTTGAATTGACTGCAGAGAGGAGGTGGCAGCCATTTTTATTCACCTCTCCTCGGCCCAACCATTGTCTTTTGCAGAGAAAAGGAAGATCAAATGAGATTTAGTTACTTGGTGGTCCAAATCTAGAAAGGAAGGTCATGTTAGTGGAAGATATATCATTGACCATAACAGACTCTTCTTTCAGAGAATCTCAGTCTAGGCCTTTGTGGATCACACATGGGGAAACTCCGCCTTGGGGGCAATGGGTGACGCGACTGTCCCCAGCAGAACACGGGGAGCCACCTAGTCCCTGACATACAGGGAGGCATTCAAGTGTGGGTCCCAGTTATTCCTCGTCTGCCAAAAAAAAAAAAAAAAAAAAAAAAAAAAAAAAAAAGATCAAGAAAGCCTGCTTAGGAGTGAATTTCAGCAAAAATATATTTGTGAGTCTGGTCACTCCAATATGGATTTGTATCAGTCTCTTAACAGTATCTTACCAAAAGCCCAGAGGAAAACAAGAGAAAACTAAAAGACAATTCAAGTCCCCAGTTGCATGCACAGCAGGACCAGTGCACAACCCCCTCTCCCCCCATGCACATCATGACAGAACATACACGTTTTACTTCCAGCACATTCAGTTATTAATAACAATGGTTCTAGCGTCAAATTCCTCATATTCTGGTACAGAGAACTAGAGTAAATTCGAGCCTACAGGCTCTTGGAATCTGAGTAAGGACAGACTTCAAAAAGCTGTTCTCCCTATTCCACCGGGCCAGCGCTTACTGAGGGGTGTCCTGGGGAGCATTGGTTCTGTGAAATTCTACTGGGAAAAATAAAAGCTTTGTGATAAGATTGGGGAAGTTGATTTTTTTTCCCCCAATTCGTTTTTTTATTCGATAAATGTTTATCAGCCTCCTACTATGCGCCAGGGCCCATTCTGGGTAGTCGGCCACTGAGAATAAGATAAAGGCCCTGTCTGCACGGAGCTCCCACGGCAAACCGCCTTTGTGCAGCCTCTCCAAGGGCCTGAGAAATCCAGCCACAGGGAAATGTGCCCGACTTGGTGTGACCCGACGCTGCTCCATTTTTTTACTTAACGTTCTGCAGACCCAATGCTGCTCCATTTTTTTACTTAACGTGCTGCAGACACCAACTTTTCTGGAGAAAAGTTGTCCTAGACCCCATCTTTACTGTCACACTTGGTGCTCCAAGGGCAAGGCCATTTTTGCCTCTAGACCTAAGTTGCTGCTAGTACAGCTTGGGGGATGAGAGAGAGAGACAGTAGGGAGGAAAGTGATAGGAGAAAATCTCCCCCATCCCCTTCTACTTCTAATCCCATTGTTGCTGTGTGAGGCAGCCAGGGCCTTCGCCGTCCCTTCCTTCCTGGGCACCCTTTTGTTGGCTCCTGGTCCCTAAGCCCCATTTCTTCCATTAGCAAACTCCTCCCCCGTGCCCCGAGCCCTGCTCTGTCTGGCTTGCCTTTACTTTGATCTGCTTCTAGCTTCCTGCCTTCTCCCTGGGACTTGATGTTGACCTCTGGGGCCCCATCCAGAGTGCAGTTCAAGTTTCTCTGTTACCATCCCTGTGGGTGTAGTTCAAGCCTATCTCCTCACTCTAAGGCCCCTGGGCCTCAGTGGTGCAGAAGAGAAACCCCAGTATGGCCCACCCCCCGCCGAGGGCACCCCATAGTGTGGCGCCATAATGCAGCTTTAGATGACTTGCATGTAGCTACCAACTCAAACTTGAACTCTCACTTTCCCCCGTTGTGGCTTCTCTTCCACTGGTGAGGGAAGAGCTCAAACATCAGCCTCAAGCTCACCTTCCAGCGTTCCACAGTGGGAGGCACAGCTGGAGAGGGGCTCCCAGCCTTTGTCCACACCCCTTCCCTTGGCCTAACAACATTTCCACTTACAGGTGACACAACCACAGCCACAGAGCTGCCACCTGCGCCCAGAGCCCAGCATACCCTGGTCTCAGCAGTAGCTGCAACCCTGACTCCTTCCCTACAGACCCTCCTGTCCTACAGATTCACATTTATCTGGAGTTTCACAAGGTACAGCGGGCTTTCTGGGGCTCATATCTAGTGGCAGCGGGCATATCTTCTGCCCCAGCCCCTTTTCTGATGTGCCACAATCTGAGCAAGATGCTTGTGCACATAAACACCACTTACTCCTGATAACACCCCTGCAAAGTGGGTATTGCTAACCCCAGTAGGAAACTGAAGACATCTGCTGGAAGGCACACAGCGGGTTAGGGAAGGAATTGCCATTCAAGCCAGACCTGTGACTTCAAATGCCATGCTCACTCCCTGACACTAAGCTGCGGGGACCTAGACCACTGCCCACGATCACAGATGCCATCCCCACATTCCCTATTTCTAAGCTAATTCTGAACAGAGGAGCTACTGTCTGTTGATCATGAGAGACCTCCCAGCTGGCAGAATGACGTCCCGGGAGAAAGCCAGGGGAGTCCCACTGACTTCTGCATTTAAAGTGGGATGAGATAAAGCTTCCAGAAACATTACGAAGGAACAAATCTGTAATAGGGAAAGAAACAACCAACCAAATGGTCTTTCCAAACTCACATGTCTGTCATTAAGGGTCTCCTGGGAAAAAGAGCAGAGAAGCAGGGCAGATTTAGGAAAAGGTTGGTCTACTTTTTACTTCAATACAGGAGTTATCAGGTTCTAAGTCATTGGAGAGTGACCGACTCCCCACTGCGCTGCCCCCACCATGCGCCAATTTATGAGAAGAAATTTGCAAACCCAGAGAATGGAAAGGGCGTTAGCTCCCAGGTTTACAGTCTCAAATGAGGTCCACTGTGGTATAAGGAGTCAAGAATTTGTAAACCTTAGTATGTGTTAATATTAACAATATTTTTTCCTGCAAATTAGAGAAAACTCAAAATTCTCCACCGTTCTTACTCTAAACGTGCTTCCAGAGTAGGACAGACAGGAGGGAAGGTCAAGGACGAGGAAACACCCACAGCCTTGCCCATGGCAAGGTGCTGGGATGTGACTATATCATTTCTATCCAGATGTGAGAATATTTAAGACTACAAATTTTTTTTTTTTTGAGATATTAGAGTGGGTAGGGTACAGTGGTATCATCACAGCTCACAGCAACCTCAAAACTCCAGGGCTCAGACGATCCTCTTGCCTCGGCATCCTGAGTAGCTGGGACTACAGGCACCCGCCACAAAACATGGCTAGTTTTTCTATTTTTATTTTTTTTAATTTCAGGTGAATTTGGGGGTACAAAGAATTCGGTTACAATGTTTCCATATGAAAAACGCTGAAACTGGACCCACACATTTCACCACTTATAAAAATGGACTCCAGATGGATAAAAGATTTAGATCTAGTTTTTCTATTTTTAGTAGAGACAGAGTCTCACTCTTGCACCAGCTGGTCTTGAACCCCTGAGCTCAAGGGATCCACCTACCTCTGCTTCCCCGAGGGCTGGGATTACAGGCGCGAGCCACTGTGCCCGGCCAAGACTATAGATTCTTAAAACTCCCTCTCTCCCAAATACCTACGAGCAGACTATCTTTAGTTATCCAAGATTGAATAGAGTTTATTTTTTTTTTAGTGCAACATATTAATAAATAAATAAAAACCAAGCATAAGAGTTTCCATCTATGGCCAAGTAACATAAAGGTAATAATTTAGACACATTTCCTACATGGATTCCCTGGATAACTTTGAGCAAGTCATTTAATACCCCTCATGGTAGTAATTTCACGTACAAGATTTGGATAATTTACTCTCCTGGTTCGGAATGGTTATGGAAAGGAGTGTCCTGATACTCAGATACAAAGTAATAAAAGGTGGTGTTACCAAACATCTATGCTGTGCTAGATGCAGAGCACACATCCACACAACCGCAAGACAGGGCTGCTACCCCATTTCACGGACAGGAATTAAGACGTAAAGGGGTGACCTCTGCAGAAGGACTTTGACAGGTAGAAGGAGTTGCAATCAAAATAAGACCTTTAAAAATTATTAACATTACTAACACTGTCCACTATACCTGTTTAAAATATATAAAATGAAACATAGTTTTAAAATACAAATTAAACCAGTCTGAGGAACCAGGAAAACACAGGGAGCGCTCTGGTATTCCCTCCTTTAGTCTTGGCGCTAAGACGCAATAGCGAAAAAAAGACCCCAATCTCTGCTGCTCCGGAGCCTATATTCTCATGATAGACACAGCCAATGAACAAAGACATTGGTAAAAAGCAGAGTGCAGTCATCTCTCTGTATCAGTAGGGAATTGATTCCACAACCCCAAAGTTACCAAAATCTCCGAGGATGCTAAAGTGCCCAACATAAATGACACAGTATTTGCATATAACCTACACACTTTCTCCTGTATACCTCAAATTATCTCTAGATTACTTATAATATTGGTAGTTACTGTTACACAATATTTTTTTTCTTTTTTTTTTGCAGTTTTTGGCTGAGGCTGGGTTTGAACCCGCCACCTCCAGCACATGGGGCCAGCATCCTAGTCCTTTGAGCCACAGGCACCTCCCTACACTGTATTTTTTAAATTTGTTTTTCTCATTTTTTATTAATTCCACCACCACCCCACCGGGGTCTACGTCCCATTCTCAGTTGGTTGATTCCCCAGACGTAGAACTCATGAGTACAGACAGCCAACTGTATATCAGGTGGTGACAAAAGTGAAGGAAAAAAATGAAACCTGAGAGGGGAGTTACAAGTTGAGTCAGTGGTCAGGGAAGGTCTCACTATGTATGTGATGTGAGCAAAGGCCGGAAAGAGATGAGGGATGATCTATGCTGGTATTGGGAGTAGAACCTTCCAGAGAATGTGGCAGATCAAAGGATGAGGTCTGGGCCCATCTCAACTCATTTGATGTTCCTATGAAGCTGCTCCCCCACGGACACCGCGCTGCTGAGCCGTTCTAAGGATTCTGAGATTAATAACAGGAAGAAATCGATATGTCCACTAAACAGCTCTGACCATCCCTGGAAAGTCTAGCTCTTATTCTAGTATCTTGAATACACATATCAACAAATAACATTACACAGAGATGCTAATAACAATCTTTGCTCAAAAAAACCCTCAAATGCAAGAGACTCAGGTTGGAATCCCATCTCGCAGACCCATGCAAGAAATAGACATTGCATAAGAAACAGAAACTGCTAAATTTTTCCTGCAGCTCTCCTACTTTTACTAAACCGAATGGAAGTGTTCCCTTGGGGCCCACAAAGCCACCCCATTGAGATTCTGTTGCCAAGCAGAATAACCTGCTTTCAAGCCCAAAGCAGGGTTTTTTTGTTTTAGTCCTCAAATGCAAGCCCAGCCCCTATGCAGCCTGGGTGTCCCGCTGATGGCAGGGCCGCTGTCCCTGCCCAGCCTCTCCCCTCCACCACCCCTGCCCCCACTCCTTGATTAGGTATGCATTTCAGATTTTGAATAGATCTCCTTGTCTGGCGTTAATTGACAGTGAAAGCCCAGTTTTCAAAGCCAAGGTACAAGCACTGAAGGTAAGTGATCAGAGGACTGCCCTTGTAATAAATCACTGCAACGCGGGTCACTGTTTGGAGTGTGAATGCGGTGTTCAATAAAGAAACACACTCCACCTTTCAGCTTCAAGCCGACCCCAGCTAATTGACCTCATTGTAGTCCCTCCATTAATCATTCTGGCACATGGGGCAAGAGGCAGTTTCACTGCTTAGGTTTGCAGGGAGGAGGGGTCCAAGTCCGCGCGGGGGTGGGTAAGGGTTGAGGGGGCAGCTGTAACGTAAAAGGAAATCATAGACAATTCTCCCTTAATTAACTCATTGGATTTCCAGGTTGACCAGATACAGTACACTTTGCTAAAGGAATGTGGGGACTAATGCAGGGGCCTTTATTAACTTCTCTCCAGGACGAGGGAGTTTGGGTCTGGAACAAAAGCACATGTGAGCATCTGTAGCCCATCCAGAGAGAAGCGTTGCCAAAGGGGTGGGGGGGGGAGGGTGGGGGGGGG
The DNA here is from genome assembly GCF_027406575.1 of Nycticebus coucang. Taxonomy (NCBI): domain Eukaryota; kingdom Metazoa; phylum Chordata; class Mammalia; order Primates; family Lorisidae; genus Nycticebus; species Nycticebus coucang. Next base: position 25,420,194 of record NC_069803.1, on the reverse strand, counting down.
TTAATGCTACATAATCATTCAGTGTCATTGATCTCCTCAGACCCTGATTAATAAATTGCAGCAAAAGTCTTTTACGGCGGTGACTACAATTTTATTTCATCTATTAGAACCACGTCACAGCGCTCAGCAGCCGTGGGAACTAGCTTACCTTCACCTTAGCTTCTCCCTGCCAGCCCGCCCAAGATCCACATTATAGCTCTGTTGGTGTACCGCCATGCATCCATTTTTGGAGGTATTTTTATCAGATTCCTCCATCCTCCCAAGTGAACCCCAAGCTAACTGCAGAGAACAGAAACGGAACTTCAACCGAGGGATCAAATCCAACAGCAGCTCAAGGTCTGTTTTTTTCAACACAACTCAACAAATGTAATATGAGCACCTGTGACACACCAGGAACACACACAGCCCCCAGGGGACTTGGTCCTGGTCCTCGGGGAACTTAGAATCTGCATCGATTCCCTTTATATTTTCAAAATGCAAGATCTGCCTTTTTGTTCCAAACTGCTTTGAATCAGGCCTTTTGAAAAGGTCTTTTTCCCCATGATTAGTCACTATTATTCAGGCAAGAAGCAATAGTTTCACAGCTGACAGGGGTAAACGAAGCCCAGAGGTCTGGCAACTTTCATTTTAAGAGTGAACAAGAGGAGGGGAGGGGGCAAGTCCTCCTGCTCATCTCACAGCCTTGCTGCTGTCTTCCCTGAGTTTCATTAGTGTTAACGAACTTGTTTGATTTCAGAACGCCAGCCTAAAGGCGTCACTCTCCTCCCCCTCAGTGCTGAGATTCAGTCTTGCTGATCTCCAAATTAATTTGTGACCAAATACTTTAGGTCTGTGCCCTTCCTCCCTGACAAGCTCCTGGAGGGGGATTTCAGGGCAAGACTCCGGGACAAATTCAGATGGAGCCTAGAGGAAAGATGAAGTGAGCACCTTCAGATCCCACGTTTGGCATCGTGAGCGATTCAATTCCACTTCTGTATTTATGGCCTGGCTACTGTGTGGCCCTGTAATTCTGCCAGGCATTGGGTTTAGAAAGTTGATAAGATACCGTCACTGACCTCAAGAAGCTCATGGTTTCTCACCCATCCCACCAAACAGATCAAATCTCCTTGGTTCTGTTATCAACGACACAACCACACCTGAGTGTTAAGGCAGTTCATGGGAAAAATCATAGGTTTTGGAGTCACACAGCTGTAGATTGAATTCAAAGTCTATCTAGTCCCAGTCTGTGCAGGCTTGTCCACATTATTTAACCTCACCAAGGCCCCGTTATAGAAATTATTATATATTATATGCAAAGGGCTAGGTCTGTTCCACTGTGAATACTAAACTTCATATGAGAAAATTCTGATGCATTATTGCGAAGACTGATCACACGGGTTATACATAGTACACCAGACTTAAATAAAAGAAACCCATTCTAACACATCCTCTACTCCTTCTGAAAAACAAACCACTCTGTCAACGTTAGCACCAGAAACAACATTCTTCAACATTCAAGGGGAACCCTTTGGAGGCTGCTCTACCTCCATTCAAACTCTACCTTCTCTCTTACATCTATACCATTCATTTTTACATGTGGAATAATTCAAACCTAAAATGTCAGGCAGTGTCTAGAATTAAAGAGCGTTCTTGAACTTTTCACATAGGTCTGTTAGCCAAGGTTCTCCAGGAACACAAAACAAAACCAATAGGTTATACACAGACATGGAAGAGAATACTTACTATGAGACGTGGTTCATGTTATTGTTTAGGCTCTGTCCCATCATCTGCCCTCTGTGAGCTGAATGAACAGGAAAGCTGGTGTCATAATTCAGTCCAAGTTGGAAGGCCCAGAACAGAGGAACCAGCCTCAGAGGGCAGGAGGAGACGGCTGCTCTGCTTCAACAAGAGAAGAGAGGGAATTCACCTGTGGCCTCCCTCTTTGTTCTACCTGGGCCCCGTGGACTGGATGCAAAACACCTGCATTGATGAGGGTGGATCTTCACTCGATCAACTGCTAATCTCTGCTAGAAACACCCTCACAGAACACAGCCAGAAATAATGTTTAGCAGGTATCTGAGCATCCCATAGACAAGTTGACACATAAAATTAATCATCACAAGTAAACCAAAACTTAAAGAAGTTGAAAGAGTTGTTCAAGTTTGCGCAGCTGCTTAGAGTTCGTCAGAACTGAGGTTAAAGCTCAGATCTCCTGATAGCAAATCCAGTGATCTATTACACGAGGTTGGTTCTGCCAATTACATTCAGTTTCATCCCTTATTTTAAGCTGAAAATGAAAGTGTCCTCCAGTAGTTAAATGTGTTATCATCGGCTCCCTTACTAGTCTGTTTACTTCCCCCTTTAATTCAAATCTGCACATCCCTCCCCTGATTAAAACGCACAGAGATGAAATGGTATTAGACTTCCAGTTTGAAGTGGTAGCTGAATGAGGACGTCAGTCTCTTCCAACTTCCCTCTAAAATACCTACGAAGACCCTTAAATAATAACTACATCAAAAACTCACAAGCCAAAGAAAAGAAAATCTGCCAGAAAAAGTAATGCTAAAATCTAGAGGGAATCCTCAGAACCTACAGAGTTTTGTTAAATAAAATCAGCCTTGTTGTAGCTCCATGAATCTAAGTCTTTGCTTCATAAAAGATAGATCATTTAAAAAAGAGAAAGAGAAAAGGAGAGAGAGAGAGAAAGGGAAAAGTAAAGTAAGTCATCCACCATTGTCTCCTGCCTCAGAGACCCAGAAGTTGTAAGACTCAGAAACCTGGTGGTAGCTGGTCCCCCGTCAGGTGGTTATCTTTTAGTCAAGACAGAGTACCATGCCCCTCCGTCACACTCTCACCCAACATTTGTTTCACAACTATTCAGACATTGCAACCCTCAGAAAACATCTAGAAAGGAAATGTGGAGAAAAGTAGTAACATATCATATCCTAGGTCAAGTCCCCAAAAAAGGCTCCTCAGCTAGGAATGGTGGTTGGAACAAAGTGGCTGTGCAGGCCATCCGTTCTGAGCGCCATGGATCCAAGTGCAGAAGACAGAGGCTGTATAAAGCGGCTCTAGTTCATGGTTTCAAGACTAGCAAGTCTGGCAGGTGTAGCCACTCACGCCTATAATCCCAGCACTTTGGGAGGCTGAGGAAGGAGAATCACGGGAGGCCAGGAGTTTAACACCATCCTGGACAGCATAAGGAAACCCCCCTGCATCTGTTAAAAATACAGATTGATGTGGTGGCATGGGCCAGAGTCCCAGTTACTCAGGAAGCTGAGGAAGAAGGATTGCTTGAACCCAGGAGTTCAAGGCTGCAGTGAGCTATGATCACACCACAGCACCTCAGCCTGGAAAATAGACTAAGACTTTGTCTCTAAGAAAAAAAAAAAAAAAAAAAAATTAAAATTTTAAAACTTAAAAAAATTACTAGTAAATTCAACTTTTCCTTTTACATTAAACATTACTTAAACATTAATTTTTACTTCAACTTGTTAATATGATGTTTAAGATACAGGATACTGCATCCTCATTTATAACTGAATTATGTTTATAATTTCCCCTTTATAATATTTTTTCCAATTTTAATATCAGGTGTATCCAGATAAAGTACAATGATTTTGAAGTATTTCTTCTTTTTCTATTGTCTATAAGATTTGGCATGATCTGTTTTTTGAAATTATCTTTTTATTTATAAATATTAGTTGTCTATTCTTCGATGCTTTGGGAAAAAAAAGTTAATTGATGACTCCATACTGAACCTCAGAGTCAAAGCATTCTAAAATAGATATACTCTTATTTGACACTGTGAATGTTACTTTCTTTGCATTACTATTATTATTGCTTAATACTTCGTTGCAGCAATCATCTGATTTCTTTTCTGAATGTATTTGTCTTTGTTCATTCTTTGTGAGGTTTTTGTTTCTGGTCCCCATCTTAAACATTGCTATTGTTGTTAAATTTGGGGCCTTCTTAATTTTGTGACGGCAAAAAGTGGAAGCCTAATGAACACATGTATATGTGAAAGTAAAAAAAAATTAAAAAATTAAAAAATTACTAGCAAATTCATTAATGACTCAATGTATCAACTACACAAAGACAAACCATGTGATAACATCTCAAAAAGGATAATTAACATACATTCATAATTCCATACACATTCTTACGAAACTTATTAGTGAAATGAATAGAAAATACAAGTATAATTTGATTTCTTTTTAAAAATTGTGCATGCTTCAGGAAAATACATACTAAAATTTCCAAAGATACTGTCATGGATAACATGTGAACCCTTCAAATCTCTACTTTTACATCTTGCTCAAGAAATTCACATTAAAAACCAGAAAATCTCTCTGATAACAGCATCTAAGATCATACTTAAAGCAAAGGCATTCTTTTACAATCAAGAACCAAAACGTATTTAGCATTGCTGAGGAAATATTGGTCAATTAAATAAATCAAAAACACATCAATGAGAGGTAAAAATATAGAATAGAAAATTACACTTTTTTTTGCAGGCGATATTATCTAAAACATCCATGTAAATCAACCAGACAGTGAGTGAATATATTAAGTTTATCAACCTTTCCTTCACTTTAGAATCAGCTGCAAAGCTTTTAAGAACTATTGGTACCTGGGGCTCACCCCAGAAATTCTGATATAATTATTCTTAAGTGAGGCCAGGCTCGGTGAGTGATTTAAAAGCTCCCAGATGCCTCCAGTGTGCATCCAAGCTTGAGAACCACTGATAAAAACGTAAGAAATATACAAAATCCAATAGGTTTTTCATTATGCCAGCAAGAACCAATTACAAAATACGATGCAAAGAAAATCCTACAACAACAATATAAAACATTCATAATAGAGTTACTAGGTGACCCAGAAATTCTATTTTTGGCTACATACCCAAAATAAAGCAGAGTCTCAAAGAGATTTTCACACTTGTGCTCATAGCAGTATGTATCACTCACAATACCGAGAGTTGGAAGCAAACTAAACATCCATGGACAATTGGAAAAAGAAAATGTGCTGTGTATATATATAATGGAATATTATTCAGCAATTTTAAAAAAAGGAATTCTGATTCACACTACAGGTTCATCTACAACGTGGTTGAACCTTGAGGACATTCTGCTAAGTGGAATAAAGCACAAAAAGATAATGCTTTACAATTCCATGTACGTGAAGTATCTGGAATAGTCAAATTCAGAGAAATAGAAAAGTAGAATAGTGATTTCCAGGTGCTGGGGGAAAAGAAAGTGGGCAGTTGCTGTTTAATGAGTTCCGTGTTTTAATTTTGCAAGATGAAGAATTCTGGACATGGGTTGTACACTCATGTGAATGAAGTGAAAATGAACTGCAAAAAATGGTTGAAATGGTAACTTTTGTTACATGTATTAATATGGACGTATGTTATGTATATCAAAAAAGTTTTAAAGTCGTTCAAAAGAAGAAAAATGCTCATGATAAATTTTACAAGACAGGTCATAGGAAGAACTTGAAATCGTCATTGAATTACGTAAGAGAAAAATGCTTGAATGGAAAGACAAACTATGCTTCTTCCTAACAGAGCTGAATAGCATAAAGATGCAAATTAACTTAAAACTAATAGGTAAGTGTGATTCATCTCAATCAAACCTCCAGCAGGGGCTTGGTACCTGTAATAGTGGTTACGGTGCCAGCCACATGCACTGAGATTAGCGGGATTGAGCCCGGCCTGGGCCAGCTAAACAAAGACAACCACAACAAGAAAACAGCCGGGCATTGTGGCGGGCACCTGTAGTCCCAGCTACTTGGGAGGCTGAGGCAAGAGAATTGCTTAATCCCAAGAGTTGGAGGTTGCTGTGAGCTGTGATGCCACAGCTCTATTGAGGGTAACATAGTGAGACTGTCTCAAAAATAAATAAATAAATAAAACCTTCAACATGATTCTTGTAGCTGAACAAAATAATTCCCTAGTTAGTTGAAAAGAATAAAGACCTGTCACTAGGCAAGAAAAAAACAGAATAAAATGGCTTGAATTTCCCAATATTAACATGTATTAGAAATATATGCTACTTAAAAGAATATGTCAATAGCACAGGGACTGACCGATCAGTGAAAAAGGAAGCTGCAGAACTCACCCCAAGTGCATAAAAATTCCTGATAAAAGTAGAGTAGGGACAAATTATTTAATAAGTTATGTTTAGACAAGTGGTTAACCATCTGGGAGAAAAATAAAGTGATGTATCTACCTTAGGCACCAAAATAAATTTCAGATGAGCTAAAATTTTTAATGTAAAAAAATGCAGTCATAAAAAAATACTAGAAAAAAAACAGATGGCTCTTTTAAGAGATGTCAGGACAACAAAGACCTTCCTTAGCATTCTCTGAAAAACCACAGAAAACAAAGATAAAGCAGGAAGTTTGAAAATGATTCCTCAAGGCTGAGAATGATTGGGGAGTGGAGGGAGGAAACTCAAGGATATAGACCTCCAAGCTAGGGTTGGCCTCATACTATGACTCCTGCACATACCAGGGACCCCAAAAAGGCTGTACTTTCAGCAAAAACAGAACTTAAACTCCATTCAGCATCCCAGGGAAGAGAAAGCACCATCATCTGACTAGGTTTCTGGGGACAAGAACAAGAAAAATCTCTGAAAGACCAAAAAAAATAAAATAAAATATATATATATATGAATGAAAGAAGGTATAAACCCAAGTCTAAGCCATATGTAGGCATGGTGTACAAATTAGCACCTTTTTGGTAAAAGAAATCCCAAGCCAGTGATTTGTTAAAAAAAAAAAAAAAAAAAAAAAAAAAAACATCTATAACTCTCACAAGAATTTTTTTATAAAAATGCACACTATTGCTGAGCCTCCAGAGATATTACAAACCACAGGAGAAAATAATCTTCAATGAGCAATAGTCAAAGTTTTTAAAAAGTGGACAGATATCATCCACCAAAACAGTAGAAATTCTTGCAACTCAAAAATATAAACTATCTTTGAAATCGTCAAAATGATTAAAGGTGGCATAAGAACCACACTGAAGAAGAAGACATGAAAATAGAACAGATTTGAAAAAAGAGAACTTAAAGAAATAAATATAGTCAGTGGGGAAAAAAATCTCAAAGAATAAATTAAGCAGCAGTTCAGTCCTAGATAAATCGAGTATTAAAAGCTGGGTGTGGTGGGAAGAGAGCTGGGTGTGGTGGTTCAAATCTAAAATTCTAGCACTTTGAGAGGCGAAGGCAGGGGGAACACTTGAGGCCAGCAGTTCGAGATCAGCCTTAGCAACATAGCAAGACCTTGTCTCTCAAAAAAAAAAAAAAAAAAAAAAAAAAAAAAGAAAAATTTTTTTTAATTAGCCAGGTGTGGTGGCAAGCACCTGTGATTGTTGCTACTTGGGAGGTTGAGACGAGAGGATCACTTGAGCCCAGGAGTGTGAGGCTGTGGGGAGCCTTGACACCACTGGACTCTAACCCAAGCAACAAAATAAAACTGTCTCAAAAAAAAAATTGTTTTTGGAAGAGAGCTCTAAGGTAATTACCTATAATCAAGGATTTGGCAATTTCAAGAAATAGAAAATATATAAGAGTTGTTAAGAGGTATGGAGGAGAAAATGGGAAAGTCCAACACATTTCATAGGCATGCCAGAAAAAGACAACTGGGAGACAGGGAGGAGGCAACATTTAAAGGAAAATGGCTAAGAATTTCCCAGCATTCATTGATCCATGCCATGTAATTTGATCCTCTGCCATGCACCTTGCACTATTTTAGGTACTGGGGAGAAAGCAGTGTGTGGGGGGGGGGGGAAGACAAAACTACTTGCTTTCTTGGTATATATTTTCTAAAAGAGATATTTTTTAAGTGCAGTTTAATATGTATTACTAACTATATTGTTGCTGCAATCCCCAAATCTCAGTTTACAACAGTATTTGTTCTCCATGTCATATGAGGGTTGCAGGCTGCCCACCCACGGCTCTGCCACAGGTCACATCCACATGTTCCAGGACACACGAGTAGGCACTGATGGGTGTACCTCAATCAAGAAGCAAGAGGAATCAAGAAGGAAGGAGTGGGAGGCAAAAGCAATGGCGACCAACAACACCAGCTACAGACTGACTCCGGGTTATGCACGAGGTAAATTCTGTAGGTTTGTTCTACAATGAATTTGTATATAAGGTGAAACAAATATATTTGCCTATTACCTGTGCCTCCATTTGTAAATGCAAGTCAGACATCAGTTGGTTGTTTGTAACTCGAATGAATTACAGTTGAAACTAACATTTGTAAGTTAAACATTTGTAACTCGGAAGCTACCTAATATAATGTCTGTAAGAACTGAAACATCAGTAAAATGCTGGGAACCTCAAAAACGAGGTAAAGGAGGAGTAGCAGGCCTCAATACCAGGAAAGAAGGAGGGACGATTCAAGTTAAAGTGCTCTCCGAGTCCTAATTATTCTGAAGTTTGTAATAATAAACTCAGTATTTTCTTAAGTCATATATGCATGTTACAAATCCAAGGGTTGCTTGCTGGACCAATGGGATATCCACATGGAAAAGAATGAATCCAGACCCTGTCTTAGATCAGTGATTTTTCAACTGGTGTGCTGCAAAAATTTTTAAAGATCATTCATTAAATTATTGTCAAAAAAAGTTCAAAACAAAGTATATATATTTTTTACTTTTTTTGATCAACATAATTTAAGTGTGCCAAGGAAGTTTAACTATAGGTTCAAGTGTGCCATGAGATTAAAAAGGGTTGAAAAACGGGTGGCGCCTGTGGCTCAACAGAGTGGGGCGCCAGCCCCATATACCAGAGGTGGTGGGTTCAAACCCAGCCCTGGCCAAAAACTGCAAAAAAAAAAAAAAAAAAGGTTGAAAAACTCTGCCTTATACCATCCACAAAAAATTAACTCAATATGGACAATAAGTATAAGAGGTAAAAGTCTAAATCTCTTAGAAGAAAACACAAGAGTCAATCTTGGTAAACTTGAATTAGGCAAAGGTTTCTTAGACATGATACCCAAAGCTCAAGTGACAAAGGAAAAAAGTTGATAATTGACTTTGCCAAAATTTAAAACTTAGCTGCTGCAAATGCCATCAAAAAAGCAAAAGACAACCCACAGAAGGGAAAAAATATTTGTAAATCATTTATATGATGTGTAACTTGTATGCAGAAGCTATAAAGAACTCTTATACTTCATTACAAAAAAGATAAAAACCCAAGTTTAAAAAATTGGCAAGGAAGATGAAGAAATAACCAAAAGCACATGAAGAGATACTCAACATTATCAGCCATTAGGAACATCCAAAGTAAAAGTGTAATAAATACAACATCATGCCTACAAGCATGGTTATTTAAAAAAGAAAGATGATCTCTACTGTTAGTGATGATGTGGAGAAACTGGAACTTCATGCGCTGGTGGTAACATAAAATGGTGCAGCCACTTTGGAAGAGAGTTTGGCAGTTCCTTTAAAAATTAAATATGGGGAGAGGGATTAAAGATGGCGGCCGAGTAACAGCTTCCCTGCAACTGAGAACAGTGAGTCTGGGGAGACAAGACTACAGGCATCTCTGGCCAGTGGGATCTGCCTATAATCATCCCTTCGAAGATACAGGGAGCCAGCAAGGGACTTCTGTACCCCAAGAGGAGGACAAAAACAGTGGAAAACTGGCAAGTGGTTGCATGTGTTTGATCGACCTAATCACGACAGCAACCGTAAGTACAAGCAGCAGTGAGACTGCAAACTGGAAAGGCCTTACCTGTGAACTGTTTCAGTGTTCTTAGACTTGGCACTCAGTTGAACTGCCTTGGGGGGAGCTTGAACAGGAGTGTGGAGAACTTTGGGCACTATCTGGGGCCCCAGACTGAGCCACTGAGCTGGGCGCAGGAAGCCATTGTGAAAGAACTGCCCCGGCAAGCTCCGCCCTCAGGGTCTCAGAGCAAGGATTGGGCGGGTCAAAGTAACCTACTGACTGAGCAGCCTAAAGGCGGGGACTAAGCTGCCTTACAGCCTTAATCCTTAGAGGCAGAGTGAGACGGTTTTGGCACACTGGAGCCTTGGGCTGTTGCCCTGGGTAGAGTGCCGTGATGTCACAGCTCATAGCAACCTCAAACTCCTGGGCTTGGCGCTGCCCAGACCTCGATAAGAACTGTGCAGAGACTCCCCACCGGTGACCCTCACCCACCGGGCCTCCACATTCCCTGACCAGGAACTGCGGGAGCCACGCAACCCTGCGTCCCCCCTCCTGTGTCCTCCCAGCTTCCACACTAGCCCATTCGTCTGGACAGGGACTCTGGTAACTGCGTGCCCTTTGGAGCCCTCCCTGCCTCTGCGCAGAGCTCTTCCCCTGGCCAGAGACTGCTGGAGCCTTGGGCTCTCTGTGCCAAAGTCACTGGGTGCCTGGCACTCCCAGAACCGTGCACACCACCCCAGCCCTGTTGCTGGATCTGGGTGTGTCACAAACCGGAGCTGCTTCCACAACCAGAACTCCCTAGCTAGAACAGCCCCAGAGGAACTACACAGGGTCACTCCCTACAAAGATCCAGCAACAATAGAGTGATCCCGCTGGGGTCTCATCTTGGAGAGACACCTCCTCAACTCTGAGGATAGCCACAGGCAACAGTGAAAAACAATCATGAGGCGAAATCAACAGAAAAACTCTGGCAATATGAATAATCAGAGTAGATCAACTCCCCCAAGGATCAATGGGGCAGAAACAGCACAAGACCCCATGCACAAACAAATAGCTGAGATGTCAGAAATTGAATTCAGGATCTGGATAGCAAATAAGATTGAATTAGAATTCCAAAAGTTATCTCAAGAATTCAACAGATTCAAAGACCAAATGACCAAAGATTTCGACACATTGAGACAAGAAGTTGCATCCCTCAAAGATCTGAGAAACACAGTAGAATCCCTCAGTAACAGAATGGAGCAAGCAGAAGAAAGGATTTCTGACTTTGAAGACAAAGCTTTCGAATGCTCCCAAACCCTCAAAGAAGAGAAATGGAGAGCAAAAACAGACCACTCTCTCAGAGAGCTCGCGGATAATTTGAAGAAAACCAATATTGATCTTATAGAGATCCCCAAAAGTGACGAAGTGGCCTCACAAGGCAGAGTCTCTTCTCCATGAGATTATGAAGGAGAACTTTCCAGACATGCCAAGAGATTCCAAAATTCAGATAGCAGACAGCTTCAGAACTCCAGCACAACTCAACCCAAATAAGACATCTCCCAGACACATCATAATCAATTTCACTAAACTTAATATGAAGGAGAAAATTCTGAAAGCTGCCAGATGAAAGAAAACCATTACCTACAAGGGGAAGAATATCAGAATAACTGCAGATCTCTCTGCTGAAACCTTTCAAGCTAGAAGAGAATGGTCATCGACTTTCAGTCTCCTAAAACAAAATAACTTTCAACCCAGGATCCTGTACCCAGCTAAACTGAGCTTCATTTATGACGGAGAAATTGAATACTTCAATGACATTCACATGTTGAAGAAATTTGCTACAACTAAACCAGCTCTCCAGGACATTCTTAGACCTATCCTCCATAAAGACCAGCGTAATTCTCCACCACAAAAGTAAACCCCCCCAAAAAATTTTTGATCAAATTCCAACTTCCACAGTCGCAAAAGGATTAAAAATGTCCACCGGTCTCTTGAAAGGCTTATCAATACTCTCAATTAATGTGAATGGTTTAAATTGTCCTCTAAAGAGGCATAGGTTGGCGGACTGGATACAAAAACTCAAGCCAGATATCTGCTGCATCCAAGAATCGCATCTTACATTAAAAGACAGATATAGACTCAAGGTGAAGGGATGGTCATCTATACTCCAGGCAAATGGAAAGCAGAAAAAAGCAAGTGTTGCAATCCTGTTCGCAGACGCAATAGGCTTTAAACCAACCAAAATAAGGAAGGATAGGCTGGACACTTCATATTTGTTAAAGGTAATACTCAATATGATGAGATCTCAATTATTAATATTTATGCACCCAACCATAACGCACCTCAATTTATAAGAGAAACTCTAACAGACATGAGCAACTCGATTTCCTCCATTTCCATAGTAGTTGGAGATTTTAACACCCCTTTAGCAGTCCTGGATAGATCCTCCAAAAATAAGCTAAGCAAAGAAATTTTAGATTTAAACTCAACCATTCAACATCTGGACTTAACAGACATCTACAGAACATTTCATCCCCAAAAAAACTGAACACACATTCTTCTCATCAGCCCACAGAACATACTCCAAAATCGACCACATCCTAGGCCACAAATCTAACCTCAGCAAATTTTAAAAAATAGAAATTATTCCTTGCATCTTCTCAGACCATCATGGAATAAAAGTTGAACTAAATAAAAACATGAACCTGCATACCCATACAAAAACATGGAAGCTAAACAACCTTATGCTGAAGGATACATGGGTTATAGACGAGATTAAGAAGGAAATCACCATATTTTTGGAACAAAACAATCAAGACATGAATTACCAGAACTTCTGGGATACTGCAAAGGCAGTCCTAAGAGGGAAATTTATAGCACTGCAAGCCTTCCTCAAGAAAACGGAAAGAGAGGAAGTCAATAACTTAATGGAACATCTCAAGCAACTGGAGAAAGAAGAACACTTCAACCCCAAATGCAGCAGAAGAAAAATAACCAAAATCAGAGCAAAATTAAATGAAATTGAAAACAAAAAAATTATACAACAGATCAATAAATCCAAGAGTTGGTTTTTTGAAAAGATCAATAAAATAGATAAACCTTTGGCCAACCTAACCAGGAAAAAAAAAAAAAGAGTAAAATCTCTAATTTCATCAATCAGAAATGGTAATGATGAAATAACACAGACCCCTCAGAAATTCAAAAAAATCCTTAATGAATACTACAAGAAACTCTACTCTCACAAATATGAAAATCTGAAAGAAATCGACCAATACCTGGAAGCACGCCACCTACCGAGACTTAGCCAGAATGAAGTGGAAATGTTGAACAGGCCTATATGAAGTTCTGAAATAGCATCAACTATACAAAATCTTCCTGAAAAGAAAAGCCCAGGACCAGATGGCTTAAGTCAGAATTCTACCAAACATTTAAAGAAGAACTAGTACCTATACTACTAAACCTCTTCCAAAATATAGAAGAAGGAATATTACCCAGCACATTCTATGAAGCGAACATCACCTTGATCCGCAAACCAGGGAAAGACCCAACAGGAAAAGAAAATTATAGACCAATATCACTAATGAATATAGATGCTAAAATACTCAATAAGATCCTAACAAACAGAATCTAACAATACATCAAAAAAATTATACACCATGACCAAGTCGGATTTATCCCAGGGTCTCAAGGCTGGTTCAATATACGTAAATCTATAAATGTAATTCAACACATAAACAAACTTAAAAATAAAGACCATATGATTCTTTCAATTGATAAAAAAAGAAGTTAAATATGGGGGGCAGCACCTGTGGCTCAGTGGGTAGGGTGTCGGTCCCATATACTGAGGGTGGCGGGTTCAAACCTGGCCCTCGCCAAACTGCAACAAAACAATAGCCAGGCATTGTGGCGGGCACCTGTAGTCCCAGCTACTTGGGAGGCTGAGGCAAGACAATCGCCTGAGCCCAAAAGTTGGAGGTTGCTGTGAGCTGTGTGACACCACAGCACTCTACTGAGGGCAATTAAGTGAGACTCTGTCTCTACAAAAACAAAGAAACAAAAAAAAAAGTTAAATATGGGACAGCGCCTGTGGCTTAAGGAGTAGGGTCCTGGCCCCATATACCGAAGGTGGTGGGTTCAAACCCAGCTCTGGCCAAAAAAAAAAAAAAAAAAAAAAAAAAGGGTGGCACCTGTGGCTCAAAGGAGTAGGGTGCCGGCCCCATATGCTGGAGGTTGCAGGTTCAAACCCAGCCCCACCAAAAAAAAAAAAAAAAAAAAAAAAAAAAAAAAAAAAAGTTAAATATGGACTCACCACCCTCACCCAGCAATTTCATGTCTCTGAATATACTCAAAGAACTTGAAAACATACATATACATAAAAACTCACAAATAAATGTTCTTTGCATCGTTATCCACAGAAAAAAAGTGGAAACGACCCAAATGTTCATCAGCTGATGAATGGATAACTAAATTTGGCCTATGCCTATAATGGATTACATATTATTCAGCCATAAAAAGTACTGAAGTCTGGATACTTTGTACAACACGGATGAATCTTGAAAACATTACGTGAACAGTCACAAAAGAACACTTATCGTAGGATTCCGTTTATATGAAATGTCTAGAGACAAATCCACAGAGACAGGAAACAGATTAATGGTTTCCAAGGGCAGAGGGGAAGGGAGAAGGGCGATTTTGTGGGATGATAAAAAGGTAAACAGAGTGTGGCAATGTTTGTGCCACTCTGCGAATACATTAAAACCCATCGATTTGTACACATCAAAGGGGTGAATTGTGTAGCGTGTGAATTCTGGCTAAGTAGCGCAATTTCAAATATTTTAAGGCTAACCCCTGAAGGCGTAGAAATGGACTGTCTGCATAACTTCTAAACAAGCAGAGGTTAAGAGGAACCAGCAAAAATTGTTCAGTTCAAAGGATGTTAGCAAAGTGGAGGGAAGCAGAGAAGCAGCGGAGAAAACATAACATAAAGGGCAAAAATAAATGTTTAAAGAGCATGACAATTGCTATGCTCACCATTAAAGCACAGAAGGTATGATATATTGCTGGAGGTATCTGTGAGGGCGGAGTGTAAAAACACCCACTTAAATATTGGGAGAGGGAAGGAGAGGAATGGGATGAGGATGAGGGGGTGGGTCTTGCTTTAATCTTCATATATACTTTATTTATGAAAATATCAGAAACACTAAGGCAAATTGTTACCATTTATTAAATCTGGGTAAGTTCACAGGTGTCTGTTTTTTTCTATACCAATCTATACTTGAAATATTTCTTAATTAGAAGAACGTAGCATTGTTTACGAAAGTTCAAGAAAATGGCTCTCCCCCTCTGCTGATTAACCTGTACAAATTGGGAGAGAGAATTTTGATAATACGTAGGTGAAGTTTAACTGTTCACATCCTTTAGATGAAACAATGCTTCTAAGACTTTTTGCTCTTAAAACTCACGTGTGTGCATGCGAGTTATAACTACAGAGGTGCTATGGTTCCTTATATACGTAAATACATATATACACTTACGGAAGTAAAGGGTCTATTAGTTGGACATCAGTACAATGTTTAAAGTACTGGGCAGTTACTCTAAATAACTAGGGAAAGAGAAGGCCTCTAGGAATCTGATGAAAGTTGTGTATCCTCTCCACAGGAAGGCAGATGTACATAACACACAAAGAAATTTGCAGACAATTTCAGAAGGTCCCAGAGTACTAAAATTTCATACCTTTTATTAAGGAAGAAAAACTGACCTACCCTCTTCCCCTTCTCCTTCAGCAGCTGAGTCCTCCAGGCCGCTTTCCCTGTGCTCTGCCCTCTCCATCCCCCTACCTACCCAGCCTGGGACCCGAACCCTTCCCTAAAAGGCTGCACAGTTCCCTAAGCTGAGGGACACTTCATTTTGTCCTGTGATGGCCTCTTTTCTCTCTTCCTCATCGGCATCTTTGAGAACAGGGCACACAACTCAATCGCCCGCCTGTCCCCAGGACAGCTCAGGCACCAAGAAACATTTGTTGGCCAGGTGACCAAATGAACGTTCCTTGAGGGTGATATTGCCACATATTGCTCCTAGATAACATCACACAGGAGAAACACGCATTTCTCACCGACTTATTAATCCACAGTGACAACCGCCTCTCTAAGCCACTTGCAAGCACAAGCCAGCCTTTGCAGATTGCCTTTTGAAATACGCTGGATGTTTAAGCACAACCTTATCTCAAAGAATGAGAGATGACACAGATTACATGTCAAATGCAAACAAGATGCTTTCAGCCGCAAGACTCAAACCTTCCACAGGGCTCAGCTTGGAGCCAGCCTCAGCAGCAACTTAGTTAAATTAGCAGCAGCCTGTTTTCATTCCAGAGGACAAGCCTTCCAATCTTTTCTGAAGTTATTTCCCTTCCCGTTTTCCCCTATTTTCATCAAGCAGAGCCTTTGCATGCTTTTCCCCGCCAGCTATTCAAGAGCCCGTTCCCCCTGGAACTGGTGACACAGAACCTATTAATAAGCAAACAGAATGAACTGGCTTCTTCTCCTCGTAGTTAAATTCCTCTGCCACCGATTTCTCAAACACTTCCCTTTAGGGTTTTCCTGCAGAGTCCCATTCGTTCAGAGGAAATGTAGGAAATTGTTTAATGTTTCTTGTTGTAAGCAAATGGTGGTAAATGCTGATTACAAGTGAAGAGTGAACCGCCTCTTTGCTAAGTTGGATTCCAGACCCATCCCGTGGCCCTGGCAGGGCCTGAGCATCACTCCCGGGGTGTATCTCTCCTCATCGCCATATGCCTATGAGGAAGGGCTATAAAATGGAAACCTTTCATTCTGTTGGCAAACCTGCCTTCATTCTGCCCATCAGTTAAGTCATTCCCCCATTTTTTTTTGCCTGTGGCCCCCTTGTTATAAAGTGGTGACCATCTATGTTACCTATTTGAGCCAACCCAATTCAATGGGACGTCCTCTCTAGCACTTTGGGGGGCAAAATGGGTCTGGAGTTAGCATAGAAGAGCTCCCATAATTTTAGATTCCAAAAAGAAGCTTGGAAATAATGACAGTATTCTCTGAGCTCTGAAGGAAATGCTGGAATAAGAGAAGTATAAAATATGTGGGTCTGCAACCCCCAGGTAGGGAGAAAAGGGAGAGATATAATCACTCGGAGGAGAAAGAAAAGGGTGAGTCTATCCCATCCTGTTTTTTAAAAAATAAAAATACCAAAGGATCTCATGTTTACACTTCCTCCTCTTACGCACGTCAGGGTATTGGGCTTTAGAAGGAGCCTCCATCCCTGTGTCTGGCTGGCTGTACCGAGGATAAGAGATAAATGAGGAAGGAGCCCATCCATCCCAAGGTCTCGTTCTCTCAGTAAGAGAACCAGGGAGAGTCACGTGACAAAACACATTTTTATGTCTATTAAGAAGACGATGATGGAGCCACCTAGCTCAATCCTTTCCATCTGGAGATGGACAAGATTTTCACCTCGAGTTTTATATTTTTTAGTTCTAGACTTTGTTTTGTTCTTTTGGATAGTTTCTTTTGGTTGAAACCTTCATTTTGTTCACATAGCTTTTGCCTTATTTCTTTTACTTGTATATCTGTATTCTTAGTTTATTGAGCCTCTTTATGACAGTTATTTTAAATTCTTTGTCAGGGAGCTCATAGATCTGTACTTCTTTGGGGTCGATTTCTAACGTTTTATTTCATTCCTGTAATTGGAATTATTTCCCTGTTTCCCATTATTTCCCTGTTTCTTTGTCTTGGGGGGGGGTGGTGGTTAATGATGATATTACTAAGACTTGTCATTTGGAAAAAAGAAAACACAACCATTTCTTCTGAACTTTATGGTCTAGCTTCATGCAGGGGAAGACTTTCGCTGATCAGCCCTGTTAGAAAATCTAGGATCTCTCCAACCTTTTCTGGGAACGTGTTTCTGGGGGGCAGGGGCATGTGTTTTTTTCAGTCCTCTCCAAGTCCCTCAGCAGCTTGTCCCTACAGAAGCCTGTGATCTCTTGCTCCCTCTGGCACCAGCCTGTGGAACTGCAGCTCAAGTGTGCCGTGGTGATTACTAAGGGTGGACGTAAAGTTCGTGTGCAATTTACCATGTTAAACTTAAATTGCACACAAACTTTATGTCCACCTTGAATGTCTGTTTTCAGCAGCTTCCAAACAAGGCCACCAGTCACATCAGCCCCATGAGTCAGGTAAAATAGATACAAATCCCTCAGACAGTCCCCAGACTAGCCAGAATGTTGTGTGTGTTCCCTTTTTTGTTTCTATTCAAAGAGAGGATCCCCAATGTACTCAGCCCTGCTATGAAACTAATTTATGGCTTTCATATGAAAGCTATAACCCAGTTATAACATAAGAATAGTGGGAAGGGGGAGAGGGAGGGGAGGGAGAGGGAGGATGGGTGGAGGGAGGGTGATTGGTGGGATTACACCTGCGGTGCATCTTACAAGGGTACATGTGAAACTTAGTAAATGTAGAATGTAATTGTCTTAACACAATAACTAAGAAAATGCCAGGAAGGCTTTGTCAACCAGTGTGATGAAAATGTGTCAAACTGTGTATAAAACCAGTGTATGGTGCCCCACGATCGCATTAATGTACACAGCTATGATTTAATAAAAATAAATAAAATTAACTTCCAGAATAAAAAAGAGAGAGAGAGGACCCCTGGCATGTAAAGTCTCCTCTGGAGTGTCATGTGCTAGGTTGCAGGGGGAAAAGACGACCATGCAAAATGCTGTGTACTTCCTGCCCCTTTAACTGGAATCTCTTCTTGATTTCATGTTGGCCAGGACACGAAGACCTCTCAAATGGTCTGCAGAGTTCTCCCCTAAACACAAAAAGACTCAACAATCCCATCTATCACTGGGCAAGGGACATGAATACAACCTTCTCTAAAGAAGACAAATGAATAGCAAACATGAAAAAAATGATCATCCCTAATTATCAGAGAAATGCAAATCAAAACTACCCTGAGATACCACCTAACCCCAGTGAGAATGCCCACATCACAAAGTCTCAAAGCTGCAGATGCTGGCATGGATGTGGAGAGGAGGGAACACTTTTATACTGCTGGTAGGACTGCAAACACCTTTTTGGAAGGAAGTATGGAGAATCCTCAAAGAACTCAAATTAGACCTCTCATTTGATCCTGCAATCCCATTACTAGACATCTACCCTAAAGAAAAAGACTTTTGCACTAGACTGTTTATCACAGCTCAATTTACAATCACCAAAATATGGAAACAACCTATATGCCCACCAACCCAGGGGTGGATTAACAAGTTGTGGTATATGTATACCGTGGAATACTATTCAGCCATTAAAAAGATGGAGACTTTACATCCTTTGTATTAACCTGGAAGTAGAACACATTCTTCTTAGTAAAGCATGACAAGAATGGAGAGGCAAGAATCCAATGTACTCAATTCTCATATGAAGGCAGGAGATGAGCTCATACAAGGTGAAATAGGGGAAGGAGCGAGTGGGGAGAGGGGAGGAGGGACAGGGATGGGGCATCAGGGTGTATGGCAGACCTCCTGGGGGTAGGACACAATTATAAAGGGGACTTTATCTAACAAATGCAATCAGTATAATCTAATTCTTTGTACCCTCGAAAAAATCCCAAACAACAGAAAATATATAAAAATTAAAAGAACAAACAACAGTATTTTGGTCCATCTATTGGTGTTAACTTGGTGTCTGTGAGAGCACAGACGTCTGAAGCTTCCTAGTCCGCCATCTTACTGACACTATTTTTACAGTAAGAATAAAATATATTTTTTGAAAGAAATCTCTCTTCCTGGAATGACTATCTCTCTCCTTTTTACTCCCAGAGCCTTTGGCTTTGATGTTTCTCACACTTTTAACATCCTGCCCTTTTAGTTATCTTTGACGTGTGTTGAATCTCCCCTACAGGGTAAAAGGCATCCTGAGCTATGGGTATGTGTAGACTGAAAAAAATAAACAAAACAAAGTCTTCAGATAACATCTCCAGGAAGGTACTGGATTGAGAAAAGGTAGGCGTTCTTGGCACAGTAGAGCATAAAAGAATGAAGGAGCTAGTGACCGAGCATTGGCAAGTCAGAGGAAGTTAAGGGAAGGTAATAGAGGGCCCAGAGAAATCTGGCAGAGACCCGCAGAGATTGGGGAGGAAAACCCACCATCTTAGTTTACAGCTGACCAAAGCCTCTGAGTGCTGCAATGCTCATAAATGTTCTCTGCACAGTTATTATAACTGACACAGAAATATGAGGACTGTAGCTCTAAGATGCTTTAAAAATAAAGTGTACAGAATGCAAATGGTTTGCTTAAGAAATGCTCACGTGGGAAACGTTAAGGCACATTGGCATAAAAAAATAAACATGTTGGGCTTTCAAGGGTTAACATAAACAATGGCACACCAACCACCAGTCCTCTGAACAGGAGCCTGCTTTATTTCCTATTGCCTGGTATGGAGTATTGAGATTTAAATGATACAAGGGAAGAGAGAAAAATCAGGAAAAGAGAGAGTCCCTAGTGTGAACCCTACTGGATTATCAGGCTTTGGTGAAGGAATTTTATCCCAGGGTTCAAGGCCAAAGGCACCTGGAGAGCTATCTGACTCAGTTAGAGGGAGACAGAGCCATCCTTGTTCATTATCAAGCAGGGCTAAGAACAATGGTTTCTAAATATCACTGGTCTCCAGGAAACACGTGTAATAACACCAACATAGGCACCTCTGATTTGTCAGAACTTGAGTCCTAATTAAGTTACAATGAACCAAGATACCTGATAAGCCCATTCTTTGAACATTTGCTGTAACTACCTCAGCATACTTGACTAAGCATCGGATGGCTGATTTCCAAATCGATGAAAAGGAGTCTATTTGGAGGGTGGTAATTTAATTCATTTGAACAATGGCACGTTTTAACCACTGTCCAGCCCTACCCAAAGGGAAACAGATCATGACGTTGCTGTCGCAATGACCTGGGCTATTAGCCTAAGGATTGAGACGGGTGATACACCAGACATGATGGACCAAAAACAATCACACGAACACTAACAGAACAGACAAGGGGATGAAAGAACAGAATTGTAGATGGTAAGAAACAGAACCAGACGGCTTAATAACTGACATCACTTCCAAGTGTCTTGTTATTGTTTTAAATCTAGCTAACATTTGTCCTCTTATAACTGAACTGTTATCTATAGTTGCTATTTCCCCTGTATTTCAAAATGTTTTTAAAGCCAGATACAAATATATCAGAGACCCTTTCATATTTTGCAAAGGAAAAGTTCAAGTGCAAATGCCTCCATAATAAAACCTGCCCGGATATAATAAATGGGGCTGTCAGATTGATTCTCACTTGAGACACCAACTGTAGCTAATATTACTCGATATGCAGATGTTTTCTGTCTCTTTCTCAGACAAAAAAAGAGCATATAAAGAGAATAATGATAAATTTGTATTAATATGAAAAGGCTCTGCTGCAGCGTGGCAAAGGTCTCAACAGGTCAACATCTGGGGACACGTGAATAACGTAGCCTTCACCTCTGTGCTCAAGGGTCTCGGGAATGTATTAGCTGAACTATTCATTCTGCTCAAGACTATACAACACTATTTTTAAAAGAGAAAATAAAAAGCTGGACTGTCCTAAAACTTCTGTTGGGAGAGACAAGGTCCCCTGCGGGGCCTGAAACCCTGCCCTGCGTGGCACATTGGTAGAAATGAATAGCTTCATCTCAAATCAAAACACTAACACGATTCTGTTCAAAAGAAAAGGTGGGAAATAGAAAAGCAAATCCTGACAATTCTTTATCCCAATTCCAGAGCTGACGCTTGCCCTCAGCGATTCTGCTATCCCTGGATGCGCAGCCAGTCTGGCCTTCTGGAATTTTGTTTTGTGGCATCAGCAAACAGTTCCCTTCACATTTGTTTCCACTTAAGTTTCCCCTGCTTCTCTCGCCTTCTTGCTACTTGTGTGCAGGTATGCAGCCCTGCAAGGAATGTGAAAAAATTTATGTAGCTTCTCTTCAAAAAATAAAAGTAAAACTAATGATAGGAACAAAGGGCAAAAGGCCAAACGAGGCATCTTTTGACAAGGCATTTCTTGCTAGAGGACACTTGGGAAGCTCTCTCCCCAGCGTCTCCCAGTGGTAATCCAACGCTCTCTGAAGTCCTTAGGACCTGGAGTCTGTAAACGTGCAACACGGCCTTTTATTATGCTTTGGAGAGTTTACTTTGGACAAATAACTTCACTGGGGGTGGGGGGGATTTAGTTCACCTAAAAACAATCTACAAATGAATGAACTGAGCAGAGGTTTCCGTGTTTATTCGCTCACATATCTTGTATTAACAGAAGTCAGAAACTGGAAAACAGGCATAGAAAAGTCACACAAAGTGAACCAAATATTTATCTGTCGGGATTCTGTAAAGGCCTACACACTCACATCTCAATGTTCCACGGAAAGGGTCTGGATAATTCCTGGTAACAGCGAGTCTCCAAATGATGCCTACTATACCACAGAATTCATCACAAAACAGCTTCTCTTCCTCAAAGTTGATCTCCTTAATTAAATTTAGTTAGGCTAATATTAAAGATTGCCAATCTCAGCGCCAACCAAATGTTCAGACTGGGGGAGGCAACAGGGAGCAGTACAGTGACGGCAAAGCCCCGCTGAGACAAAGACTCACCACAAAGGGTCTGTTAGGGTAGGAGGAGCTGACTTCCTACCCTGGCAGGTTAATGTACTAAGGTTTCTCAGAACAGGGACAAGCCAAGGAACTCAGAATTGACGGTGCTGGGCTTTCTGCTAGAGTAACATCCCTGCTCCCCTCTCTGTCTCCTTCAAACTCAAGGATAGAGTCACCCGAGGTGCTTGCAGACTGCAAAGCTCCAGAGCCGAGCTCCTTACTAACGCAATGCTCCAGTGAGGTCTTTCCCTCACCTGTCGCTCAGCCAAAGGAGGAAGGGAAGCATCACCCAACCGAACTAAACCCAAGATGCAACCAGAGATTGTTGATGACACATCCCACCGCCTCGCTCTCCCTCGGGTCCACTCCCCCAGGTTGGCGCACAGCCTCTCTGCGGTGCTACTCTGGGCCGGCCTCGCTTTGTCTTCGCTGCCTTGTGTCTACAATGCCCCACTTGCAAATGCAGAGCCTGTTCTGTCCCCTTCGTCCCTTTCCAGGCTCTTCTCATCTCCTCTCCCAATGAGCCTCAGATGGGTTTCCCTTCCATAAGCCAGCTGACTGCTTTATATCAAACAAAAGGCACCTGTCATGCTGAGCAAAGGGGCCAGTGGGAAATGGGATCCCTGTCTAGTGTCAGGGGCTCTGACTTTCCTGAGGTCTGGAGGATCCATAATGCTCAGGGCTTCCTGACAGGCCCCAGGGATGCTTGGGTACCTCCTGCCAGACAGAGGTGGGAAGGATACCTCCTCTGCCCTGCTCCAGCACCATGCTTACCACATTCTGCTCCCGGCGGCAGCAACACATGATAACTGTGTGACCTTGAGCATGGGACTCGGGCTTTCCAGCCTTAATTTTCCCATGTAATATAGCAGGATAACAGTATCTACCCATCCAGTTATTGTAAGGAGTAAATTACGATTCAAGCAAAGCATGTAGGATGGAACCAGTGACAAAGTGCTCAATAAATGTTGGCTATTGTTTTTCCATGAATTCATATAGCATTTTAAGATTATGAGTGAAGTTGCTTTGTGAGTCTTGTACCAAAACAGGCCCTTGTCCACTCTACTCTCTGAAGCTTGAGATTGGCCCATAGGTTCTTGAAAATGCAAAGTCCCTATCATCACTGTTTCACCTGTGACTTGACTCTCACAAATGTATCCCCAGGCTACTTCAAGGAGAGGCTTTCCCTGGAGCTAAGAACAAAAAATAAAGGTCTATTCTGCCATACGGCGTGAACCATGCATGCCATAGGCCCAGGCCCATCTCTATGACTTCTCACATGAACGAGAATTATTATTGTTCTCATTTCACAGATAAGAGCTGAGGCTTCGTGAATATAGGCTTCCCCTATATTACTCTAGTCACGGGTAAAACAGTGATGCAGGCCAACAATGTCTTAATCACATCCTTATATTTTCTCTGGTTGTTAAAACCATCTCCCACATTTCCATTCTTTTCCACATCTCAGGGCAACTTCTCCGCCCAGAGACTAACTGGTAAAGAATCTAGACTTCAAATAAGCTGATTTATACTAAAATGTGAGTGGCTAACATCACCTTCTTCCTAAAGTATTTACATCCTAAGAGAGGTCCACGGACAACAAAGAACAAAATGTTGCTCTACTAAAAATTGACATTTAAAAAATTGTTCACTTGGGCGGCGCCTGTGGCTCAGTGAGTAGGGCGCCTGCCCCATATGCCGAGGGTGGCGGGTTCAAACCCAGCCCTGGCCAAACTGCAACAACAACAACAAAAAAAAAAAAAAAAAAAAAATAGCCGGGTGTTGTGGCGGGCGCCTGTAGTCCCAGCTGCTCGGGAGGCTGAGGCAAGAGAATCGCGTAAGCCCAAGAGTTAGAGGTTG
Organism: Nycticebus coucang; assembly: GCF_027406575.1. Lineage (NCBI taxonomy): Eukaryota > Metazoa > Chordata > Mammalia > Primates > Lorisidae > Nycticebus > Nycticebus coucang. The sequence goes on along the minus strand of NC_069803.1, from coordinate 25,396,003 downwards.
CTGTGAGCCATGTGACGCCACGGCACTCTACCCGAGGGCAGTACAGTGAGACTCTGTCTCTACGAAAAAAAAAAAAAATTGTTCACTTTTAGAACATAGGGTATTTTTAGAGTGACCAACCTCCCAGTTTGCATGGGCCTTGAGTGGAAGTCCTGTCCTGTGGAAATGTCAATCCTACAACCAGAACAAGTTGGTCACCTTACTTTCTTGGAACATACTCTGCCTCTTGGTGAAGCCAGTCACCACTGAGGGAATGGCAGTGGTGACCACCAGTTTCTTTTTGGTTTAGCCTGCATACTTGCTATTCTATCTGGCAGGGCCTTTGCCATACCCTTCTCCCCACACCAGCTTTGCCTGTGATGTCCTTGTCATTCTTCAGAATATTGATCACTGGTAGCATCCTTGGGGCAACATCCCCAGACTCAATGTGATTTCTTTAATACCCGTTTTCACAGCACCCTGTACTTTTCCTCAACACCATGTAACAGCAACTCAGAGAAGTGATTTATTTGCTTGTGATTGTTTCAGATACGGCTTCCTCACCAATCCGTAGGCTCCGGGAGAAAAGGGACAAAGAGAGTAAGACTCCATCAGCTGATTGTGGCGTAAGGCAGTTGAAGGATTCAGATTCTCTTGGTGACCAAACCAGAGTGACACTGGGCTTCCTTACAGGCAAGAGTGTCCCAAATTTGATATTTAAAATCTCCCCAACTTGCCAGCCAGGGCTGCAGGGGCCCTCTCAGCTGTCTGCACTCCTGAGTGGCTCCCACCAGAACAAGTTGAATTTCCAGGGTGACTCGACTCCAACTCCAATCTGCAGACCTTGACGTTCCTCTGGCTGAGTCACCCCTGGTCTGGGTTATGCACCTCAAGGCTTTCCAAGGCTGCTCATCACAGGGTGGTTGCTTAAAACTGTGAATGTGGGAATTAACTGAAGAACTAAATGGAGGGTGGGGCTCAAAGGAAACTCCTCCTCCCTGTACCCCACCTTAAATTTGCCTCTCCTTTAAAACATACCCTTTGACCTCACAACAGCCTTCCTAGGAATCTATTCCAAGACAGGCAACCAGATGTACACACTAGGAGCAGGGAGAGAAAGGACTTTATTTGGTTTGTGACTGTCATTATAGGGATCTAACAGCAATTTAATCAATTATCTATGCAGTGTGAGAACCGCATATGAAATCCTTCAAGAGCTATGCCTAGAGAAAAAGGAGAAAGTGTTTACAGATGGTTGTTTAGGGCTGATGAGGCTTTCACAAATGTTTTCTTTCTGCTCCTCCCAGATTTTCTATAATGTATATAAATTCCATTAAAACTAAATGAATGAATGTGGACATGTAGAACCCTATTAATGCTTGGTTAAGGCTCTGGCCGTCAATAGATATTCAGGGCCATGATACAAGGGGACAGGGGACTCTAATTAGGATCTCCTACAGGCCCCTCACTACTGCTGACCCAAGCCCAGCCCCCTGGGGTCCTGCTGGGCCCCAGTACAGCTGACCTGGTCCCTGGGACAAGCCGTTTCCCCATCAAGTCTCACTTCTTCCCTCAACCACGCAAAGAAAAAAAAAAAAAAAAACTATCTTGAAAAATAAAAACCTATCTCGAAATTTTCTAGGGAATAGATCTTATTTACATCCAACTTTGCAGAGAATAAAACATGGTCATATTAGTGAGGGTAAAAAACCCAGGAGAAAGCATTCTACAAGGTAAGGTCAACAATCCTGCAACTCATTTGTCAAAGAACACATGGTAACTGACTTCAGGAAATACAGGAACTGGTTGGAAAAAAAAGAAAAGACTATTCATTTCCAGATCTTGCTAGGAAAGGTCATTTTAAAACCCACGAAGCCAGGAGGAACAGACGAATGTAAACAAGAGCTTGAATTGTACCCCAGAACCATTCATCGCTGCTGTTTACCCTGCGCCTAGCCCACAGCTCCCACGCAGCCCTCAAGTACTTATTTCTTGATCACCGAGATCTTGAAATGAAATATTCTCTTTAAGGGCCAAATTAAGAAACTGGATTTTTTTTTTTCTTTCTTTTCTAGAAATGTGCAAAGAGCCAGAAAGCTTTGAAAACCTAATTGAGAGCCATTTAGACTTGAGGATTTAGAGCGCTTATTTAACATTTATGGAACACCTGTTACGTGGAGGGCACGATGGAAAGATAAAAAGATGCTTAAGACATAAGCCCCACCCTCAAGAAATTTCAGTCCCGCAAGGCGACAGTCTGGCAGGACAGCTGAAGAGCAGCAGGAAGAACCTGCCCAGGTACTGAAGAGATCTGGTCTCTGTCTTTCTGACTCTATTCCCTGAAAAACACTGACCCAGTTCTGTTACCACTCCTGGCCTTGGTTTTGTCAGCTGTGAAACAGAATTAAGAACACCTCCCCTCTCTCCTTCCCAGGACTACAAAGGAACAAATGAGATCCTGGGTGAGAAAGTATCTTGAAAAAAGTTTACAGAGCTCTACAAACAAAGTGGTACTCTCACCGCTGTGACATTCTTGATTCCTACAACTCTTAAAATGCTGCAAAAGGGCTTTTATTTTTACCTATAAATGCCATCTTCCTAGTAGAATGCTTTGAGATGCAAGACAGTTGAGTGCTGTGAAGAGAATAAATGACATTTTATCTGTGACCATTTTCCCTCTTGAGTAGGTGTTGGCGTGTGTAATGGTTTCTGTCTTGGGCCATTCCCTTTTCTTTTTATGAAAATGCCTTTCATTTTAAGAGTAAAGGAATTTACAAGTCATCTACTTTGCTCCCTGGAGAAACTTCAACAAGGTGGGTTTGAGGAAAAAAATTGTGTGTCGTTTTTCTTCTCAATGTCTCTTTATGAAAACGAAAAGGATTCAGTTCAAGGACAGAACAGCAAAGTATTGACTATTTACATGATTCAAAAATGGTTTGAAAATGGAAAAAAGCAGACTTATTAGTTGAGTGGTTTATTGAAATTCCCCAAGCATTCTATTTCACCTTACCTGAATTTACAAGTTCAGCTTTTCTTTGGGAGTTTTTTTTTTTTTAATAGAAATGTAGGGTTTGCCTACATGAAAACACAATTTCAACTTTTGTTGCCAACTGTTCTGGCATCTTTATTCCTTGGTTGGTTTATTCCTGATTTGAGATGATCAAGAGATACGATAAGGTCAAAGGAATATAGAGCACCCACCTGGCCTTCAGTTTGTGTTCTAGAGTATTCTGAGCCCTCATGTCCCCTCGTGATGGCCACACTGTAGGGCATGAAGCTCTCCACCACTCCCACCACCTGCCATTGGTCATCAGACATGGCATGCGTTTCCCTTACCCCTGTGCACTGGCTTATTTTACTTCTCCCTTCCCTACCACGCTCACCTGTCAAAACCTGTCATCTGTCAAGAGTCAGCTCATACCTCCCCCATCTGGTCTTCCCAGGGTACTGCAGGTTGATATCAATGTTTCCTCATCTGTCCCCCCATCACTTATTCTTTGTAATTCTCCTATTAGTTATCACGTCTAGCCTGAACTATTTCTTTATACGCTTAGCAGAAGGTCATGCTAGAGACTGAAGCCATGTTTTGTTTTGCCCTGACTTAGCAAGAGGGGTCCTGGAGATCACTCCTGCTCATACTTTGGAAGGCGACTCAACCCTGGAACAGAGAAGGCTTTACCCTCGAGTGAAGGAAAGCCATTGCCTAGTGTTTCTGAGGCTAGAACATCTTAGAGGTAAGGAGTGTATTAAATGGGGTAAGGAGTGGGTGGAGAGAATGATGAAGAGGCACTGGCTCTTCTGGGGTTGAAGGGAAGAGGTTAGGAGCCTAGCAGGACTCCTGGGCCTTCCTAACAGCTCCTTGAAGGGGAGAGGAGCATGAGAGTCTGCAACACGGGGCAGGCACTGAGGACTGTCATCTAGAAACCTGTGAGAACAGACCCTCAGAGACAACTCTTAGGAAGTGGATTTAGCTGCGGGTTATTGTCCCAAGAAAAGCCACCCAGGCCCAGGCCAGCATCCAGCGGTGGTCCCAGGACCAGGGGCCCCCACTTGTCTATAGCAAGTATCAGAAAAGTCTCCCTTATTGAAGGAGTTTTAGATGATTCTGGAGACCAAGGGAAGGCTCACACCTATACTCCCAGCACCCTGTACTCCCAGCACTCTGGGAGGCTGAAGCGGGTGGATCACCTGAGCTCATGAGTTTGAGACCAGCCTGAGCCACAGTGAGACTCCATCTCTAAAAATAGCCAGGCTTTAGGGAGGGTGCCTATAGTCCCAGCTATTTGGGAGGCTGAGGCAAGAAAATTGCATGAGCCCAAGAATTTGAAGTTGCTGTGAACTGTGATATCACAGCACTCTACCAAGGGTGACCAAGTAAGACTCTGTCTTAAGAAAAAAAAAAAAAAAAAAAAAAAAAAAGGCATTAATAGACAACTGACAAAGTCAGAAAAAAGTTGAGGGTGAAGGGTGGGAGAGGATCTTAATTTAATTGGTAAAATTAACAGATTATAGAAGAGTCTTAACCCCTACTAAGTTGCATGCTCCTAGAGGATAGAGACCATTTTCAACTCAGCGACTTAAGTACAAGACACTGAGAATGTTAAAGGAGGAAAATGAGAAATTATAGATAAATGTGCTTCTGCTAACAAAATATTTCAAAATGAACAAAATAATTACAAAATATTCTCTATATGTTGGCCCCCTCTTTCTTCACACGCACAAAGTCTTCTCTCCCACTCAGGGAGAACATGTCCCGAGATATCTTTTATGTAAGTAATTGCATTTTGCATGAGTTCCTTTAAATGATCCCTGTTTCTAATCTTTTCTTGTATACCGCGGCTTTTAAGTGGCCCACACATATATAAATATACATAAATATAAAAATATTACAAATATAAAATATAATAAGAGTTTGTTAATTTTCCCTACCTATGGCAACCTTCGGGACACCCTGCATAAATATTTTTAACTTGCATGTATCTGAGGACTAAATGAGACCTTGGAAGGATGAGATAATTGATGTAACCGCTTTTAGCGTGGGCCATCCCCACATGTTCATCTGTCTTTGAAAGTGATGGTCTTGCTTCTCTTCGGACAGCCCCATACACGTGCACACATGTGGAGAAGTGTTTAGTCAAAAGATTAGCCAGTTGGTATGCACAGATATTTTCCATGATCCTCTAGGACTTACCCTTTGTTGAGTTTTGTGATATTTACTCAGGACATAATTTCCCTTTTCTTAAGGCTTTCCTTGCTAATTCATCTCTGACCTACTAACAGTATCAAAAAAGCCACCCAGTTCCACTGACTTGAGTTGCTGCCGTATCAGGTCCCCCAATTCTTGGCACCTGCCATTGTTCACTTCATTCTACATCAGACGATGGCCTTCTCTGCCTCTTTATAAGTTCCCCTGATGAGCTCATGAATATGCATTGCCACATCCTTTTGGACAGTTCATTTTCAACCCAGGGTAGCATAGTTTCAGGTCATAATCCCTCCCTTACTATTTAGTACTCTGACCTCCTTACCTGGTGGCCTCAATCCTGAGCAAAACTATTTAAGAAGATGAGAGAAGTGGGGTTTGAAATATAGATCGTCATCTCCTCTTGCATGATAAATAGCTGTTATGGTCATTTATTGTTCCCATGTTCCAGGGTCTAAAACTGCTTTAGCCCAGCTTCCTAACATCTGTGCAGGGAAGGCAGGGTGCAGAGTTACCAGCTCCATTTTGCAGATGAGAATAGTTATGGGAGGCCCAAGAGGCATCCACCTGACATTTTTAGGACATTGCAATTATGCTTTATTAGCCTTTACTCATAACGCACTGGAACAGCCGGCAAATAGCATGTGTCAACGTCCAGGACAAGGTCATTCTCCAAAGTCAATAACACTTGATGGAAACAGAGCCCAAGATTTGGGGACTTCCCATCTCAAGTTGCATTCACTATTTTCTTAAGTAGAGAGGTATGCATGAAAATCACAAATGCATACAGATACACCCAGAAACAAGAACATATCAGGACCCACAGATGTGCACATTTATACAACACAACAGAAATTTGCTTTACATTCAAAAACTGAGCCATTCTGTCTCTCCGGTCTCTCTGGGAACAATTGACCTCAATCCCGAAGGCTGCCCTAAAGACATGGTTCCTTTTTAGGGACTATGTCTTCTGGGCTCAAGTCTCTAATGAGTATAAAGTAGGCCTAAGCTCTTGCCACGACTCACTGGAGTCCATCCAAATAGGACTAGGAAAAAAAAAAAAAAAAAAAAAGCAATATAACATTATGCTGGGATTTCCATATCAATGCTTCAGAGATGGTTAGATGTTCTCTCAATTTTTTTTTTCCAAATGAGGTCTATTACCTCGCGGTATCTCCCGAGGTGCAGTTGTCTATTGTCTATATTGAGCCCTGAGTACTTGGAAGGCCAAGTTTGGGTTGTACTGTGCAGCTGGTTGGAAAACTGCATTAACCTACGTCCCAAGGTGAAAACAGCAAAGCTCCCTTGAAACGTTTGGGAATATGCTCCATTTCTAATTATTTCCCCCTTCTTTCTGTGGTGGGCATCCTTGGCGCTCAAACCACACACCAACTTGAGAAGCACTTCCAGGGAGCTGTGCTTACCTCTGCCCACCCCATGTCCTGAAAACCTACCCAGGCTGCAGAGCAGGATGAGACTCTCTCATGCCCACAGGTCAAGGGCAGGGGGCCCAGCTACAGCCTTGAGAAGATGTCCAGTACTTCATTACTCTGATGACTAATGCTAGATGTCCTGTTAGTCTTCAGGGGGGCAATAAGCTCTGGATCTGTGACTTTACTCTCTAATCAGAGTGGTTTGGAACTGAAGCTGTTTTATTTCCTCCTTCACACGTTGCCAGAGATCAGGTCACCCCATGATCTGAGCAGAAGACTTTAGGTGTGTTTCGCCTAACACGAAAATACCAACATGCTCTTGCACTCAGAAATTCTTCTTTTTATCCATCACTAGAGCTGTTCAATGTAGCCTCGCGAAAGAACACCACGTTCTAAAAGGAGGCTGAGCTGCCCAGGTACAATTCGACTCCTTTTTTTCACTATTCCTTAACTGTTCTTGGTGATTTAATCTAACTTTAATTTATCTTCCTCATCGTCCATTAAAACACTTTTTCCTAACTCGCCTTGAAAACGTTCTCTTCTAGTGAAATCTTTCTCTGGGAAAGAAACCAAGCCTATTTGGCATGAATCCTTGCCTGGTGCATGACGCTCACGTCCTTCCCACCTCACAGGCTCACTCTTCCCTGGCCTGGTGGCTGCGGAGAGGCTGGTTTAACTGACAGTTAGGACAGATGGTGCCACTCCTGCCAGAACAGCTACCCTCTCTGCAGGGGAGGCAGAAAGTCAGTGCCTTGCTTATACTTGACATTATGAAAGTCTGCCCTCATTTTCTTACCATCAAAAGGAAAGATTTTTCTGCTCTCCCATTTAACAGGTTTTCTGAAAGGAACCAGCAGAGGCTTCCTCACTGCACCCTGAAGCAAACATTTCACAAAAGTTCCCTCTTGTTCTTTGTTAGTTGCAAAACAAACACCAGAGGTCAATTGCCTCCTTCTCTGGGAACCTCAGGGTACAGAGCCCTCAGCTGGTTTTCACCCACATGGTTTGACTTGATCCCGTGAGCAACTGTTATTGCATGATTTTAAGGTGTCTATAGGACTTTTTTTCCTGAGCAGCAGCTTAATGAACCTTCTGCAGGGGACAAAAACTTCACTCCATAGTTTTCATAAAGAAACCCTAGGGAAGTTCCACTGGGGAGTCGCTGGACCCTGTCTCCCCACCTTACCACACCCATTCACTCCTTTAGTGCACTGCTCCTAAAGGCCCAGAGGGACATAGAAGGAATGTTTGGGGTCTAAGTTAAAATTTGGCCATCGGAAAACTCCAATTTTCATCACACTTATAATGGAGACATAAGATTATTTTCCTGAAACTGCCTCATGCAGACGCTAGTTAGCACCTTAGTAAAAATTGAGATGAGGAAAGTATCTCTGGGACCAAGCAGTGCTATCTAATATTCTATTATGAATAGATGGAGCCCTTTGTATGAAAAAAAATTAAAATGAGGCGGTAAGTGGGGGTGAGCGTGGGGAGGATGGGACTTCCCAGGGTCCTCTGATAAAAATGCTGCTGATGCTATTTGAAACCCTGTCCAATTTAAGAGTAAAAATTAGAAGTTTTAGAAATTAGAAATAAAAATGTTCTGATTAGAAAAGCTGATGTTCCCAGCTCTCTTTTCTGCCTCTCCCTACATCACCAGGCTGGGCAGAAAACTAGGTGGGTGTCCAGGCAAAGCAGAGTTCTGCGTGGAGTTATGTGGGCATTTTCCCAGTGGGCTGCAAGGTCTTACAGTTCAAGTGTGGCCCTAAAGTCTGGCTAGAATCAGTATCAGAAAAGAGCAGTGGGAGAAGGAAGATGAGAACCACGAGGATCCTATCCCAAGACTCAAGGCTTTACAGAAGTGAGTGCATTGATCACCCCAAGCCTGGAAGGGCTCACGTTGGAAACACAGTTTACATGTCTCGCCAGAGAGCAGTAATTCAAATTCGAGAGCAGAAGCCTGCAAAACAAGAAGACCCTCCTTTATCTGAGGGAATGCAAAGCACCCTTGAATGCCACCTCCTTCTACCGCTCCTCTTTAATTTTTTTTTTATTCTATTCTCTGGCCCCCCCCACCCTTTTTTTTTTTTAATTCTCTTTCCAATGCCTTCTAAGAGTCTGCCTCAGAAAGCAGAAGAGGATTCTGATGAGGTTTGAAAAGAAAACCCTTCCAATGTCTGGTCCCAGCTAAAGAATTTTTGAGGCATTAAGTAATTAACTCCTCACCACTTCTGCTCCTTAAGAGACGCAAGTTACCATTATCTCCCATTTTATGGCTGGCACAAGAGAGGCCGAGCAAATTGTAGAGATTTCACGAATCACCAAGGTCAATAAATAAGCAAAAAATACACACTCCCTCCTGCACTCACTTCCAATAGACTCATTTATTGTCAAATGCTTGCTTGGTTTCGTCTCAATCCCCATGCCATTAACATGGGAATCTAGAACATGGTGGCTTCTTAACAGCTCCCTACTGGGGACAGAAAGTGAACAGCATCGTGTCCTGGTGAGGAAGACGGGAAGTCTGTGCAGGAAGAGGTCATGATGTGACTGGCTCTCCCGGCTTTCTCGGGCCAGGATGTCTGCGCCCCAGGTCTGACGTGTCCTGACTGCCCTTTACCTCGTCCCATCCTCTAGATCAGCTCCTGGTGCTGGAGAGGAATAAGAATCCCTCATTGTTACTGTTGGACAAACTTCCCTGTTCCTGTCCTTGAATTCCTACCTCCTAGAATCCAAATTCTGGCCAAAGCCAAGGTCTCATTTGGAAAAAAATATAGCAGACAAAATAAGGTAGGATTGAGTCAGGCCCACCTGACTCTTCCACATCCTACAGTGCACAACTGGGGCCACGTGAGCGGCAAGGCCTGAGACTTGCTCTCCTGGCTGTTATATCAAGACACCCATGCCCAGCCCGGAGGAGCACCCTGGGGAATAAGAGCGGCGAAGTACACGCTTGGTGCCTGCCGTGAGCCGGCACAGGAGAGGGACTGGGGTTCCTTTCTGTTGTCCATGTTTAGTCAAATAGTTCAGAGGACAGGCTTGATTAACTTTGTCCAGCGTCTGTTACTTTATTCTGTATCCATGCTGAGAAACAGTATTCTACACAAAAATAAAATTATGAAAAGCAAAAAAAAAATGAGGAAGGGGGAAGCAAAGAAGGGGGAGGGGAGAAAGGAGTGGGGGGAGGGGAGAAAAGGAGGGGGGAGGGGAGAAAAGGAGGGGGGAGGGGAGAAAAGGGGTGGGGGGAGGGAGAAAGGGGGGGAGGGAGGAGAGGAGGGGGAGAGGGGAGGAGAGGAGGGGGAGAGGGGAGGAGAGGAGGGGGAGAGGGGAGGAGAGGAGGGGGAGAGGGGAGGAGAGGAGGGGGAGAGGGGAGGAGAGGAGGGGGAGAGGGGAGGAGAGGAGGGGGAGAGGGGAGGAGAGGAGGGGGAGAGGGGAGGAGAGGAGGGGGAGAGGGGAGGAGAGGAGGGGGAGAGGGGAGGAGAGGAGGGGGAGAGGGGAGGAGAGGGGGGGGAGAGGGGAGGGGAGGGGGGGGAGAGGGGAGGGGAGGGGGGGGAGAGGGGAGGAGGGGGAGAGGGGAGGAGGGGGAGAGGGGAGGAGGGGGAGAGGGGAAAGGAGGGGGAGAGGGGAAAGGAGGGGGGAAAGGAGGGGGGAAAGGAGGGGGGAAAGGAGGGGGGAAAGGAGGGGGGAAAGGAGGGGGGAAAGGAGGGGGGAAAGGAGGGGGGAAAGGAGGGGAGGAAAGGAGGGGAGGAAAGGAGGGGGGGAGGGGAGGAAAGGAGGCTGCCAATTAGGGCAGTTTCCAGAAGCACAACATGCTAGAAATGTGTATAGCACCAGAGAATCTAGATGGAACTCTTGCTCCTAACATGTTCCCTCGGTGACCTTGGGCAAGTTGCTTAACCTCTTTGGCTTTCGTATCCTTTAAGTTTATAAAGAAGGCCTACTTCACAAGATTATTTGGAGGATTAAATTTAATCGTTGTCATGAAGGTGTCTAGCACAGTGTCTGACACTTGACGAATGCAAAATAAAAAGAAAGCTGATTGAATGTACATGTCAATTCTGAGATGATTCACATAAACCCTCCTAGGGAGGCTAACTCAGTTTCCTCACCCAAAACAATCAGAAGAGCCTTCCTAGCTCAGAGTATGTAGCGTGGCGTGTTCTAAAGGGACGTGAGAGCTCCACTGTCGAGTTGCAATATTAACTTGTTCTTATTAAAATAAGCTCACCAGACTGCACGGGGACAGAATCAAATCCAATGCCTCTACAGCTGGGCGAGAAGCGATCAGTCTGCTCCTCAGAATGAAGCAATAAATAATTCAGCACGACGGTGAGACTAGTACTGATTTTTTTTTTTTTGGGTGATGAATCCTGCTCATATTTACTGCAACCCTAATTGGAGTCTAATTTTACAAACTGAGGGAGAAACAAAGCACGCTAGAAATGCAGGGATGATGTGACCAACTTGCCCATTACACCAGTCCTTGGAGCTCTTTTCCTGGATCTGAATTCCTTTAGTGTTGGGTTTACAACCCACACAACAATGTAATGACCAGATCAACAAACACCTTGGAATGATCTTTCAAATTTGAAATTTTTGTCTTAAGAATAAGAGTTGGCCAGACATGGTGGCTCATGCCTGTAATCCTAGCACTCTGGGAGGCTGAGGCTGGTGGATTCCTTGAGCTCAGGAGTTCAAGATGAGCCTGAGCAGGAGAGAGACCCCATCTCTAAAAATAGCGAGGCATTGGAGATAGTCCAGTTGCTCAAAAGGCTGAAGCAAGAGAATCACTTGAGCCCAAGAGTTTGAGGTTGCTGTGAGCTGTGACACCACAGCACTCTACTCAGAGTGACAAAGTGAGACTATCTCAAAAAAAAAAAAAAAAAAAAACAACAAGAGTTAACATTTATTGTGCACTCAGTACTGGGATCATTTAATCATTTAACTATCACAACTGTCCCCTACGTTGGTGTGATTATTTAATCTCATCACACCTGTACGGACTGGGCCAAGAAAGGTTAAGTAGCCCCCCACCTCCAATCACGTCGTTAATAGGTATCACAGTTAAGACTTGAACCCAGACACATTCTCTTCACCACTGCATGGTACACAATAGTAGATTGCAAGGTTGCGAGCTTGAGGGCCCCAGGCCCATGTCTTCCAAATTTGCTTCCCAGAACTTGCTAGAAGAGCAACGAGAATTTGAAGGACTTGTATAGATTAGTGAATTCAACTCAACAAAGGCTTTCTCTGCCTTCCACTAGAAGATTTCAGCAAACGTTCCCTTCTAGGACCACCACACACAACCACACTGACCACGCAACCCCAGAGGGGCCTTTCACAAAGACCACAATACTAGGGAGAACCATTTTCCCCTTGTCCCAGATCTGAACCACTTCCTAAGTGCCTTTTAGTCCACTCCAGGCCAGACTCACCTCTCTGCTAAACAGAAGCACTTGAACTCCTGGAAGGAAGCAGCCATGCAGAATACAGCTTTTCTGTCTCAATGTTGGACACGTGTAAGACATTTGATAAATACGTACTAGGGAAAAGAAAAGGGGCAGTGCTGTCCACATCTCACTTTCTAGATCAGAAACAAGCTTGGAGTGTAATAGGGAAAGTTTACAGCCTTGCGCACTTTCTCTTGTCATCAGAAATAAACTCTCTGCTGATCAAGAATACTTGATCTTGGCTCTGTTTGTATTCACGTCAAACTTATCTAAATAGGTCGTCATACTTGGCACCAGCACAACAAAGAGCTTTAAGTCAGGATGGCAGTGGCACAGCCTACAGCGGTTCACGGTGGTCTGCCAGGCCCATCAGCGTGCAGGGCACAGGAATGTGGACAGTCAGATAAGATCACGTAGCTCCCCAGTGGGAGCCTCAGAATATCAACTTTACTCTGTGGGTCATGACGCATTCAAGAGCAAGACCATAGGTGAACAGATTGTAGGAATGCTCGAGCAGTCGATACCACAGGTTCATGTGGTAGAAAAATCACATCAGATACCTTTTTCCTTAAGTTCTCATTTAGACCTTCAATCTGACATTTCACTTTGACACGCCTCGTTTTAATTTTATTGTGAAGGTAGCTCCTCATTCTCGCAAATTCATGCTTTGGATTGTGATTGTCTTTCAAATTTCATTTTAGAGCAATTATGATGAACCCATGGATAAGTCAAAAACTGGTGTTTTTGTTTTTGGCCCGGGCTGGGTTTGAACCCACCACCTCCGGCATATGGGACCGGCGCCCTACCCCTTGAGCCACAGGCACTGCCCAAAAAAACTGGTGTTATTTTCTAATATGAGCTCTGTCATGGAACCAATGCAGAGCAGACAGGTCATATCAATGAAGTGTTTGGGAAGGATGTGGCTAATGAATATATAGTATGTTGATAGTTTGAGAAATTCCATCCTGATGATTTTAATCTTAAAAATAAAGCACGTGGGTGACCTGAGACCAAGGTGGATAATGATGAGTTGAAAGCAATAGCAGAAGTGAACTCATCTCAACTTACATGTGAATTAGCAACAGTATTGGATTTGGAATAAATTGGAAGGTAAAGAAACTGGGTGGATGGGTTCCACGTGAGAAGTGTCAGAAGAGAAATCATCTCAAAACTTGCCTTTTTTGCTGTCATGACATAAAGGCGAGCCATTTTCATACCTGTACTATTACATATGAAAAATGGATCCCTCCTGACAATCACAGGTGTTTAGCATAATGGTTGGATAAAGATGAAGTCCCCAAACTGAATATTCACCAAAAAAAAGCTAATGACGTCTGCCTGGTGGTCCAGCACTGGTATCATCCACAATAGCTTCATGAAACCTGGCCAATCCATTCCAGTAGATGTCTACTGCAACCATTTGTATGAAATGATGAGAATGCTTGTAACTAAGCATCAAGATTGGTCAACAGGGGCAGGTCAATCCCTCTGCAAGACAACACTCAACCACAGTTGCACAAACACTGCTCAAACTAGGGAAGCTGGACTTGGAAACTTTGTCATCCACCATATTTACCAGATTTTGTGCCGACTACCACTTCTTACAAGAAAAAATATTCAATTCTCAACAAGCCATGGAAAACACCTTTCATGATTTCATCACCACTCGCTCTCCAGCTGGCACACCCAAGCTACAATTAAGATAGCAAAACTGTGTCAACAGTCACGTGCACTTTAATTGTACTGCTTCTTGAGGTATAATGAATGAACTAAAGTTTTGATTTGAAATCACACTTCATGACCCAATAAATCAAAGATGGAGTCAGCTTTTGCGACCTGTCCAATCACTTTTTAACAAAATACTCAACTTTAGACCATTCAGCATGCAATGAATCGATAGAATTTAACAACATTTTAAAAATTATTTTAACTTCTTCATTGGCCAATGATATTAGTTTTCCATTTATGTAAAGTTTTTTAATAAATATAGTTAAGTCTTAAAAATGAATTGATCTAAAGAAAAAGATTGAGTATAGTCTTTATACCACTATGACAAAAATCTGTGAAAGTAGCAAATTAATGTATGAATATCGGGAATTGAAGACAGGTGGAAGTTAATGCAGGAGACCCAAGGTGCTAGAGAGAGTGCAGAGGGGGTAGTCAGAAATCTTGAAGGAAAGATTGAAGGAAACAAATGCCCTTGTCCCCCCACAAAACTAAAATCTGGGCTCCCCAAGGGGATGAGCTCCTGACCCAGCAAGAGCCAGAGGGAAGCCACGGAATGTGAGTATAATCTACAACTCCTAGGACAGGAGCACCTTCAGATGCCCAAGGAAATGCAGGAAAGATGAAACGCCTGGATAAAGACACCCAGGCCCCGTGTCTAACAAGCACTGTGTGAAGGCAATAAACACCTCCATGGAAAGCCCCCGGGTGCCATGGCCAGAGCACTGAACTGGGAGTCCAGATCCCTAGTTTGGTTCCAACTCTACTGTCTCTGTATGGCCCAAGACAAAGACTTACTCTTTCTGGGCCCCAATTTCCTTGCCTGTAAAACACCCCTTCCAGTTACTAGATTCTGTGATTCCATATTCTTAAACGATAAATACGTTAGCAAAATTTCCAATTGGCATTACAGGGATATGCTATAAAAGAGACAATAAATTTGCATTAATACCAACCTCCCCCTGACGTGGGTGCACACACGCGCACACACACACACAATTACATTTAGAATTATAATCATTTGACTGTTAATATAATCACTGTCAAATGTTGGTCATAAATATTAAGTACTAACGGGGTCAGATTCCCTGGTGGACGTTGAGGAATGTGCCTGGTGGGTGGTGGAGGGAACTACGATTCTAGAGAGGTACGGGGCATTCACCAGTCGCTACCTCCTCAGCCTTGCAAATAACATCGACACTCACTGCCTGCCCAACTCGCCTTCAACCGTCCGACATTTTGGCAAACGTACTTGGACTTTAAATATGGGGAACCTGCACATGGCACGGGAAATCGCAACTCTTCTCCCTTGAGCATTAACGACTCCATAAAGCAAAGCATGCGTTTTTGTCTTGGTAAACCAAGGTTCAAATATTGCTTTTATGCGATTCACTCAGGCTGTTTATTACCCACGGAAGGGGTATTGCATGGCCAGAGATGTTGAAATAGCACACCACAACGGAAGCAGCGTAAAGTAAAACCTCACTCCTGTGAGGACTTACCAAGTGGCTACCATCACGTGTACACAGAAAAGAAAACTGGGCTTCCTGGTCCCAAGACACTCATAATCCAGCTAAAGAGTAAAGGCCAATGCACCTAGAACAAAGGAAAGAAAACTGCGATGTATGATTGAGCAAAAACAATTAGATGATTTCCTTTTAAGGCAACCTTTGCTTGCACTGCCTCACGACATCCCATTCTATACCTAGAGCAGAGTCACTTTCCAAAATGCAAATCTAATTATGCCCCTTCCTTGCTTAAAACATGTCAAAAGCGCCCCCTCCAGATGAGGGCCACATTCCTGGTCACTGGGGATTGGGCTTCTATTCACCTCTGGGGTCTCCTTTTATTGGCCACTCTTTCCTCCCTGGTCTTCCATATGTCCCTAGAAGGTTGTATTGTCCTCAAAGCATTTGAGGGGGACACACCTTGTAGGACAGAATGTCCTCCTCTCCAGGCGTGTCCCTCTCTCTGTCCCTCTCTGCTTCCCTCTGCCTGGATCATTTACACACACAGCCCAGTTGGCTGACCACTGCTTACCCCTCAAGTCTCAACCCAAACATCACAGCATTTAGTATACTACAGAGTGCACCAAAAAAAAAAAAAAAAAAAGTGTACGCATTTTAAGAAAGGAAAAAACTTAAAATTGTCCTGCTTAATATATATCAATAATAAAAGATAAATACAACTTACGTGGAGCACCTCTCATAATTGCAGAGGTCAAATGTGACTGTTTAACACAGTTAAAAATCACAAGATGACAATTTCAACACAGGTTTTTCCCTTTCTTAGAATGATGTCTACGTTTTTTGGCACCCTCTGTATATTGTTAAGTATCGCTTTAACTGGCTGTTGCCGCCATTCAATTGTAATATCCATAGATCAGAAACCATGATTATCTTAATTAACAGGGTTTCCTCCCCCAGCACAAGGCACATTCGTAAGAGTTTCTTCAGCACGTTTGAATGAAGGGATGTGTGCTGTGGATAGTCAGAGAAAATGAAGATTAATAATGGACCAGAATAGGTGGAAGGAAGACAGTGTGGGGGAGGTGGGGGGGTGTTCAACAAATGATAGGTAAATTAATGAATAAAAGTGAATACATCACTGGCTTTCCTGATGAAGGACAGTAAAAAAATAATGTGATTTAAAGGCATTTTTCTAAAAATGTTTCCAGTTTATCAACAACCCCAAGAACGTGGTAATGAGTCTGGGTGGGGGTGGGGGGTGGGAGCATCCCCGATGGGTTGCAAATAACCAGCACATTTCCATCCCCCACATTTCCAACATCCTCCAACCCTATCTTCACCTGGATGTTTTATTATTTGTAAGAGGTCCAGGAATTTAGGAAAACATCTTCCGATCGCTTTCAGACTTTTACAATATACGCTCAATGAGGTTTGTCCCCCAGCTCTCACCTGAGCTGAGGAATAAAGATAAAGAAACACAGTCCTTTTGCAAAAGTATAGACGGAATTGAGTAGACTGACAAGTTAGTCAAAGCCAATGTCAAGAACATTTTTCAGATGTGCTAGTTTCTGAGATGTACCCTCTTCTCAAATGCTGTGGATTATCCTGGGTTTTTTTTATTTCGTTTGCAATTCTCCTGACTAGAAGTTCTGATTAATAGGGGACACAGAGCCCTGTTTAGAAAGAATCCAATACATTACGCTCCAGTCTGCTACACCCTAAGCCACGCTTACAGCCCATGTTACAGCATTCACGCCGATTCTCTCCTCTGGGGGTTGAGGGGCCCGGGAAGGAAGAAGTGAAGAGAAAGGAATCAGTTTCTTGGCAGGTTCTCAACAATAGCTCCAGTTCCCTGCTCCCTCCAAAAAAATAGAAAGAAAAATCTTTTGCATAGTTGCTGTAACCAAGAAACCACACATAGCTTCCCGACAGATTGGATAATGTGTCCACATTTGAGCAAATCGTGGAATTCCTCTCATTTTCATTCACCCCCCAAAACTCTGGGTGCAAATACAACCTCTACCCCACACGTCATAGCAGTTGCATTTTCTTACACTGAAGAGCTGGAAGAGGAACAGTCGTTGAGCAAAGGCGTGCACGTAGGTGGGACGCAATATCAAGATGACATCTGAGCCCGCTCAGAGCTGCCCTTTCACTGAGAGCTCCATTTAAGCCCAATCGCGCAGCAGCACCACCAGCTGACCCCAGCTTTGCTGAGATTAGATATTAATGAGCAACACAAGGAAATCGTCCAACTTGTAAGCTGGAGAATCAGAAGGAACCTGAATCCCAGCTCACCGTTGCCAAGAAACTCTATATGATGCAGGTGCAAATCATTTTTTCTTCCTCTTTTCAATTCAGGCTCATTAAAATATGTATTTTGCGAGGGGATTAAATTCAAACATCTGGGAACAGGGCGGGGGATCCACAATTCTGAAATATTTTTTAACTCAGTTTCAGATTTTGATTGTTTCATTTCTTTTAAGTTGGGGATAAGAGAAGGTTGGTTGGGAGGATGACAGAGAGGAGCCAGGGACAGAGTTAGAAAATTACTCCGAAGGGCCCCAGACTTCACCAGCAGCCATAATTGTGGGAAAGGAACCTGAAGATGCCAAACAACAGGAAATTACCAGAAGAATCTGTCAGCACAATCAGCTGCTATTTTCATTGTTCTTTGGCAAATTTATACACAGTCGGGAACACCTGGGCTGGCCTGAAGCCCAGGTTTGACTAATTGCCAGGGGAGAGGAGCCGTCATTTGTCTTTGGAGGGATTTCCTCCATTCGCTCCTCAAAACATGTGGTTTCACTTTTCCCCTCTCTCCGCAGGAAATGGCAGGACAGTGAGACGCAGAATAAATGAGTTCACTTGCAAGAGGTTGCCTCCTAAGAGGCCACTCCAAAAATAACTGTCTTGTGAGAGGTTGTTAATAACCGAGATTCTATATATTGTCCTCAGAAAACAGCATTTCAAAGGCACAACGATTTCCACCCCCAGCCCCCCTTCCCTTGCAAACGTGGTGCACATTAAAATAAAAACCATGGGAGACGAGAGAAGTAATCAAGCCCCCTGTCTGTCTTTGGAGGTAGAAAATGTCACTCCCCTCACTCCTTTGCAAAGCCCCTCTCCTTGGCGTATAGCTTACCCAAATCCTACTCCCTGACAAGTGAAAGGTGAAATTGGAACAGCAAGAGTTGTCAGAGCCTGCTCCTCCGGGCAGTTCCTTGCTGCCCACTACCGACTGTTCTGTCTCAAACTCAACATTTAAACTTCCCAATGGAAGGGAGAGTCCTTGAAGACAGACTCAGCCCTAGGCCCGTGCATTGCCTGGGCCCCTGGCATAGAGTCGGGGTGGAATTGCACTGGCTGAATCAAGAACACCAAGGTGTCTGTACAAATCACCTGCTTTGCAGCTTGATGCCCAGGGGTAGACATTTAGAAATTTCTCGAACTTCAAGAAATTGCCTTTTTACAAGAACCACCTGCCAGAATGACAGCCTTCTCTTTAACCTCTCTCCGGATTTTTATAGGTTAACATACCACTACACACACAGACCCCCACACATACACACACACACACACAGAGCCTCTAGCTCATTATTTAAGCATAGCTCTAGCCAAGACATCCTACTTGAGTAGCAAAGTCATGTTTTAGATTCCTTCTTGAAGCCAATAGAGCTTTCTAACTTAATTGCCTAGTATTTTCAACGCGCTGATTGGGAAATGTCATGGTGGCAGTATGTTTCATATTGAAATGTGCATCTGCCTTTGGTATCTTTTCACCTGTGTTGTGTTCAACCTCTCCAGTGATTTAGGGGTTCTGGCAGCACATGAGCAAAGAATCAACTGCGTTTTCTTTCTTTCCTTCTTTCTCTTTAAAGCATGTAGAGCATGCGGCAGATCATTACTACTCTAGGTGAAGCCGGCAAACATTTGGGTTTGATTTGGTTTCAGGCCCCTTTCTCAAAGTTGAGCTGTGCTGTAATTCTAAACTGACCTACCTTCCCCCTAGCAAAGGTGAAAAAATGTTATGGAGCGTTTTACAACCCACAGCCCATCATTCATGCCGAAACACTGGGAGAGTTCAGACTTGGCTTATTTTCCCTAAATCAGAGATGTTTTGACATGTTTATTTGTTTAATTTGTTTATTTTGACTAGCTCTGATTATAATTGGCAGCAGTGTGGAGAATTAACATTAGGCAGCGCCTTCGACTTGTCTGTTACAATAATGCAAAAGGAATGTGAAGAGAAATCTACTCGCTACATAACAATAGCAGGCAGAGAAACTAGGAGAGGTTTCTTGCACAAAAAGAGACGCAAGCCCAGTTTTAAATTTCGTTTAACAATTTACACGGACGGTTTTACCAATTATCCTTGAACATGAATATTGCTTTTATTCAATAAATCTGCCCCTCGGCTAGTATACTTGTGAAACACTTAAAGTGGAATTTAAAAAATTTGTTTAACCTTTGGGATTTGTTTTTTGAGGGTTTTTTAATTCTATCTATAGGGTTTTTTAAAAATAAAGGCACGATAACTATTCGATTTTATTCATATTACTGCATACTGTGGGAATGGTCACATAGTATTAAAGCCAGTTATGTGGTTGAAAATGTGCTTCTGGATTCTTTGTCTAAAAAATCTCTGAACATTGAGATCTATATCCCAAACAGAGAAGTTTGTCTGAGGGAGGCAATTTCTCCTGCCTTTATTTGCCTAACAACAATTACATCACCTTAATTTTCTTCTTTATTATTTATTTATTTATTATTTTATTTTTTTAGAGACAGACTCTCACTCTGTTGCCCTGGGTAAAGTGCTGTGGCATCATAGCTCACAGCAACCTCCAGCTCTTGGGCTTAGGCCATTCTCTTGCCTCAGCCTCCCGACCAGCTCGGACTACAGGTGCCCACCACAACGCCTGGCTATTTTTTGTTGTTGTTGCAGTTTGGCCCCAGCCGGGATTGAACCCGCCACCCTCAGTATATGGGTCCAGTGCCCTAGTCACTGAGCCACAGGTGCCGCCCTTAACTTTCTTCTTTATACTTGCAAAGATCTACCTAGAACTTGTTTCACAGGGTTGATCCATATTCTGCCCATTAAAGATATATAATCCACTTTTAAAAGAAGAAATCTGTATTTATTGTTCAGCCACATCACCCATGGAAGTCCTTGCTTTCTTTCCAAAGCATTCCTCCTAAACCAGTTAGCAGTGCCCTCTTGCCCTGTCCTCGTCCTGTCCCCTGAAGTTAAAGATTGCTCCCAGGCACGTCTAGGAGGGGTTCTGGCCAATAAGAAATCAGCTCATCTACATATTCCACTGCCAATTATGCACAGAGCACAAACATGCTTTGCTCATGTTTATTATCCCATAAATATTTTCCCCATGCACAGTATGGTACATGGCTGTGTGAGATCCTGACTTAGAACACCATATGCGCTCTGAGACGGGGGCCAAGTTCAGGTTGCCGTTATCTATGCCAAGCCGCCCAGAGGTTCCCCTGCTAAGGAATGTTGGCTCTAAGAAGCCTGGAGTCTCTAGATAATTAATCCCTCAGCTTCTATTTCCCTTTAGCTTAAATCAGACTCCCTGAGGGCACGAAATACCACCCTAAATTCTTGGGAGTGGCCAGTTACACGGTGGCGTGTGCCTGGGGAGTTCCACACTGGGCTGTGTTTGAAGCACCAGCTCATGTTGTTAAGGGGAACAGGGAAGACAGATTTCTCCTAGGAGGGCAAGAGTGTTCTTTACAGGAGGGTGAAAATGTATTATCCCCCTCCCACACCTTAACAACAAATAGAGGAATTATACAGCTATAGGACACAGGGTGTGAAATCAGGCATTGAGGGCAGTTTTTAAACATGTGACATTGGCAGATTACAAGCGTGGTGGCTCACACCTGAAATACCAGCACTTTAGGAAGCCAAGGTGGGAGGACTGCTTGAGGAGAAGTTCAAGACCAAACTGGGAAGCATAGCAAGACCCCCCCCGCCACACACACACACACACACACCATCTCAACAAAAAATATGTATATATTTCAATTCGCTGGGCACGGAAGTGCATGCTTCTTGTCTCAGCTACTCGGGAGGCTGAGGCAAGAGGATCCCTTGAGCCCAGGAGTTGGAGGCTGCAGTGAGCTATGATGATGCAAGTACCCTCCAGCCTGGGGGCCAGAGTGAGACCCTGTCTCTCAAATGGAGAAAGAAAAGGCAATCCAACGTTCTGCCTTTCCAAAACTGTGTCCTGAGTTTTCTCAAGAGGGGAGCCAAAGGCCTGAAGGTGGACTGTTTGCAGTGACCATGGCACTCGCCCCCACAAGCTCCACATCCTCTGGACTCTGCACCATGGGGAGCCCTGATGAACTGAGCAGTCGCCATGCCAAGACTCTGGAAGAACAGGGTGAGGGGAAGACAGAACCGGGCCTGAGGGACCAGCAAATATCTAACACACAGCTGTGATTCTCCCGTATTTGGGAAAATACAATTCAGGGCTACATCCAGAGGCCAGAACATGGTCATTCCTATTCCTCATCTTTGCTATATCAGCAGGTCTGACAGTAAAGAGCTGGTCCAGATGGGGAACTCAGAGAGCCCGAATCACCAGAGAGAGATGCAATCGAGGTCTCCAGATATGTAGCAAGCATTGAAACAGAAAAGGTCCACTGCGCAGCCTACACGTACTACTTAACTTGAAGAAATAAAATCCCTCCCTCCCCGAGGACCGGGCGAATTGGGACTCTACACAGCTGACGTTCTGCGTTGTTCCTGTCAACATCTCAGGAGAACTAGCCCGGATGCCGAGATAAACAACACGGCCTCACTTCCGGAAGCAGAGGCTGGGGTGGGGGACATCTTCCTCTTAGTCAAGAAAAAAATGAAACTGCACAAGATTTGCAACCAAGAACAACAAAAGGAAATCACTTCCCCCCCCCCTTTTTTTTTGTTTTGCAGTTTTGGGACAAGGCTGGGTTTGAACCCACTACCTCCAGCAAATGGGGCCAGCGCCCTACCCCTTTGAGCCACAGGCGCCGCCCACTTCCTCCTTTTTTTCTTCTTTAACTTACTTTCACCATACCTGCAGCCAGTGTTAATGGAACAATGACGGGAGTCAGAAGTTCTATCTCTGATTCCCACCCTGACCCCTTTTCACTATGTTATCTTAGACCCGTGATTTTCAACCATTGTGCTGTGAAAATTTGTAAAGCCCATCAATTACATTATTTTTAAAAAGAAATTCAAAGCATAGTAAGTATATTCTTTTTTTTTTTGATCAACATAATTGGCGTGTGCTGTGGAAGTTTAACTATGGGTTCAAGTGTGCCGTGAGATAAAAAAGGTCAAAAAACACTGCCCTAGACCAAGCCCTTGCCGTCTGTTCTTTATATTCTCCAGTAGTTTTATTGTCTAAATTATTCTGAGCTTCCTGGAAGAGAAATGTGTCATACAGTCAAAGTGCTTTTATTATTCCCTATCTCCAAGGGGAGAGCTTACATTTGTTAATCTGAAATGGGTTGACTGTCTTTTAGGTTCAACTAAGTAATGAAGCATGGGCCGTAAGTGTTTTTAAGCTCCTTAGATATAGAGGTTATATAAATACAAAGCAATATTATTGAAATGAAACTTCTTGAGGGCGCTTGCCAAGGGACCCGACGTTAGGAATATTTTACACGAGAAGATTAAATGAGGGATGGTCTAATGAAGTCTTGCCGCTGGAGGGTCCAGGAGGGCCGGTTCTAACTCCCGCTGGAATCTGGGGTGAGTTAGAATACAGAAAGCAGAAGAAGAAGAGTTTAAAACTCAAAGCAGAGTTTAAAAACCATTTTTACTGCCTGCCAATGCAGTACTGTGGATTCGGAGATTTCCCAAACTCATTACACTAAAAATGATCGAAATATATTCAAAGAATCCTTCAGGATAATAAGACTTTATATGTGTTCACCTTAAGAAACAATTCCTTCTTTTGCTCCCCAGGTAAAAACCTGTCACTTTTAGAAATCAGACTCCATTGCTCCAGAAGAAATTCTTTTCATTCATGTCTAGTCATCTTAAGCCACACAATAGCTGTGTCTTACATATGTGAAACAGGAATGTTAAGGGCCTTCCTGTCCCCTCACCAGGCCCTGCCGCACACACAGCCAAGGACGGTCGTGGGACAGGACAAGGCTTTCTGACGTCCCATGTTCTTCGTCACTTCAGGGAGTAAAAAAAACTGAGAACAACTATAAAGCTGTGAAATCAAATTAACATGAAAAGTATTTAATAAAGTATCTTAAAACATAAATATGCTATTCTGTGAAATATAAGAAAATAACTGTTAAGCTAAAATATAAAATGATCACTAGTTTAAGGGACAGGGGAGCTGACTTCTGCTCCTCTCCTTTAATACTTTACAGGTGACATTGAATAAGTCACCAGATTCTTTCTGGGCCAAAATGTCTGTGTTTGGCAAATCAGGCACTAACAATGCCTCCCCCATATCACAGTTTCTATACATATGGATCAAAGCAGGTAATGGATATGACTGTGCTTCAAAGTAGGTTAAGTCTTCTACAGACACATACTATTATTTTTTCTGAGGGGCAAAGAAAACAAAACAAAAAAAATTCAATGGTCAAATCAGAAATATCAAATGATATGATATAGACTGAGAAATACAGTCATTATCATCTTCTGACCTCAGCGCTACCAGCCGGGAAACATTCAGGAAATCTCTGATGCTTCCAACACAATAAGTGGCGATGAATTGACTTTCAAGTATAAAAAGTGTCTTATTTACGCCAAAGCAAAACCAAATTCTGTCATCTCCTGAGAGAAGCTCCCCGTCTTGTCTTTCCAATAGGCTCTTAGCCAAGCATGTTCCTCTTTTGTTTGTTACATAAGATTATAGAAATGTGAAGCAATGTTATTTGATTCAATGGAAGATTATATTCAGTATGATTCAAAAGATGTCCCCAGAGAAGTCCCTTCCTTGCTCTGACTTCTTCCACACCTCCCCACCTAGGCGGCTCCTTCCCATTCAGGCCCCAGCGTTCAGACCGCCTCCATTCACAGCTCTCCTTCACCCCTTCCTATTTTTCTTTCTTTCTTTCTTTTTTTTTTTTTTGCAGTTTTTGGCCAGGGCTGGCTTTGAACCTGCCACTTTCCAGCATATGGGGCTGGCGCCTTACTCCTTTGAGCCACAGGCGCCACCCCCTCTTTTTCTTTATGCACAACTTCCAGCTCTGCTGCCTTTCCTGCTGGCCCCAGAACCTTCTTCTAGAGCTCCAGACTACTGTGAAAATCAGTAGTTGACCCTCTGAGAGGTGGTTTCAGGATCCCAGGGGAACTTGTGCAATTTGGGGTGTCTTCTGGACTCCCACGGTGAACCCCAGGCCAGGGGGTTCTCAGGCTACACACCCATCAGCCATTTGTGCTTCCTGGGGCCAGCCCATGGTCAGAATCCAACTCCCGGAGTGCAGGCACACAACCTGTGCAGAGAGCCAGCTAAACGCTCTCAGGACACATGGCTGAAGGCTCCCGGAGTTCCAACCAGGATTGTCTTATAAGCATTGGTAGGCCATCTCCAGCACAAGAACATTCCATCCTCTACACTCCTTCCCTCTCCTTTCTTGTCTTCTCTTTCTTCTTAATTTTCTTTCTTTTCTTCTTTCCAAAATGATAGGCAAGCCAGTGGTACCTACCCTTTCCTGGTTGCACTCAGAGCCAAAGAGATGTCTGGCTACTTCAGACGAGCCATATGTCTACAACAAGATGTCCCTGTATTGGAGTCAACCCAAGTGCCCATCAACCCATGAATGGGTAAACAAACTGTGGTATACATACACCGTGGAATACTATTCAGCCAGAAAAAAGATGGAGACTTCACATGTTTTGTATCAACCCAGATAGAGTTGGAGAACATTCTCTTTAGTAAAATATCACAGTAATAGAAAAGCAAGTATCCAACCTACTCCATATGAAGCCAGTAGACAAACTAGTGCACACCCATACAAGAGAAAAACTTGATTTAATTTGAGCTGGGGGGGGGGGTGATGGGAGGAAGGAGGGGGGATTGGTGTGCTCCCCGCTTATAGGTATAACGTCAAGGTATATAGCACACCTCCCGGGCACAGGACACAACTACAACAGGACCTCATCTAACAAATGCAAACATTGTAACTTAATTGTTTGTACCCTCATATTAATCTGAAAAATATAAAAGATATATATATTAAAAAAGAAGTCCCTATAGTCTCTCTCTTTCCATCTTGCTCTAACTACCCTTCAGCAATTTTGTTTGTTTGTTTTTAGAACAATACCATGAATTAAGTCCCAGGAGAGCAGAATCCCCAGGACCTGCGTGCTGTCTGTATAGCCTGGGCCTTCTGTCCCGTGAGCAGGAAACTACTGCTCACTCTTCTCTTGAACTTCCTGCAAAACCTCCTTGGTGGTCAGACCTGGCCAGAGACAATGACTTGCCCAAGGCAGGAGACTTCGAACCGGAGTCTGACAGAGGACAGAGGTAATTGCTGTGTACAGGGAGGATGCAAAAATTTCACACCCACCAGGAATGGCTACTTAGTTCTTTTCAATTAAAAAGCAACACATCGTCTTGTCTAAAAGAGAAAGGGGAAAAAGGTTGTTTGGAAATTTCCCCAAGGGGTTAAAACAGTTGTACATACCCTATTTTTCCTATTAATGAAAAACACAAGTGTGGTCACCATAGAATGTGAAGGCATAAAACAAGAGGCGGAAGGAAGGGTCTAAACAGCCATGAGTCAGACACCTTGTAGGCAAAATTCTTGGTATTGTTCTATTCTAGAAGAGAGAGGATTTCAAACTTGAGCAAGGCGAAGTCGCTCCAGGAGCGGAGACAAAGGCATACACGGCTCTCTGTCGCCACCCAGTGGATAAACGCCACATGATCGCCAGAGCCTTGGCTCAAATGACTGAGTGCATAAAATTCAGCCTGCAGAAAATCACATTATCTCCTCCAAAGAATTGCCAGCGCTCCCAGAAAGTCCCCTCGCCTTCCCCAGTCCTCCCGTCTCCCTCATTAGCTTCCTCTGTTTATCTTTGAGATAAAGGGATCTTGGCCGGCCTCTCCTTGTTGACTGAAAAATTCAGTGCTCAAAAAGAACAGCTTTTGTGGCACTTGGACCAAATCTACAGTTCCCTTAATTGCTTTAAAAAATGGGGGAGAGGGGTGTGGAGAGAGAATAAATGAGAATAGAGTGGGGACAAGAGGGGTGTTGGCTCCCTCTGAGTGCCAAATGGTAAATAAGCCCTTTTTATGGACTCACTTAGTCTCGGGGCTACAAAGCTTTCTCTAATTGAGGGAGGAAGCGGACAGGGAGGCAGTGGCCACCTGGAAGTCACACTTAATTCTTCCAGAGGAATGCTAAGGACGGTGGCTGATCTGGGAACAGATAATAGGGATCTTCCCATTTCCCCTTTAAGCCCGTGCATTAGTTAACCCAGAATGGAGTGCTCGGTTCCCATTTCTCTGATGCAGCTGGGATAAGCCCACCAGGCAGGCCAGGTCCTGCCTATCTAACCCCGTGGTGTCTGAGCCAGACCAGTCCAGGGGCCAGTGGTCAATGACATGGTCAGAGGGGAGAGCCCCAAGATATACTGCAGGCAAACTGCACCCCCCTGAACCCCAGGTTGTTCAGAGGTTCCACAAGTATTGGATTCCAACATCTTTAAAAATTAGTTTTACTTTTTAAAAAAAGTAAGTGCACTATCCGATGTCTCTCGTGTTAGGACATCAATAAGTTAACCTGTGTGTCTGGACTTTTTACAAAGCCTGACTCATTGTGCAATGTCATATATGCACAAATGTTCTTATTCTAACACGAATGGCCCGTGTTGGCACTTATCTGCTCAGACTACGTGCTCTCCGAGCCCTATGAGTTGTACAGTAACCAAGACGAGATGACAAGACTTATGATGACATTGCATTACAAATACCACTAGCATTTATTATACATTTTTGGATGCTTTTTATTTCCCTTATCTCTTAGTGATAAGGAATATTAACAGATGTTAAATATTGGTAGTAAGTCAACCTAAGCTTTAAAAAAAAAAAAAAAATCCAATGATTTCTCTTTTGGGCTCTGTGCCAAGGTGTTTGAATGGTATCCAGAAATTGCAATGTGAACTATTTATTTCAAACTGTTATCATTTGCAAATGTAGGAATTGAGAGTTTTCCCAATATTGTTTTACCAGAATGAAATAAACACTATACTAAGAAAGCTAGAACAAAGATTCTTTTTTATACATTATTGTTTTCTAATAGATTTCAAGAGCAAACACAACGGTAAACTACTATTATCTAAAAAAAGTATAAACACAAAGCATGAGCTCAATTGTGTCTCTCCAAAATGTATATGTTGAAGTCCTAACACCCAGTACTTCAGAAAGTGACTATATTTGGAAACAAGGTCTTTACGAGGTAGTTATCAGTAAGTTAAAATGAGGCCACTGGGGCAGGTCCTAACCTGATCTGACTGGCGTTCTCAGAAGAAGAGACAGGGAAAACTATCTTTTAGGGAAACTATCACTTAGGGCAAACCATATGAAGACACAGGGAAGAGAGGATGGCCACCTGCAAACCCAGGGGAGGGACCTTCAGAAGAAGCCAACCCTGTCAACACCTGGATGTTAGACTTCCAGCCTCCAGAACTATGAGAAAATAAATTTCTGCTGTTGTTTGAGCCACCCAGCGCATGGCATTTTGTCATGGTAGCCCAAGCAAAGTAATACAGAGTCAAAAATAATTAGGTCTGAAATTTCCCACTTTACCACCTTCCACCTGCATGGTCTTTTTAAAAATAGCTTATTAAGATCTCATTTCCATACTATAAAATTTATTCTGTTTTAGGTGTACAATTCCACGATGATTAGTATATTTACAGAGTTGCTCAACCACCACCCCAATATCTGTGTAATCTTGAGAATAATACTTAACCCCTCTGGGCCTCGATTTCTTCATCTGTAAAATGGGACTAATAACTTCTACATGGATTTTTTGTGAGCGTTTAATGATATAACATAAAGGAGGTGACACACACGTGTGTGCGTGTGCCCTCCCTTCTCTCATCATTCTTGTTCTTATGACCAGAGGCCCTTTCACTAACCCTGAGCTATATTGGGACCCCAAACTCATAGAAACTGACAAATCATAAATGTTAGTTGTTCTAAGCTCCTGAGTTTGGGGTACCTGTTACATAGCCATGAATAACCAAGACACTCACTTTCCGATATGCTAGAAGAAAAAGCTCTAAACCAGACTGACCACTTTCAAAAAGTCCCAACTCAGCTCAGTGCTGGGCACACAGTCAACAAACAGTCAAATAACTAACAAGTAACGTGAGCCTGCACTTGGCCTTTGAGGCTTTGCTAAGACTTTACTTGCTCAAGGTTTCCACCTCTTCCTTCCATGCTCTGCAGAAAGCACAACAATCTGTGCCTCCCACATCCCCTCGGACGGGCCTGCTACCCCTCCTATGTTGGAATCTGGTTCAGATTGCCTCACGACCTCGACTCTCTGATGAGATCAAAAAAGTGATGATTTTGTAAACTAGCCAGCCTTTGCTCACTGTTAGAGTGGAAGCAACACTCTCTTGTACCTTTCTGCACCTTAAGTGGGAGTGGAACACCAGACTGGGTTGAATTTCCATCTCTCCCTTCCATTCCTTCTCATCAGATGCTGTGACACAGGCCCGGGAGAAAGCACATGACTGAGACAAGGAGCCCCCAGTGACTCTGTGAGTCTCAGGTCCACAGCTGACTTGCCCAACCCCCCATCCCAGAAAGCAGATATGCCCACTGACCTAGGGGTGGGGAACGAGTGTTCACAGACCCTTAAGGCTAACCTTCCCGAAAGCATCTCATCAGCTTTTGGAAACCGCTACCATTAAAGTCAGTAGTGATTTGGATAACAAATCTGCTAACGGTGGCCAACACATGAAAAAAAAACGGGAAGCTTGGGTTAGATTTGGGGTTTTGTCCTCTCTAACACTTAACAGACCAGTTCCTCACCAAACAAGCATCTTGGACAATTCCCTCCAATTACCTGCAAATCAGTTTCTTTCTCAATTAAAGAAGTTCCCAGATGATGTTTCTTATGACAATATAAAAATTAAATTCCAAATTTAATTCATCAGAAAGACACTTTCTTCTCTCATTTGTGTTTCTCTGAGCTCCTTTGGGAGATTCCACTCTTGTTTTGGATGAGGAAATGGTCAGTTAAATCTTAGGGAGGGTTAAGGAGACCTCTATTAGCTATTATTCTTTGTATATTTCCCATTCTTCTTTTATTAATTATTTGTTTATTTAAATTTGAGACAAAGTCTCACTTCATTGCCCAGACTAGAGTGCTGTAGCATTAGCTTACTTCACAGCAACCTCAAACTCCCAGGCTCAAGTGACCCTCCTGCCTCAGCCTTCTGAGTAGCTGGATTTACAGGGGCATGCCACCACATCCTGCTAATTTTTATATTTTTTTATTTTAGAGATGGGGTCTTGCTATGTTGCCCAGGCTGGTCTTGAGCTCCTGGCCTCAAGCAGTCTTCCTGCCTCCTCCTCCCCACATGCTGGGATTACAGACGTGAGCCACCACACCAGCCTATTCTTTTTTTATTCTTCTTTTTGTAGAGATACTTTTCCTGCTTCCTTCACCACCAACATTGCACACAAGCCAGGGGAGTGTGCACGTGACCTAAGTCTGGCCAGCCTTACTACTTTAATCCCTCGGTAAATCATTTGTAATAAAAAGTGGACATAGGAGAGCCCCTCTCTTGGATTATAAAGGTTATGGAGAAGGTAGTTTCTCTACTGAGTTCTCTAAGCCAAGACAGTGTGTTTTGGAGATGCTGGCTCCCATGTGAGGCGAGCCTTTCTGCAAAATGAATCCAAAGCAAGAATAGGGAGAGAAAGATAGTGAGCTGTCGGGGTGGCACCTGTGGCTCAAGGAGTAGGGCGCCAGCCCCATATACCAGGGGGGGCATGTTCAAGCCCAGCCCTGGCCAAAACTGCAAAAAAAAAAAAAAAGAGAGAGAGAGAGAGTGAGCTGTCTGTGGTAGAAATGTGACCCCAGTTCCAGTTTCTAAAATGCTGATCCCCGAAGCTCTTCTTTAGATTCTGTGAGCAATATTACTATGTTTCTCAGGTATGTGAGTCCACAAATAAGGCTGGTTTGAGATGAGTTCCAGTAATTCGCAATTTAAGCACTGTTGATAAAGACAGGGATTGGAAGAATTTGGGGGTGATTGAAACAAGTTCTATAGAATGGGACAAAAATCAAGACTTCTGACCAGTGATGGAACAGCTCAAGTTGGAGGATTCTGGGGATCAAGATGAAAGATCAAACTTGAGTCCTTTCCATATTTTCATGGTTGGAGATTACCACTTACTTCTTAGAAGGAGAAAGAAGAGCTGGGGCTTGTATTATGGAAGGTCCTAGTCAAACTCTTCATCAACAGAGTAACCTGGGCTTGGTTTATTTCAAGCTCTATTTGTCTGTGACCACCACTTGGTTGGAAGTCCTGTATCTGCTGACGTGACCAGAGACTTGAGCTGTCCCTCAGGCAGGCAGCCTCTACACTTGAAGTGCCATGTGGCTCTGGACACAATGTCATTGACTAGATTGTCATGTTACAAAAGTCTGGGTACAAAAGTGTACTCAGAGAAGTGGCATTGTGTTAGAGGGGAAAGCGTTGGGATAGCATTAAGATCGGAGTCAGACAACATACTCTCTCACCCAGTCCCCGATATGTGCAAGGGTGAAGGGTGTCACCTCCGATTTGGAGCCATGAGACATTAACAGCTCCTAGGGGGATAGAGCCAACAGCCTTGGTCTCATTAGTATCAAGCTGTAGCCAGCTGAATCAATCATAGAAAGTAACACTTGTCTATGTCACACACATTTTCCCAGGACACTAAAGCCCAGGGTTAACAGGGAAGTTACATGAACAATAGTAACCTATGTCTTGTGCTGAGTTTTTCTACACTGCTTGCTACAGTGGAGTGTCCAGCCCCCTCACTGTTTGCCCAGAGTCATGTTGCAGAACCTTGCAGGGGGTGGTTACAGTGCACAAAAACAAGCCCCGACAGCCAGTGTGGTGTCTTCTGCTGTATTCATCGTTTCAGCATCTCTTTCACTGCCCCTTTCAGGTAACCAAAGGGACTGCCATAGTGTCCTTCAGCCACCAGCATCATACCAACACCACCATACTCCACGGATGTCAGGAAAAATCTTCCTCTCTTAACACTCACCTACAACAACCATCTGATCACTAGCACCATACCCTGTGAGCACGCACACGTGTATATACACACTTACACACACACATAGACACACATACACACACCCGCCCCTTAGTGCCAAGATCTCAGACAGTGATCCCCCACACGGCATGGGTTCTGCCACAAATCTTAGTACAGAGCACTTTTTCCATTCCCCTCTGTAATTCCTTTCTTTATATTTCCCTCAGACCCAGATGGGAACCCGCAGCACAGTCGGTCCTCGGGCTCTGGGCCTCCCTTTTCTCTGCCTCCTGCTGCCTGAGCACCCACCCCCCCTGCCCAAAGCTCCTACCCGCCCTGTCGGCCAAAACCTGCCGGGGCCTATCGAGCTAATCCCCAGGTCACAAGCCCTGCACTTCACGTTGGTGGCATGGAGGTAACACCCACGTGCGTGTGGCATCGTCAGAAGACAGCAATTGCTAGCGAATCCGGGGAAGCCTGAGAAGGAAGGGTGGAAGCCTTAAAGAAGGGAGTTGTGCGGCACAGCGCTCTACAGTATACCGCAGAGGATGAATGTGATGGAAATTCTCCTAAAATGACAGGCTGGAACCTACTTCTTTTTCTCTGCTTCTTGCCTGCCCTCTTACGGAGAGATGGTATGAGCCACTAAAATAGAAAAGCCAAAGACCAAGCAAAAGAAAGTGATAGGGCGGCATCTGTGGCTCAAAGGAGTAGGGCACCAGCCCCATATGCCAGAGGTGGTGGGTTCAAACCCAGCCCCGGCCAAAAAGTGCAAAAAAGAAAAAAAAAAAGAAAGCGATATTGGGTCGGGGATCATACAACCCCCCAAAAAGTTCTTGGACTACTTGGTAGTCCAGATTCAAAATCAAATCTTATGTACCAAGAGCTCCTTATCTTCCTGAGCCAGCATTAGGAACTGGTACATTATCCCATTTAATCCCCATGATTCAACTGTGACAGCTATAATATTTGAAACAAAATATATTGCTTTATCTTTTGTTCTCCAAGCAGTACGAATTCACTGGTAAAAAAAAAAAAACACTGATAAAAAGACACATTTTAAAATCCCTATAATTCCTATATCCAGAGAAAAAGTATTTTAGCATTTTGATAGATATGATACAGATTATCTTATCACCTTTTTCTATGCATATATATATAATTTATAGTATAATTTTAAAACTACTTTTCTTTAATAAGGCAATAGTGAATCATTTTCCATGATGTAAAGTATGATTTTTTACTCTAACATGTTACGATTGCAAGGAGTCCCAGCCCATCCTGCACGCCATGACATGGTTAACCAGTTCCTTATTGTAGGAGACTTAAGATGTTTCCAATTTTTAGTCATTATAAAAATACTTTGATCAACATCCTAATAGCAAAATCTTTGCACATATCCACAATTACTTCTTTCACATCGATTCCTGCAAGTAGAATTTCTGAGTCACATGTAAATTTTTAAGACTTTTCTTCTGAATTTCCAAATAACCAGCTAGAAAAGTTACAGCAACAGGTGGTATTAAAAAAATACTAAAGTCCCCTTAACACTGCCAGTGTTTTTATTTTTATCTTGGCCAATTCTTTGGAAGAAAATTTTACTTTCACTTGTTTAAAATGGATAATTCTTGACATTTACCAGGGAGGTTGTATGCTTTTCAAGGATTTACTGGCCATTTGCAATTCTCCTTATGGGATGTTCATTTCTTTCATCTGTTTTCTATTGAGTTGTTCATCTTTTTCTTGTTGATTTCTAAATGCTTTCTTCTTAAATCTTCCATATGGAGTATAAATATTTCGGGGTTAACTTTTCCATAGGCACCAAAAAGATTGTCCCCCAGTTTGCCTTATAATATTATTTAGTATTTGATGTATTCATAAATTTTTATGATAAATCTTTACAGAGTCAAATTACTTCATCTTTTTCTTTATGGGTTGGAGGTTTGGGAACTTTCATGTACGTTTAGAAAAGCCTTTCAAGATTATTTCTAAAATTAATTATCTTCCATAATCATAAGGTTTTATTTGCATGTTTTTTAAATTAAATCATGGTTGTATACATTAGTGCATTTATGGGTACACTGTGCTGGTTTTATATACAATTTGAAATACTTACAATAAGCTAGATAACAGCCTTCACGCACTTTCTTAATTATTGTGTTAAGACATTTATACTCTTCGCTTAGTAGATGTGACATGTACCCTTGTAAAATGCACCATAGGTGTGGTCCGACCAATTCAATCTTTGGGCATGGTCTGAAGCAGACAACTATCTTTATTAAATGATTGACCACTGGCTCGGCACTTGTAGCTCGGTGGCTCGGGCGCCAGCCACATACACCGGAGCTGGTGGGTTCGAATCCAACTCGGGCCTACCAAACAACAATGACAACTACAACCAAAAAATAGCTGGGCGAGGGTGGCACCAGTGGCTTGAAGGAGTAGGGCACCGGCCCCATATACCGAAAGGTGTTCAAACCCAGCCCTGGCCAAAAAAAAAAAAAAAAAAAAAAAAGCCAGGCATTGTGGCAGGCGCCTGTAGTCCCAGCTACTCGGGAGGCTCAGGCAAGAGAATCACTTAAGCCCAAGAGTTTGAGGTTGCTATGAGCTGTGATACCGCTGCACTCTACTGGGGGCACAAAGTGAGACTCTGTCTCCAAAAAATAATAAATTAGTTGACCATGATTAGGCAATCCATTCTCTTCCCAGTGAGTTGAAATGCTGGGGTTGTCACACATGAACTTCTGTCATATTTCGAATTTATTTCTATTCCATTTCCAGGGTTTCTCCTCATTCTTACACCCTGCCTGCTCCATTTCACCCTTCTCCACTGCTGGAAAACTGACTCCCTTTCTACACAAAGGGAGGGCTAGTCACCTGTGTTTAGATCGCCTCGAAAAGCAAAGGCTGAACATAACGATTAACCACGGACACCACTTCAGACTTGTACACTTTTTAAGTCAGAGAGTGTCATTTCCAAGGAACTCCTTCCTGAAGTCATGCTTTAAGCCTAGTGTTGTTGTCACTTTCAGCCATTCGCATCTGGGGGTGAGGAGCGGCATTGTCCTGTGAAACCACTTGTCTCTCCCCCTTTTAACCCTTGAGTGATGGGGAGCGCCAGCTGAAGGAGGGTGAGAGTTGGCCAGAACAGCAGTGCTGTAGGACCCACACGCGTGAAGCGGACCAGTGACCCATGCCCTGGGCCATCTTCCTCGCTGCTGCTTCTCTTTCCAAACGGTAGAATAAAAATCCACGTACGCCCTTGGGTCGTGTAAATAGGCCTTTGACCCTGCACCAAAGACCTCTAGCAGTCACTGTTCCGAATCTGTTTCTGGTCAACTTGGTTGGCCCACATGCAGCTCTAATGAGGCTGAGGTCACAGGTTCAATGCCAGGGTGGTCTAATTACCAATAAGTCAACTGGTTCGGGGCCTTGGCTTGTACTTCTCAACCAAGCCGGCCATTTTGCATATGCCCAGCTTTGGTCACACAGGGACAAAGTGAGAGACCAGAGATGAATGAGAACAAACCTCCCACCACGCTGGGACGTGTGCTCCACGCACCGCTGTTGGCGGGTCAGCCGCAGGGCTCTGCATATGAGCAATGAGAACACAGTTTTATACTGGAACCACTGCCGTCAGGAACTGGCGTCTGCTCCACCCCACCCTACAGAGAGGCTGCCAAACTCTGTCTCAAAGGACTTATTCTATTTTAGAGGCTAGGAGTTGGGGGGCCTAAGGTCCGATGCTTTAACAGGAATGTTTTCAGTTACCATTGATGCCTAGGACAGTGCAATCAAAAAATTAAATGCATTTGTAACACTTCTTTTTAATTTCATTTTTTACTAAGAAGAAAAGAAAAACGTATTTGAGATAATTTGAAGAACAAGTAAAAGAAGAAATCCGGGGTCACCAACACAGTACAGCACAATTAGAAGTCTTTTTTTTTTTTTTTTAAGACTTATTACATTTCCATTACTGTTTTGATGCACCATACAAATAACCTTTTACAGGAAGAATAAACATTTTTAGATGAAATTTAAATCGCCCACCATCTCTAACAAAGTGATGATTTTAAATTTTCTGCAGAAATTTTAAAATAGCTATGTTTTGGGTGACTCCTCACAAATACAGGGGTTTCCAAAGGTGCATCATTAATCTCTCCCAGGAAAGAGAAGACACCCAAATATTCTCGGTACTGCTCACTCTGCATACACCAAAGAAGTTTCTAGTAAGGAATATTCAGTACAATATCATTTGGAAAACATCAAGAGGAAAAAACCTCCCCCTGCCTGCTGTGTGTGCAGGAGAATCGGGGCTCCCCTTTGGAACGTACTGTAATTTCTCATGGAAACACTTTGTGAAAAGTCAGTCATATATTCTAACCCCTAAGTATGAAACCACGGGCCCTTCTAACCACACAAAACAGCTGTGCCCTCAGAGGGGAGGTCATCTGCCGCAGTCGTGTTTCTTTTTACTTTTAAAGAAATGTCAGGCCATGTTTTATGCGGTCCTTGTAACAGGGTGCTGTTTATTGTATCACCAAGCTGCTGTAACTTCAGGACGAGGAAACTGCCATTATTTGGAGAGTATATATCATTCTGACTTGCAGGAAAGAAGAAAATTAAGAACGGCCCTTTCTCAGAGTGGGTATAAGTATTCTTTGACAGTCTCGGACAATATTTCAAACGTCTTCGTCAGACCCATAAAATCTGATGCATGACTCCTTGGCCGAGCCAAGGCTGTGCTGAAGACGTTTATCCCAAGAGTAGTGCCAGGACTAGCGCTTGGCAGATGTTTTAACCAAGAACTTTACACCGGCTTGCTCAGCTTGCCCAAGGACACCAACAGGTTCATGAAGAAATCACACGACGTTAGGACGTAAATGGTAGTTAATGTTTAACACGTGCCAAGTTCGGTATGCAGCATTGCACCTGTATTACCTCAACTTGTCCTCACATCTCTGGGTCACTGTTAGTATCCCTGTAAGACACTGGTAATGAGATATTCTTATCACAGGGCAGAGAACTAAGACATAAAGAAATCAAGTAGCTTTCTCCCCGTTCACATTCAGAGAGTGACACATTAGGATTCAAGCCCAGGTGTGATCAACACATGTGGATCACATGATGCTTCCCAGGCACTGGTCCCATATCACAACAAGAACTGTCTTCCCAGTTCTTCCACGTTGCTGTTGCTATATAACTCGTATCAGAGTGGGTAAGTCCCCTCCCCATGGATCACAAATGTGTGACAGCTTGTGTTTGAAATCAGCTCAAACTCTGTACCCTGATGCCAAAGTTATTGACCTGGAGAGTTTTCTAGAGATGAGAAGCAAAGGGAATGCGAAACATTTTTGAAAACCTGCTGTAGTTCTCAATTATCTAGGATCAGGAAACAGCAGGTGTGGAGATGGGGCTGGGGGACTCCCTTGAACAGAATTCACTTT
This sequence comes from Nycticebus coucang, assembly GCF_027406575.1. Lineage (NCBI taxonomy): Eukaryota > Metazoa > Chordata > Mammalia > Primates > Lorisidae > Nycticebus > Nycticebus coucang. Next base: position 25,359,041 of record NC_069803.1, on the reverse strand, counting down.
AGATTCTATTTAAAATTCTGTTTCAGGGGCCCGGCGTGGTGGCTCATGCCTGGAACCCTAGCACTTCCAAGGCGTGTGGATTGCCTGAGCTCATGGGTTCGAGAACAGCCTGAGCAAAAGCAAGACCCTGTCTCTAAAAAAATATAGCCAGGCATTGTGGTGCCCGCCTGCAGTCCCAGCTACTTGGGAGGCTGAGGCAAGAGGATGGTTTGAGGTTGCTGTGAGCTATGATGCCACAGCACTCTAACAAGGGCAACAAAATGAGACTCTGTCTCAAAAAAAAAAGTAAAATAAGTAAAATTCTGTTTCAATGTGTTTTCATATTCTAGAGTAGGTGAGGTTTTAGGAACTTTAAAAGATTTCAGGAAATAGAATGGATTGGACCAAGCTTATGGAGACACATGGTTAACAAGGGGAGTGCAATCCATTAGCATGAGTTAACCCAGCAGTACCTTGCTGGGTCCCGCAGTTAGACCTGCCACGCTGCAGCCTGGTGGAGGCCTCCCGGCAACTAGAACTCTCTGGAAGGGTGGGGAAACCGTGAAGTTCAGATTGACTAGGTGAAGCAGCTATAAACTTTATTCTGCTTAAAGAAAATAAAGTCATACAGGAGGCCAAGGGTTAACAGACAAGTTGGCTTCCCCCCCTCCTCTTTGCTGGTCCCCACAGACCTCCACCGCCCCCCTCCCTTCCAGAGGGGAGCAGAGCCACGTGGTGGGAGATGACCAGATAGGTGGCTGGCTTCTAGCCCTTGCTCTGACACTCACTAGCCTTGTAACTTTAGACAAGTCGCTTAACCTATGTCTTTCGACCTCAATTTCTTCATGTTTTTTTCTTTTTTTCCAGCAGAGTGGTATTAAACGCCAAATGAAATGCTCATATTTCATCAATGGCATGAAGAAGTTAGGCCGAATGGACGCTGTGGTCCTTCCTGGGTTTGAAATGCTGCGGCTGCCCCTCTGACACAAGGCCCGTTCCCCTTTTCTCTTCTCTCCTCCCTTCCATCTCTGCTTCCTTCTTTTGCGACCTGTGACCTCTGAGTCTTCCTCTGACTCAGAGAAAGCGGAAGCATAGAAATAAAGATGAAGAGGAGAGAAATTCATAGGTATGTGGAATCTTTTATTTCTCTCTCTCTGGTTCTTTTTTCTGTCTAAGCCTGGATGGAGGTGGAACATATTCTTAGTAAAGCATCACAAAAATGGAGAATCAAGAATCCAGTATACTCAATTCTGATATGAGGACAATTGGTGACCTAGTACATGGTGGGGGGTGGGAAAAGGGGGGAGTGGAGAGAGCGGTTGGGGGGTCATGGTATGTGACACACCTCTTAGAGTCAGGACACAATTATAAGAGGGACTTTACCTAAGAAATGCAATCAGTGTAAATTGTTTCTCTGTATCCTCAATAAATCCCCCAACAATAAAAAAATAAATTACCATATTAACCATTAAAAAAAAAAAACAACAACTTGAAGTCAGACCCCTGTAAATGACAGCACTTTTCTGGATTTTACCCAGATAAGAACCAACAAGGACCAAGAAAGAAACTTGTAAAGGAATATTAAGACCAGGAAGAATAAGGAAGTCTTGTGCTTGCCAAAAATTAATTGATTATGGCTGGAAAAAAGAACTACTCAGTTCTAGCCTTTTAATTTATTTTTCTATCTTATTGTAAGGCAATTGATTTTCATATTAGAAAAGTTAACACACACATTCTAAGAGAAAAGCCAGAGTTGGTTAGCATTGCTCTCAATGACTTCAAATCTCCAGGTCCTAACATATTAATACCACTGGAGTCCGTTAGAAACAATGAAAAGTGAACTGCTATAGATACTTTCTGAATAATTCTGGAGAATGAGAGAAGTCTCAGTAAGCTGGAGAGGACTGAATATTTTTCTTATTTTTAAGAAAAGGTAGAAAAAAAGATTCTATAAATTAAAGACCAGTAGGCGTAATGATTTAAAGTTGGGCTTTTAAAGGAATGGTTTGTACATATATTTTTACAGGAAAGCAATGATCCCATTTTAAAAGGAAAGTGGTGGATCACCAACAGTCAGAATGGGTTCACTAAGAATAAATCAAAAATGGAGGAAAAAGTATCCAATGTACTCAGCCCTGCTGTGAAACCTACTTATATTTACTCACACTTTCTTATGAAAGATAGAACTATATAGCCCAGGATGAAGGAGAGAAATGGAGTGGGAAGGGAGGGGAGGGGGGAGGCTTGACAGAAGGAGGGTAAAAGGCGGGACCACACCTATGGAGAATATGACAAGGTACAAGTCAAATCTGTCACGTGTAGAACATAGATGTTTTGGCACAATAATCAAGTAAATGAGGTGAAAGCTATGTTGAATGGTTTGATCTAACCACATCAGATTGTATAAAAAAAAAAAAATCAGCACATTGTACCCCACATGTGCATGATGTATTCATGATCTATGTGTATTTGACGTAATAAAAAAAAAAAAAGAATAAATCATGCCCGTCTAACCTCCATTCTCCTTTTGGCACACAGAATTGCAAATCTCATCATAAATTACATTTTAGCAAGACTTTTGACAGAGTCGCTCATTAGATCCTAATGAACCAGATTTAGAAATCTGAATTCAGTGCTGGTACCATTAGCTAGATTAGCAAACCCTTGTATGGCTCCCCTCAAAGAGTTTAATTAATAAATGACTGTCAACCAAAAGGGAGGGTTTTATGTCATTGCCATAGAACTATCTGTCCTTGGCCTCCTCTGCTAAACATTTGCAGTGACTTAGATGAAGACCATGGTGGTATGTTTATTAAATCAGCTGATGATAGGCAACTAGGAGGGATACACAACAGACTGCAGGCCTCTAATCTGCTCAGACAGTCTGAGACAATGGGCCAATTTTCATAAATTTGCAACATGAGTATCTGCCCTAGTCCATGCTGACAAACATGCCTTGGGCTCCTTAAAAGACCAGATGGGGTAAAGCCAAAAAAGCTTGCCTGAGTGGTTAAAACCCGCTTCCACCATTTTCTATGATTAGACCCCCAGAAACAATTTGTCTTCCAGACTCTTCGTGACCAGTTTTGTTTTGTGGTTAGTATATCTCATTCCTTGGCTCTTGTGGGGATGGGCCCCCAGGATGACTCCTCAGTCCCCCCCATCTTGGCACCCTGCTCCCCAGGAAGATGTTTCCAAGTTTCAACCCAGAGTTACAGCCCCAGTGCTTTGGCTCCCCTTCCTAGGGAGTAACCCGCAAGGTCTTCAGACACCATCCTGGGTTTGTTGTGAGAAGCTGCACTATCCTCCATCCTGCATGCTCAGCTTGATCTCTGAAGCCATCCAAAGGTCTCACCAACTGTGCTTTGCCCCTTAACACTTTGAGACTAAGACCCCTGTGAGATATGACAAAGTTTGTTGGGTTTGAAAACCATTAATGCAAACACTGGAACAATCATAGCTTGCGTTTGATTGATTGCAAACTCCAAATCCAATGTGATCCCAAGCTCTGCTACACATACTGGAGATAGTGAGTCCGTCATAAGAGAAGTGATTGTCTCATCCCCCTCCCCTGTACTGATTAGACCATGCTTGGTACCACATGGACAAAGAGTGATGAATCAAAACTTCCTTGGAAAAGAATGGCTAGCAGAGTGAAGAGGCTTGAAACCAATAAAATAAAACATAAGTTGAAACTGTTAGGTAGGTAGTTAGAAATCTCGCTCTCCCAGGAAAAAAAGGACAAGGGTGAGTCCCCAGTCCCCCATCGTGATGCTGCCCACCTTAATTCTTCCCCAAGTGATTGCTCAGACCTGGGAGGAGGAAGGAGCTCCCAACCAATCTGCCAGTCTCAACTTAGCGTGCCAATTGCAAAAGGAGATAGAAGACGCTCTGGCCTAGCAACAGGTACAATGGAGTCCTGAAGGTGCCCTATAACAGCCCGATGGTTAATTATCATGTCATTAGCTTAAATCTACACTGCAGTCCACACACACCCCAAGGGGCTCTCAGAGAGGCTCAGGGAGGTCTGCAAGAGCCCTAAGACTTTGTTTCCAAGGTGACCTGTGAACCACAAGGTAGGATCAACTCAGACAGTATAAGATGGAAGCTCAGGCCATAACCTAGGCCTCTTTGCCTACTTGCTATGACAATGAGGTCCGTTTGCTGTCTATGGTAAACGTATCTTGCTCTGTTAACCTGTATCTTGCTCTGTGAGCCTGTTTCTTGCTCTGTAACCTATCTTTCTCTTCCTGGATAAACTTTGTTTTACTCTTGCCTTACTTTGGGGTGAGTGGTCATTTTTCGACCAAGAGTACTCCAAGAACTGAGGACACAGGCAGCTGCCTGAAACCCTAACATTTTAGGATGTAGGCAGCTGCCTTGAAACCCAATTTTTTTTAAAAAAAATTTAAATGTTTGGCCTGGAAAAGATGCTAATAGTTACGTACAAGTTTTAGGTCTGGCATGTGAAGAAGAATTTGAGTTATATTTCTATGAGAAATATAAATGTAAATCATTCCTTACAACAATCTCTAAGAATTAGATCTAAGACTGGCCCAGGATTCCTTAGGATATTCTGAATTCCCTGTCATTAGAGGTGCTCCAGAATACACCATTATCCGCAGTGTTACAGTGGGAATGTACAAACCAATGTGTAGCTCACAAGAAAATCTTCCAAGCCTTCTACAGCATAGACCTGTGATTTTATAACTACACATCTAATTTAACTTGAGCTGTTATTTCCTAATTCTTCTCATCTACTATTCCAAGAATATATTCTGGAGAAGATTTATATATGGCATCTCTTTTTGAGTCTGTAGGGCCAGACAGAGAAAAATTAGAAAAGACCAAGATAAATTCTTCTTTGAAGATACAGCTGGTAAATATCTGTTGGGGTCTCCAAAAGTCTTCTTAATTGTGACAGTCCTTGCCCTCACCCCAGTTCCCTGGAGTTCTTTGAAATATGACCTCAGTCCTGTCCTGTTATCAGACTCAGGACAACAGGTCAGTTTCTCTCCCAAGCCTTCCTCTTCACAGATGGGAACCATTCCAGGACACTGTGGCCAAGCTTGGTGGAGAGGGCTGTGCTTACTCAGGCCCTGGAACATGCACCAATGACCCGATTGACTCTGGTTTGTCTCACAATGAGATGATACGGGGAATGGAGAAAGGAGGGAATGACAACATGGAAGATGCCATTTACTGCTGGGCTGGCTTCCATTCCTGGGCCTATCTCTCTGGCTAAATAGCCTTGAGGTGACTCCCTGCCTCTCTCCCACACCTCTGCGCCATTCTTCCCAAATACCCTGGCTGCATCAGCAAGATTTCTGATCCAAAACCACATATCTTTTACCTAGAAGAGAAAGATCGAGTTTGGACAACTAACTGCCTTTGGACAGGGAAGATATGGTTATTTTAACTGTTACCGTTATCACCCCTATCTCCTAAAAATTTACAGTATCAATAGTGGAAGGTGCTTCTTTTTTTTTTTTTTAAGTCATACATACATAGATCGTGAATACATTTATGCCTTTGTGGTATTCAATGTGTTGATTATTTATAGAAATTGGAGTGCTTACATCCTACTAATTAATATAGCTTTCATCTCATTTACTTAATCACAGTGTTAAGACATTTGTGTTCAATACTTGATAGATTTGACTTGTACCCTTGCAATATGCTCCACAGGTGTGGTCCCACCATTAACCTTCCCTCTATTGAACACTCCCTTCCTTTCCCATCTCTCTCCCCTTCCCTCCTTCATCCTGGGCTATAGTTGTGATTCATCTTTCATGGGAACGCATGAGTGATTATAAATTGGTTTCACAGTAGTACTGAGTACATTGGATATTTTTTTCCATTCCTGAGATACTTTACTTAGAAGAATATTTTCCAGCTTCATCCATGTAAACATAAAAGAGGTAACATCTCCATCTTTTTTTAATGCTGCATAGTATTCCATGGTGTACATATACCATAATTTATTAATCCGTTCACGGGTTGATGGGCACTTACGCTTTTTCCAATTATGAATTGAGCTGCAATGAACAATCTGGTGCAAATATCTTTGTTGCCCAGTGATTTTGGTCTTTTGTATATCCACCTAGTAGAGGAATTGCAGGATCAAACAGCAAGTCTACATTTAGATCCCTGAGTGCTTCTTTTAACCCATGAGGAAATAAGCCAAGATAAAGAATATTCAGCTATTCTCAGAGGAGGCACTAGAGGGAACCTAAAATATGTTAAGGGAGGTAAAGCCAGGGTAAGAAACCCTTTCAAATCCAGTTGACACTAACTTTAGGTTTTTCTAAATATCAGCATGGGGTAATATGGTTTAGGCCACAGAATCTGAGATACTATGTGAAGTAGGTAGGGAGAAACCACCTCTACGCTGGAAAGTCATAACTGTCAAGGAGAAGGGAATTTCCTCACTCAGCAATGACTGACGGTCAACAGGCATCTCTCCCTGTCTTGCTCTTCTGGTCTCTCAGCCAACGATGGATGGAGTGTAGCACACTGAAGAGAAGAAGATGCAACAGAGCTGTTTCAAGAAGACACAGAGTTTGAAGATATTGAATAATGATTAAAAGCAAAACTAATAAAAGCTAAGGCGCTGAGGCCATTTACTCCTGGAACTAACAGCTCTTCACAGCTCAAAAGCCTGAGGGACAGAACAATGACTGATGCACATAATATTCCAAAAGTTAAATAACCTTCAATATTCTCAGTTAATGAAAACTGGAAAATACCAAACACTTTTAAGAAATACAGTAGAACCTCTGTAAGTTGACCACCTAAGGGGCTGTAACAGACTGATGAGCATACAGAGGTGGTCAACATAAGGAACTTGCATTGAGTACGTGTGATGTATGTCTGGCCTGTGAAAATGAGATCCACTTACGGAGGTGGTCAACTATGGAGGTTCTACTGTATTCTCATCAGGTGCTTTAAATGTTGTGTTGTTTCTAAGTTTCACTGTTTAAAATGGAATATATTCAGTTGTCTGGAAAATTCACTGACATAGAACCCCTTGTTTTCTAACTATGTCTCATAAACATAGAGCCCCAGAATGCTACATACATTGCCTCCTTCTGAGAGGAGGGAAGTAAAGCCCAAGAGGTTTTTTCCCTTATAGGTCGCCTTCCTTGCATGTGTGTTCTCTGTTAAGTGAACCCACATGGGCCACACGGGACCAGAGATCAATGCAAACCAGGGGCAAGCCATCCTCTAAAGCACGAGGAAGGCCAGTCACCTCTAGGGTGGGCTGGAAGGCAGACACCCCTCACGGGAAGTGCTCTAATTGAATGGTAGCAACCTGATCCAACCAAATATGCTCTTCTGGGAAAGAGTAAGTGCTAGGAAATAACCAGGAGGCAGACTAATCAAGCTCAGAGCTTGATCCTAAAGCTGCTATTTAAATTGAACATGCCACTCAGAATGCTTAACAAGCCCACCAGCTCTTTCTATGGGGACTTCGGCACCCAAACTCCCCAAGCAATGGCAGATGTTCCTTGAATGAGAGATAGTCTTTAAATTGGACCAGAAATGGGCACCTGGTCCAAGGTTGGCCAATCTACAGGCTGATCCCCACCTAATGAGGGAGTCTGCCATGAAACATTCCACCCAACAGGTAATTAGGTTGGTCAGCCTTTCTCTCCCATCAGAATTCAAATAGGAAAATATGGAGAGATTCCATCCATGTGCCTTGGATGCAAACCACAGAAGATACACCCTTGGGGAGCTTTCTGATGAGGGACTCCACAGGCAGGTCAAAGCCATGACCACAATTGCCATGATACTATGTGATACCTGCCGAGATCAATAAATAGAGGGTGCATGAGCTGAAACCCAGCATCTAAGTAAAATGGTGATGAAAAAAGAGAAAGCAAAGCAAATCATAGGAGGGAAGGGCCAGCATCAAGAAAAAGCCAAGTCAAACAATGTCAATTTAGTGTTTGACTGACTACCTGGGGACTAGGTAGCTTAGTCAAGCTGACATACAAATTGACCATCGGAGATGATGGTCAAGACTCAGCAAGGAGGCCAATGTGGCCAGACAGGTGTAAGCAAGTATGAGAGCCACAGGAGGTGAGATCAGAGGGCCTAAAAGGGAGGGTGTTGTGTGAATGAAAACGTTTTGAAGTCATCAACTGAGAGAATAAGAAAGCCCAGTTAAGAATGAAAACACAAATTTAGAGTGTATGTACAACAGTTCTATTTGCTTTAGCAAGATGAAGTCCAACACATGGATCCAGAGTTTTGGGGGGTGGACATGACAAAAAAAGGAGATGTAAGAGAGGAAGTTGATAGGCAAGAGAAATGTGGAAACAATGAACCAAAAAGTCTAAGCGGGGTAGAAAGTAAAATGAAGGCTGAATAGGGAAAGAGTTGAGCTTCAAGAGATAAAGGACAATAACAAGAGCCCATTAGGTCAAGGTCCACCTGGAACAGGTGTAACTGATGAGGGAGCTGCACAATCAGGAGTTCTAGGTCGGGGCTGGGCACATCCACTTTTGTTCTCTCAGGGATGGGACAGTTGTGGGTTTCAGTAAAGTGCAGTGTGTGTCCATGGAGAGGCTGGCTGGGAGCACAGTGAATGTCATGGAGATGATCAGGACTACCAGTGGCAAGTGGGAACAGCAGCCCCAGGCCAGGGGCTCCCCTGAGTGAAGGATACTTGTCGGGAGGATGAGGAGACAGGAGTCAGAGGGACAAACCTATAGCAAAAACTGTAGACAAGAGCAGGACTTTTTCGTCCCATCTTTGGTCATGTATGGAGTCACAAAAGGAACAGGGGAGCAGAGCCCTTAGGACACAGCTGGGATTCAGCTAAGGCCTGGACATCAAGGGAGCCATCAGGGAAGAGGTTGAGTTTGCAGAGAGTTTGCTCACTGTGGGGCCAGTGGAGGGCTTGGATGGAGAGAAGCGAGGAAGTGGGGCTGGGGAGAGTGAGCAGAGAGCTATAAGATGAGAGAAAGTTAAAGGATCTTGGATGATAACCAAAGACAACAGGGAGGGGAGGCATGATGGATTTACTGCTGGTCAGTTTTCTATCAGAGTGTGTCATAGCTGTCCCTCGGTGGATGAAGAGAGGGACATTCAGGCCTCAAGTCTTCCAGAGTCTGGATGGATTCCACTTGTGCAGGAGGCCTAGTCTGCAGGATGATTCTAACTTCACTAGAAAAAAAAAAAAAGCCATAGTCGGAATGGAAGACGTGAGCTCTCAACGGCAGCATTACACCGTCCTACAGGGTGGATCAGAAGGCTATGGAACCCCATCTACGGGCCTGATGACTTGATCAATGAAAAGAGAGGCTCAACACATAAACCCTGGGACACAGCCATCGTCACAAAAACACGTGTACATTTGCACATTTCCCTATTTCTCTTTGTGTGCCATAAAGTTAGCAAATAAATGAGAGTTGATGCTATGGCTAGAGAGGAGGAAATGTGACGACCAGGACTGTCACGTAGAATAACAGGAGTGATGATGGCAAACACAGGCACTTCCTTCATGCCAGCAGCTCTGGCAATGGACACGTATTAACTCACCCAACCCAACAATCCTATGAGGAGGTATTAGTACGTATCCCATTGTATAGAGGAGGTTACCAAAGATGGTGGCAGCACCCGTCTCAATCATAAACCAAAAGAAAGAAGAGAACTCGAGATATTAATATTATTCTCAACAATTGAGAATAAACTGCATTTGACACTCAATATATTCCATAGTAAGAAAGAAAAAAAAAGGAGAAAAGAAGAGAATAAATTGCATATATGATCTAGAAAGTACACATGATTGGGCTACGTACGTAACGCATCCTGGACATGGTATTGAAAGTTGATTTTAGGGTAAGTGCCTGACAGCATTTAGTGTTCTTGCCTTTGATTCTTTTCTTCTTGAAAGTAGAATGTATGCGCACACACACAAAAAAAAATGAGTTCAATTTGGTTGGGTTTCAATTAATGAAAGTTTTGTGGTGTCTGCTTAATGGGTTAATAAAAGCAGCTTTAGCTCTGGGCAATTTTCCTCCGGTTTTTCTGCATTCCCACAAGAAATTTTTATTTAAAAAATAATAATCACCATCATAATAATAATTTTTCTTGTTTTCTAATGCGGGCTCCTCGGACTCTGCTGGCTGGAGCAGTGACTAAGGAAGGAGCAGAGGTGAATTTTAGTTCTCCCAGGTTATGAATGCTGACATGGGACTTACGGAAAACCTTCATCCAATTTTTTTCCAAATTAAATCAAGAGCATTGATAATTAGTTTCTATCAAAGACATCTAGTGGGAAATGAAAGAACTGAAAAGCCATAAGCTGCTTTTACTTCTTCATTAATATTTGCTCCCAAATGCAGGTCAAATAAACCACACTTGCAGTTTTAAATGAGTTGCTTTAAAGTTGATGAATTATTTCTCTCTCTGGATTTATACCTACCCGTTGTGGCTAATTATTCCCACGACAATGCCTTCTTTTACTTGAAGTTTTAGTCAAACAAAGAAAACAAACCTCAGCTCCCTAGAAGTCTAACTCCGTTTTACTTTAAAATTTTCTCTCACCACATACACAATCCCACATGGAACGCTGAGAGAATTGTTTTCGCAATGAAGACTCCTCCTGGCTCTAACGGATAGTTTGTGAGGTCAACCGATTTTATGGTTTTTAGAGCCCCCTGAACAGAAACATGAGTTATGAGGCCGAGGCCTTGAGGATCAGTTAAGTGCAGCCATGACCATCGCCAGGCGGTTTCCTTACTTGAGCCTCTCTCAGTTTGATCATCTGTAAAATAAGGATGAGAACGCTGTGGACAGCTAGCTGGCCGCCAAAAGCCGTGCTTCCCCACTCCTGGGCAGACTCAGCCCAGACCTGCTATTCCCCATCACCACTGTACCCAAGGGAAGTCACACGGGTAGTTTTCACCCACAGAAAGTCAATGGACAGGTGCAGGCCTTGACCTTGGGAGAGTGGGCGTGGACTCCCACTTGTGGCTAAGATGGAGCAATAAGGACTAGTTTATCCTCACTCATGAAACAACGAAAACCCCAGTTAGTATATGTGATGCAATGGTTCTTAAGATACAGGACACAAGAAAACAAAGAGCGGTGATCCCTGAGTAATGGAAAACAAATGAGGTGAGCCTTATGTTGGCTCAAATTGATTGCCTGGAGAAAGTTTCTGATCTGCAGCACAGACGGGGCAGAGCCCTGCGGTCCCCCTGAACTGGGGAAGAGGCGCTGGGAGTCAGGGACAGCCAAGGCAAGTAGAGGGTGCAGGGCAGAGTAACGGAGATGAGGACTCGGCAGACCTGCAGAGGGTCTCTACGAGTAGGTGACTGAATGAGTGAACCAGCTGAGGCCAGAAAAAGAACAGGAAAGGATTAAAGGAAACAAAGCCCAGAAAATACTCAGGGCCGGGAATAGGCCAGAGTAGAAAATCTCGTAGTACACAAGGCATCAGAGTACAAAAAAGGGCCTTGCCTCACCGATGTACTCTTAGAATGAACAATGACTCTCATCTTACATAAACAGGCTTGAAAGCAAGACCCAAAAGGATTGAACCACTTTTAAGTAATTTAACTGCATCCCAGAACAAAGCTCAATGTTATTTGTGGTGATACAAAAATACCTAGCACAAAATAATGTAAACTTCACAATATCTGGCATCTGGTCAAAAATTACCAGGCATGTGAACAAGAAGAAACACACAACCCATAATGAGGAGAAAACAGTGATCAGTTACAACTGACCCATAAATGACACGGGGACAGCATTAGAAGTCTTTATAACTGTATTCCATATATTCAAGATGCCAGAGAAAAGATAGAACAAACTAAATAAGACATAGAAGATATTTTTAGAAGAACCAACGTGAGAACAGAGACACTAGTAGTAATACATGTTTTTTGTCAAGGTTTCAGAATAAAAAAAATTAATACACAAAAATCAGTTGTAGTTCTATATGGTAGCAACGGACAATCACAAATTGTAATTTTAAAGTGATACCATTTACAATAGCAACAAAAATAGGAAATACTTAGGGATAAATATGAAAAAAGATGTTCAAAACCTGTGTGCTGAAAACAACTCTAAGAACAAACCCTTTGGCCAAATCACAGTGAGTAGAACACATCTCGGGCGGTGCCTGTGGCTCAGTTGGTTAGGCCCCATATACCGAGGGTGGCAGGTTCAAACCTGCCCCAGCCAACCTGCAACCAAAAAATAGCCAGGCGTTGTGGTGGGCGCCTGTAGTCCCAGCTACTCGGGAGTTTGAGGCAGGAGAATCGCTTAAGCCCAGGAATTGGAGGTTGCTGTAAGCTGTGATGCCACAGCACTCTACTGAGGGCCATAAAGTGAGACTCTGTCTCAAAAAAAATAAAGAAAAAGAAAGCATCTCACTGACAATCTCTCTCTCTCTCTCATCTCTCATTTCTTTGTGCTATGGTTTGAGGGTTCGTCCCCCAGGATCACATATTAAAAGCTTGATACCCAAGGCTGCAGTGTTGGGAAGTGAAGCATAGTCGGGGGGTGTGTTTGGGTCCTGGGGGCAGAGTCTCATGAATGGATAAATGTCATTTCTCTAGAGCAGTTTAGTTTCCCTGAGAATGGGTTGCTGTAAAGCAAGTCTGCCCTACAAGCTTTTCTCTTTCTTATGTACTTGCTCCCACCTTCTGGCACCGGATAACACCCACCAGCTCCAGTGCTATGCTCTTGGACTTCACAGCCTCCAGAACTGTGAGCTAATAAACTTCTTCTCTTTATAAATTACCAGTTTATGTTATTTGCTATAGCAATAGAAAATGGTAGAAGATACCCATGATCTAAGTTAGGCCTTGACTCTGTCCCACCTCTACCTCCAGTCTCCCAGTTTGAAGCCTGGCCTGAAAGTCCACCTCCTTTTAAATTAGATTTATATTTAGATCAGCCTCTAGCACTGATGTCCAGAAGAGGTCCTGACATCTTTTATATTGTAAAGATTAGCCTCCCACTAGGTTTATCTCCTTATGTGGGATGGTGTATTTCTTCTTATAACACCAAAGGCCTCTTTCATTCCTTAAATGTCCAGAACGTCAAGAAGGGGGTGAATGAGTATAAGGGGGAGACCTGTCTTACCACAGTGTGATCGTATAAACATGAGTAGTTGAATAACCCCCCTTCATATGTAAAATGCACTTTAGGAATCAATTGAAATAAGAACATACCTCAGCAGAGGAAGTGACTCCCCCAGTCATTGGATTCCAAGCTTGGATAGCATGGTGACCTCAGCTTTGGCTTTGGTTTTCTGAAGCAGCACTGCATCATTCCTCCAATTAAGAAGGTCTCCTTACTCCGTATAGACATTTGAGGGATTCCATAATCTGGCCAACTTCACCTCCCCTTATTTCTGGAGGAAACTCTATTCTGAGGAAATAGATTTTCTCACAGATCCCCCAAACATCCAGGGCTAGTTTCTAACTGTCCACGTTTTGCTTAAGCTGATCCCCCCATGTCTGAAATTTTCATTCTTTTCCCTCTACCCAAATTCCCTGGATTCTTAAAAGTGTTGGCTTGTCCACATCCTCCCTCCAGACCACCCCAGTGTTGACTGTTGGCACCACATGTTTTGCTGTTTATTCACATGACCTCCTCGAAGGTCACCTGATTGAGGAGGAAGACCACAATCCTTAGTCATAATCCTTAGTGCTTGTCATAATGCCTTACATAGAGTTGATCTTCATATATGCCAGTCAAACGCTTATTTACTTTTAACTTTGAAATGCAAAGTGTCTTGGGGAAAAACAGGACAGTGGGAACAAACCTGAGTTCTAAACTGTTTAGAAACAAGTATAAAAGTTTCCAAGCCAAGGCAGCATGGCAGCATCCACCTGTCGTATCGGCTACTTGGGAGGCTGAGGCAGGAGGATCACTTAAGCCCCAGAGTTTGAGGCCAGCTTGGGCAACATTGTGTGACTCTGTCTCTAAAAAATAAAAAATAAAGTTTAAAACCCCCGATGCCTCAGTTTCCTCCTGGACAAAACAGGCAGACTAACCTCATGCAGGGTTCCAAGTTCTCACACACATATATTTGCTTCCTTTACTGTGCAAGGCCCTTAGGGGCCATGTGACAAGTGCAGAGCCACTCTGCCTCTTTGTACAATTTATGGTGAACGTCCACTAGTGAGGCAAATAGGGAGGCAGCTGTGGAGGAAAGGAACAGACCTGAAAAGGAGAATCAAGTCTGGAGCTAAAGTCTCTGATAAAGGACAGAACCAACTCAGTCCTGGTGCTCCAGAAGCAGAAGCCAGGGCAGCACTCTAACAACAGCCCACATCGCCTGGGTGGGTGGCCCCTCCAGCGTGGTAGCAGAATGGGGAGGATGGTTAGGAGCTAGAGGCTGTGCCCTGGTGGGGACACAGCGGCTCCAGCATTGGTACAAATCCAGGGGCACTGGCCCTCACACCTGCTTAGCTCCTGACCTCCAGTCAAGGTCCTCCCTTGGGCCACCACTTTCTGAACTGTTGGGGACCTCCAGGAGCTGTGGCACCACTGTCCTCCCTAGAACAGAAGCTGCCTCTCTGCAGTGGTGCTGGGAGTTTGCTCTCCCTCATGGCACTCTGTCCCCAGTATGGACAGAGCCCTTTAGTTCTCTAGCTCAGTGAAGACCAGTGAAGCTATGGTAAGGCCCTGAGGACAGTGAGAAGGGCCGGACGTCCATCACAGAAGAAGTCACAGCAAGGATGTAGCTGCATTTCCACTAGACAGGACGGCCCGTCTCAGCCATCGCCTCCCTCACTCTGGTGCCAGAGGGTCATCTAGCATCCCCCTTTCCCAGGGCCTCCTTTGTACCCCCAGATATGTCCCCTTACTAGGCAATTGACCACAGGGATTCTCAGCCTCAGGGGAAACAGCCTTCTGGCCACAGACATTCCTTGGCCTAAATCTGTCCCTGCTCTAGGTAAGCCACCCGCAGTACTCTGGTGGAGGGCTGGGTTATTTCAGTTGGAATAACACCCTGGGGGACAAAAGGAGGATGGTTTGCACTTGAGTGTTGCGCTCCCCAGAGCTCTCATCTCAGGCCCCTTCCATCAACATTCCCTGGCCCACTCTGATCACCCACTGAGGAACACCAGGAACAGCTTCATAAAGAGGCTGGGTGCCCTTCCTTAGAGTACAGGTGCAGTGTGGTGGGGACACAGCAGCTCCAGCATTGGTACAAATCCAGCAGCTTCATAAAGACCCCACGTCAGTTTTGACAAGAAGACTATAAGATCTCTCTAGATAGATACAGGGTGGCCATAAAGTTCATGTGCAACAACCACCATAAATCACACATGAATTTTACGGCCACCTTGTATAATAAAATTCTATACTAAAAAAGAAAATAATCTGTGGAGATAAAACTTTGCCTACAAAGAAGACAGAACAGCCTGTCTGCTTAGAGCCTCTAGTTCATCTGAAAACCATACTCTCTAAGAGGAAAAGGATCTTTAGATTATGTTTGTAAAATGACGTTTCCACTGAGCTGGTTTTCCCACAACCAAGAAATATTTGTCCTGAAGTTCTTTCAAGACCCCCTGTTTTAAATTAATTTTTTCCTAAAGGTTTCCAAGATCCCAGGACTAATTCTTTGGCAGGCTCAAGACCACAGTATCTGCACCCCTTGTCTTTTCCCAGCCTTCACCATGGTGGTTCTTGCAAGAAGGGAGTATTTCTAAACCATCATCAGTCTGAGACGGGAAGCTGCCCACCCACTGCAAACCCCAGGGACCATGGCCTGTATCATATTACGTGATCCACTCACACATATAGATGATACAAAATGATGTGCATATGTTATAGATAATGTATAATATAGCACGCTGTGTACCGTGTTCCCTGACTTATAAACAGTTTAAATATTAACAGCCCAAGCCCATGAATGGCTGCCTGGCCCATGTCCCGGTTCCCTCAAGACTTCCCTCCCGGAATCCCTATTCCAACATTTATATTACCAGATACAACGGGAATTTAACAGACACAGCAAAAGAGTGAATCTGTTCTGTTTGAATCACAGCATCTCTAAATCTATTAGCATATTAATACTAGAGGTGTGTAGTAATTATCTTCAGCCCACATTTTAAAATAGTTCCTGAGGGCAATTTATTTTGTGTTCTAAAGGCGTAACTTTGAATATGACCCTTGGTTTCTTTATATGTGCTTAGAATATGATACCAATAACACCCCTTTCTCTCTATACTGTCCTGTACAGTATTTATTTTTAATTTTTTTTTTTTTTGAGTTGGAGTCTTGTTTTATTGCCCTCGGTAGAGTGCCGTGGCATCACAACTCATAGCAACCTCCAACTCCTGGGCTTAGGTGCTTTTCTTGCCTCAGCCTCCCGAGTACCTGGGACCACAGGCACGCACCACAACGCCTGTCTATTTTTTTGTTGCAGGTTGGCCGGGGCTGGGTTTGAACCTGCCACCCTTGGTATATGGGGCCAGCACCCTACTCACTGAGCCACAGCTGCTGCCCAGTCCTGTACAATATTAATAACAGGCAAATGCTAGGTCCATTTCACAGATGAAAAACGTGAGGGGGCTTGGCGCCTGTAGCTCAAGTGACTAAGGCGCCAGCCATATACACCAGAGCTGGCAGGTTCAAATCCAACCCGGGCCTGCCAAACAGCGATGACAACCACAACCAAAAAATGGCCAGGCGAAAATGAAACAAATTCTCCTGAGGCCCACAGCAGAGTTTCCTTCCTCCAAGCAAACCGCCTCTGCCAAGCCAACCACGTTCCCAGATAAATAAATAAGAACAGAAAGGAGAGAAGAGCCTCAAACCTTGCCCCAAAGACAGCACTTTATCACCGCGGCCCAGCCCTGCGGACCCAGAAGTCTTAACACTTAAGTTTCTGCTTCAGCCAATTGGCAACATTCACTTAATTACGCTATGACAAAGGAATAAAAGAAACACAACCCCCAAAAGGGTGTTTCGACTGTGCTATGCTTCTATGGATCCATCAAGAACTCCCTAGCAGGAAATGAAGTATCTCAAACTCTGAATTTTCACTCCTGACTCCCAGCCCGGCCAGGGCTGGGGAGAGGCCACTGCGGTTCCCTGCAGCACCTCCCCTCACTGGGCTGCGTTTAGTTAGAACTCCAGAAGAAGCCCTCACTCCCACCCTGTTCCATTCCATTCTTTTTCGATAATGCATCCCAGCCGTTGCGTTTCAGGCTAATATTTACGTGGCTGTGCGGGTTATTTCCAGGCCCAGCTATTACCAGCACATGCGGTGACATTAATATGAGTAAATGCAGGAAAAGGGATGAAATAAAACATATCCTATTGAAGGAAATGAGCGCTCCTTAAGAAAGAAAAACACACATAGGAAAAGACGTGGGCATATCGGAATACAAATAGGGCCCCGGGGAAGGGTGGATTCCACAGGCATGATGTTATGGAAGTACTTGATACTAGAGTAAGCACCTGCAGATATGAATTACATCCTTGTTCAGACCACTAACGTTAGAGTACTGACATCTCAGGAAGCGCTTATGTTATATTTCAAAGCCCCCTGCCCACTGCATAAATATCCAATAAATCAATCAGTGCTAAAGGATACCAGCTAAAAAGCTTAAAACGCTGAACGAGCCGCCTCTCCCTCCTCAGAAAAGCTGCCACCCTTAATGTATTGGGGGTTTCCAGAGTCACTGGCACCTCCGGCCTGAGGATGCAGAGAAGGTGGTGATATTAATGCCTTAAGTGCTTGATTGGGGAAAATAGACTGGACGTCTGGGGACGTTCCCATAAGGTGGACATCAGCTTTGAGAGGGCAGAGAAGACTCCTTGGTGTCTCTTGAGAACTGCAAATATCTACCACCCTTGTCGCATTTATAAGGTAGAAGAAAAACATTTCTTGCTGCTTGGGGAGAGAGATGGAGTTGTGGGCTGTGTTTATTTGGTTATAAAAAGTGTCTTTCATGTATACAAACAAAACTTTCTCATTGTTTTGTAAGTGGAAAATTGGAGGCATAATGGAATGCTTTGTGATTTTTCCCAAGTAAATAAGAAACAATGTGAAATCCCTGATCAAACGGAATGGGTGATTAAAACATTGATCTGTGATACATTAAAAAAAAAAGACTGGAAGGAATTGTAGTAACTGTAATAATGGTTATATGTGGGTAGCAGAATTGGGGGAGTTTTATCTTCTTTGCTGCATTTCCCAGATATTTTGATGGGTAATTTTATACGGCAACATCAGTGAGCCACAGAGTGCCCAGATATTTGGTTAAATATTATTCTGGGTGTGTCTGGGAGTGTTCTGGATGAGATTGACATCCAAATAGGTGCACAGAATAAAGCAGATGGGCCTCCCTGCCTCCCTGCTGTGGTGGGTCTCATCCAATGAGTTGAAGGACTCAATAGAACAAAAGGCCTGAACAGGAGGGAATCTGCCTGAATGTCTCTGAGCTGGACATCGGCCTTCTCTGGCCTTGAATTTAGGCTTGAACTTCACCTTCAGCTGTCCTGGGTCTTTACTTGCCAATAACAAATGCTGGGACTGGGGTGGCGCCTGTGACTCAAGGAGTAGGGCGCCGGTCCCATATGCCTGAGGTGGCGGGTTCAAACCCAGCCCCGGCCAAAAAAAAAAAAAAAGAACAAATGCTGGGACTTCTCATCTCCATAACTACATAAGCCAATTCCTTTCATTAAACCTCTTTATATGTGTATATTTTATATATATAATATACATGTATTATATATATATATATTTTTTTATTTTTCCTGTTGGTTCTGTTGCTCTTGAAAACCCTGATAGGAGTTGTGGACCATGTTCATCTCATTTAGTTATAACAGTGTCTTTTATATACCCAAGATAGGTTTTCTTATAAATGTTTTATAAGTGAAAAATCATAGGCATATGGAAATTTTTGTGACTTTCTCACACCTAAGTTTTCCACTTACACATTTACTGTCTGCTTCAATGTTATTTATATAATTAGAAAACAATTTTTTTTTAAGTTATCTGTGCAAATTTAAGAAGAACCATGTACTATGCAAAGAAAACCTAACAGAATTAATCCCACTGCAACCATTCTTATTTCATTTCAGGTTTACTTTTGATATTTATTCTCACCACATGGATCTTAAGGCATCCAGAGATTATTAACATCAATATTATTTACAAAACATCACTCAAAGCTTTTTCCTCTCTTGAGAGCCTATATTTTTTGTTCAAAAATTTTGAATTGGATATGAAATGAATTTTAATTATCCACCAATGCTATTATTATTTAGTGATTTTAAAAATCAATAATAGCAAAAGTCTTAGCTTTTGTTCCTTTTAGCTTTTTTTCTCCCTCTCTTCTTTTTTTTTTTGAGACAGTCTCACTCTGTTGCCCGGGCTATAGTGCCCTGGTGTCATCATAGCTCACAGCAACCTCACACTCTTGGGCTCAAGTGATCCTCCTGCCTCAGCCTCCTGAGTTGCTGGACTACAGGCATCTGTCACAAGGTCGGCTAATTTTTCTATTTTCAGTAGAGATAGGATACCACTCTTGCTTGGGCTGGTCTCAAGAGATCCTTCCTCCTCTTTCTCCCAGAGTGCTAGGATCACAGGTGTGAGCGACCGTACCCTCCTCCTTAGCTTTGTTCTTAAAACAGATCGGGGGTTTCAGGGCTGTGCCTGTGGCTCAAAGGAGTAGGGCACCGGCCCCATATGCTGGAGGTGGCGGGTTCAAACCCAGCCCCAGCCAAAAACTGCCAAAAAAAAAAAAAAATCAGATGGGTTTCAGCAAAAACTTATGAGCACTGCATGGTGGTAGGCTGTGAGGCTCTGTGGCAATAAAAACGACAATAATTAACATCAGGGCTGGGTTAATTGTTATCTTATAGAAATGCAGCGACCCACCAAAGATGGCATGGCCTACAAGGTAGCCGGGGAGTGGGGGGTCTTGAACCCTGGGCCTCTAACTTCCAAACCTATGCTCTTTCCTATGGAGTGGGACACCATCCCCCTGCTTGAAGAGCCCGCTGTCAAGAGGAGATGAATACCCAGGAAACAGCATCCGAGTACATGGCGAAGCATTAAATCTGAGTGGTGTTTTTATCGACTTTCATCAATTACAGCAAGGCTCGTCTGACTTGTTCCAGTTTAAAAACCAAAGTTCAAAGTTGGGAAATAGGTCACCCACGTAGTCAATGGCAGCTCCAGAAAGGGAATCCTGGACTGATGGCTCGTGTTCCAAATGAGGCAGAAACGAAGACTCAGTGACAGCTGGGGAAGCTGTGTCCAAGAGGCCCCAGCGAAGGCGCTTCTCCCCTCCCCTCCGCCCACACGTTCTGGAACAATGGAGCGTAATGATTCAGGGGGGGAAAGGCGTTTTGGTTTGACTGTTGAATTTTATTAAGACTAAGGAATCGGTGACTCTTCAGGGTCCTTAACATCATTGATTCCTTCTATATAGAGTGTGAGAACCGGATGGTCTTTAATAATTCACATCTTATTCTAGGTCATCCAGAGCGGCGACTGAGGGGAAAAGAAGGTAGGAAGAGAGTGTGGGAAGAGTAGGGAAAGAACGGAAAGAGAGGACAAAAGGAATAAGGAAGGGAGAGAAAGAGAGTGCCCCACTCAAGTTCATTGTCACTATAGTTAACCATAATAACAATTATATTGTTATAAAAATTAACCATAACATCTAAGGAGAATTTTCTGTTTTTTGTTTTGCAGTTTTTGGCCAGGGCTGGCTGTGGAGGTTCCCCGTCTCCAAGCTCCATAGGCCCGGGCCCCAGATATTCCCAGATGCTCTATCAGTGTCCCAAACAATCCCGACTGATGGTTCCCAAGCTATTTGGAACTCTTTATCTAGCAAAGTACACGGTCTATAAATCGAGATTCTTTTCCCATTAACACAACTGATAGTTAAGACTGCTGATTCAGGCTCAGTGCCTGTAGCACAGTGGTTAGGGCACCGGCCACATACACCAGAGCTGGCAGGTTCGAACCCAGCCGGGGCCTGCCAAACAACAATGACAACTGCAAAAAAATAGCCAGGTGCTGTGGCGAGTGCCTGTAGTCCCAGCTACTTGGGAGGCTGAGGCAAGAGAATCGCTTAAGCCCAAGTTTGAGGCTGCTGTGAGCTGATGCTATAGCAATCTACCGAAGGCAACATAGTCAGACTGTCTCAAAAAAAAAAAAAAGACTGCTGGTTCAAGCCCAGGATTTTATTCACGCAGAATTAATGATGGTACCAGAAGTATCCCGCCAGAATTCCTTAGTACTAAAAACCTCTACGGATAGATCAGCGCAAAGCATCGAGTTGTTTTTGTTCTCTCTGCTTAGGCCTAAGAGGACTGAGCCAGACCAATCAGCTACATTCACCTGGCAAACGAGTGACCAAGCGGACAGCTCTCTATGGCTCCCAGAATCTCAGAGCAGAGCCAGAGGCTTGCCAACACCTATGTGTCCAGGTCCCAAAGTGAATTCTAATGACCCCGTGTATTAACAGTACACTTAGTACTCCCTGGGAAAAGAAACCTTCATTTCAGAAATACCTCGACTAAAGGCATCTGAACACAAAAGAGTTGGCTCCCAGCCAGCAACAAATCTGTGCAAAAGGCTTCCAATTATTTTGCAATAATGTTCTGAAGAGCTCATCAGAATTAGAAAGACTTGTGAAAACCAAACCCAGGCCCTGCAGCTCAGGCCCACCGAAGAATGTGACAGTGGAGGTGAGTGAACTCTAAGGGCCCCAGGAGAGCTGCTTCTGGTTTTCTTTTATAATGTAACTCTTTTATAATAGAATATGGTCGCCAATCTATTCGGTAACAAAAAGTACCACTTTCACTAGAGCTAGTTGGGTTCGAATCCCATTACTACCACTTCACTGAAGTCCTTTGAGCAATTTACTAATTTTCCTTGAGTCTTAGTTGCTACAATCTGCAAAACGGAGTTAATATCTGGTGCTTCGCCACACTGTTAAGATGAATTTAGGGAAAGAATTTTCAGAGCGTTGAGCGCTATGCCTGGCACATGATGCGTGCTCTTTAATGGTGGGCTGAGTCGTGATGTGAATCCGCGTTAGAGAAACACTGTGCAACTACTTCCAGAACTGCTACTGCTGTGATCACACCTTGGATAATCAATCGCCTCAAGTAAGTTATCTCTTATTTTTATGAAATACACATATACACTAACATATTTAAGGGCAAAAAGTCATCATGTCTGCAACTTAAATTGCTCAGGAAAAAAATACATATATAACTAGTTAGAAATATATTTATATATGTATATATATTAAGTGTGTATATATATAGAGAGAGAGAGAGAGAAAGCAATCATAGTAAAAGACTAAGGTTTAGGGAAACACGTATTATTCCTATAACTTTTAAGTATGAAATTATGTCAATATAAAAAGTAAATAATGTGACTTTGTTGTATTCCTATCACATACCGGACACCAAATAAGGAACTATGGAAACTTTATCACCATGTAATTCAACACTCAAAATAACCATAAGAGAAAAATATACTATGAATATCCTCATTTATAGATGTGACAACTTGGGCTCAGGGAGGTTAAATGATTTAGCAAACATAATAGTTGGGGCACTGAGATTTACTTTAAAGTCAAACTTAAAATTACACCCTCCTGACTCACAGGAGTCCTGTTGATGACCAGCATCAACGGGACCTAGCAAAGTTTACAAAAGGATGACAAAGCAGGGAGCTTAAAAAGTTGACATCAATGCATTTTGGGTGTACTAGTATTTGATTTCCATGGCTAGGGAAAAACTCGAGCAAGGTTATGAGTTTGAATAAAATGGTATAAAATTTGACAACCATTGGGTATATATATTTCACTGCGTGGGGGACCCGCTGTCTGCCTGCATTCCACACAGGCTGACACAGTGACAACCCCCAAATGGTTCCCTGTAACCTCCGCACAACATGATGAAGACAGATCAATGTTAGTAGTGAGGAGTGCTGTGGGTGGGGCAGTAGTTAACATGTACGTGACATTGGGATGGATTCCTTTGAAGAAATGCAGGATGAGGCTATGGTCTAAGGTCTCGGGCAGCAAGCCTAGGAAGTGGGAAGATGCCCCCCACATGGAGCGTAGCGGCAGTGGCTGTGTGGCCAGTTACATGGTGAGGGAGGCTCTGTGGTCCGGCATGCCCGGGACACGGTGAGGGCACCATGAGACTCTGCTCATCTTTCTGCACGACTCTCACTCTCCTCCCAGACAGCCCCAAATGGCTGCTTTCGTGGTTACGGCACTTACATCAAAGGAGAACGAACTTGAGACTCCTAATTCCAGCTCTGCCACTGACTAACTTTGTAATCTTGGGCCAGTCACATAACCTCATAAAGCGTCAGCATCTTTCCCTGTCATGACATCACATAAGATAAGGATCACGGGATCACAGGAAAACGCCTGGTGCAGTGACCGCACTGCAGGTGACCAATAGAGAGTACTTTTCTTCTTCTGGTGACAGTGTCGGTGGCATGAACATCTGTAACAAAGCGTAGGGTGCTGAGCTGACAAAAGCAAGACGCGGAACATCTGTATTATTTGATGTTCCCAGAGGCCACTTTAAGTATTATTACTATTCCCACTTTACAGATGAGGTAACTGATGCTAACAGACTTTTGTTGTTTTAAGCCCTTTACTTTTTAACATTTTTATTATGAAATACTTATGCATTCTTTGGAAGTTGCACAAGTAGTAGAGAGGCCTGTGCACCCTTCACCTGATTTCCTGTGGCTGCGTCTCACTGCATCATGGTCCAACCGGGACGGCGCCATCTCCTCGTGCACACACCTCGGAGGTGGAGCTGGACCCGCTGGAGCTGGGCTGGGGGCCTGGCTGCAGCCGCTGGAGGCTTTCATCGGGATAGAGAGATTTATTTCATTGCGTGGGAGAGCCTGTGCTAATGTTCTGATTGGAGATCTATGAGACAAGACAATATTGAGATTTGCTGACAATGGTTAAAATGCTTCTGCCTCGGCAAAGGAAACTGGCCCTACCAATTTAGTTTTCTCTGAGATTGCCAATGAAGACAGCCAACTCACTCCACCGCCCTACAATCTGTTAACTAGGCTCTGGACACGGACATGCTTCCAGTCACCAGCTGGGCACTTGGTGATGACAGGTCTTCTGTTACGACCAGAGCCTCAGCTCATCCATCCAAGTGACCACTCTCCAAGGCCAGCAGATGTGAATGGCCAGTCCCACCTCGCCTCTTCTCTGCTCCAACTTGTGAACTTGGGAAAGAAAACAGCTCCCACGTTTCTCACTGCGCTATTTATTGGATGGGAGTTAGTTCATCAATCACGAGCATCTTTCTCTGAGCACCAGTTCCCAAGACAGAGGAAATTCGATCCTTTTCTCCAGCATGGACATCACTCACAAGGCCACAACCATCCTCATGGCTTTGGTGATGCCTTCCAAATGTTCAAGGAGCACTGCCTCCTTTTCTGGTGGCCACAATGCCCCAGAGGCCAAAAAATCCTTAAGGAAACTTAAATATTGAGCAGCCCTCCCCACAGTGGTGCCGCTCCCTGCTCCCAACTCCCTGGGAGGCCATGCTCACACAGTGAAGTGACACCCTTTTGCAGCTGCGGCCACACAACCTGTTCCAGGGTCTAGTGGCGCGCCCTGGCTCCTGAAATGGAGAAAGAGTGGGTAAAGGCAAAAACAAAGAATTCTTGTATTTCTTTAAAAAATAAAGGAGACATGCACTCTCTGATCCCCACTAAAACAAAAACCCTTACAGAAAAAAGCACCCTGCTCAGCTGCAGGGAGGTGAAAGGTTAAATGTGGGCAGAGTGGTAATATAGAAGCGATTTCTGAGTTTTCTGGTGGGAATACTTAACAACCTAAGTATGTTTCCCCAGGAGGTCATCTATTATATTTTGTCCAATTTCTTCCTCCAAGAACTGAATCAATTCATGATGTAATGCCCAGGGGAGAACAATCTTCTGGAAAGAGAGTATCTTTCTGGGGACAAGGTTGAGGAAAACATCTTAATATTGTTACAGCTTTTGGCCTGGTGGAAACAGGCTTTGCTTGTGGATGGCGGAGCTGGAGCAGGAAGGCAGGGCAATGTCGAAGGGTCACAGGCCTCCACACAGTGTGGGATATGACTGAGATTGTTTTCTTCTCTTGGAGAAATACAGGGTGGAAATGCACTTGGACATTTACAGGATAGCTGCAGGGTACGGGGCACAAGCTTCGGAGACTGGGCTGCAATTCTGCTTGTTCATAGTGTTGGTGGTGGAAAGCAGACACAGCTCTGGCTTCTGGTTCAAACTGAGCTGCTTCTGGCTTCTTCCCTGCTCCCAATCCCCTCCCCACCCACAAAGCCCTTTTGTAGCTATTGATTGCAATGGTTCCTCCAACTAGACTTTTGTAAGAACAGCCAACAAGTATCCAAACTGCTTGGCTTCCTTAACAAGTGAGGAGATGGAGGGCGGCGCCTGTGGCTCAGTGAGTAGGGCGCCAGACCCATATACCAAAGGGTGGTGGGTTCGAACCCGGCCTCAGCCAAACTGCAACAAAAAAAATACCCGGGCGTTGTGGTAGGCGCCTGTGTTCCCAGCTACTTGGGAGGCTGAGGCAAGAGAATAGCCTAAACCCAAGAGCTGGAAGTTCTGTGAGCTATGACGCCATGGAACTCTACCAAGGGCGACAAAGTGAGATTCTGTCTCTTAAAAAAAAGACGGGAGGGGCTGGAAACACAGTAAGCCACAGACTGAGGGTGAGGGGCCTCCAGCTGCACAAGCTCTGCCCTGGGCTTCCAGGGACAGGAGCATACAGGACTCCATCTTTGAAGGGGGCTTTGTATGTTTTACTATTGTGTGGTTTGCAAAAACAACAACAAATTAAAGTGGAAACTAGGGGGACAAAGCCTAGATTAAGAGTGATAAGCCAGTAGGCTACTTATTTACAGAAAGGTTGGGTAATTTGTCTCTGAGGGGAAAGAAAGCCACGGTGGGACTTGTTTAAGAGGCAATAATTTGATCGGAGAAGGCACATTATTTTTAAATCCCAAAGTACATTTACTTAGGTTAAAAGGAAACTTTCAGCTCTCAAAGGGTTAAAAAAGAAAAAAAAAAGTTTGGGTAAACCAGAGAGTTCAATTAGTCCTGTTACCCAAAGAAAGAGCTCCAGGCATCCACCACATTTGAGTACTAAGAACTTAAGAGCAACATTTGGAAATTGCAAGAGCCTGCTTTTTCCTGAGACCCTACGGCCTTTCCTCTCTCACACTGGCCTCTTGGCAGCCCAGGTGCCATGGACTATCCACCTAACCACTCGTGACAAAATGCGGAAAGCTAGATGCCCACTTCTGAAACTGACTCCTGCCCAGGACATGCCAGTCAGGTTAGTTTACAGGAATGGAACCAAATGTCCCAGGGCTGGGGGTGTGGAGTCTCTACATCACTATGCAATCAACGTGATTGTGATGTAGAGACGTGAGCAGGGTTTCTTCTGGAGTATTTACTAGATGGGAAGTTAACACCAGCGGAATTATCCAATGGCTTATTTCCATTCACACAGATGTCTAGTACTGCTCAGTAAAACAAGTGATGAAAGTTAGAATTTCCTATTTTACAGGGAGGGTCTGAAAGGCAGGGGGCAGGTTGAAATCATTGCTACCATTCATTCTGAGAGGTAGATTGCCTGGTTTCTAAATTTGTTTTCAGTATTTCTTGGTTAAGACACAAACTCAAGAGCCTGTTCCTTATAGGTAATCATAAATTCAGTTATTATTGTTACTAATAATATTTTGTCAGGGTCATGAAGCACAACGGCATGTCACGAAATGAATCACCTTGATGGTGCAGCATGCTGCCTCCCCACAGACCAACGTGGGGGGAATGCTTAACAACCTAAGTGAGGTACACTGGAGTCAGTAAAGTGTCACAGGCTGAGTCATAAAGGAGCTATTGATGCTTCTGGAGGGATTCTTTGGGGCGGGATCACAGAAGGTTACTATCAAGGGGGTTTTAGCGTGTATTTGCTAGGTCTGATGTTCCTAGAATCCTCAGATTTTTAGTGGTCTCTAAATGTTTAAATACTTAAATTCAAGCATTTATCACTCTTCAGGGACCTCTGTAGAATTTATTTACATTTGGAGTTACTATCATCAGAGTTCATTTTTTAAATATTAGCCAAAGAAAAGAGAGTCTATTTACAAGTATTACCCCAAACGCAGTTCCTTAAGACAAATCTCCAACTTTTCAGAAAAATTGCCACCTGCAAGCTGTAAATATGTGCATTAATTTTCCCCTACAGTATTTGCTTTGGCTGTGACCTATCCCAATACTCAGTTGAACAAGAGCTAAAAATTGTCAAACCAAATTCTTGTTTGAGAGCTGAACCCAAACTACTGCCAGTTTGAGAGAAACACACATCCAGGTTTAGGGAATATGTTTTGTTTGTTTTGGCTATGACACAGGGCAGAACAGTTTCCATCCCTTCGAACGCATTCAAGAGAGCTTGAAATATTGCACAATAAAAGTCATTCATTATATCTGTCTCCTTTCCCTTCCAAAAACAAAAATGGCTGCCCAGTTCCAAATCTACACAGGGGGCAGGAAGAAGGGAGGCGGAGGGTCACGGGAAATAGCCCAAGACTAACACCAGGGCTCTCAGGTTTGAGTCAGGGAATACTTCTGCAATCTTCATTCCCAGCAAACACCTAAAACAAGACAAGACTGGCTGCCTTAGATTCTTGCTCTGTTATGAACAATTAGAAAATGGACATGTTGTGTTCTGCACACATTTCAAGCAGAAAATCTTACATTTTACATTTAAGCGCCTAGCATCTGACCTAAACTTAGTTGAACCCAAAATATACTTTTGCTTATTTTCTCTATAAAGTTTCATCTGTTTGACACCAATTTTTATACGGAAAAAATGACGTTTGAATCAGGCATTTGGAAGAACTGATTTTTGCAAACACCTGCTACTTAGCAGTTATTGGGTGTGGCCAAACTGAGAAGAAATTGACATTTACTTCCTTGTTTACCAACAAGAACCTGGGATATCAGAACACTGGAAATGCTGTTTGCTTTTAAAGGGCAAAAATAAAAATGTCACCATCACTTATATTCTAGATTATAAAACGCTGCGAAAGTGGAAGAATTTTTTTGAGCCACAGGCACCGCTAAAGTGGAAGAATTTTTTAAATCAAATCTTAAGTGGATGAATAAAGCCATGAGAATAAAGAATGAGATGTAGGAAATGTATGTAATAGTTACGTTTACATTTTAGGGCTTAAAAATTCACGCATATACATTTAAGAATCTGGGAACTTTAAAAAAACACCAGCTGTTTGCATCCCTGTAGGCCACTTTTTAATCACAAAATGTAAATTGAACCATTTAGACAATTTGTGCCTCCAACTGGTCAGTGGAAATTTTGTGCTGAAATCCCAACCTATGGCTTAGAAAACGCATAATGTTCATGGTCCCTTATTTCTCTATTCATGTAAGTGATACAGTGCTTAAAGCATTAAAAAAAAAAAAAAACAGTTCTAAAAAATTTCCAAAAACATTACTAATAAATCTTTAAATTCCCAATTTAAAGAAAATAAATTAAATTGAAGGTTGAAGATGTGAAACAAAAATATGTATCAGTTGGTGGCATCTGTGGCTCAACAGAGTAGGGCGCCGGCCCCATATGCTGGAGGTGGCAGGTTCAAATCCAGCCCCCGGCCAAAACTGCAAAAAAATAAAATAAAGAAAAAAAATATGTATCAGTTGAGTGGCAGTAATTACTCATCTTCTCATTTAAACTCTTATGTGAAGTCTGTCCTTATTTCATAAAAACAGAAAAGCATCAAATGATATACAAAAATGAACACTCCAGTACACCACCAGATAAACTTGGGTAGGCCATGACACATTGGTGATTAGTTCATTTGAGAGCCAAATAAAGGCCACAAAATAATCCTTAAATACATTTAAAATCCAAGGTGGGGGAAACCCTCTTCTTTTTAAATGTGCAATTATTTGTTATAATTTAATTTTATCCCAGTTCCATTCACTTGATCTAGGAACCCAGAGTCAAACCCATGCTCTGTCTCCAGATGTGTTTATAGGTTAGAATAGAATGGAAGTTAAGAGAAAATACCTCAGAATGATAGTCTGCCTGTATTGTCTCATCTCAGTACAAGGAATAACAAAATTTTAAAATCATTATTAAATAGTAATGAAAGGGCATTTATGAATGGAATGTGCCTTTTGGATCTCCATTCCTTTAAAACTTTTATTAGTGAATTTTGTCCAAGCAGCACTTCAGGAAGAAACAAAACCAACTTACCTGATCTGCAGTTGGTGTTCCCAGGAGGGCTGGTAGATCTGGGGATCCCCTTCTAACTGCATCCTGGGCTGGGATTCCACCTTAGAGAAATCTGAGCATCTTTAAGGCAGTGTTCGTACTTAGAAATTAACGCCTGGCACAGACTACTTGTTAATTAACTGGCAAATGTATTCAAGAACCCATGATCTGCCTGCCTTGAATGACCCGATGCAGGGAAATTTTCCCATGTTAATAATTCTCAAATGCTAAAGTTACTTTCTGAGTAAGGAGAGTGACAATTTTTTTTGGAGTCTTACTCTGTTGCTCTCAGTAGAGTGCCGTGGCATCACCGTAGCTCACGGCAACCTCAAAGTCTTGGTCTCAAGTGATCCTCCTGCCTCAGCCTTCAAGGAGCTGGGACTACAAGCATGCCCCATCACCAAGCCCAGCTAGTTTTTTCTATTTTTTAGTAGAGATGTGGTCTTGAACTTCTGAGCTCAAGCAATCTACCTGCCTTGGCCTCCCAGAGTACAGGGATTGCAGGTGTGAGCCACTGCGTCTGGCTGAGAGTGACAACTCTTAATACTTATACTAAACCAAACTATAATAAAAATCTCAATTTATGGAAATGATGGGGCTTTTAGATAATTTTTAGCCAATTTAATTTTTAGCCTTATATTCACCTTTGCTTTATTTTCTGTTATAGAATACAATGTCTAAAAGACATTTCTGGAAGATTGAATCTTTCAATGACTCAGGGTCACAATTTTAAATCAGGAGTTCAGGATCAGACTGAGCAAGAGCAGGACTCCATCTCTACAAAAAGTAGAAAAAATAGCCATATGTGGTGGCGGGTGCTTACAGTGCCAGCTACTTGAGAAACTGAGGCAAGAGGCGTGCTTAAGCTCAAGAGTTTGAGGTAGCTGTGAGCTGCGATGACAACAAAACAAACGAACCATACAAGCCACAGAGTAGGAACAAATATTTGCAAGAAACATATTCAATAAAGGACTTTTATCTAAATACACACAGATTCTCTCAACCCAATAGTAAGACAACACTAATAATAACCACACGGACAAAAAAACATGGATAAGAAATTAGACACCTCAACAAGGAAAATAAGGACAGGAAAACATGTTCAATGTTGTTCGGGAAATATAAATAAAAAAATCACAGTGAGACAGCACCACACACGCTAGCATGGCTCTTCGAAAGAGACTCATGACATCAGATGCTGGTAAAGATGGGAAACAAGCCTGCATACGTGGCTGATGGGAATGCAAAACTGCGTGGCCACAGTGGAAAAATCTGGCAGTTTCTTAAAAAGGTAAACATATTTCAACTGTATATCCCAGAACCCCACCTCTAGGTATTTATCCAAGATAAATGAAAATATGTCTATAAAGAAAGATCCATATGTGAATGTTTATAGCAGCTTTGTTCATAACAGCCCAAACCCAGAACCAATCCAAATATCAAGTGGAGAATGGACACACTGGCACAGCTATAAAATGTAATACCACTCAGCAGCATATAGCTATCAACTGCTTACGGCACCTAACACAGAGGGCCTTCAAAGGCATTATGCTAAGTTAAAAAAGCCAGACATAAAAGGACGTGTATCAGACGATCTCATTTATATGACATTCTGAAAAAACGCAGAACTACAGAGATAACAAAATCAGACCAGCAGTTGTGAACGTGTGGGACTGGGGGGAGGGAGCTGAGTGCAAAGACGCAGGGGGAAACTTGTGGGGGTGATGGAAAATGCTCTTACCTGTGAGAGGCACTGTTTACATGACCATATACGTTTGCAAAAGTTCGAACTGTGGGCTTAAAAAAAAGTGAACTTTATCACAGGCTTATTACACCTCAGTAAACTTGACCATGTGTAGCTCTTGCAAGCTAACACATGAACCAGGCATTATTAACCCTTTCCTCCTGGTTACGCCAGCTCCAAGACTCACTCATCGAGACCATTAAGGAAATGGCTACCGTCTTTACAGGTATTCAACTGTGTCCTTCTATGCAGGGGTTTAAAACACCAAAGTAGCACGAAGGGTGCATAATAAGACTGAAGGATACTCATGATTATCTTATTGAATAATATAAAATAAATAATAAAGAAAGGTCTCAGAATGGCACATTTTCTGTCATTATTCTGCTAGAAAACAAGACCATACACTCTTGTTTGTATAAGCAAGGTCTGGAAGTTGCATAGGGAGGAATGCTTGGTTGAATGATGTTCCCGAGAGGTGGAGAAAAGCAACACTTGTATTTATTCTACTTTTAAATTTCGTACAGTTCTCCTGTTTTTTTTTCAATAACCACATATTATTTTTGTAATAAAAATGGGTAAAAATAGAGGGAAGCAGAGGCAGCAGCGGTGGAGCGTGGCCTAGGCTGGTAGATGATGCAGAGAAGGAAAAACTACAAATGGCGTGCTGCCATCTTGTGGAGCAACCAAGAAACTACAGAACAGAAACACCATGTTACCTAGAAGAAAGTCCAAGGCAAATCATCCAGGGTTGGTTACTGCAGAAAAACAGATACGGGAGCAGAAAAGCTGTTTTGTGGTCAAGTTTTTGATTTAACCATTAATGAAACTGTAAAGACAAGCAAGCACGATCAGACAGACATTATTAACTTTCCACAAATCTTATACAAATGAAAACGGGGGGATAAAACTCTATCTAAATTGCTTGGATTTTTCAGATCTGCTCTTTTAAGGAAGGAGGTCTGTGTATTATTTACAATTAACCAACAAAATATTTATAATGGAACACTTTGCAACCAACAGAACTTGTAAAATTTGTAGTTTTAACTACTGCTAGAAAATGAGAATGATTTTACATCTGAAAAACCAAGTCAAAATCACAGATCAGAATGTTCCCTCATTCTCATTAGTATTTTTTGAGAAATGAATCAAAGCATGTGAAACTCTAAAAATGCAAATACAGTTGGGATCACATATCATTAGACAGTAAAAAGGTGAAAAATAACGACCAACAGTTTTTGTTAAACAAAAAATACAAAAATTAAAAAAACAAAAACCTAAACCCTCTGATTACTTAAGGTTCTGAAAGGTTTTCTCTCTCTTTTTTTTTTAATTTCCCAAACCAAAAATCTTCAGAAACAGCTAACTAGTTTTTTTGGTTGGTTGATTGGTTTTCAATGACATTGACGTGCCAACTACACCAAACTATAAATGGGGAAAAAGTCCATTAATAATTTACATGAAACGATAAAAGAATTTTTAAAACAATCCACCCTTGAGCAGAAGAAATTGGGGATCACTTTGAGTGTTAATGTAAAATACATTAGTCTTTAGCAGCAGGAGTTCCAGACCTGCCGGTGCCAAGAAGGTAACAAATAGTCTCTATCTAAAGAGGGGAAATGGGCGGCTCGGCGGGAGCTTTCTTCCCTGTTGGGTTATTTATAGAGAGCTCTATTTGTTAACATGTTTCTGCTATCACGGAGAGGGAAAGTTTAATGATTTAAAGGATTTCCAAGACAATTGTTTAATGATATAATGATTTATACACATTCATGAAATCCCAATATATAGCAAGTTAGATTTTCAAACTGCTATCACCAAAATAGCCATTGGAGATAGTGCAAAAACTTAACCAGAGAAAACTAGACGTTACAAAATAAAAAGCCAGAACTGCTAGAAAATAGAATGTTAAATCAGTGACCTGCCCTGCTTCACATTAGTCAACTCAGTTTTTAGGGTCTCTTGAAGTGAGTTTCTGGTTTTGAAATGTTTTTATGGAAGATCCGTGAATTAAATCCTAAATTGCCTGTGACTAATCAGAATTATCTGGGAGGCCAACCTTTAACCAAACTGTTATATTTTTGCCAAAAACCAGTTCTTCCATATACAGCCAAGAAAGCATAAAGGAATTTTTTTTTGAAGGAAAAAAATGGCCTCACATTAAAATTGCATATTCCTTTATAAGGACAGATTTATAAAATTCTGGTTATTGATATAATTTTCTGAAATCTCATGTTCAGAATTGGATTTTGACTACTAAAATTAAAAAATGTCAGTTGAGATGGATAAAGCAAGTCATCAAAAATTGTCTTTAAATTTAACCAGAAGGAAAACAAGTTTCATAATTTCCATTTCCCCTAATTGTCAAAAAAAATTAACCAGTTTTTTTGCCATATTTCATAAGAAATACACATCTGACTCCACTTTCTAAAAATTTATATTACCTTCACTTTTCATAAAGTTCTACTAATTCTATCAATTTGTTTTTTGTAAAAAATCAAACGCCCCCAACCCTGTAATTCAGATAAAATCAGTCCATTCTAAAAGATGCTTTTACAACAGAGTTTAAACCTTCAGTGATAAACATGTATTTAAATGTATAGGTACTTAGGAACATATGTCTCTATAAAAATTCAGAAACATTGTTGGGTCTAGAAACAAATCACTTCAGCAAAATGGTAGGTAATAAAGCATTTACTTTCTGGAGCAGAAGGGCGTATTTAATCGAATATTTTCTTTCTGAATGATGGAGAAATTTATTTCTGCTTAAAAGTAGGTTCAACTCAAATGATTTTTGGAAACTTTTTTTTAATGAATTTCAAACTTTTAAAACACTGAAGGTGAACAAAGGCTGGGAGCCAGATGAATCTTCTCAGCATAGGTGGCTACCTTCTCTCTCACCAAATGCTAGGCTGGAAGTGTCAATTACTGCTTGGGTCTCCGCTCTGTGCAAAGTCCATTAGAGAGCTTCCTTCCTTCTCCCTGACAAAGCTGCTTCTTCTGCAGCGTGTTGACTGGGCAGAGGTTTTAGCATTTTCAAGTGTGGAAGTACAAAAGCTTTTCCTCCTCTTACCAGGTAAATCAGAAGAATCAGCTGCAGGGCCCTGGATATTTTCTGTATCTGAGAAAGAAGGCGCTACGCACGGTTTTTGTCTGCAGGACATGGCATCTTTTCTGGGAGACAGAGTTTCAAATCCTGTACATACTGTTCTCCTCCTGGTATTTCGGGAAGTGGAAGGAAACGGAAGTGGAATCCACACAAGCCCTTCACTCTCCGAATCTTTCTGCAACCTTGTGCTCCGCCGTACTCTGGTTTCACTTTTTGTTCTCTGGAAGGTCTGTTCGATAGCATCAGATAAATCTTTGTACAGTTCAGAATTTTCTATACTAATTTCTGCAGAGCTGCCCACATGGTGGGAAGGTTTGTGATTTCCATTTCCTTCCAAATGTGAACTCTGACTATCAGAATAACATGAAGAGTATCTTCTAAGCTTCCTTTCTCTACAACTCCTAACGCTGAGACTTTTTGCAGATTTGTTTCCCAAATCCTCCTTTTGCCTTTTAGATTCTTTCTTATTGTCAGTGAGGGCATCTTGAAAACGATTCAATTCTTTCTGTGAGTCAGCCAGTAAGGAGCTGCGCTGAAGTTTCCCCATCACCGCTACTAAGCAGTCATCTTGTTTTTCACACTTTAAATCTTTCCACATTTTTAACCTTTGACAGAGGGTTTCTGCATTCTGACCGGCGGCAGCAGCCAATTCTGGAGCCTGTGTGATAAAATCAAGTTCTGGATCATCTGCAGTGTGTTCTTCAGTCCCAGACACACCAGCAATGTGACTGTCAGCCCCAGTTTGTGGCTCAGTTTTACTTTCCAACTTACTTTCTGCTTGGGGGATATGTTTCTTTTCATCGTTTACATTTGGACTTTCATCAGAAGTAGCATTATCAAGGAAGGAAGACCTTTCTCTGGAAGAGCAGAAGTCAGAATCAACGTGTTTATCAAAGCCTTGATTCATATGCAAATCTTCCAGGTTCAGAGGCAAAAGATTGATTCTTGTAACTGGATTTTTAGGCATCTTTACTTCTTCAAGTTTACCATTTGAGTTGAAATCATCTATGAGATATGCAAATAAATTTAAGTCTCATTACAAATTAACAAGGGAAATAAACCTTACTTTTTAGTAAATAAACAGGAGCCCTGTTCTGTTGTTCTAAGCTTTGAAAATCACAAGACCTGTCATTACACTGTCCTTGTACCCATCTGCCATCCTCCTCCTCTCTTAGCTGTTCTCCAACCCACAGGTTAAGAAAATAGGTATTTAACGCTTGAATTAATAATAATAAGCACATAAGCTCAGACCGTGAAAAGGAGAACGGGGTCTTAAATTGCTTCCTCCATTCTAACATCGCACACTACAAGCTCTTAGCATGAGGCAACAACACTTCCCATTTCCCTGAAAATGGACAACTTTGGTAGCAATGTATCTACTGAAATAGAACAGGGGAATTTAGGATTGGGAGTAATTTCAGGGCTTAGTAGTTAAAGGGCATGCCTGACAATACGCAGGTCTCATGCCCTCGGTTAAAAATTACTACAGAGTGCACTGTCCTCTCAAGTCTAACCACGTTTCAATATTAAAAATTACTATAGAGTGCACTGTCTGCTCAAGTCTAACCACATTTCAATATTCTAAAAATCTATCCCTTATTCCTCAATCTTTGATTAAACTTCATCCTCTGGGAAGATAGGCCAGAGCCTTTCATTTGCTTCTGACACATCCTAGGTGGGGAAAAAAACCATCATCCACTCCAGGGTTTTCAGACTGGTAGTAACACAGCGTAGATGAGCACAGGCTTCCCCAACTCTCTGCCTGGGCTGTTAGAGGCCATCGCCCTTGTTTATCTCAGATAATCACGGTTTTACGTGGCCAAATGGATATTAAAAGTATTTTCAACAAAATAGAGAGTGAAAATATACAAAATATAAAGTTTCAATTTGAAAACATATCCATGATTAGGGGACTTAAAATCATGCCCTGTGAAGCCAGAAATTAACACTGTTTAGGTCACTTAGCGACAACCAATGTGTCTTTGTATTTTCATACAGTTTTAAAAACTGTGCTTTTTATACAGCACTAAAAATTGGTATTTATGTATTTTTTTTTTTTTTTTGTAAAATTCATCATACTAGGGAAGGAAAAGGAGAGAGAGGAAGGGTGTTCAGAAAGGAGAGAGAGAAAGCAAGTAACTAAATTGATTTTTTTTTTTTTTTTGTTTTGGAGACAGAGTCTCACTATGCCGCCCTCAGTAGAGTGCTGTAGCATCACAGCTCACAGCAACCTCAAGCTCTTGGGCTTAAGTGATTCTCTTGCCTCAGTCTCCCAAGTAGCTGGACTATATACAGGAGCCCACCACAATGCCCAGCTATTTTTTTTGTTGTAGTTGTCATTGTTGTTTAGCAGGCCTGGGCTGGGTTTGAACTCATGTATGTGGCTGGCGCCCTAGCCACTGAGCTATGGGCACAAAGCCACTA
The DNA here is from genome assembly GCF_027406575.1 of Nycticebus coucang. Taxonomy (NCBI): domain Eukaryota; kingdom Metazoa; phylum Chordata; class Mammalia; order Primates; family Lorisidae; genus Nycticebus; species Nycticebus coucang. The sequence goes on along the minus strand of NC_069803.1, from coordinate 25,322,470 downwards.
ACTAAATTGCTTTAAACCAGTGGTTCTCAACCTTCCTAATGCTGGGACCCTTTAATACAGTTCCTCATGTTGTGGTGACCCCCAACCATTAAATGATTTTTGTTGCTACTTAAAGTAATAATTATTCAACATGGGGAACTGTATTAAAGGGTCACAGCATTAGGAAGGTTGAGAACCACTGCTTTAAACTCCAGTAGCAGGTGATACCAGTGCCTAGAGATCCCCCGCCCCCCCAAAAAAAGCCCACTCCAGACATTTTTAAAAAGAAATTCTCTAATCAGATACAGGATAGAAAATTATACCAATTGGCCAGGCAGGAGGGAGTGGTGGCTCATGCCTGTAATCCTAGCACGCTGGGAGGCAGAGCTGGGAGGCAGAGCTGGGTGGACTGCTTGAGCTCAGGAAGAAATTCAAGACCAGCCTGAGCAAGAGGCAGACCCTCTCCTCTGTTAAATATAAAAAACCAGCTGGCTGTTGTCGGGTGCCTGTAGTCCCAGCTACTTGGGAAGCTGAGGTAAAAGGATCACCTGAGCCCAGGAGTTGGAGGATGCTGTGAGCTGTGACACCACAGCACTCTACCCAGGGCCACTGAGTGAGACTCTGTCTCTGAAGAAAAAAGAAAGAAAATGATACCAATAGTTATTGTTTAATCATCTTTTTAAAAGCTCTCTTTAGGAAGTAGGGACATAACAAAAAGACTTCGTTTCCGTTCTCCAGGAGACCATGATTTTGCGGGTGGGAGTGAATACAGGAATGAGATAATCGCAAAACCAGGTGATACGGGTGCATCGAAAAGGCCAAGAGTCCACAGTGGCATGCATCGCATTTGTCCTTGAGCCTATTATTCATCCTATGTAGCGTACTTCAAATAGAAGGCAGGCTCTAAACATCTGATGTTTGGCAAAGGCAGCTATTTGTAAAAGGATTCTATATAAAAATCAACAAACCAAACAGACACATATCCTTATTGTTTTCCAGCATAATTCAGTCCATTTAAAACTCAGGCATTAGAAAGCAGAAGCAGCTCCACTCCACTTTTTTTTTTTTGCAGTTTTGGCCGGGGCCAGGCTTGAACCCACCACCCATGGCTTATGGGGCCAGTGCCCTACTCTTTAAGCCACAGGCGCCTCCACTCCACTTTTCATCTACCCAAGATATCAACTGACTTGATCTTCATTTATAAACAAAACTTTCAGGGCCACTGAGCTCAATTTATAAATATTATTTCTGGAAGATGCTTAGTAGTGCCAACTTCAATGAAACATAATGGAGTGATGTTGTTTTTTTTATTTTTAAATTCTTGTCCTTAACTCATGTACCTATTACTGAACCGTCACCTTGTTTGCTTTAAATGGTGATGGACTGTACAACCAATGGAATTCATTTTAATTTAAGAAAAAGCAAAAATAAATAGGATGAGCAGAAATTATTTCCCTTGAAATCATGCATAAAATTCTTGGGTCTCAGTTTTCTGGGCAGAGGATCCAGAGCTTCTGCCAGATGCTGAAAAGGGTCTAAGTTACAAACTAGTGCTTACTTCACCTAAAATTCTCAGGCTAATATGAGAAAAGTGAAATAATAAATAGGGTGAATAGAAGAGATAAAATTCAACAAGAAAAGGATAGATACCTGAACACATCCCCCAGCAGCCTGGCCCTGAAGGGGTCATCTCCGAGACCTCTGGCACCTCTGGAATAGGACTCAAGACGGGCTTCTTAGAAGCAATGTCTCTTTCTCCATATAAGGATTTCTGAACACTTTTCTTTTTCATTCTTTTCTTCTTTCTGTAACTTTTTAAAACCTGAGAGAATATATTAAAACACTGCAATTGAGAAAGATGTAGCACCATGTACAAGTTTGACCCTTGAACTTCTAGAACATTTCTAATCATCATTCAGTATTTTATTTAAAAGATTATTTTTACAAAAAAAATGTAATGTCAGTTATTCCATTTAAACTTGTAGGCATTAGAGTCGGGGCTTAGCGTTGGGCAAGTTAACACAAAGTCAAATTATAAAGCAATACATTAATTATAAATTATATGGAAAGAAGCTTTCTAGATTTCTACAAAACACTTCCCCAAACAAGAGCTGGATAAGGGAAAAAACAGATTAGATGCTGTAGAATTGAACAGATGTCAAGACATGAAATATTTATAAGTAGGTTGTAGTTACGATCCTTCAGGAGTAACCCGGCGTGAATCACCTACTGCAGGGCTACGGGAAACTGCTTTCTGTCCCTAGAACAAACAACAGGCGTGGACATAAAATGTTAAAATAACACCAAGCCAGCTGAACTGATTCAAATAACAGATGGGTCAACCTAGACTAAGACGAATATGTCAAAACAGTATGGATTCTAAAAAGCACAAGTAAAAAACATGGGATACAAAGATCTGACAATAATTAATAGAAAACATGTGGGTCTCCATACACATTAAAAACTGCTTCAGTGAGGTCCAGACTGAGGCATTACATTCAATTCTGCACACCGTATCAGCAATTGAGAAATAATGTTCTACACTTAAGAAAAAGTTTCATGTGGAAGAGACTTGAAGGAAATTCAAACACTAGACTGAAATCCTAGAAACAGGAAAAGCAATGGCAGACATTCAGGGTGGTCATGCGGGAGAGACCCGGACTGCAGGTCAACATCAAATGTTTTCTGTTGTTAACAATACTGCCAGAAAGTAGAATTTATTCAAATACTCATTGAGAAATCACTATGTGCCAGGTAGTAATTTGCTAGGTGTGAGATCTAAAAACAAACAGAAGGTGGTTACTCAAGGTCTAGGCAAATAGTTAGAATACTCAGTAGGAGAACAGACTGTGTGGACTGGGAAGATGGGCGCATGGCGGCAGGGGGTGTTCAAGACACGCTCCATGGACAGTGTAATGTCCAAGGCAAGTCTCAAACAAGGGAGAGCTGTTCTGGCTAAGTATGGGGGTGGAGAAAGGGTTTTTCAAATGGAGGGGCAGGGCACAGGGCAGAGGGCTGCTCATGGCAGTGCTCAGAGGACCCACCCCAGGTGGCAGGAGGCAGAGCCCCTGAGTGGAAGGGATCACATGAAAGCCCTGAGGGCGCCCTACCCGGGGACCCAGGAAGCAGCAGCTTATGATCTCACATTTAAGATCCTTTGGGGGAAACAGAAGATTTAGGTTGAAACTAATGGTGAGATCCAAGAATGCAGAAATGGCACAGAACTCTGAGTTCCTGGAGATATCTATAGATATCCTGTAAAAACAAAACAAAACATTCCACGGAGAAATAATTTTAGAACTGTGCAAGATGAATGTTCCTCTTGGTGATTTACAATATACATTGAACATGACGTTCTCTGAGAAGTCCTCAGTGTAAATAATCTCTACGTGCATTAGGAAAATGCTGGGCCAGATATTTTTCCATTAAGTCTTTTTTCACAGAACATCTGTTGATGTTCTATGGAATGGTCGGGAAAATGCTGGCTTGGTCAATGGCTGCAGAAGCCAAGAGAAAAGAAAAATCCTAACTTGGGATTCACAGATGAAACACAGAAGAGAAACACGTGGCCTCAGTGCCAGACTCTTTGGGTTTAAATCCTGACTGCCACTTAACCTGCTTTATAATTCCAAGCAAATTATGCCAACTTCCTTCTCTGCTAAACAGGAATCACAGTAGCACCTATTACATAATGCTGCGGTGCGGGGTAAATGAGTTAACGTGTGACATGGCTAACATAAGGCTTGGCCCATAGTAAGAGCGATGTGTTAGCTGTTCTTATTCTTTTAAACTACTTCCTATTTGAGAATATGAGAAAAAATTTTTGAAAAAATTTTTAATTGACAAAAAACATACATATTTATGGTGTGAAACATGACATTTTGATATATGTATTCATTGTGGAATGGTTAAATCAAGTTAATTAACATATCTACTACCTTGCAAATTTTCACCACCAAATTATATTAGTATTATTGTAGGACATAGGCTCTACGTGGTTGAGATGCTATGGCCAAGTGGCGCTCGTAGCTCAGTGGGTAGGGCACCGGCCACATACACTGAGGCTGGAGGGTTTGAGCCCAGCCCAGGCCTGCCAAACCACGACAACTCCAACAATAAAATAGCTGGGCATTGTGGTAGGTGCCTGTAGTCCCAGCTACTTGGGAGGCCGAAGCAGGTGGATTACTTGAGCTCAGGAGTTCCAGACCAGCCTGAGCAAGAGTGAGACCCCCATTTCTAAAAAATAGCTGGGCATTGTGGTGGGCACCTGTACTCCCAGCTACTTAGGAGCCTGAGGCAAGAGAATCACTAATGCCCAAGAATTTGAGGTTGCTGTAAGTTGTGATGCCATGGCAGTCTCCCCAGGGCAACAGCTTGACACTCTATTATGGCCAATGTCAATAGGCTATACCCTCTGGAACAGTCTGATTTATAGGTAAGAAAAAAAAAATCCCTTTTAGTGTGAGATGTCCCTTGCACCTACAGCAGTGCTGGGCGCACATTGGCTACTCAGCAGTATGAGTGAATGAAGGGTTAGAAAAAAATCCCTTTTAGTGTGAGATGTCCCTTGCACCTACAGCAGTGCTGGGCACACAGTGGCTACTCAGCAGTATGAGTGAATGAAGGGTTAGAAAAAAATCCCTTTTAGTGTGAGATGTCCCTTGCACCTACAGCAGTGCTGGCCACACATTGGCTACTCAGCAGTATGAGTGAATGAAGGGTTAGAAAAAAATCCCTTTTAGTGTGAGATGTCCCTTGCACCTACAGCAGTGCTGGGCACACATTGGCTACTCAGCAGTATGAGTGAATGAAGGGTTAGAAAAAAATCCCTTTTAGTGTGAGATGTCCCTTGCACCTACGGCAGTGCTGGGCACACATTGGCTACTCAGCAGTATGAGTGAATGAAGGGTTAGAAAAAAATCCCTTTTAGTGTGAGATGTCCCTTGCACCTACAGCAGTGCTGGGCACACAGTGGCTACTCAGCAGTATGAGTGAATGAAGGGTTAGAAAAAAATCCCTTTTAGTGTGAGATGTCCCTTGCACCTACAGCAGTGCTGGGCACACAGTGGCTACTCAGCAGTATGAGTGAATGAAGGGTTAGAAAAAAATCCCTTTTAGTGTGAGATGTCCCTTGCACCTACAGCAGTGCTGGGCACACAGTGGCTACTCAGCAGTATGAGTGAATGAAGGGTTAGAAAAAAATCCCTTTTAGTGTGAGATGTCCCTTGCACCTACAGCAGTGCTGGGCACACAGTGGCTACTCAGCAGTATGAGTGAATGAAGGGTTAGAAAAAAATCCCTTTTAGTGTGAGATGTCCCTTGCACCTACAGCAGTGCTGGGCACACATTGGCTACTCAGCAGTATGAGTGAATGAAGGGTTAGAAAAAAATCCCTTTTAGTGTGAGATGTCCCTTGCACCTACAGCAGTGCTGGGCACACAGTGGCTACTCAGCAGTATGAGTGAATGAAGGGTTAGAAAAAAATCCCTTTTAGTGTGAGATGTCCCTTGCACCTACAGCAGTGCTGGGCACACATTGGCTACTCAGCAGTATGAGTGAATGAAGGGTTAGAAAAAAATCCCTTTTAGTGTGAGATGTCCCTTGCACCTACAGCAGTGCTGGGCACACAGTGGCTACTCAGCAGTATGAGTGAATGAAGGGTTAGAAAAAAATCCCTTTTAGTGTGAGATGTCCCTTGCACCTACAGCAGTGCTGGGCACACATTGGCTACTCAGCAGTATGAGTGAATGAAGGGTTAGAAAAAAATCCCTTTTAGTGTGAGATGTCCCTTGCACCTACAGCAGTGCTGGGCACACATTGGCTACTCAGCAGTATGAGTGAATGAAGGGTTAGACATCAAAGACAAGGGAGTACAATCCAGCTTACACACAATCTGGTAAGTAGACTGAAAGACTAAACTTCTGTTTTCTCATTGCCATAAGCCAGCAGACGCATTCCCCCCCCAATAATTAAAGCACCTCAGTTCTGTCTGTCCTAAACATGGTTATCTAGCAGCGCTGATCTTGTCCCTAAGATGATTTTGCTAGCATATGACCAGAAACTTCAGAAAATGTGAATTGACCACAGTACAAAACCTTTGCTTATGGTTAATAAACAAAAGAAGCTATGTACGATTAGAACTTTAATGAGCCATTCAATCTAGAAGTGGTTGGCAAGTGGTTAACTTACGACTGGGAGCAAAGAACGACGGAAGGTTTTTACTCCTAAAAGAAACCCCACTTACTCCAAAATCACTGACACTGCTCACACACTGAAAAAGGTCACAAAACAGAAATAAATGCTTATTTTTTGGTTTTATTTGCACAATCACGACAAATTGTTTTCAGAGAATAGTTTTAAAACTGTTCAAGACTGACTGATGTAATGAAAGCAGCAGCTAAGCTAAGGGGAGGGGAATAGAATGAGGGACAGGCAGAGGGGAGGGAGGGCCCACAGTGTACTGCACGCCTCTTGGGGGTGGGACACAGTCTAAGAGGGACCGTATCTAACAAATGCAATCAGTATAATCTAATTCTTTGTACCCTCAATGAACCCCAAACAATAAAAAAAAAAAGTCATATACATGGCAACAAATCAAACTGCACAGGAAAGCTTCCCATGGTCAAGTACACACTCCTCTACTCCCGGTGTTCCCTTACTTACTGGTTCCATGCTTAGTTCTTGTGGCCAGCTCCCTCAAGTGCCCATCAACCCATGGATTAATAATATGTAAGGGGCTCACAGTGCTATATTTTTAACTTCATAAAAAGAAAAACTCCAAACATTCCCAGCACAGAAAAGAATAGTTCACTCAAACCCACTAAGCCCAGCAACTAACTTCAACAATTACTAACATACAGCAATCAAGATTCATTGACCTCCCCTTCCCTTACGGTTATTTTAAAGCAAATCATAGACATTATCATCATCTCAAAGTGAAAATCTGGCTGTGTCTTTTTTTAAGACAGAGTCTCGCTCTATTGCCTGGGCTGGAATGCGGTGACATCATCACAGCTCACAGCAACCTCAAACTCCTGGGCTCTAGCAATCCTCCTGCCTCCATCTCCTCAGTAGCTGAGACCACAGGGACATCACAACACTTGACTAATACCCAAGTGCCCATCAACCCATGAATGGATTAATAAACTGTGGGATATATACACCACGGAATACCCTTCAGCCACAAAAAGATGGAGACTTGATATCTTTGTATTAACCTGGATTGAGGTACAGAATGTTCTCCTTCGTAAAGTTTCACAAGAATGGAAAAGTATCCAATGTGCTCAATACTAATATGAAGCCAGCAGATGAACAAATACTCGCCCACGTGAGAGAAAAACTCAACTAAATTCAGGTGGGGGGAGGAAGAGGGAGAAAGGAGGGAGAGACCACTGTGCCCCCACAGTGGTCACAACTAAGACAGGAACTTCACCTACCAAACGCAACAATGTACCCAATTGTTTGTACCTTCATATTAATCTGAAATTAAAAATAAAATCTCAAAATAGAAAATGTAATTAGGCAAAAAAACATAAGGATAGCAGTGTTTCCTGATATCGCTTGAGAGTTTAAATTTCTCCAACTGGCCCATAAATGTCTTTTTATAATTGTTCAAATCAGGGCCCCAATTAGATCCCCAAATATTTAATTTGGTTGAGGCATCCCGTAAGTCTCTTTTATTCTACTGGTTCCTTATTTACCTTGCCATTTATTTTGTGAATAAACTGAGACATCTCTCGCACAGAGTTAGCCACACTCTGGATTGGGTGACTACAGTCATGGTGCCTTTAAGTTTCTCTATCCCCGGCGTGTCCTGGAAACTGATAACTAGATCTAGAAGCCTGATTAGATCCAGCTTTGGTGAAATTGACAAAAATTTGCATATATTACATATCTTGACACCTGTATGCATTGCGAAATTATTAAATCAAACTAATTAACGTAACTATTGCCTAACATACTTTGTGGTAACTTTCAGGAGGTAATTTCCCAGTAGTTTTCATACACACTTTACTAGTCACCAGGTTGTACAACAAATTTCCAGAATTTATTCACCCTCCCTAACTGAAACATTGAACCCCCAGTCCCTAACCCCCCAGCTCCCCTGGCCACAGCCATTCTTCTCTTGGCTTTGATGAGTTTGACTTTTTTAGCTTCCATTTAGGTGAGAGCTTTAAGTTGTCTCTCTGCAGCTATTTCATTCAGTACGATGTCCTTAAGATCCTCCATGTCGTCACAATGACAAGAGCTTTCTTTTATTAAGACTGAATCGTATTTCACTACATTCCTACTAGATTTTCTTCACCCATTCATCTGCTGGTGGACCCTGAGGCTGAGTCCCTTTCTCAGCAGTGATGAAAGCCGCCATGAATGTGGGGGTGCAGATGTCTCTTCAACATACAGACTTCATTTTCTTCAGATACATACTCAGAAGTGGTACTGCTGAATCCTATGGTATTTTATTTTTAATTTTTTGGAAAACCCCATACTGTCTTCCTAATGGCTAAGGACAATTGATTATATGAATTGGAGTTACCTTACCATACCCAATAGAGTGGAGATGGGAGCAGGCAAGGACTGGGGCCCAGAGCACCGATTACATTGCCCGCCAGCTACTGAAATTACCTGCTAGGACCTCAAGACCAGTCCTACCAAGTAGCCGCCACACCTGCTATGGTTTATGTAAGACTAGTTTTACCTCCCTAACTCTAACCCTGACCGCAGTTTTACACAAGGCTTACCGTGGCCAGACATTGTTCTAAGGCTTGTACGTGTGTGAATTCATTAGGGTGGCAGCACCATTCCGCCCACCATTTCACTGAAGGCCTAGGACCCTGGTAATTAGTGATTTCCCCGGAAATGCCCTCCTGTACAGCTGGACCCGGTGCATCCTGAATTCTCAAGCTTGCTGCCTCATTTTGCTCAAGTATTTCCATTAACATCCAAAGAAAGGAGAGTAACTTTCAGAGTTCCCGGAAGCCTGAATGTCCTTATTTCTTCCTTCACACAGCTTGACAGTCCGGCTGGGTGTAGGATACTGGACTGAATTGTTTTTTTCAAAGCTTTACTTATTTTTTGAGACACACTCTCACTCTGTCGCCCTGGCTAGAGTACTGTGTCATCACAGCTCATAGCGATTCCCTCACCTCAGCCTCACCTAGTAGCTGGGACTACAGGCACCTGCCACAACACTCAGCTAGTTTTTGTACTTTTAGTAGAGACAAGGTCTCGCTCTTGCTCAGGCTGGTCTCTAACTCCTGAGCTCGAGCTTACCAAAGTGCTGGTATTACAGGCTGAGCCACCTTCCCTGGCTCTTTCCAAGCTTTAAATGTGCTGTTGAATTATCTTCTAGCATTCAGGCTACTATTTAACTTGCCACCCCTCTGATTCTTGTTTCTTTGTGGGAAAGTCCACTTTCCTTGTTAACCTTCCTGTCTAGCTTCACACTGACACGTCTAACTCCTGGCCTTTTTCACCGTGCCAAGCGTTCACTGGGCTCTTTTCACTTGCGGACTCCTTTCTTCAGTTCTGGGAAATCCTCTTATCTGGACAACTCTCCCACTCTGTCTTTTCCTTCTTGCTGAGATTCCCGTGACGTCTCCCAGACTGTCTTCCTTGTACTCTGCCTCCTGGAAGACTTTCCGTAACTCTACTGTCTAGTCCAATCACTATGTTTTACACTTTTACAATTATTTTTTCTGTTCCTTTTTCATAGCACCCCCTTAATTTTAGACAGATTAATATTTCCTTGAACCTGAGTATATCAGAGTGCACACATACACGTGTGTGCGCACACACACCCCCTTCCTCCCATTCCTTGAATAACTCATTTCTCTGGAGTCAGCTTTTAACTCATCAATACTGGTCTTTTTTCTTACATGCTATTGGTTCTACTCAGTCCTCTGATTCTTACTTTTTAAGAAAACCCTGGCTAAGCTGGTGTGCATTTCCTGTTTCCCAGGGCAGGACTGCATGAAAGTTCTACCTAGGAACTCTGCAGACTAGGGCAGGGCGAATGCGAGTGTCAACTGTCTGCCGGGGTTTGCTTTAGGGCAAGAGCTGGCTGTCAAGACTTTCTAAGTTCCAGGATGAAGGCTTTGACCTAGATGACAACATCTGTTCTGAACATCAGGGTGGGGGCGGGGGGCGTGGCATGCCAACTGGTACACACTGCCTCCTGTGTTAAGACTTCAATTAATCTGCTTTGGGGTTTTTTCAGTACCACTTCTCACTTTCACCATCCCTGGTACCTGCCAATCCTGGGCCCAGGTCTCTTGGGAGTCCCATAAACAGGCTGGTTCCCAACTCCTCTAGCTCCCTCCCTGCACATCTGAGCTGTAAATCTTTCCACCTCTTTTATCTGTCAATATGTTCCCATCTGCTGTCTTCTAGAAAATCGCTGAAGGCTGTCATCATCTGTTGCTTAATACCCCTCCTCATGCCTCCTCTCCTCATTGCTATTCTAAACCTATTCCTTTTATTATTCAAATTATAGTCATTCAGCAGGGTCCTGGGAAGGACTGGGGCAACTTAAGGCCGAATCCTTCTTGAACTTTCAGGCCATATATTTTATGTGAAGAAATAGGCACACAATTCCTTGCAATATCTTTTTAAAAATATATAAAAGAAGTCAATGTCTAATGCAGTAATAGAAGTTGTTTGCATATTTAAAAATACATGTAGTTTTTTGGCAATAGGATCTTTCATTTCATCAAGAATGTGTGACTTAAAAAAAGGAAGTAAATCAGGAAAACATGTAGCTTCTTCTGAATTTGATGACTCAAGGATATCAGTGCCATTCAGCCAAGAAAAGCAATCATTTTTATTTCATGGAGAGAGTGAGGAAGTTTATGGAAAGTTTTGGTGGTGGCAGGGGGTGGTGCTAAAATTGATTAGTATTGGAAATGTTGATTTTGAAGGGGTCACAGGGGGGTTTAAGAAGAAATATGTATGGAACTTTACTCTGGAAGTGAGAACAATGTAACCTAAAAATTTGTACCCTCATATTAATTTGAAATAAAAAATTAAAAAAGAAAAGAAATATCTAATAGGTAGTTAAAAATATATTTCTAGTTCAGGAAGATTTGGTCTCCAAATGTTGTCATTAACTACGCTGCATATGAAATCATCCAGAAAAATAAACAATTTATAAGGGCAAAGAGTAGAATTTTGGAGAAACATATGCATTTAAGGATGAGAAGAAAATTAACCTTTAATAGAGATTGTAAAGGAATGTTCAATTATGTCAAATGCTGCTGAGATGTCAAGAGGACTGAACAACATGCACTGGACTTTGGTGACAAAGTTACTAAGTACTTGGAAAATAAAGTGAAGCGGCAAAGAGGAGAAAAATGAGGCCAGACTTGAGCCAGCCTCTGAAGCAGTGACTGTGTAAGCAGCACCAGCCGCCCCATCCCTGCCAGTCTCTGCAGGGCGCTGTCAGCTGGGAGAGGGGAGAAGTCATGAGAGTGGGCATCCTGCTGGATGGACGAGGAGGAGTGGGCAGGGTCACAGCTGCGACTGCGGACAAGAGTCCAAGATGAAGAAGGGAGTGGGAACTTAAGGAGCATCTGAAAGCTCCAGATGTACACAGAGGCTGAAGAGTCCACCGAAGGGCGTGAGAGGGTTAGAAGGACAGGAGGTTGGGGTTGGAGAATGAGCTACATTCACGTGCACAAACACAAGTGGAAAGAGTTAGGTGTTGGTGGGGCGGCGCCTGTGGCTCAGTGAGTAGGGCACCGGCCCCATATGCCGAGGGTGGTGGGTTCAAACCCAGCCCGGGCCAAACTGCAACAACAACAACAACAACAAAATAGCCGGGCGTTGTGGCGGGCGCCTGTAGTCCCAGCTGCTCGGGAGGCTGAGGCAAGAGAATCACATAAGCCCAAGAGCTGGAGGTTGCTGTGAGCTGTGTGACGCCACGGCACTCTACCGAGGGCAGTAAAGTGAGACTCTGTCTCTACAAAAAAAAAAAAAAGAGTTAGGTGTTGGGTCCACGTTGTGGAAATGGCAGAGGAAGTGAGTGAATGGCTTCAGATCACAATGGCAGAGGTACTGGCTTAAGGTGGTAGACCGGCCATAACCCCAGGGACAGGGGAGGCACCTAAGGTGACTGGAAGTGTTAAGGAAGACTGAAGGCCAGTTTCAATTTACAAGTTCCACAAAGAGCAGAGGACACACTCGCTCCTGTCTAAAGTATCAGAGGATTCCCACTAAGGTGAGAAGTGAGATTAGATTCAAAGATGACAATCAACTTCCAGTTTGAGTATCTATCATTTTACTGTGCAAGATAGATGCAGCCCAAACATGAAGAAAATGCAGAAATGTCCCTTGGCTAATTAACAGGGGAATATATAAATTCTGTGCCTCATTCTACTCTAGGAAAAGATGATTTTAATAAGCTTGGTCTTATGTGAGCTAGAAAACATTTGCTTCAATATTGTCCTAATCATACAACAAAGAAATACATGACGTCACTCTTTACTGTATCTCCAACACATTTACCTGATTCTTCTTAGGCACTGCTCTGTTTGCATACTTGGTTTCTTGAGACTTCCTTCTGTTAATTTTCTTTTCTTTACAAGGCTGGGCTTCTGTATCAAATAAGTTGCCAGCACTATCTTCTGCAAAACTGATCAATTGCTATAAAGAAAACTTAAAGTGAGAATACCACAAAGCACAGGCAGTTACATTTTAATGTATAACCTTCACTTTTTTCTTCCCAAGATGCTTCTATCATTTTAGATCCTGTTCCTTCTTAACTCACAAATTCCATTAGAAGCATTTTAAACAAAATTCAAGTGGGGGAAATGAAGTCCTCATTTCTGATATTTCAAACATAGATACAGAAACATATACACTACCCGATTATCATTAGGGAAGAACATGATATATTAAGAAACAGCTTAAGAATTAGTTAATTTAATCATTTATCAAATACTAAGCGACCACAATTTAGCAACTGTTGTTGGGTTACAGGGAAAAAAAAAAAAAACAACCCATGAACTTTTAGATTATTTAGGTTTGAATTCCGGGTTTATCATTTAACCTTATCAGCTAAAAACCCTATGATCTCAATTATAACAGCACAACACGACAGGATGTTGTGAACAAAAGTCCAATTTTACCGAGCTTAGAAAACAGTAAAACATGCATGCATTCACTGGTCGTTAAGATCCAGTGTTAAAAACCAAAGCAAAGAACAATCTAACCAGGTTGTATTTCAGTTATGGGCTCTGTTGATTCCAGGCTAATCTTTTCCATTTTCACCTCAATGAAATGCATAAAATAAAATAATATGGATCCCAAACAAAGTTTCCAAACAGATCACCTTCCACATTAATGCAACTCTGGGAGCACTTTATTTTACTGAATTTTTCTTCTAAGAGAATGAATAACAATCAAATCAGGAAAGCATTGCCACCCTAGGTAACATGCTAGGTAGGATAAAGCATCTGGGATCATCAAAAACAGAGAAAGTAAACAGAAACATTTACAAGCAAATACATGGTGTTAAATATGAGCACTTACATTTCTTTTGTTGGAAGTCCGAGTGATAGCACCCACTTTACCAGAGGCTATTTTCTCATGGCTGTTTGAAGGCCTGCAGGGATCAGGGCCTAGTAAGGAAGAGGCACGCAGAAGCAGCAGTGAGCACAGCAGTACAGCACGCATCCCCCCTCAGAAACACTGGAGAGTCCTCTGTAGATGCAGCTTTGCTTTTAATATAACATCTAAATATAAACAATTACTAAAAGGAATAAATTTTGAACTCCATTTTTTTAAAATCTTAGGTTTAATGGATACTCAAAAACTTTCACCGCTTTGCATGGTGACTGCTTAACACGTTATCATGTGCGTCTCCTTTTGTATGATGAAACTGCAATGAAGGGCGTTAAGATATCCATGAAAATACTTTACTTTTACAAAGTTTAAGAAAATTTTAATGTTTAAGGCAGTAATGTGTTTAAGAGCACAAGCTTTAAAATATGATAGACTATGGCACAAATTTTAGCTCTAACTTAAAAAAACATGGCCTGGATTCTGTGCTAGTGAGCTTGGTTTATGTCAACAAGAAGCCATTAAAAGATTTTGACCAGGGGGGCGGCGCCTGTGGCTCAGTGAGTGGGGCACCAGCCCCATATGCCGAGGGTGGCGGGTTCAGACCCAGCCCCGGCCAAACTGCAACCAAAAAAAATAGCCAGGCGTTGTGGCGGGCGCCTGTAGTCCCAGCTGCTCGGGAGGCTGAGGCAAGAGAATCGCGTAAGCCCAAGAGGTTGCTGTGAGCCATGTGATGCCACGGCACTCTACCCGAGGGCGGTACAGTGAGACTCTGTCTCTACAAAAAAAAAAAAAAAAAAAAAGATTTTGACCAGGGAAGATACATCAATAAAAGTTCCCCATAGTCTTGTGCTATAGTTGGGTTATAGCCTTCATGTGAAAGCTATAATTTAGCTTCATAGTAGAGCTGAATACATTGGATACTTTTTCTTCCATTCCTGAGATACTTTGCTAAGAAGAATATGTTCCAGCTCCATCCATGTAAGCATGAGAGAGGTAAAGTCTCCATCTTTCTTTAAGGCTGTAATAGTCCATGGTATACATGTACCACAATTTGCTAGTCCCCAACTATAGCACAAGACTACGGGGAAAGGGCCAAGGAAGGGGAAGGGAGAGGGGAGGTTTAGGTGGAGGGAGGGCAATGGGTGGGGCCACACCTATGGTGCATCTTAGAATGGGTACAGGCAAAACTTACTAAAGGCAGAATACAAATGCCTACATACAGTAACTAAGAAAATGCCATGAAGGCTACGTTGAACAGTTTGATGAGAATATTTCAGATTGTATATGAAACCAGCACATTGTACCCCTTGATTGCACTATGATTACACAGCTATGATTTAACAATTAAAAAAAAAAAAGTTCCCATCCTAAGTGCCTACCCCATGACATTTGTCAGCCAAATCCTGGTTTGTCAGAATAGCTGGGAGAAATTTTTGTTGCCTTGTCATGGTCATAAAAAAATCCAGAGATGAGGCAGGAAGGTGGGAATTTGGTACGCTCTCACCTGAACGGGCACAATGTAGGGGCGTATGGCACACCTCCTGGGTGAAGGGTCAACTACAACCTGGACTGTACCTAACAAATGCAAAGAATGTAACCTAACCTGAAATTAAAAAAAAAAAAAATACAAAAACCTTAGAAAGTATATGTGGTAAAAATACCAAATTAATGTGCATGAAAAATTGTGGATACTCAAGAATGACCCCTACAATGCAGGTCATTCCAAGAGTGCAAATTATGATTAAAACTTATTGTTGATACTTAAGAGTTGAGAGGCCAATTTCGCTGCTTATGGCAACTTGAAAGTTAAATGTGAGTGATTATAAAGCACGGAACACAGACTTCTCTATTATTCTATTGGAATAACAGAAGGGATGGACAGGGGTGTGGGGGCGCATGCCTGAAACCCCAGCACTCTGAGAGGCTGAGGCAGGAGGATCACTTGAGGCCAGCAGTCTATAGAGACTGGTCTGCGCAATAGTGAGATCCTGTCTCTACGAAAAAAAAATTAGCCAGGCACGCTAGATGGTGGCACATGCCGTAGCCCCAGCTACTCAGGAGGCTGAGCGAGCAGGAGGGTCACTTGAGCCCAGAGTTTGAGGGAACTACGATGACGTCACTATACTCTAATCCCGGGCAACAGAGTGAGACCCTGTCTCAACAAAAAAGAAAGGGAAGTTACTGTGCAATGACTAAGAAGGAGGCTGTGGGGGTGGCGACGATGGACAGAGGAAACCAAAGATGGCAGGGGTTTTGAGAGAATTCTCTGTCTACAATAAAAGTGTGATTATAAAGCACGGAACACAGACTTTTACTCGATTTCCTGCCGATTCTGTGTGCAAACCCTCCCCCGCCCCAACTACCCTAAACCCCCCATTCTTCCCACTCCCCCCAACTCTGACCTCTTGTACTGTTGAAATATAGTTTTTATTGCATTTCCGCTATTTTACAAAAAATGACAAAATAAAATTAAAAACAAATAAATTGCAAAAAAAAAAAAAAAAGATGGATAATCTTACAAGATGCTTTTCTATTCTATTAGATTTTTTTTGTTTCATTGTATTGTATTTTTTGAGATGGGGTGTTACCCTGTCGTCCAGGCTAGAGTCCGGTGGCATGACCACGGCTCACTGCAACCTCAAACGCTGAGTTCAAACAACCCTCCTGCTTCATTCAGCCTCTTAAGTAGCACATGCCAGCACACTTTTTTTTTAAATAGATAGAGGTCTCACTATATTGCCCAGGGTGGTCTAGAATTCCTGATTTTAAATCTTCCTGCCTCAGACTCCCAAATTGCTGGGATTACAAGCGTGAGTCACTGTACCCAGTTCCATTAGATTTCCTAAGCCAAGAAAGTATGTACGTAAAGTATATATTAGTGTAACGAATACAAATTTTAGAAGAAAATAAAAAGATTTAAGTGTCATATATACACACTTTGAAACGACATTTATGACAAGATAAATAAAAGTTACTTACCTGAAAGAGTCTCAGAGATTGGAGACTTGCTAGAAGGACTCAGAACTGCAGAGGAAATCTGAAGGGGTTCTATGTTCTCCTAAACAAAGAAAAAAACACAAGCACTTAGATATTATTAAATTCAGTGAATACACAACGTGCCTCAAATAGAAACGGTAAGAATTTATTTTTGACAGGAGGAACTGTAATAAGCATAAAGATGGACAATCTATAATAGTCAATAATAAAGATATGTGATATAAAAATGCATAAAGTATATTTTGTATATATTTACTAATCATCTTTATAATGAAAGCTCCACGAAATATGGTACATATAAAAAGTCATGGAAGTATTGTTCGTAATAGTGCAAAACTGGTAAAAATCAACATAAAATATAGATTAAACCCTAGTATATCATTTAGTCCAGGTAATGACTTCAAAGCATGCTTACTGCTCACGTAAAACATATGAGGCCTGATAAAAACATGAGAAAGTTTGTTCCACACTTTTCACACTTACAAGATTCTCTCCCTTGTCATCAAAATTTGGTTGAGGTAGTATCTCAGGAACCAGTGACATTTCAAGTGGCTGAGAATTGGTATCACTTAGATCCTTTTTACAAACAGGTGTTCCTCCTTTACGTAATGGGGTATTTGCTGGTAAAGACTCATCAAACACCTCAGGGCTTAGGTCCTCTCCAAAAGTAACTCTCTTTCTTTTCCTCATATTAACAAAGGTCGGTGTTTTAAAACTTTCTTCATCTTCTGTAAATAAATGGAAATACCTTAAAAAATTAAGCTGTATTTCTTATCCAAAAGCCTTATCCTAGATCTTTTAAAATTATCATGTTAAGCTATTATTTGTATAGTAAAAAACAGTTTGTAGAATAAATTCAATACAGAAAAGACAATTTTCCAATTAAAATATAGTAATAGATGTTAAGTAAAATTTTGCATGGATATCTTAAAAGTTTACAAAATTGGAATGTAAATTACCCTTACAAGTTCCACCAGTAAATAAAATGGATAGACCAATTCCGAGGTTCTCTGGAGAGTCTATCCCTCCCCACTGTTCTTCGTTCCCATGTAATTTCAGAAGCATCAATGCATTATTAACAGATCATTGAAAATTCCATACTCTAATCAAATTTTATGATCTGATTAAAATGATGTCCTCAGACTTAATGTGAATTTCTTACCCACTTTTCGTTCTTTGCAACAATTTGCAGGATTTGAGAGTAAGCGTGGTGTCTTATCATCATAAAGGTTGTTACAATGCTCCTGAACAAAATAAACATCAATTAATGTTTACCGATAGAAATATATACATAGGCCAGGCACAGTAGCTCACATCTATAGTTCTACACTCTGGAGACGAAGGTGGGTGGATTGCTAGAGTTCAGGAATTTGAGATCAGCCTGACCAAAAGCAAGACCCTGTCTCTACCAAATAGAAAAAAAACAAAAACAAAAAACCAGCTGGGTGTGGTGGCGGGGAGTCTACAGTCCCAGCTACCATGGAGGCTGAGACAAAAGGATCTCTTAAGCCTAAGGGTTGGAGGTTGTTGTGAGCTATGATGACGTCATGGCACTCTACCCAGGGCGAGAGAGTGAGACGCTGTCTCCAAAAACAAGAGAGAGAGAGCCATGCACAGTGGCACTCTGAGAGGCCGAAGTGGGTGATTGCCTGAGCCCATGGGTTCGAAACCAGTCTGAGCAAGAGCAAGATGCTGTCTCTAAAAAAAAATATAGCCGGGTGTTGTGGCGCACGTCATAGTCTCAGCTCCTTGGGAGGCTGAGGCAGGAGGATTGCTTGAGCCCAAGAGTTTGAGGTTTCTGCGAGCTATGATGCCAGGGCGCTCTACCGAGGGCCACAAAGTGTGACTCTGTCTCAAAAAAAAACAAAAACAAAAACAGAGAGAGAGACAGAGAAATAAATATATATATATATATATATATAGAAATTAAGAATGGCAATTTTCTGGAGGGAGGGTAATGGGTGGGGCCACATCTATGGTGCATCTTAGAATGGGTACAGGCGATTGCACTAATGTACACAGCAATGATTTAACAATAAAAAAAAAAAGAAAAAAAAGAATGGCAATTTTCAATTTCTTCTGCCAAAAGCAAGTAAGTACTGGTGATTACCTTTATGAAGTGTTTTGGCTAAAACACTGTATCAGGCACAAATAAAAATGAGGTTTTCTAGATACTACTTTAGAAGGTGGTATTCTAAGACAAAATGAAAATAATAGGAATCAATAAATGTTAATTAAATTCATTCTATCTTTGATCCAGCAAATGAAGTTAATACCATATGAAGTTAATATGTTGTAACCAACTTCAAATGATTCTAATGAGAAGACTTGATGTTTGCTCTATCAAATTGCTAATAAATATTAACTTCATATGGTATTAACTTCATTTGCTGGATCAAATGCGGCCAATACCTTACTTAAAGTACTGTATCTAACTCAGCTCTTTAATCAAAGAAGTTGTTGAAACACTTAAAATAGCAATTCACCACAATTATTCATGTAGATGCAGGTAATCTAGTTTAGTTTGGCTTTAGAAACAGATGTGTAGACATAGAAATGTTAAAATGCTTACGATTTGAAGGAAACGATCTGTATTTCTGATGTGCCAGGGCCTGATGGTAATTTCCTATTATTATCCCGTGTAATGCTCAAATTATGCGCTAAGGTAATTACTAATATTACCCTTTTGTAGATAAGGAAGCCAGGCACAACAAGGTTCAGCTAATATGTTTCTAAGTCAGGACTTGAACTAGGCACTTTGTCCCCTCAGCCCATACTCTCAGTCACTTACAGATTTACCGCCCTTCATGAATTTTAACATCAGACTTATCGGAGTTGACTCAACAAACCAGCAAGTTTAAGTGCGTGTCAAATGGGACCAATACCTTTCTTAAAGTACTGCTATATCACGCTAGAAACTGTCAAGAGAAACTACTGAGTAACTGCCCATCAGCCAGTTCCTATCAACTCCCTCTTTCTTTAGGTTAACTCAGCTTGGGGAAAAAAATTATGGCTGTAAGAAGTGTTTTTAAGACCAAATATTTTGGGTATAGACCGGTAACAGACTGACACATTATCATTAACCAGCATCATTATAGGTACATAAAACTAATCGGTAAAATATGTTTATACATTAATAATTATAATTAAGATTATGAACCACTTATAAATTACAGTCTATTTATGTTATATTCTGCATACTATCCACCAGGCTTTATTATCAAAAAGAAGAAAAAGAACTTCCGCACAGTACTATAAAGGAGAAAAAAATGAGATAAACCAGTTTATCGTAAGATACTTTCTTTTAAATCAGTATGATATGTGACATTTCAGAGTATTGCTGTGAACCAAAATTAATTTTTGCTCATTTGCCTTAGGAAATGTAACTCTCCTATTACCTGTAAGCTCTCAGGAAGCAGCTTGACAGGGGGTTTCTTCAGTACAGAACGAAGTACAAAGGTCTCACTGGGTGGAAGGTCCCTCCCCCACACTGCAGTCACTGGTGACCTCAAGTCAGAGACTGTGTCTGAGCCGGCACCTGCAGCGAAGGTGTCCGGTGACACGGCATCACTTGATCCTCTGTCCTCTACACAGTCAGCAACCTTGAGTTCTTCAAGATAAAATGTAAACATGAGAGGTGGAAGAAGTCCAAATTTGTTCTAGACCCAAAACGTATTGTATATCTACAAAGATAATGATGTGCTCTTAAGAAATTCAATTCTAGGCGCCTGTGGCTCAAAGGGGTAGGGTGCAGGCCTCATATGCCAGAGGTGGCGGGTTCAAACCCAGCCCCGGCCAGAAACTGCAAAAAAAGAAATTCAATTCTAATACATCCTGTTTTTTTTTTTTTTTTTTTTTTGGCCAGGGCTGGGTTTGAACCCACCACCTCTGGCATATGGGGCTGGCGCCCTACCCCTTTGAGCCACAGGCACCACCCCTTCTAATACATCCTGTTAAGGAGTAACATCTGGAATTTCATCTGGAAATCAAAGAGGAGGTAAAGAGATGGCATCAGTCACAGTTGAGAATTCAAATCTAACTACTCAAGGTAAAGGTAAGGAGTTTTGGCTCCCTTAAAAATATGGGCCAGAGGTTGAAAGAAGAAGCTACCTGTCAGTCTGTCTTGACCCATGACACTGATTTCTAGCACCATAAAATTAAGTGCTCAATAATGAGCAATTTCATTGCTGGAGTCAGAGGCATTTCAGTACTCCAGAGTAGGAGTAACAAGAAAAAGGATCAGTGAGGAGAAAGCCAGAAAAGGCTTTGCGCCCTCAATTCTTCCTCACAAGCGAGAACTGTCTTATGAGCGAGTGAGTCACTGAACAAATGCATGACGTGATGGAATCTCCCCCAGGCGTAGCACAGGCAGTGATGAACAACACACACAGACAACCCCACTATCACAGAATGAACAGTATGAAATCTGACATGAGGGAGGGGTGCCAGGAGGGAGGCAGCAGTGGCTCCAAGGGGGAGCACAAGGGGTCCAGGGGGCAGAACTGTTTGGTATCTTGACCGCAGCATGGTCACCAGAGTCTACACACATGATAAAACTTGCTGGACTAAGTATATCCATAGGTGAGCGCATGTAAATCTGATGAAATCTAAAAACAAGTTAGGGGATTGTACCTACATCAATATCCTAGTTGTGATATGCTTCTGCGGGAAACTGGGTAAGAACAATATTGGATGTGCTTATATTATTGCTTATATTTGCATGTGGAACTATAATAATCTCAAAACAAAAAGTTAAATATATATATATATAAAACAAGTACTAATACAGGCGATTAGGAAAAATAATGTAGCACTAAAGGGACAGAATATGATAAGATGGGATGGGTGTTACCATGCTGGGGTGATCAGGAAGACCACCTGAGCAGGTATCTTAATAAAATGAGGTGAGCCCCAGATCTAGAAAAGAGCATTACAAACACAAAGCCAAGTGCAAAGCCTCGAGGCAGAGACGCACCTGGCATAGCAAAGGTACAGCAAGGCTGGTGTGACAAAGAAAAGACAGCTTAGAAATAAACTTAGTTATGGTTAAGGACAATAGCTACAAATTAAATAAGATACCTTATTATTAGTAAACTTAACTAAAGAAGAGAAAAACAATCTCTAAATAATGATGTAACAAACTGAAGAGGATGCAAAAAAAATGGGAAGATATTATATGCTCATGGATTAGAAGAAGCAATATTGTTAAAATATCCACACTACTCAGAGCAATCTACACATTCAATGCAATTCCCAGCAAAATACCAATGACATTATTCACAGAAATAGAAAAAAAAAAATCCCAGACTTTATATGGAACCACAAAAGACCTAGAATACAACAAAACTGGAAGAATCACATTACCTGACTTCAAATTATACTGGAGAGATGCAGTAACAAAAACACGATACTCATATAAAAACAGACACACCAACGGAACAGAAAACAGAACCCAGAAACAAACTCATACATCTGGAGCTGGCCACATACACCAGGGCTGGAGGGTTCAAACCCTGCTCAGGCCTGCTAAACAACAATGACAACTGCAACAAGAAAAGAACTGGGCGTTGTGGCAGGTGCCTGTAGTCCCAGCTACTTGGGAGGCTGAGGCAAGAGAATCGCTTAAGCCCAAGAGCTGGAGGTTGCTGTCAGCTGTGACACCAAGGCACTCTACCTAGGGCAATATGGTGAGACTCTGTCTTAAAAAAAGAAAAAAAAAAAAATCCATACGTCTATTGTGAGCTTATCTTCCACAAAGATGTTAAGAACATACAATGGGGGGCGGCGCCTGTGGCTCAGTGAGTAAGGCGCTGGCCCCACATGCCGAGGGTGGCGGGTTCAAACCCAGCCCCGGCCAAACGGCAACAAAAAAATAGCCGGGTGTTGTGGCGGGCGCCTGTTGTCTCAGCTACTCGGGCGGCTGAGGCAGGAGAGTCGCCTGAGCCCAGGAGTTGGAGGTTGCTGTGAGCTGTGTGACGCCATGGCACTCTACCGAGGGCAATAAAGTGAGACTCTGTCTCTACAAAAAAAAAAAAAAAGAACATACAATGGGGAAAGGACACTCATCAATAAAGGGTTCTGGGAAAACGAGATAACCACAGAAAAATGGAGAATTCTTCATGCAGAAGAATGAAAATAGACAGTTACCTCTCGCCACATACAAAAAGTAAATTAAAATGGATTAAAAACATAATGCCAAGGGGAAGGGGGGGGGGAGGTTAGGGTAGAGGGAGGGTAATGGGTGGGGCCACACCAAGGGTGCATCTTAGAATGGGTACAGGCGAAACTTACTAAATGCAGAATACAAATGTCTACATACAGTTAACTAAGAAAATGCCATGAAGGCTACGTTGAACAGTTTAATGAGAATATTTCAGATTGTATATGAAACCAGCACAGTGTACCCCTTGATTGCACTAATGTACACAGCTATGATTTAACAATAAAAAAAAAATAATCCTAGAATAATAGAAAAAATAACCTTAATATTTTCATGAAATCACAAAAATCTCTGAAAACCCAAATCACTTCTGAGGAGAAAAAAATCAAAGTTGGAGGCACTACACTTCCTGACTTAAAGTTACATTACAAAGGTGTAGTATGATACTGGCATAAACGCAAACACACAGACCAGTGGAACAGTAAGAGAGCCCAGAAATAAAGCCAAACATAAATAGTCAACTAATTTTATACAAAGTCACCAAAAAAGACACAACAGAGAAAGGACAGTCTCTTCAGTAAATGGTGCTAGAAAAACTGCATTACCACATGGACAAGAATGCAACTGGACTCTTTTCTTACACCACACACAAAAAATCAACTCAAAGTGGATAAAAAACCTAAATGTGAGACCTGAAACCATTAAACTCCTAGATGAAAACAAAGAGAAAATGCTCCTAGACATTGATTTTGGCAATAATTTCTTGGATCTCACACTAAAACCTAAAAAAAAAGCAAAAATAAATAAAATGGAGTACATGAAACTAAAATACTTCTGCACAGCAAAGGAAACAATCAACAAAATGAAAATGCAACCTAAAGACTGGTAAAACCATACATGACGTGAAAATGGCTAAAAGGTCTATGCTCGGTATCACTAATGATCAGAGGAATGCAAATCAAAACCACTGTGAGGTGCTGCCCCATGATCACATTCATGTGCACGGCTATGATTTAATCATAAAATAAAATAAAATAAAGACAAAGTAAACTACTTCAGAAAAAACAAACAAAAAAAAAACTTAATACTTATGGCTGGAAACTACTAAAGGGAAACACTAGAGCAATGTTCCAGAACACTGGTCTGGGCAAGGACTTGTTCAACCAAAGCAAAACTGGACAAATGGGATCACTAAACTTTTAGATTAACTTAATTAACTTTCAGATTAACTAAAAGGCTTCTGCATAGCAAAGGAAACAACAATAGAGATAACTCACAAAAATGGGAGAAAATATTTGCAAAATACTCACCTGAAAAGAGATTAATAACTAGACTACATGAGAAACTCCAACAATAGGGCGGCACCTGTGGCTCAAGGAGTAGGGCGCCAGTCCCATATGCCAGAGGTGGCGGGTTCAAACCTAGCCCCGGCCAAAAAAAAAACAAAAAAACCCAGGAAGAAACTCCAACAATAAAAAAAAATTCAATTAAAAACAATGGGCAAAGGCTCTAAATAGGCTTTTCTCCAAAGAAGATATACAAATGACCAACAGTCATTCGAAAAAACACTCAACATCTTTAGGAACCGGAGAAATGAAAGGGAAAACAGAGAGTTATCATCTCACCCCAGTTTTTTTTTTTTTTTTGTAGAGACAGAGTTTCACTGTACTGCCCTTGGGTAGAGTGCCATGGCGTCACACGGCTCACAGCAACCTCTAACTCTTGGGCTTACGTGATTCTCTTGCCTCAGCCTCCCAAGTAGCTGGGACTACAGGTGCCTGCCACAACGCCCGGCTATTTTTTTGTTGCAGTTTGGCCGGGGCCGGGTTTGAACCCGCCACCCTCGGCATATGGGGCCGGCGCCCTACTCACTGAGCCACAGGCGCCGCCCTCACCCCAGTTAAAATGGTTCTTATCACATAGACGGGTAATAATGAAGGCTGACAAGGTGTGGAGAAAGAATCCTCACAGACTGCTGGTGGGAAGGTAAATTAATACGACCCCTATGGAGAACAGTATGGAAGCGCCTCAAAAACTGAAAATAGACCTACCACGTGACCCACCAATCCCACTGCTAGGAATATAGCCAAAAGAATTCAACACAGGAAAAGGTATCTGCACTCCCGTGTTTATCAGCACTATTCACAGCAGCCGAGATTGAGATGAACTTAGTATCCACTGCCAGAAGATGAATAAAGAATTGTGGTTCAAATAAACAATGGAATATTATATAGCCACAAAAAAGAATGAAATCCTGCCATCTGCAATGAGGTGGATGGAAATGGAGAACAGGATGTTAAGTGAAATAAGCCAAGCACAGAAAGACAAATCTTGAATGTTTCCACTGTTACGTGGGAGCTAAATATTAAAAATAATTGCTCTCCTGGAGACAGAGAGTTACCAGAGACTAAAAAAGGTAGCAGGTCAGGGAAGATACATGTGAAGATGGTTAATATGCATAAAAATATAGTTAGAGACTTAGAATGTACGATATTTGGTAGCACAACAAAATGGCTGTAACCATCAGAAGTTAGGGCATACTTTAAAATAACTGCAAGAATGAAAACTGCAATGTTGCTAACACAAAGAAACGATAAAAGGCCTGAGGTCAAGAAAATTCAACTACCCAGATTTGATTAATTCACATTGCAGGCCTGTATCAAACCATCACATGTACTTTACAAAGAGAGACAGCTATTATGCATTCATAATAATTACAAACAAAAAAATAAAATAAAGTAAAATCAAAAACGAGAGAGAAAATGGGAGGCAAGGAGACGGGGTGAAACCTCGTAAAGTCTTTTGGCCTAAACGAGCACAAAGAAATAAAGTTCTGGCTGGGAGGGAAGGAAAGTTAAAGATGGGAGAAAGTACTTATTACACCACATTGTACCTTAGTAAGAAAAGTTAGTCCAGTAACGAGAGGGAACTCTGACACAAAGGCCTTGAAAAGAAAGGGCATGTTGTCAAAGTGAAGACAGTTGTCCTACAGCAGAACTGGTTTATAAGTACCTTGCTTAAGTAAGCAGAAACCGTAAAGGGAACCCTTGTATCATAAATGGAAGTCTTGGCAAAATGTTCTCTTCTTAAACTGGCATACTGAATTTGACTTGATTTTCTTTCAGATGTCATGCTAAAGATTATATTCTGGTTTGTATCCATTTATTTACAAATCTCTGTTTTTACATATTTTTATATACATCAAAGTTATTTTTAGATCATAGTTTACTAACTTATCTGGTTCAAGGGTACAGTATCTCTGGGGACAGTAATTTTTGGAATTGAAGGCTACTGCCACTTTTCAAATCAAAGTGGCAGTAGCAATTCTTCATCCATCGACAATTTTCTTGAATGTAAATGGATTAAATTCTTCAGTAAAAAGACAGCATTGCAGAGTAAATAAAAGACCAAGATCTAGGCCGGTGCCTGTGGTTCAGTGGGTAGGGAGCCGGCCCCATATACCGAGGGTGGCAGGGTCGAACTCAGCCTCAGCCAGCTAAAACAGCAGCGGCAACTGCAACAAAACTAGCCGGGCGTTGTGGCAGGCACCTGTAGTCCCAGCTACTCAGAAGGCGGAGGCAAGAGGATCGCCTAAGCCCAAGAGCTTGAGGTTCCTGTGAGCTGTGACATCACAGCACTCTACAGAGGGCGACAAAATAAGACTCTGTCTCAAAAAAAAAAAAAAAAAAAAATGACCAAGATCTAATCATGTTTCCTACAAGAGACTCATTGTACAATACTAACTCTAAGTAGACCTGTGAAAACTGAAAAAGGAATATTCTAATCCCTAGAGCAACAACTTAAAAAAATGCAGTAAAGTATTACATTTAAAAGGTAACCCACAAATGCAAATGAAATTCTAAAAAAAAAACCCACTAAAATAAACCCAAGGAAGGCAAGAACAGAGAAATAGACAAAGAACATGATAAAATGGTAGATGTGAATCAAGCCACGTCAATTACATAAAACATTAGCAAGGTAAATACTCCAATTTGAAGGCAGAAATTTTCAGGATGGATAAAAAAGTAAGATCTACCTATATGCTTGTGTATGAGTTTCACTTTAAAGATAAAGACAGGTATGATAAAAATAAACATAAAACTCTTCTGGGAACTTTCACTCAAGACGAGAATACTGACTTTGGGAAAGGATAAATGTTTGGTAAAACTTCACACTTAAAAACAGAAATAAGCAAAAAAAGTACACATGATATTCATTCAGCAGAATATGTCTGTTACTATATTCACAAGCCCTACCCCTTATGCAAGATTCCATCAGCTTGGAATTCTTCACTCATTTTTACTGATAGCAGCTCCAAAAAGAGAGACTATCCCACACATAACAAGAATTCTAACACATTTCTACTAGGCTGAGAGATGCTAAAAGTAGGGAACCATTTCAGTTTCCCCGATGAGTGAACAAGTACACTAATCGTAAACGTCTACCGTCTGGAGCAACTGGCACATTGCTAAGGAAAAATTAAATACTCACCATCCGAAGCCTCTGTGAACTGTGTAAGAGGAGCAGACGCTTCAGCTAAAGTTCCAGCCTGCGTTGAACCCAGTTCAGATGATTTCTTGGGGAAAACATTTAAAGAGCAATGAAGTATTAGTTTTATTACTTATAGCATTACTGATATTTTTGTGAGGCATCGCGGATTACCTGGAGAGCTGGCATTCAATCAGCCGCCCTCATTACCTGGCAAACTCACAGCACATGGGGACCTGATGAGGCAGGGTCTGTCCTCACTGTCCTACCCAGCCCACGGTACATTTTCAACCCCCTAGGGTAAGTTTAAAGGACATATTTTTGTTGCCTTGTTATTAAACCCTAAAAAGCTGTATCATTTGCTAGTCTTTAAATAAAAAATTCTCAAAATAAAAGTGTTACATAATTATTCATCAAACGCCAAACGATACCAATAGCTCAGACAGAAAAAACCTTAACAGCTAGGATGGGAAACATACCCATACAATTCAGAAATAATCTCTAAATCAAGGTGTATGTCCATATAATTAATCAAAGTTCTGATCAGCAAAAATTACTATTTCCTCTGTTGGATGGTGATTTCATATTAACCTGAGTAATGCGGAGAGGATAAGCAACTCTGAGATACAAATTAAACGCCCAGGACCCTCCCTGAAGAACGCTAATGACTGTCAAATTAGAGCTCAGCCAGTCCAAATATGATGAGCAGGATGAGGGCTGGAGCTAAGTGACAGAGAGGTGTGGAAAGAGCCCCATAGCAATGGCATTAGGTGTCTCCTCTCTTGAAGGAAATGAGGAGCAGTCATGTCCAACTGGCTCTGAGAGTCCAAAGCGGGAAAAGTGGGTCCTGACAGACCAGCAGCACTAACATCTATGGGAAAAGCAACAGATTTCCAATGGAATTATTCTTCTGACTTACTAAGTCCCGTTGGCTATTGTCTTTTGATGATCTTGACAGACTTTTGGTAGTTATAAGCCACAAAAGCCACTTGAAGTAAGTGAGCAGAGCAAAGAAAAATCCGCTAAATACCATCTACTTCTCAGCAGTCAGAGAAGCCAGGCAGTGTTAGGAAATCCAGACTGGAGCACAGTCCACCCTGAACCTTCATCTTATTTACAAGTCATGTTCAAATCACCGGTTTATGTCTCCTTTCCCCAATACACAAAAAGCTGCAGGAGGGCAGGACCATGACTCACTTTCTGTTAAATCCTCACCTTCTCCACCAATATCTCAGATGCAGAAGACAACCAGGCTTACCCTCCCCACAAAGGCCTTTCCGTAAGTAAAGTGAGTAATCAAAACCAACATACCTATCCATATTATTTCTAATAAGCAATAAATACCCACAAATAACAATAAAATTAGCCGGCAGGAAACAGACACATATACACACACTTTAAAACCCCAGCTCCAATAAGGCAGAAGTGCTAAAATTGAAGACATTGACAACCTTAAAGTTGCCTATGCAGAAAACGAGAGCTTAACCTTCCTATGTGTAAAGGAAATGAATTACCAGAGAAAGGTCTGCAGACATGTCAGCGGCACCTATTCTGTCGGTATCAATACTGAACAGCTGAAGCTCAATGATTTTTTCTTCCCCATCAGTTAGATTTTCATCAGAGTTGCTCTGAGAGGATATTCTCCGGCGTTTGGATGATAACTCTGTAGGGAATCCAGACTGCTGATATTCAGGAAGATCTTCCTTTTTGGCTATGCACAAAAAACAAAATTAAAAAATGAATGGCATAGCATTTAACATAATTTTAAAATTTTGTGCATCACAACTATTTAAGTAAAATGTAGTGCTTCCGTGCTCGTTTCGGCAGCACATACACTAAAATTGGAAGGATCCAGAGAAGATCAGCATGGCCCCTGCGCAAGGATGACATGCAAATTCGTGAAGCGTTCCATATTTTTGAAACTAATTTATGGCTTTCATATGAAAGCGATAATCCAGTTATAACCTAAGCATATGGGGAAGGGGGGAGGGAGTGGAGGGAGGGGGGAGGATGGGCAGAGGGAGGGGGATTGGTGGGATTACACCTGCGGTGCATCTTACAGGGGTACATGTGAAACTTAGTAAATGTAGAATATAAATGTCTTAATACAATAAATAAGAAAATGCCAGGAAGGCTATGTTAACCAGTGTGATGAAAATGTGTCAAACTGTTTATAAAACCAGTGTCTGGTGCCCCATGATCGCATTAATGTACACAGCTATGATTTAATATTAATAATGAAAAAAAGTAGATACAAGTAAAAAAAAAAAATTTAGTGCTTCAGTGTAAATTATCAACAAAAAAGAAAAATAGAGGATATACTTTCAAAATAGAAATCTAATTGAAAGGCAAGAGAACATGATTACTGAAAAGATATTAATAAATATCTTCGACTGAGTCTTTTCAGATCTTAAAATGCACAAAGATCTACTACCATATATTTGCATGTCTGATATTGTATCTGTTTTTAAATTCACGATGAAATCTTAATTTTGAACATTTTAGTGGATGTAGAGGATGTAGTTACATTCTCTATGACTTAGAGATGTAGTTACTCTGTGATTTTGTGAAAAAATACAACCACAATATGCCTCAGTTCCTTCTAGCTACAAAAAAAGAAACGCTATGGTCTGCACAGTTCTAACAATGATATAAAAAAATGTTAAAACTCAGGTAAAAAGCAGGAAGAAAAGTAAGTTACAAACTACAAACACAAATTGTACATCTGAATGGGTCATATACCATAGAGGTAGATCAAGTGGACTTGTCTTGGGGAGCAGTGCGCTGCTGAAAGGAGGCACTGAAATGCACTTGAAGATGGTTCAAGAAATCAAAACCATTTGAAATTTTAGAGTGTAAAGCACCAGAGAAATGGTTATAATGATTACAGTAAAACCAAGATTTTTGTCCAATTCTGGTGTCTGAAATCCTTCATGATTAAAAAAAATTTTTAAATGACTGAAAAAATAGCCAAAGGAATTACAATCTAAGAGTCAAAATACATCTAGGCGATCAGACCGGATGCATTTCTTTTTAACTACAGGGTTGGGTGTTTGGTATAAATGCTTACCAAACTTAAAAAAATCAAAGTTTATAGACTCAAATTTGCCATGAGCTCTATTCTAGTGGTGAAATAAGCTAATTACCTCTGATATTTTAAAACTTAAAACTGTGAACAGGTGGAAATATAAGATCAGGAATGCCTGACATTAGGGGTTTTAAGAGCAAACAGAAATTCCTATTTTTGTTTTAAATGTCCCCAATTTTTAAATGTTGGGCTTAAAAGTACACCTGGGCTCTGAAAAGACTGCTTTCCCCCTGTGGAACAAGGTACGTTGTGTTCCGTCTTAGAAGCTCATCTTTGTTAAATCAAAACTGGATGACTTCTTTGTACTCACTCAAGTCTGTTGCCTCACACTCTCTTTTTGCCTCAGAGGATTCCAGACAGTCAGCCATTTTCTCGTTTTCCTTAATGGAGTAAAAAGCTGACTGGAAAGCAGACATACGCTCTCTTAAAGAGTTGACATTTCGATATAGCACAGGGCTGCCCTGTAAAAGCACACAGACACAGGGGTATCAGAAATCAAAGCAAACAGTTTCCATGTTCTAGGCCTACAGCCATGAACTCAAGACTAAATATAGTTCACCAAGGGTTTTGAAGATCACAGGTAATGAGTTCGTGTGCAGAGCCTCTTCCACCTGGATGCATTTCCACTCTGAATAGTTGGTGAGCTGTCATCACCTTTGACTGCTCCCCTCTGTGCCTCCTGCAACTTTTAGCAAAACCTGAGCACGGAGGAATAGTGAGCAACACAGACACGCATACAGCTACCCGCTGATGAGTCGGTGGACTACACTGTAGAAAATGCTTTAAGTAGGCACCCAGAGTGTATCCCCAATCATGTGAGGAGTGACCTACTCTTAGAAGGATTCGGAGGGGTTCAGGGACTTTCATTCATTCCTTTGCTTACACCTGAGTGAATCAAATTTAAAAGGCAAAGGGAAAAATGTTTAACACAAAAACATTCAAAGGCCAGGCAGAGAATGCATGGGAGGAAAAAAAAAAAAAAAAGCAACAAAAAAATGCTGACTCCTGGAATGAGGCAAGGAAGGAGGGACAGGAGGAACCTGCCTATTTAGAAAGTCTTCCAAAGGTGTGCCAAGTGCCCACGAGTGTCATCTGCACAGCACGCGTGCCACCTAACGTCCTGGCATGCCTCCTTCACTCCACGTTGGTCTCTACTCACCACTGGGCCACCCGTGTCCTCCAGTCCAAGAGGCCAGAGCAGGCCCTCAAAGTGGCACACGCTCTCAGAAGCCCACACTCACATCTTCTCTCCCCAGCTACATGTTCCTGATTTTACGGGACTGGGATGCTTTACTTCCTTAGGGCTGAAGCCAGCCATTCACTTAGAATAGAGTCAGATGGTAGAAGCACAGGAGCTCACAGGGTTCCAGCCAAGAACGGATTAAAATGAAATTTATTCTAGCAGGGCATGAGTTCTGCTTACATATAAAATAAATTACTGATTAAGCTCTCTATCCTGTTTTTTTTCCCCATTAATTATTTAGACTAATAACCCACTTCCACTGACAGAGTGTGGCAATTTAAAAAATTCCACCAACAGGCAAGAGTAAAAGATTACCTCTTTAAGATATTGTGTGGAGAAGCAGCGGTTAAAATCCTGAAGTCATATTTGATGGTACTCTGTTCACACACTGATTCTATTCCCAGTGAAACACACCCAGAAAGCAAACTCTCTATTACATAATCCCAGAACATGGTAAATTTAAATACACTTGATGATGCAAACCTTTATGACATAAACAGCACGTAATAATCACAAAAGCCTTATGGTCATTTCATCTATTAGGGCAACAGAGAAAAAATTATCTACAGGTTATACAATTTTCTCTGAATGTGCTTTTTTGGTACTCGTATTTGAACATGGTAGGAGCAGGTTAATATCCTATACATAGGAACTTGGAGCACTTTGAAATGCTCCTTACAGCAAATTGTAAGTTTCTCCAACTAAACATTTTTTTCTCTATTTCCTGCTGGAGGAAGAGACCACTGTTGATATACAAAATAAATGAAACATTCAAAATGTATTGTTTTGATGCTTTTGCCTTATGAATTATGTTGGTCAGTCAATATTCCTTCCATGAGCCCAAAAACTGTCCAGGGCCTCAGGATTCAGGGGAAAAATTATTTTCTGGAACAAAAAAATCTGAAAACCTATCAATACACTTCCATGTACAAGAGGTGCTACTGAAAAGATAAAATAGTGCCGGGTATGGTGGCTCACGCCTGTAATCCCAGCACTCCGGGAGGCCGAGGGGGTGGACTACCTGAGCTCAGGAGTTGGAGACCAGCCTGAACAAGAACGAGATCCTGTCTCCAAAAAATACAGACAGGTGTTGTGGCGGGCGCCTGTAGTCCCAGCTACTTGGGAGGCTGAGGCAAGAGAATCGCTTGAACCCAAGAGTTGGAGGTTGCTGTGAGCTATGATGCCACAGCACTCTACCCAGAATGACAAAGTGAGACTGTCTCAAAAAAAGGAGGAAGATAAAATAGAAATGTATCCAATTCCCTAAAAGGGTCACATTGGCTAGAGCCAAAACAAACCCAGTGAAGTAAAATCTGAGTTGAAACCAAAGCTCATAGTAAGAAAGCGGTTTAAGGGAAAGCATTCGGCAAGAACAAGGATGAGAACCAAAGGCTGGGTAGAAATTCGACCAGGCAGAATGAAGGCCAGCATGTCCGGCAAGTGGAAGGACATGGGAGATGAGCCTGGAGGAGGGTATGGAGCTCCAGGAAGGAGCCTGGGTGTAATTTGAGCATCACTGGAAGCCACGGGATAGCTTTGAGCAGCAGGGCGAATCATCTACTTTCTGCTTTAAGTAAATACATCTTTTTGACTTCTCTGTGGAAGGGTGGATGGATTAGGGAAAGACAAAAGTAAGACCAGTTAGGAAGAAGCAGGTGCTGATCCTGGTAAGAATCACATGGTAAGGAGCTCTGGGGTGAACACACACTCTCTATATAACGTTCACAGCAAAGAGAAGTGGGCAGAGAACACCGGGCACGTCAGTACTGTCTGAGCGGAAAACTGGAGCAGATGAAACACAGAAGAAAACCAGGTCAGTGCGGAATCCCACACATCCAGGGAAGAAAGGACTCCAAGGAGGTCAAATATATTGAAAGCTGCTGAAACGATGAGTAAGATTAAAACTTAGATTTAATCTTTGGACTTTGCAAGGTACAGTCCCTGTGTTATCAAGGGTAACAAGAGTCTCAGCTGGACAGATCGCATGAGGAGTTCTGCCATGGGACGAGAGAAGGGAAGCAGAGAGCTGGACAGGTCACGTGAGGAGTTCTGCTGTAGTGGGGAGGATGAACAGCAGCGTCAAAGTTTCTCTTACATTCTCTCATTTAACACCCAACTCGGAAAACTTCTGTGATCACATGGGAGGGTTTTTCCCACACACACCAAGCAAGCGATCCTGCAGTGGCACCAGCTGAGTGTCCCCAAATGTAATTCTGACACTATCTATCTACCTGGAGATAGTTTCACATCCCACAGGTTGACAGCCCAGTCCCACAGGAATGTCCTCCACTTCTAATCCACATTTCCAAGCTTTGCTAAGGAGCTCATTGAGGTCTGCAAAACCTTCTGTTCAACCTTCGCGTGAATTCCTTGGGGACTGTTTTTCTTTTCCTATAGTTTCCTTCAATAAAGCAGACCCTTTCATAGCTTCTGTCCCTTTGTTTGTTCTTCAAGATCACAGTTATGGTGGAATGGAACACGTCTGAACATCACCGATTTCTACCTCTATAATCCTTAACCACTTTTAATAATTTCATTTCCAGATCAATCGCTTAAAATGGCCTCTTGCTGGCAACACTGGCCGATTTTGCACAGTTGGGGGCATGATGAACAAAACACCATGAGATTAAGTCAAGCCCAAGAGAAAATGATGTGATCACGAGACATGGTAAACACAAGACCACATGTGAGGCGGCTGCCAGCATCACACGGCATGTTGTTTCATGGTAAACTTTTTAATAAATAGGAGGAGTACACTTTAAAATAACAACAAATAGCATATAATATATAAATCAATCATACACACATATACTCAATTATTACCAAGTATTATGTACTGTACATAATGCATGTGCTATACTTTTATAAGCCTAGCAGTACCACACACAGGTAACATGTTGCTACATACTAGGGGACAGGAATTTTTCAGCTCCATAATAATCTCATAAAACCACCAGAGTGTGTGTATCCACTGTCGACTGAAATGTCACCCTGTGTTGCATGACTGTATTTGACTTTTTAGGGGCATGTGTTATTTTAATAAATATTAAAAAAAATAAACATATCCCCATCAGCAGATGAGTAATTTGCTTCTCTCCATAAGGCTGTCCCAAATACATTTTGTCCTGGGAAACCCTTGCCCCTGTATACCCATTCATAGTAGTCATGAAAACATTAGAAACTCACAGATAAGCCATGAAAGCAAAAAGGTTATAGTGCCTACTTCACTACAGAAAAATGAACATTAACGAGAAAAAAATCTGCAATACAAAACAGAAAGCTCCTCTAGGAAGCCATTTCTATCCAGGGTCTCATAACTCTTCAAACAGCCACACTCAATATCCTCATTGATGCTAACTGCACATTCTCCATGAAGACATGGAGAAAAACTCTCTCCAGATTCAAAACACATGAGCTGCCCTAAAAGGCAGAAATATTGTACAAAAGCTTCATGGCAGAACGTAGAAGGAAATCATACCTGGGCAGGAGAATTCTGGGCCAAAGGACATCTCCTGGCATTCTTTAAACTCTGCCGCTGCGCAATGAAACGAATTAGATGGTTTGTTTCTGGAGAGCCCCGAGCACCAATTGCAGACCTTCGTCTGGATTTTTTAAGAGAGGACGGTGACCTTCCTGTAATGAAACACTCTTATAAATTGGAACAAACCAACAAACAAGGCAATCGCCACTAATCGTGCCTCATACTCATGATGCACCAGCTCAGGGAGAAAACATGATAAACCCATGCTTCAGGAATCTAAGTAGAGAATTACTGGCAAAGTTGTTCACACATCATCATTTAGACGTGGATCCTTGTTTTGCCCACTGATTTAGCCAACAATGCCTGGTATATAGAAGGAATTTATTAGTTATTGAATAACGAAAAATCACATGTGAGGCGAACATGTGTTTAATTAGTAGTTTTTTTGGTCCTATTTTCTGCACACAGAGATGGGTAATGGCTTGCTTTTGACTAATAATTTCTCTTTTTCCAAATTAGTCTTAAGATCTCCACCTAGGCACTCTCATGTTCTTAATTCTTGAAAATAATTCTGTTTCTCTTAGATATCTACCTATCTTCAGTATTACCCCGAATTTGGGCCATATGCCTAAGCACAGAGTGAATCCAGCTTTTTAAAGGTCTAAGGGACTGCGGTTCTTGAACAGGAAAGACAGAACGGTGTGCCATTGTGCCTTTATCTCAAGTCTTAACCTAGTCTAGTGCCCTATGACTCTGAAGTCCTCCCTGAGTCTCCATTTCTAAATGCTGCCCTCTAAGACGGAGCTCTCCAACCTTTTTTGGCACCAGGGACCGGTTTCATGGAAGACAATTTTTCCATGAAAAATTGGGACAAGAGGTAGAGTTAAGGTGGTGATGCTATGTCGCTGGGTTCCTAACAGGCCATGGACTGGTATAGGTCCACAGCTCAGGAGGTAGGGACCACAGCTCTAAGTCAATTCCATTCCCATACAGTACCCTGTTTCCTGGAAAATAAGACATCCTTCAGACCTAGCGCATCTTTGGGAGCACACCTTAAAACAAGTCTTATTTTCCGGGAAACAGGGTAGTTCTTTCTTCCCCATTGATGTCAGACTTTGCAGATGAATTTCATTTTTACTGCTTAAAGGAGATGAGCCTAAGTCCATTTTCCTGTTTGTGATTTCTGAAGGAGGCTCACTCCAATCTTTCCATTTTATATTTTCTTAACTGCTCTTATACTTTATTTTTACCATATGTGAAAATAAAATGCATTACTGTTCATACTATACATCCACTTTTACCCCATGTGTCAGGTCAAAAAGTGATTCACACACTGCTTTTGTCCAGTATGGGCATAAATCATGCCTCTGACTTAGGGACATTTTCACACTTGGTGACCGGAGACCCCATTATTCTTACTATACTAGATGAGCTGTGCATGTGCATAGAAGTCTCCTGAAAGAGCAAGTTTGCAAAGTCAATCAACTCAGATACCTAAAGTAATACATATCCTCAAAGCTGAGTTTTACTAGTTACTTTTAAACTTGAAAATCCCTGCAATAGAATGACAACTTCTCTTACCTGAAGTGCTCTTAACGAAGCTTTCAGGTGTAA
Source organism: Nycticebus coucang (assembly GCF_027406575.1). Lineage (NCBI taxonomy): Eukaryota > Metazoa > Chordata > Mammalia > Primates > Lorisidae > Nycticebus > Nycticebus coucang. The sequence goes on along the minus strand of NC_069803.1, from coordinate 25,285,857 downwards.
TTCCCAATTGTTCTACAGTCACCGTGGAAAAGTTCAAAGGTGATTTAAAAGGATCTGGTGTGCAAAGATTAGGAGGAATTTCTGCCACACGCTCCTGAGGAGTCACAATATTTCCAGTTCCCAAAATGAAACAGGCATTTTCTGAAACAGAATCATGTTGTACGTGATAAATCAACTTCCTTACCAAGACGAATGCCTAAACCTTACATTTCACAAGGGGGAACAGATCACCACGTACCAGCATCATTAATAGCAGACTCCTTGGTTTCAGAGGGCTTGTCTTTTGAATTGGCATCCATCTAAACAACGAAGGAGAAAAAAAAAAAAGAGCGAAGAAAGAAAAACAAACAAAGAAAAAAAACCAATCAGCAACATTAATATGATTCCATCACGAACTGAATCCAAGCCTGATTTCTAATACGATCTATACTGGCATGAAAGCACATGTTAAGAGAAAATTTTGGAAGCTCAATTGAAAGAGAAGGAACTTCTGTTCCAGCTAAAACAAAGCCAAGGCTTTTCAACCTTAGTGAACATCTGAATGAGCAGGGTGCCTGGTAAAGATTTAGCTCACTGCATTTCCGGGAAGTCTAACTCGGCAGGTGTACACGGAGCCTGGGTGACCCAGAGCAGATCCTAATGGGACACTAGCTGCTCCGTGGTGCAGGGCAAGTAGAACAAACTCCTGAGCAGCACCCCGGAGATGCGGCACCCCGGTCCCACCTCTGAAACCCGACACAGGACACTCGCCCACCTCTCACGCCCGCACTTCGCGGCCCTCCAGACGCCTGCGTTTGCTGGAAGCTCCGCATCCAGCGAGCGTCGCATCCAGCCTTCTAGACCCCGGCTCTCCGTTCCGGCAGGTTTCCCTGGAGCAAGAACCTGCCACCCTCCTGGCCAAAAGCCGGGGATCGCCCTCCCCGCCGGGCTCGCCCCTGGGCCGCCGCCGCTAACACACAGCCCGCGCCGTCCAAACCCAGCCGCGGTGGATTCAAACCCGGCTCCGCCCCTCTGAGCGGCGTTATCCTAGAACCTCTCCGCCGCCACCCCCCCCCGGGGGGCCGAGGGGACTCTCTGCACTCCCAGGTCCCTCTCCTCGCTGTCGCAGGCACAGAAATTGCTCCAGGGTTTGGGGGAAAAACCCCAGTAGCTCCGTGCAACCCCACTGACCCGAGCCACCGGCTGCTAACATGGGACTGGGGGGACTACTTTTCCTGTGAGTCTCGCGGAGTAACCCTTCAGTTATGTCTTTAGCTCCTCCCCCAGCCTTTCAATTGGATGCTGAAAACTTCGAAAAGAATCGCTGGACCAATCGTGACAGCACGACGACTGGCTCTTACCCAGTCAGTCCGTCCCTACAGCTGCCGTTTCCTCGGTAGGTAGAGTAGGAGGGGTTAAGTTAGGGGAGGAGCTGAGTGGTGAGTGAGTCTCGTCTAGCGCTCCACCTCCTTCCCTCAAACCCCGCCTTCGTATGCAGATGAGCACTACCTAGAATTGATACGCGCCTGCTCAGTAGCGCTTGGCGCCGAGGCTCCGCTTCAGGTTCTGCTCTGATTGGTCGATACCCCTTCCCGTCTCCTAGCCTGCAGCCTTTCTTCCCTCCCACCGTCCCGACAGGGTTAGTTAGAGCCCACCCAACGCAGGATGCTGATTGGTTTAGTTCTGGCCGGCGCCGCGAGTTGATTGGTGAGTCGTCAGTGTCAGTCTCGGAGAGGTGGGGGAAGGGCCCCAGGCTGGCTGAGGAGCCTAGGGGCGGGGTGGGAAGGAGGACCGGCCAACCCCGGGGTGTGGGACAGAGTGCGTGTGTGTGGTGTGTCCTTAAGAGAAGGAAGGTGGCGAAGGGAGGAGATCCCGAGTGGGTGGAGGGAGGGGAAGGGAGGGAGGAGAAAAGGGTGGGAGGAGGGCAAGGTGGGAGGGTGGCGGCTCACTCCGGACCCGGCGGGGGCAGCGCGATGAGGCGGGTGACCCTGTTCCTTAACGGCAGCCCCAAGAATGGAAAGGTAAGGGGGTCGGGAGGGGACGCGGCCGGCCAGCTGTCGGGGCCGGGGGTAGCCGAGCGGGGACCCGGCTAGCAGGGCAGCGGCTGAAGTTGGGCAGAGGGGCTGGGCGGTGGGCGTGCGCTGGGGTCTGGGGCGCCCTGGGGGCAGCGCGGCGTCCCTGCGGCCTCCTCCCGACCCCCGGGGTTCCCCGTCCGAGCCGGCCACGCAACTTCTGGGCTGCCCTGGGGGTCCAGCGCAGGTCAGGCTAACGCTCCTCGGATCCCGAATCCGGGCTGCGGGTCTTGGTGGTGGACGGAGGGCACCGAGGGCGTGGGAGGGCCGCTGTCACCTGAGCGCTGGGTGTCAAGTGTCGTTTTCCCTCCTCCTCCCCCAAGACCCGGCTGCCCCCACCGCTGGCCGGGGAAGGCGCTCTGTCCACCTTGATGCTGAGTAATGGTCTGCTCAGCAAGGTGTTTGTGACAACTAAAGCATGTGAGATTGCCAAGTAGAAAGAATTAAATCACCAGTGGATAAGTAAAATGTTCTTCCATCCTAGGTCGAATAGAAAATTAAAAAATTTAAGACTTCTTTTCTGGATGGTTCTCCTCCCTCTCTTTTAGGTGCCCCAATCCCCCAAGCCCTGCCGACGCCAAACTTCTGTACTGGTTTTATTATTTCGCCTTGTTTGGGTTCCTTAGAGGACTGTGACAGCAGAGCTGAATGGACAGATTGGACAGTAGCCTTTGCTGTGTTAGGCCTCTGTTGAGGGTGTGGTGCTAAATATTTTTCCAACGTCCGAGCAAGCCAAAATGAATTCTGTTCCTTCTCGGCCTCTTGCCCCACCCATGAAAGTTGTTCGTCTACTTTGGAAAATTTTGTGACTGTTCAAGGCAGACATTTATTGTGTTGCTAAATGATACTCTGAAGTTACAGCCTTTGGAGTCCAAGTTAAAGGTAAACTGGCCTCACTCTATTATTTGCCAGAATGCTCTGCTTCCTGCACATTCTGGAAACACAACATTTTTAAATAGAGTAATTGTACACTGGCATTAAAAATGGCTTTCCAACTATGTAGTTTTTGAGTAAACATGCTTCAAAAATGTGAACCACACTGTGGTCTGTTGACTGTAAATTTGTGTTCTTCTAGTCTTAGAGATTTAATACTCATGCAAAAAACAGAATTAGGATTTTTGAGTTTTCATGAATGCTGCCTCAAAAATAAGTTTCACAAAGTTTACATTGTTCCTCAACATTATTAACTTTTTCTAAGCCAGTAGCAATTAGTAATCTGAAACTTAGATCTTTACCTTGAGAAAGACTCTATATCCAAAGTAAGAATTTTAATACGTTCGCAAAAACAAAACTCTGATTGACCATTTTATCCAACATGTCTGCTGTGTAACTCCATGGGAGACTGAATTTTTAGATACAATCATAAATATTTTATGCTCTAAATCTCTTCTGAATGCACTGCATTTTGTTGTTGTCAAAGATTGAGATGGTCTTTCCATATTATTCTTAAAGCTTTGCTACGTTAGATTTTTGGATTTAAATTTTACTTTAAAAATATTTTGCTAGAGAATCTCAGTGGATTGGGGAAAATGCATCTCAAATAATTAAAGATAAATGTTTATATTTACTAAGAATATAAAAATCCAAACTAGAGAACATTAAATTAAAAAGAAGCGATGCCATAATCCTTACTCCTCAATTGTAGAACCTATTCCTAGCCAGTGTTGGTGTTTCCTCTCCCTTCAGCTGCTTAAAAAATATTACAATTTCTATTTACTTGATGCAGAATAATACATCAACAGCCTTCATTTTTAGATATATAAAATGACTATTTAGCCAGATTGGCATGATCATGACATAAATTTTACTAAGAATGTGCAGGAAAAAAGTACCATTCCAGTAGAGTTGGATATAAAAAAAGATGGAGACTTTACATCTTTTGTATTAACCTGGAGTCAAAGCACATTCTTCTTAGTAAAGTATCACAAGAATGGAAAATCAAGTGTCCAAAGTACTCAATACTAGTATGAAGCCAGTAGACAATCTAATACATGCCCACATAAGAGAAAAACTCAATTCAGTTCAAGTTGGCAGTAGAGGTAATGAGGGATGGAGGAGGAGAGAGGGGGATTGGTGTGCTCCCACTTAGTGGGCACAGAGTAAGGGTATATTGCACACATCTTGGGTGTGAGACACAACTACAAGAGGGACTCTACCTAACAAATGCAAACATTGTAACCTAGCTGTTTGTACCCCACATTAACCTGACCAAAAAAGAAAACATCTATGATTTGATGATACATAGAATAAATTCACTGATACTGCTTATATTACTAGGATTTCTTGCTTGTATATGTAAAAAAAGAAATGCTAAATTTCTTTTCGGTTTGATGAAGATAAAGATTTACGCTGTTTCTCAAAAAACAATTCAGTCATATTGATATACTTGACATGTTAAAGTAAGGTATTATATAAATACTATAATTCATTGTGATTATTCAAATAAGGCTGAGTTTATGTCTAAATGTTTTACTCTGGATAATGCAGAGTATAATATGTAATGCAAATTATTTCTCTATGAAAGTTGGTATAAATTTAGTATGGTAATTTCAATGAAATTATAACAAATATTATTTTTTCATACGAACTATTATGCTAAACAAAAATAAAACATAACCGAGGCTCTTGCTCTAAAAGAAACAGTTTGATTTCTCATCCATCAGTTGGAATATCTGTTATCACTTAAATTATCTATTACCTGGCTTCTATTTTTGTTTCCTGATGGTATGAGTAATTTCTGTGTTTTTTTTCTTGTTTTTTTTTTTTTCAAATCAGTTTCCCTCTCATTGCTTATTTATGTGGTTGCCAGACTGTGGGCCATGAAGCCTGAGAATGGGGGAGACAACCAGTTGTTTCAGGGGACTATGTCATATGCTCACAGTGAATTTTTCTATGTACTAAATAAATTTAAGTGTGAGTAGTAAAGTCTCTGATGTTGAAGAGATATGACAAGTTAGTGATATGCATTTTAACTTCCAGAGTGAAATGACCAACCACAAATGATCCATTGGAGTTTAGGAAGAAATAGTATACCTTTTGTTTATATACTTAAAAACTTAAAATAATATGAAAACTTGATTTTTCCAAAAAGGCACAGGTGCCTCCTCCAGTCACTGAATGTGTCAGCTGGGCTCTAGGCTGGGAGGAGGGAGGGCAGTGTCATGTGACTTGGTGGCTAGTGATGTCACTGATGGGTTTGCTTGGACATATTTTGTTACACACCTAGAAGCTTACAAGTGCCACTTTAAGGTTTATATCCAGTTTTAACTACGTTTACCTTCACCAAAATGCCAAGTGGCTTTCAAGGATTTCATCAAAGAAACTGCAAATTGAAGACTATTAATTATGTAAGCACAAGAAAAGAGGAAATGGCAGAAGGGCCACTCTCCTAGTGAGAAATATGAGATTAAAAAAAGAATTGATCTCCTTGGATCCGAGAAGTCAACCAGTTCCCAATTCTAAAGACCATTTGAAGCCCTACTTAATAACTACTATTAACAAATAACTATTAACAAATAACCCCTCCCTAAGTGTACATTGTTCTTTGAAATATTAGCCACTGGGCGGCGCCTGTGGCTCAGTCAGTAAGGCGCTGGCCCAATATACCAAGGGTGGTGGGTTCAAACCCGGCCCCGGCTGAACTGCAACCAAAAAATAGCCGGGAGTTGTGGCGGGCGCCTGTAGTCCCAGCTGCTCGGGAGGCTGAGGCAAGAGAATCGCTTAAGTCCAGGAGTTGGAGGTTGCTGGTGTGATGCCATGGCACTCTACCCGGGGCCATAAAGTGAGACTCTGTCTCTACAAAAAAAAAAGAAATATTAGCCACTGATGGGATGAGGTCATCCCACTTAGCCAGACATTTAGAAGTATTTTCTAGCGCATGATGACAAATAGCTTCATATATATATTTTTAATTTTTAAAGTGAGTCTTATATTTGGCAGAATTTTACTAAATACCGGGTGGCAGTAAAGTTTGTGTGCAATCTAAAGTAGTAATCTTCAGTAAGTTTAATTATTAATTAACAAAAAATATTTCAGGATTCTTACTGGCCAACTCATAGTCTAAATTAGTAAAAGTCCACATCATTTGAAAAACATACTTTCCTACAGTGGTATTTAGTTGATAGAACAGACAAATGTTTGAGCACATGCCCGAAAAAGTTTTGCTGATGGGTGTATAGTCAGAAACATTTGAAGACCATAGTTGTAAAAAATTGGGATCTTTAAAGATTGGGTGGTTTTTTTTTTTAACCGCTCCAGAGAAGTCAGTTATGATTGTAGCAATCCTCTTTTCTCCATGTGCCTCAGAATTCCCATTATTCTCTTTTTAGTATCCCTGTAAAAGTTGGCATTAAGGAAATTGAACGTCCTGTGTGTCTTAAACAAACTGATGTCAATGCAAAGCTTCTGTGCACCTTGAACATAGTTTTTTTCTTTACTTTAGAATATTAACTAATGAGCTGTGCAAGTCATACACTGATGTTTTCATTCATCCATTCAAACAGCAATGACTGAGTGCCTTCTGTGTGCGCGGCACCAGGCCAAGCACTGCAAACAGCGGGGTAGGAAACAGTTCTTCGTTCTGTACTATGATTGCATTGTTGGTCCAGGAAATAGTTTTTTTTTTTTTTCTGGCTTTCATAATAGGTCAGAAATATTAAGTATCCAGATTTGAACCCATTACATTGTTAGAATTGAATATAGGTGAAAATCCATGTGAACCTCTATCTCGTGAAATCTAAACATTAATAAGAATCCAATGAAGGCTCACTATTTAAACCTAAATTTTTCTTAATGTATGTGATATGTATAAAAAATACAATAAAGACTATTAATATACAGGAAAAGGAAAATCATATAACAAATATCCTTAGATCTGCCGCAAAACCCAAGAAACAGCGCATGACCAATAATGTAACGTGCGCATCCACTTTCCTGTTCCTCTGCTTCTCCCATAAAGGCAGCCATTTCCTGAGTTTTGTATTTCTCTTTACTTTTCTTAAATCAGTATTTTGCCACATATATGTCTAGTGAAACTACTATTTTTATTGCACTTTTAGGGTCCATATAGAAAGTCAGATTGGCAAATACTTGATGAAATGTCTTTGATAGTGTGTTAGGACTGATGTGGCACTAAAATAAATGTTGAACTGAATTGATACTAGACTATGCTCCTTAGTAGTTTTGTGGCCCACAAGGAAGCACCTATTATGCCTTGATTGCCCAGAGAACAGTCCTTGTCTGTTACACGGTCAATTTGACTTCAATGGGGAAGCAAGGGGAAATGGCAACAGCCCAACCCTCTATTAAACAAGGAACAGGTCTTGAGTTAGACTCCCTCATTTTGTTACTTTGGGTTGCTGTGTCATGGGAAAGCCTAACAGAATTTTAAAAGATTTTATTTTTGGTCTTTGTTTTATTCTTCTCTTTAGGACAGCTCTGTCCAGTAGAACTTCTGTGATGATGGAACTATTCCATATCTCCACTGTTCAATATGGCAGCCACTAGCCACTCTGGCAGTTGGGCACTTGAGATAGGATTAATGTAACTAATGAGCTGTATTTTTTTTTTTTTTTTTTTTGAGACAGAGTCTCACTGTGTCACCCTTGGTAGAGTGTGGTGGTGTCTCAGCTCACATCAACCTCCAACTCTTGGGCTTAAACTATTCCCTTGACTCAGCCTCCCAAGTAGCTGGGACTCCAAACACCTGTCACAATGCCACACTATTTTTTTGGTTGTAGTTGTCATTGTTTTTTGGCAGGCGCAGGCCGGGTTCGAACCTGCCAGCTCTGGTGTATGTAGCTGGCGCCCTAAGCACTGAGCTACAGGCACCAAGCCTAATGGGCTGCATTTTAACTTTCAGTTAATTTTAATAAATTAAGTAGCCTCATGTAGCCAGCGCTTCCACTTTGACAGCACAGCTTTGGAACATAGCGGGTGGCCTTTGTTTTCATGAGAAGACAACTGGCCCACAGGAAAAACCCAAGTCAACAATTTAATTTGGTATATTTTGAAAAATAAGTCATTTAAAATCTTAATTTTATATTATAAATTAAGTACAGAAGCATAACATTATAAATTAATATTATATTATAAATTATATTTTTATTATAATATATTATATTATAAATTAAGTACAGAAGCATAACACAGATACATTAGACTTGAGTCTGTTTTATGGACAATAGACGTGAAAGAAACACTGAGGGATTAGGCAAGGGTGGGATGGTATCTGGCAGGAGAAACCCATGTAGACATACACAAGAAGCAAAGCTAGAGCTGCAAACGATTCAGAACATTCTTAACGTTATAGCAGTTGTGGAACATTGATGTTGGAAAGGAGGAGCTCCGTACCCTCCCATCGTGGCCTCTTCCCAACTATACAAGTTGTTTTGCCTCTGCCCCGTCAGTCTCTGGCTCCTTTGCGTTTTTGCTGTTTCTCTCCCTTCACTCTCTTCATGATCTTTGCCCAGCACCCCAGATTTGTGTGCATGATGCCCTAGGTGCTGTTTCTCTTCCCTTTCTCCCCGGGATGTGTACACGCAATAACCCAATTACAGGCTCTGTTGCAGAGGTGAAAAATGAAAGGGAATATGGGCGACCTATTTTCCTCAGGCTTCCATTATTTATGGCATGCCTGCTGTGTGCAAGACACCGTGCCAAGTGCTTTGCATTTTTTTTTTAATCGTGGTAAATATACCAAAATTTGCCATTTTATTCTACTTTCTGTCTCTAAGAATTTGCCCGTTCTAGGTGCCTTAATGTAATTGGAATCAGAATATTTGTTCTTTTCTGCGTCTGCCTTACTTCACTTCGCATCAATGTCTTCGGGTTTCTCCTTGCTTCTTAAAGCTGCATGATGTTTCTTTGCAGGTGTATGCCATCGTTTTTTACCCAGTCATCTATTTAGGGACGCTGGGTTGTACACTGTTGTTCACGATCCACCTCGTTCCCCTTTACATTGTTCTTGCCTTCAGCCTCTCTGTAAATTGCCCCAGTCGTCAGCATTCTTCTGCCCTTCACCCTTCAGATGTAAGAAAAAAAAACTTGGATTCTCAGTACTCTGCTCTGAGCGACGGTGCCCTCGTGGTAGCAAGCAGCTCCCTCATGGCCTGTTGTTTACTTTATGTAACTAAAAATTGCCTGCTCCTCTCTAGTCACTGGGGGACAGAGGACTAGCTCCACCACTTATGTCCATGGCAGCTTTGTGCAGTATTCCGCCAGAGTCCATTCACTGCCGTGCTTCATGGTTAGCTCCGCACCTGCTTTTGACTCGTGACTTTCAGAGGTCCTACTTGATAATGGCACAACTATACAGTCGCTGGGCGTCATAGTTGCCCTTAGGACCAGAACACAGAATTCACTTTCCCGTAGATTCTCAGCCCCCTGCCCCAGCAGTTGCATTTATCTTGCCCATACCTCAGGCTACACCTGGTTCAAGGCAGGGCAGAGCAATTCACTCTCCCCCAGCTCTTTGTCAGTTGCTAAAATCTGGCTTTTTATAATAATGAGTTGAAGCAGTTACTAAAGAATTAAATAAATGAGGTGAAAAGTTATCTTTTGTGTAGTGTTTGATAAAGATACAATAAACAGCACTGTCATTCTTATTCGAAAAATGAACCATTCCTATACCAAAGGAGTAAATAATAAGAATAACATCATGAGTTCTTCGTAGGTCTCAGGCACTTAACAAAGCTCTTACCATTCCATTAACTCATTTCATCCTCATAATAACCTTTAAGGTAGGTGCTGCTGTTTTCTTCATGTCTACTTAACGCAACAGAAGCATAGAGGTAAAGTTATTTATCTCAAGTCAACAGCGAGACAATGTCAGAATCTAGATTCAAGTGCAGGTCTGTCTTTAGAACTGGAATGCTATTTACTATACCTTAAGATGATTTCTTTCTTTCTAATGTTGCATTCTGCAGTATTAGCCACTAAATAAATATATGAGTCATGGAAGAAAAAGGGACACTGTTACGAACCTCTGGAAATTTCCTTTTATGTGATAATCTGATTTTTTAGTTGTGTTTGCAGTGTGATGGTTTATAATTTGTGGGTGATGAAATTCATTAAATAAGTTCAAATTAATCTGGTGTGTTTACAGGTGGTTGCTGTATATGGAACTTTGTCTGATTTGCTTTCTGTGGCCAGCAGTAAACTCGGCATAAAAGCCACCAGTGTGTATAATGGGAAAGGTGGACTGATTGATGACATTGCTTTGATCAGGTAACCTTCACCTTTTTATAAGCTCTCAACACTGTGCTTCTCCTTCATGGTGCTGTTTTTCTTAGGCAGTAGTGTAATCCCTGTTAGGTATACAGGATTTTGGCAAGTGATTTGCTAGAATTTGCTGTTTGGAATTTAAGTCATTTGGACTTTGATCATATTGATCAGATATAAAACCCTTAGTACATTCTAGTATACGGATAGTCTTTCTGCATAGTTCATACGTGGCTATGAGGAATTGGTGGTACTAGAGGTAGACCCAGTAAGAGATGCAATTTGTTATGTTAACCTAACTTTAAAAATCTAATTGATCTCTTTTCTTTTATATGCAACTGCTTAATATTAAATAAATTTCCGAAAAATGCTTTGAATTTTAGAGACATTATAAAAGAACGGCTTTTGTGAAAGCTTGCTAAATATGATAGAGCTCTAGGTAGCAAGGCCACCGTGCTCACAGCAGCAGTGGGCTTGCTTGTGCCTTATTTTAGGTATCGCAGGCAGACTGACACAAGTGTGCAGTTCCCTTAGTCCCCCTTCACAGGGTGCAACTGTGGACTAGGAAGAGACTTAACAGGAAGACGGTGAAGGGAACACAAATTAAGTACCAACTATGCCAGTTATGTTATAATTGCTTAGCCCAGTTATTTAGTGGACAAAGCATGGGTTTGTTTTTATAAAATCAATGATGTGATGATAATGATGTTCTAAATTATAGTGAAATACAAAGTTTTAGTCTCTGTTTAAATCCAGATCAGAATGACTTTGCAATATAATATATTGCCTTTGAAATTAATCTGTTCTAGTCCCTGCATTTTATAGGTGAGGGAATCTAAGCATCTGCCAACTTAAATGAGTTGCTCAGGTCATACAGCTTAGTAGTTGATTTTTGTATGAAAAGAAAATAAACTTTTATACTAATGTAACAAAAGCTAACTGGCATGGTGAGCAAGTGCATTTTAAATGCAAATAAGCTGGGGTAATTTCTCAGCTTTTAGTATCTCCCAACTTTGTTCAGATGCTGAGGGTGACTGGGTCACACGGTTGGATGATGCACTTCAGCCTTGCTCTCCTTCACCAACAACAGGCCCTGCTTAGAAAACTTCAGTGTGTTTCTCGCACATCATGTAGTAATAAGTGAAGCATTATGAGCTATAAAACATGTGCTTACTAGGCTTTGGTTCACAGTACAGCTCTGATCATTTATTTATATTAATGATGTGATGGGTTGGGGCAGAGGAGGAAGAGGGTCTATGCGAATGATCCAGACCTGGGGGTTATGTATAATACAGTACTTTTGGGTGTACGGTGGGTGTGTTGTGGGTACAGGTTTATAGCAGAGTTATTTCTAGTTACATTTTTCCTAGATTTAATATGAAACTTTATTTTATTTCCAAAGTAGAAAGCAGCTAATGATATAAGAGAGAATCTCAATAATTTATTTAGGGGTAAAAAGTTAAAATAAAAAAGAGGAGTTGGCTATGGCTATTAATCATACTCTTTGACCTTCAGATGATAAGCTGAATTCATATAATTTGTATAGTGCAATTTTTTTTTTTTTAAATTTCAAAAGTCCTTTCATGAGTACATCTTTCTTTTGAATTTAAACCCAGAGGTAGTTAAGTTGGAAGGGTTCTACAGCACTGGAAACTTAACTTCTTTGCTGTGTGGATTGATAGCCAAACCATAATTGTACAGGGTTTTCAAATCAAAAATGAAGATTGAGGGCGGCGCCTGTGGCTCAAGGAGTAGGGTGCCGGTCCCATATGCCGGAGGTGGTGGGTTCAAACCCAGCCCCGGCCAAAAAACCAAAAAAAAAAAAAAAAAAACAAAAATGAAGATTGATAGCAAAACTTACCTTACATCATTCTAAGGAATCGGTCCTATAATCAATAGATGATTAATGTGACTTCTAGATTTTGATGGTGGCTTTTTAAATTTTGTTTTCCCAGGGATGATGATGTTTTGTTTGTGTGTGAAGGAGAGCCATTTATTGGTAAGTGACTTCCTTAAAAACCCATTTTGTCTGCCAAAATGAAAAAGATGAATAGCAAATATTTTAAATGAGGTTAATAAGCTTAAAATTAAAAAATATCTTTTGGCTATATTCAGATATTTACACTCAAAAATTTTTGAGTCTGGGACGATGCCTGTGGCTCAGTGAATAGGGCTCTGACCTCATATACCGAGGGTGGTGGGTTCAAACCTGGACCCTGCCAAACTGCAATAAAAAATAGCCGGGTGTTGTGGCGGGTGCCTGGAGTCCCAGCTACTAGGGAGGCTGAGGCAAGAGAATCACCTAAGCCCAAGAGCTGGAGGTTGCTATGAGCTGTGATGCTCTATAGCACTCTACCAGGGGTGACAAAATAAATAAATAAATAAAATATATTTAAAAAATTTTTGAGTCTGCATTGGGTGTGTGTATTAAATTTTTTATTTGAATTACATGATCATGTTTTGGTATGGATACTTTATCTTTTATATACCTTTAAAATGCTAAGTGTACATACTAATAAGTATAACATGATAGGGTAGTTTTGAGCTTAGAAACTACAACTGTTTTGTTTTGAAATTTTTTCTGACAGTAATTGTCAAAATTTCTCTTAAGTATTATAATATAAATCTGTAAGCAAATATTGACTGCATAAGTAGTGTTTAACAATCCTTCACAGTGACCAAATCTGTCAAAAAAGACTTGGTATCAGCTGTACACACACACACACACACACACACGGTGAATACTGTGTGAAAAGCATTTGACTTATTTAGTTCTATGCAGTCACACACTGAGTCACATCCAGCTTATATTTGTTTACTTATTATTTAAAGCATCACATTTAATTGTATTTGATGAATGGAAGTAGTTTTCAGGGTTGTTGCTCAGGCAGTTGGCACCTTAGCAGGGCATTCTCTTCCCTGTCTCTACCTTTAAACCGTGAACAAAAACTTTTCCTCATCTTTTATCCTTTGGCCTAATAGTTGTTGGCAGGCCGTGGTCACTTAATTGGTTCACTGCATACAAACAAAATGAAAAGTAATCAATTAAGGTTCTGTTTTGGTTTTGTTCTATTGTTATGAACTCTTGTATTTAAAAATATTTGGGGTGGGCTCACAGCCTGTAATGCTAGCACTCTGGGAAGCCAAGACAGGAGGATCCCTTGAGCTCTGGAGTTTGAGACCAGTTTAAGCAGGAGCAAGATCCCTGTCTCTGCTAAAAATAGAAAAATGAGCCGCGTGTGGTGATGTGTGCCTGTAGTCCCAGCTACTTGGGTGGCTTAGGCAGGCAGATCACTTGAGTTCAGAAGTTTGAGGTTGCTGTGAGCTGTGCTGAAGCCATGGCACTCTAGCCTAGGAGACAGAGCAAGATTCTTGTCTCAAAAAGAAAAAAAAATGTGGTATGTTTTCATCTGCTGCATTTATTGATGCTCATATTGTCTTACTTTTGGCCAGTAGAAACCTCTTCAGGTCCTTTTAACACAACCCCATTAATCTTTTATAGCTTTATTATTATTGGGAATAACAACGTATTCATCTTAACCTTTTCCTGTCTCAGGCCTGGACCTGTAAATTTTCCCCAATAAACTTTGATTTCTTTTAATGGAAAATGTCATTTCAAGATAAATGTAGGAGGTAGGGTGGCTCTCTGCTGTTGTGTTCATCATTGTGACTAGGCCTTTTGGTGGACAAAGTTGGAAATACATAGCTAGCAAGAGATAATATTTATAATATAATAAATTACGGAGGGAGTTGAGTAGATAAAATATGTGTTCATATACTTCCAGCTTATATTGGGAAGTGTTAAAAAATATGGACTCACTTTCCATGTTGATATGTTCTGATCTGTTAGACCTTCTTAACTTTTATCTGGACTCCTACCTTTTGTCTCTGTTTTCACTCTTCTGTTCAAATTGGATTCTTTCCCTGGCCTCTTACCAGTATGGGGCTTTGTCTTTAGAGGAGAGCTTTAGCAGATGTTTTTTTTTTTTTAATCATAGCTGTGTACATTAATACAATTATGGGGTATAAGGTGCTGGTTTTATATACAGTTTGAAATACTTTCATGAAACTGGTTGACATAGGGCAGGTGGGTTTTGAGAGCTTATTTATAGCCCCTTCAGATCTTACTGCAGACTCCTTGCATCGCCCATTTTGGGTGTGGAGACACCCCTCCCACAGCCAGTGAGCTATTCTCAGATAGACTTTCTGAGCTGTGAAGCCTGTATTTGTGGTTGCTTTGGCTTTCATCACGTTCATTCACAGATGTTAAAAGCATGCTGCTCTTACAGCTGTTGGTTTTGGTGAGACTACCTTGTCACCTAGTTTTGTTTTTGCTGCAGTCAGTGGGTTTGGCATTTGCTGTTCTAGTATCTCGGGTGTGCTTTTATGTGTGTATTTAGTTTAAAAAATTATACCACTTCCATTTCCTCAGAATCCCCAATCTTAATATTTTATTATTTTTCTGTATAATATTTATTTTCTGTATTTTCATTTTTAGATCCTCAGACAGATTCTAAACCACCTGAAGGATTATCAGGATCTCACACAGACTGGCTGACATTGAACGTCGGCGGGCGGTACTTTACAACTACACGGTAGGTGTGTGCCTGTGTGATGTGCCCTAGAGAGGGAGTGCAGGGGCAGCGCCTGTGGCTCAAGGAGTAGGGCACCGGTCCCATTTGCCAGAGGTGGCGGGTTCAAACCCAGCCCCGGTCAAAAACCACAAAAAAAAAAAAAGGGGAGTGCAAAAGGAACGCTGTACCATTGTTTTCTTTCCTTCCATTTACTGAGTTCCTTAAAGGATATCCAAGTGCTGCTTAAATATACTATGTTTTGAAACCATTTTAAAAACTTTTTTTGAAGAAAAAAGTAAAATTGGTCATAAGTCATTCCAGAGAAAGCATAAAAAGCATGAAATGTGTATTAGAACGTGCTTTTTAGATAATGAGTAATCTATATACAAGTAAAAATTAACACTACTGAAAAAAATGAACACTATTGGAATACATATACATAGAGATTACAACTGTTTAGATTAAAGGGGTCGTAAAATATAAGTTTAGAAGATCAAGGATATTGTTATGTAATAGTCTGCTAGCAGGATAGATTAACATTGAAAGTAAAGGAAACTAAAACAATGTTTAAGTCAAAGGCAGTCCAGTTTAGAAGGGATTTTGATAAATGCAACTTACCGCACGTTTTTGTTTCCCAGCATCACTCCTACCAGGTTATAGCATGCGTCTTTTTGAGAGAGCAGCTGGGATCGAATATACTCTTGACTTAAATATGTTTGTTTATAAAGACAAATGGAGAAATCAATTTTTTTCCCTGAATTCTTAGGAGCACTTTAGTGAATAAAGAACCCGACAGTATGCTGGCCCACATGTTTAAGGACAAAGGTGAGGGTTTTCTACATTGTATGTGATCTGTTTGTATCTGTTGACTTTGTAACTTCTGACCTTCTGTATGTTTTAATGTCAGTAATATTTATAAAAGTAAAAACTTACCAGTCTGGGTGGCGCCTGTAGTTCAATGTACACCAAGGCAGGCAGGTTTGAACCCGGCTCGGGCCTGCTAAACAACGATGAAAACTGCAACAAAAAAATAGCCAGGCATTGTGGTGGGTGCCTATAGTTCCAGCTAGTTGGGAGGCTGAGGCAAGAGAATCGCTTAAGCCCAAGAGTTTGAGGTTGCTGTGAGCTGTGACATCACAGCACTTTACCGAGGGTGACAAAGTGAGACTGTCTCAAAAAAAAAACAAAAAACAAAAAAAAACTTACTGGTTGGTTACACATTTTTTTCTCACAAGTTTCTAACTTTATTTTTTATTTATGTGGGGCTTTCTCCATTGTAATGGTAACACAGGTGTCTGGGGAAATAAGCAAGATCATAGAGGAGCTTTCTTAATTGACCGAAGTCCTGAGTACTTTGAACCCATTCTGAACTACCTGCGTCACGGACAGCTCATTGTAAATGATGGCATTAATTTGCTGGGTGAGTTTTCAGTAGAATTAGACAATTCCTCGTGTTTTTATCAGTTTATAATATCAGGTTGGGCTTTTTATTTTGTTTTCACTTAGTAACAGTGTGTTTTCAGAAAGTGAAAGCTTACCTTTTCTATTTTTTGAACTAAATGTTTTCACATGTATACGAATATATATAGGTACAGAAATAAATAGTACAGGCAGGTGGCCTTGCAGGTAAACAGTCTTTGTCCATATAGGTATATGTGTGTATTTAACCCATAAATTTCAATTTCAGAGTCTACATTGATTTTGCTTCTATCAAAAAGAATTTAAAGGATTTTTTTGTTTCGTTTCTTTTCTTGATTAAATTGTTACTATAACTTGGCTCCGGGTTATGGACATTCCTATGTGTTGAGAATTAGAGTATTCAAAAAGGAGACTCATGCTTTGGGTTAAGAGCCGGAATCAAGGAGTGGGTAACCTGCAGCCTCAAGGACACAGGTGGCCCTCCAGATCCCACGTGCAACCTCATCACTGACTCCAAACTTCACTAAACCAATCCCTTCATTTAAAGGATTTGTTGTGTAAAATTTGGACTCAGTCCAAAGGCTACACTGAAGGATCCAGAAGGCCCCAAGTGGCCCCAAGGCCCCCAGGTCTCCGCCTGTAAGTGCCTATTGAGCTTCAGCACGTCATTGCTATGTGGGAATGTGGACTTAGGGTGCCAGAGCCCTACTTTGTAAAGCAGAGCTGGACATTTAAAATCTCGTGACATTTTCTGATTTTAAAAACATTTTATGTGCCAAACATATCAGAATCTGTCCAAGGATGGCTAGCTTACAGTCTCTGTAGTGAAATACAAAACACCTAGTAATTTTAATATGACTGTATTAAGTTTTATTCCCTTTAAAATACACCTATTGTAAAAAAAAAAATCACAGTTGACACTGTCATCTAGGTCCACAAACTATTTGTAAGTAAATTCTTACTGCTGTTTTTTACTTTCTACCAACTCTTGCTTGAAATCCTTTACAACTTGTTTTATTATTTTAGTCATTCTGCAGAAGTTACTATTATAAAAATAACCAGCGATCCATTTGTGCATAGCTTTTCTTTTCAGCCCCTGTGTCATTTGGTGGCTTTTCACTTTAAGGACCACCCTGTTCTGAGCACATTTTAAACCTTAGCTTCATAAGTTCTCTGAGTTCTTCTGTTCCTCTGTTCCTCTCATTGTAATTTTTCCTTGTAGCGTTGATCCCTGCCTAGCAATAACATGAGGAATATATATATCCATGCCATCTCTGACCTCTGTTACCCTTGGTAATCTTGATTACCAAGATCTGCTTGTTTTTTAATTTTTTGTGTTTCTTGGACATTTCTCTTATTTATTCGGTTGTCCAAAAAGTAGAGCTGTCTCCTGGATTCATTTTATAAAGCCTTGTTAGTAGTTAGCACAGTTTCCATCCAGACTCTTCGCATTGCCTGCAGGTTGTCCCAAGTAATTATATGCTTTATAGTCTATGGCAGCGGTTCTCAACCTGTCAGTCACCACCCACGGGAACTGTATTGAGGGGCCGTGGCATTAGGAAGGTTGAGAACCACTGGTCTAAGCTAATTTCTGTAAGACCAAAAGGTAGTGAGTGGCAGAGCTGCGATTCACATCCGCGTCTTGGTGCTAGGAGAAAATGCACTAAATTCCTCTACTGTCTTCCATGTTGTTATTTTGTGTTTCTAAGGCTTTGGGGGAAGTTTCAAAGGTTTAATTGTAAACCTAGAATTAGAAAAGCATCTTTACCACATCCCCTGAGAGGTTCTGATTTACCCAGAAAATCTTGGCAAATTGAGAGTGAGGCCCACTAGACTCTTTTTTATTTATTTTGTCTTCCTTTTCCTCCCTACCTCCCCTCTTCCCTTCCCTCCTTCCTCTTTCTTTCTTTCCACCTCTTCTTCTCCTCCAGACCTTCTTTTAGGATGGCTTTCTAGCAGGGACAGATTTTGTAGTGTGCTGCCCTTTCAGGAGGAATCCACAGGCCAGGCCCCTCTGGTGTGCACTGGGAACAGCCGTCTGGTAGCATACTGTACACCAGTGACCATTGTTCTGCAATTTGGATTGTTGAAGGTGGAGTTTGGTTTTCACAGAAAAGACCATATTACTCTTCCCATGTAGTTGCCTGTGGTTTTTTATATCTGTATTTAGCCACCCTTAGCTTAAAACTATTTGAAGGGAGGGATTGTGTCTCTTACTTATGTGAAATTCCTGAATTACAATAGTAGTTTTTTATCAAGTACACAGCCAACTGATCCATTTGAAAGATAATGGATCCCAAATTTATTCCCACACACTCTGATGATGTGAGAAAGCATACCAAGTCACCTAAGAGTAAAAATAGATGAAATCCCTTTTATCCGTAAGAAATACTTTTAATTTTCCTATGAGAAAGATTTCTGATTTATACTTTTGACTTTTATTGTGAAGTCAACTTAAATTTTTATTCATTTCTATCATTTTCTGATTCAGTATATAAAACATATTTGTGTTAAAGTTACATAATGTTACTTTCTTTGCATTATTATTATTGCTTAATATTTCGATGCAGCAATTGTCTGATTTCTTTTCTGAATATATTTATCTTCGTTCTTTATGAGGTTTTTGTTTCTAGTTCTTAAACATTGTTATTGTTATTAAATTTTAAGCCTTTTTAATTTTGTGAAGGCAAAAAGTGGAAACCTAATAAACACACGTATATGTAAAAAAAGATTTTTAAATTTAAAATAATAAAACATATTTGTGTAATCCTATTTAAATCTGTTTAAAAGACAATTAAATGTTAAGATTAAATGAACTAATATTTTATTGAATTCACAGTGAAGTCACTAAGTTGATTTAGGAATATGTGGTATTAAGATTTCTTGTCTGTGGCCTATTTAAAATGATTATCAGAAATAATTTTGAAATTTGGAAGGCTTTCGTTCTATTTTTAATTTTTTTACTGATATGTAATAGATGTACATATTTTGGTGATAAATATAACAATAATTAGTGTAATTCAGATATCCATCACCTTAAATATTTGAGAAGGCTTTCATTCTAATTATTAGTTTTCTATTTTTTCCTTTTTAGAACATGAACAATTTAGAAAAACCTTGGTTTTTACAAATATTTTCAAATATTCTATATGTTCAAAACATTACTTTTCTTCTGTATTATCTCCCAGACTATTTTTTAAAGTTCAATTCTATTGTGAGAATTTAACATAAAGTAATTCTTTAAATATCAAAATGAATAGTTTTCTGTAACAGTCATGTCATTTTTATTCTAACAGGTGTGTTAGAAGAAGCCAGATTTTTTGGCATTGACTCATTGATTGAACACCTAGAAGTAGCAATAAAGGTAAGTTTCTTTTTACATTAGCCAGTGTTACACATGTTGGAGATATCGCCCTAAATACCCCACTAATATCTTCATATCTTTTTCAAGAACTCTCAACCACCAGAGGATCATTCACCAATATCCCGGAAGGAATTTGTCCGTTTTCTGCTGGCAACTCCAACCAAGTCAGAATTGCGTTGCCAGGTAATTAAAACAGACTTCTACATGGGTTATTTGTATCAGCAAATTTGTGGACAAAGTTTTACATCCTTCTGGGGATTTTATGTTTTTGGTTTTTGCTTTATTTTTCTTTTTCATGTGAGACAATTTAATTATGGGTTACAGCACTGATTGAATTCTGAAATGGTTAGCTGAAAAGAGACACAGCAGCCTTTTTTATTGTACAGTTATGCCTAATGTAGCAGTTTGTGAGTATTGCATGGAAATTGCAGTACTTTTTTTTTTTTTTTTTTTTTGTAGAGACAGAGTCTCACTTTATGGCCCTCGGTAGAGTGCTGTGGCCTCACACAGCTCACAGCAACCTCCAACTCCTGGGCTTAAGCGATTCTCTTGCCTCAGCCTCCCGAGTAGCTGGGACTACAGGCGCCCGCCACAACTCCCGGCTATTTTTTGGTTGCAGTTTGGCCAGGGCTGGGTTTGAACCCGCCACCCTCTGCATATGGGGCCAGCGCCTTACTGACTGAGCCACAGGCGCCGCCCGGAAATTGCAGTACTTTTTAAAGTCAGTATTTGTACAGTTGCTATGTATGGCCTGGTAAATGGCAGATACTTTTACTTCTGTGTTTTGTAGCATTACAGATTTAAAAAACCACAATACAGGCTGAGTGTAGTAGCTTACACCTGTAATCCCAGCACTTTTGGAAGTCAAGGCAGGAGGATTACTTGAGTTCAAGACCAGCCTGGGCAACAAAGCAAGAAACACCCCCCCATCTCTACAAAAAAAATAAAAAATAAATAAAAATGTAACTGGGTGCAGTGGCACACATCTGTTGCCCCAAGCTACTTGGGATGCTGAGACCAGAAGGATTGCTTGAGACAAGGAATTTGAGTTAACTATGATCATGCCATCGCACTTTAGCCTGGGCAACAGAGACGCTGACTCTTAAAATACACACATACACAAAATACTCATTTTTTCTTAATAAAACTGTCTTGAATTATTGAATTAATAAAATAATTTTTTTTTTTTTTTTTTTGTAGAGACAGAGTCTCACTTTATCACCCTTGGTAGAGTGCCGTGGCGTCACACAGCTCACAGCAACCTCCAACTCCTAGGCTTAGGCGATTCTCTTGCCTCAGCCTCCCAAGTAGCTGGGATTACAGGCGCCCGCCACAACGCCCGGCTATTTTTTTGTTGCAGTTTGGCCGGGGCTGGGTTTGAACCCACCACCCTCGGCATGTGGGGCCGGCGCCCTACCCGGTGAGCCACAGGCGCCGCCCGAATTAATAAAATAATTTAAACATAATTAGATGTAACCAAAATAACACTCATCAGCAGTTATATAACTAATAGGGATTAATTCCTCTTTAGAAATTTCTATACACAAATGAAGTATAGCCAGGCTATATTCCAATATATTTATCAATGGAGTTTCTATTATGAGGAGCCCATTAAGATACTTAATTTATATATGTAAGTACATTTGATAATAGTTTTTTTTTTTTTTTTTTTGAGACAGAGTCTCACTATGTGCCCCCAGTAGAGTCCTGTGCTGTCACAGCTCACAGCAACCTCAAACACTTGGGCTTAAGCGATTGTCTTGCCTCAGCCTCCCAAGTAGCTGGGACTACAGGCGCCCACCACAATGCCCAGTTATTTTTCTGTTGCAGTTGTCATTGTTGCTTAGCTGGGTTCAAATCTGCCACCTTCGGTGTCTATGGCAGGCACAGTAACCACTGTGCTATGGGCACAGAGCCCATTTGATCATAGTTTATAAGTAGATTACAGGTGCCATTTGCTTCTAAAAATGTTTGGTGGTTATTAGCTATAATAATTAAATTTACTCCAATAGATGGTTAATTATTATGACAGTTTGTGCTTCTTTATTTCAGGGTTTGAACTTCAGTGGTGCTGATCTTTCTCGTTTGGACCTTCGATACATTAACTTCAAAATGGCCAATTTAAGCCGCTGCAATCTTGCACATGCAAATCTTTGCTGTGCAAATCTTGAACGAGCTGATCTCTCTGGGTCAGTGCTTGATGTAAGTTATCATTTTGATTACAAGAGAAAACTAAGTTTCTAGCCTATTTAACAGTCTCCAAGGCCCTTTGAGATAGGAATTACATGTCTTTTACTGGAGTTTTTACATGAAAACAGATGATTTATTATGTTGATGATAAAACTGAAGGGTCTGAAAGTGACACGAGTTGGTTTTCTAACTTTGATGTCTGTGCTAAACATAGATAGACCTGGAAGGCTTAGCGCCCCATCAGAAATGACATCTTGAAAGTAGACCCTGATCTCCTCAGTATAGTGTGCTTTCTTGTTATCAGGACTTTTATATTCACTTCTTTACTTTTATTTCACTTTTTTCAATCATTCTTGTTCTCATCTTAAGGAGTTTTATTTTCAGTGTATTATAGGGATAAAGCTGTAAAGAATCTTTGAAATCTGTTCAGTCTTATTTCTGGAAAGGGAAAATATTTATTGCCCTAGAAGTTATTTGACGGAGATACTTGAATGCACATGGTGTGCATCCACCTGTGGAAGTTAGCATCTTACTGGTTTTCTCCCTCTCTCTTACATATATGTATGTGTAGGTATTTACATAACAATTATTTATGTTAATTTGGGGTTAGAGGATGTATACAGACCAACCATGAAATCTAACCTTTAACAGCTTTACAGTTCCTTAATGCCAGGTCCCATGTCTGTGTGTCTTTTGTATTAACAACACCTATATAACATCTGGCTTCTGGCCATCATTCATTGAGTTATTATAACTTTGGTTTTACTTCATAGTTGCAGCTTATTTTCCATTCTCTCTCTTTTTTTTTTTTTGTAGAGACAGAGTCTTACTATGTTGCCCTCGGTAGAGTGCTGTGACATCACAGCTCACAGCAACCTCCAGCTCCTGGGTTTAGGCGATTCTCTTGCCTCAGCCTCCTGAGTAGCTGGGACTACAGGCACCTGCCACAACGCCCAGCTATATTTTTGTTGTTGTTGCAATTTGGCCGGGGCCGGGTTTGAACCTGCCACCCTTGGTATATGGGGCCGGCGCCCTACTCACTGAGCCACAGGAGCCACCCTTCTCTATTCTCATAAAAACAGGACAGGTTTCTATTATCCCAGCTTCCAGATGAGGACACAGAGGTTGAAAGCCTACAGGGTGAATGGCACTGAGAATCAGTTTGAGCTACCTGACTGCAGCCTGTGCTCTGCCCACAAGGCCAAGTGGGGAAACCCAGGTCTGTTTGGTGGCTTGGTGCTCCAGACTTTCCTGTGACCCCCACTGCTGCCTGCTGTGTGATCTTTGGCAAGGGACTTGCCCTCTGAGTCTGTATCTCATTGCCTACTAAGCATAACTGAGCAATAACTGGGACTACCCCTAAGAGCTTGGAGTACTTCTGTCCCTCTAGGGTTATCTAAGGCTAAGGGGCAGAGCTGTCCCCAACCTCCTGGTCAGGTAAGCCCATAAGGTCCCCCCTCCATGAACCTTTGTGTTATAGAGCTAGTAACAAAATCTCCCCATAGGAATTTTAGTTTGTTTCACTCTCCTTTTTCTGTCTTAAGATGAAGGGGCAAGTCAGTTGCAAACTGACTTTATGACTTACGGCATAAAGAAAAATATGAAGGCCCCGGTCTTTATTTTATTTTTGGAGACAGAGTCATTGTGTTGCCCCAGACTAGAGTTCTGTGCCATCAGCCTAGCTCACAACAACCTTAAACTCCTGGGTTCAAGCAATCCTCTTGCCTCAGCCTCCTGATTAGCTGGTACTACAGGTGCCCACCACAATGCCCAGCTAATATTTTTTCTTTGTATTTTTAGTAGAGACAGGGTTTCACTTTTGCTCAGGCTGCTCTTGGACTCCTGAGTTCAAGGGATCCTCCCACCTTGGCCTCCCAGAGTGCTAAGATTACAGGCTTGAGCCTCTGGCCCAGGCAGGATTTTTCTTGATAGATATGGCTATAAGAACTTGATCTGCCTTAGAATTTTAAATTACTTCACTGATCTAATTATAAGAACAAATATAACAAATATAATTATCATTCATACTGTGACTTAGTTTTAAAAACTCTTTCACAGTCATCTTTTACTTTGTTGGCACAATTTATGAGAAAGGTCTGACGTTAATGTCAATTTTATAGATAGCTGGAATTAGCTAGTTGGAATTCAGTTCCGATGGCACTGAACCCTTTGATATGAGTGAACATAATTAAAATTCTTAATATGTATTTTCTACCTTTTTACTCTTTTTACATTGTGATTTGGGTACTCAGGGTTGACAATGTTGTGTAGTAATAGTTGGTACAGAAAAAACAACAAGCAACTTGTTGGCCTTTTGTATCTAAATGATCCCTTTAATTGCTGGCATTAGTATTCTGCCTGTTGAAATGAGGTAGTAGCGTCTTTGAACATCAGGTTTTCACTTATTTAGTCCTACAGTAATAAGGAAGAGAGACTCCATTCCCCTAACAAGTTCATGCCTTCCTTACCCATACATTTTGAACATCATATTGTCATGAGCTGCATATAAAATTAAAAATAGGGAGGCTGGGCATGGCAGCCCAGCATTTTGGGAAGCCAAGGCAGGAGAATCACTTGAGGCCAGGAGTTTGAGACTAGCCTGAGCAATATAGCAAGACTGCCATCTCTGAGAAGAGAAAAAAAATGTTTTGTTTTGTTTTTTTTTTAAAGACAGAGTCTTACTTTGTTACCTTCCCTAGAGTACAATGGCATCATAGCTCACAGCAGCCTCAAACTCTTGGTCTTACATGATCCTCTTGTATCAGCCTCCAGAGTAGCTAGAACTACAGGCCCCAGCCACAACATCCAGCTATTTTTAGAGACAGGTTCTCACTCTTGCTCAGGCTGGTCTGGAGCTCCTGAGCTCAGGCAATCCACCCACCTTGGCCTCCCAGAGTCCTAGGATTACAGGCGTGAGCCACCTCGCCCAGCCTCTGCAAAAAACTTTTACAAGTTACCTGGTTGTGGTGGTGCACATCTGTAGTCCCTGCTATTCAGGAGGCTGAGGTGGGAGAAACGCTTAAGCCCACGAGTTCGAGGTTGCAGTGAGCTTGTGACTATGACAGTGCACTGCTGCCCGGGAGACAGAGCATGACCCTGTCTCAAAAGAAAAAAAAAAAAAGAAAAGAAATAGAGATGTCATAGTTCTGACTTCCCAACTTCATTCAACTTCATTATCTAAACCCTTGTTTCATGTAAAATGGTCACATTGTTAATTTGGTGTTTCTTTTAGAGCAGTTCTAAAATAACTATTTCTATAAAACCTCAGTTTTCATTAGAATAGTCTTTATTGTAAACAGATAATAATTGATTGCAATTGTGTTGAATTAGCTTCTCTTTTTTTATTTTTTTTATTTTTTTTTATTTTTTTTTTTTTTTTTTTTTTTTTTTTTTGTAGAGACAGAGTCTCACTTTATGGCCCTTGGTAGAGTGCCGTGGCCTCACACAGCTCACAGCAACCTCCAACTCCTGGGCTCAAGCGATTCTCTTGCCTCAGCCTCCCGAGCGGCTGGGACCACAGGCGCCCGCCACAACGCCCGGCCATTTTTTTGGTTGCAGTTTGGCCGGGGCCGGGCTTGAACCCGCCACCCTCGGTATATGGGGCCGGCGCCCTACCGACTGAGCCACAGGCGCCGCCCAGCTTCTCTTTTTTTAAAAATATTTTTCTCTTACTGGTTGAACTAATATGAACAAAGTTATGAACTTAAACCCAGAACATTTCGCTTTCCTTTGCAGTGTGCAAATCTCCAGGGAGTCAAGATGCTCTGTTCTAATGCAGAAGGAGCATCCCTGAAACTGTGTAATTTCGAGGATCCTTCTGGTCTTAAGGCCAATTTAGAAGGTGAGATCCTATCTATAAATGCCTGTCTTACAGTGAAAGCAGACCATTAAGGAGAAAGCCCAGCAAAGTAATTATTAAAGGTCAGACACGATAGCTGTCAAGCATAGATTTCTTCTGTCATTATACTTGGAGAATTTGCAAAGGAGTTAGATGCCTCCATTTGGTCTCAGTCATGTGCTAATTGAACTTATGGACTTAGAAGAAAGACAGACTTAATTTTTTAATAAACTGGACAATTAAATAGCAACATCCTTCCCAGGTGAAGGACACACCTACAACCCAGACTTTCACCCTACAAAGCAAGCTTTGTACCTAGTCATATGTACCCCCCAAATCAACCTGAAATTTTTAATAAATAGCAACATCTTTAACTTTCAAGTACATCTGAACAAAAGGAAGAATTTCAGTTTGGTAAAGCCATCAAGGTTTCATTGTCATTTTTAGATTTAACGTATTATTAATTCGTCATTGCTTTGCTCTATCTGTGACTGGTCACTTTATTTGTATATTTAGGAAACATAGTACTTACCTCCCTTGTCATAAACTTATGCAGCTAGTTATAGAAGTGCTAATTATAACAAGACAGAATTGAGTTGTACTGACAAAAGTACTGACAAAAACCTTAACCTATAAGTAAACAAATTGCCGACGTTGAACTCTTTGTATATGTGAGTTGGTTGAGAAACTGAGATTTTACGTTCATTTCCAAAAGTAAAAAGATGCTGTCATCACTCACATCTGTTTTATGTAGATAACTACAAATATTTTTAAACTACTCCCAAAATATGTTCACTATAGGTGCTAATCTGAAAGGTGTGGATATGGAAGGAAGTCAGATGACAGGAATTAATCTAAGAGTTGCTACCTTAAAAAATGCAAAGTTGAAGAACTGTAACCTCAGAGGAGCGACTCTGGCAGGAACTGATTTAGAGGTAAGTTTGCCAGCATTTAGAGACTTCTTGTTAACCTAGGATTACTGAGCAGCTCCTGTGAAATGTATTGAAATAATAAACAAAGTAGTTGTCAGGTAACATGCCAGCACAGCCAGAGGAATGTTTTCTTTACATTTGCATGTTCATAGAAGTTTGAAGTCCATAACAGGATTCAGTTACCAAATGGCAGATGCCAGTTCCAGAGTGGAAGACTCACTGACATCCACAGTTGATTCTCTCTCTTCTTTCTCACGGGTCTTTCCCAGGTGGGCGAACCTGCGGCATCAGCGGCCTAATGCATTGAGTTTTCCATAAGATTTAACTCCAAACAGATTAAATGGGCCAGATTTTCAATGATAACCAGGTTTAAAATCAGGTTCAGGAAAAGCCTATTTTAAATTGGAATCATACTGGTTTTGAATCTCAGCTTGAGATTTTAATTTTGTCCAATCTTTTTCATAAAAATTGGATTCTGTATATCATCTTGATTTGCAGATTGAGCCGTCAGACTCAGTAGCTGTTGATAGGACTGCTACATCAGTGCCGTCCAGTAGCACTTTCTGTAGGAGGGCGGGCTCTAAATCTACGCTGTTCAGTACCGTAGCTTCTAGCCACGTATAGCTACTGATCATTTGAGATGTGGCTAGTGCCAATGAGAAACTGATTTTTTTTTTTTTTTTTTTTTTTGTAGAGACAGGGTCTCACTTTATGGCCCTCGGTAGAGTGCCGTGGCCTCACACAGCTCACAGCAACCTCCAACTCCTGGGCTTAAGCGATTCTCTTGCCTCAGCCTCCCGAGTAGCTGGGACTACAGGCGCCCGCCACAACGCCTGACTATTTTTTGGTTGTAGTTTGGCTGGGGCCGGGTTTGAACCCATCACCCTCGGCATATGGGGCCGGCGCCTTACCGACTGAGCCACATGCACCGCCCGAGAAACTGATTTTTTAATTCATGTAACTTAAACAGCCAATTGTAGCTGGTAGTTATATTGAACAGTAATGCTCTGTAAGAATATTCAGCACAGACTAGATTGTAGAAAATTGTATTAAAAAAACACAGAGTGGCCATAAAGTTCACATCCTTATGGCCACCCTGTGTTTTTGCCCTCATCTTTTGCTAGCTCTCAGCAGCAACGTAGCAGGCCCTTTTAAGCTTTAGGCCCCCGCTGATACTATATAACTGTTAGGCTGGGGAATGGGAAAATCTATTACACAATTTAATTATCAAATAAAATTTCTTTCAAATTTTTAATAAAAGTCTTCCCCCATCTTGTACCTTTTGTTGTTCTTGGAGTGTGGTAAAATTGTTTATGTAATATTCACTATGTTGGAAATCATTCTGGAGTTTGAATGCCTGATTCTAAAATGTGTTCTACAAACAGGAGACATGTGCTTCCTCTTTATTTAATAGTCATAGGAGGGACTTCAAAAAATACATGGGAAAATGGAATTAAAAGATAACAATGAAAAATATAAACATTATTTGTCAATATAAGTTCCACTGAGGTCAAGGCACTTTTGTAATCAAAGATTTGAGCCATTTAGTCTGTCCCTAAAGATCTGAAGGGCTTGGGAATTTAACCATGTCAGTGCAGCCTTTTTATATTATTAACTGAAGAACAATGGGCATCCTTTAAAGAGTTTGTAAAATGAGGAAACTAAAAGAAGCCAGAAGGAGCCAAATCAGGACTGTAAAGTGGCTGCTTGAAGATTTCCTTTGTGAAACTCTCAAAAAGTTGTTTGATGGGAAGAATGAAGGCGTTGATGGAGAGGGGTCCATGGAGCTTTCTCAGGGCTTTTCTGTTAGTGCTTTACCAACTTTCTCAGAACACTCTTATAAGAAGTAGACATCAGGGCGGCGCCTGTGGCTCAGTCGGTAGGGCGCCGGCCCCATATACCGAGGGTGACGGGTTCAAACCCGGCCCCGGCCAAACTGCAACCAAAAAATAGCCGGGCGTTGTGGCGGGCGCCTGTAGTCCCAGCT
The DNA here is from genome assembly GCF_027406575.1 of Nycticebus coucang. Classification (NCBI taxonomy): domain Eukaryota; kingdom Metazoa; phylum Chordata; class Mammalia; order Primates; family Lorisidae; genus Nycticebus; species Nycticebus coucang. The sequence continues at coordinate 25,257,282 of NC_069803.1, read as the reverse complement.
ACTCGGGAGGCTGAGGCAAGAGAATCGCTTAAGCCCAGGAGTTGGAGGTTGTTGTGAGCTGTGTGAGGCCACGGCACTCTACCGAGGGCCATAAAGTGAGACTCTGTCTCTACAAAAAAAAAAAAAAAAAAAAAAAAGAAGTAGACATCATTCTTTGACCCTCCAGAAAGTGAATGAGCGGAATGCCTTGAGCATCGCGAGCCCTGATGTCAGCTCTCCTGAGCCCCTGCTGTGGCCCTGAGCAGACCACTCCTCCCTCTCCGCAGCCGTGATTTGTGCTCAGTCTTCCAAATGGTGCTGGAAAACCATGTTTTCACGTCCTGTTACATTTCCTTGAAGAAATGCTTCAGGATCTTGATCCCACTTGTTTAAAATTTTCATTGAAAATACTGCTATTGTTTGCAGCAATGGTTTTGGTGCCATCGCGTGGAAAAGTTGACCAACTTGTAATTTTTTCTGTCAGAATTGTGTAACCTGAACTAGTTGAGATGTCTGTGGTGTTGCCTGTTGTTAATCTTTGGTCCTCTTCAGTTAGGGCACCAACACAATGATTTTTTTTCCCCTGATAAGTGACGTAGATGTCTGCCACTGCAGGCTTCCTCTTCAACATCATCTTGTCCTTCCTTTTTTTTTTGAATCAGAGTCTTACTTTGTCACTCTTGGTAGAGTGCTGTGACATCATAGCTCACAGCAACCTCAAACTCTTGGGCTCAAGTAATCCTCTTGCTTCAGCATCCCAAGTAGCTGGGACTACAGGCGCCCATCACAACGCCTGGCTATGTTTAGACAGGGTCTCTTTCTTGTGCAGGCTGGTCTCGAACCCGGGAGCCAGGCAATCTACCCGCCTCAGCCTTCCAGAGTGCTAGGATTACAGGCTTGAGCTACCGTGCCTAGCCCTATCTTGTCCTTTCTTAAATTATGATCTCTTTGGGGAATTGGCCCCATAAACTTTTGTAAAACATCAATGGTTTTACTATTCTTCCACCCAAGATTCACCATAAATTTGGTGTTTGTTCTTGCTTTGATTTTAGCAGAATTCGTGTTGTTCTTAGGGACTCTTTTCAGATTGATGTCTTATCTCTTAGTGCCTCAAATTAGATCCTGTCCAGACATGTTCTAACAAGTTAGTACAAGTTTACATTGGTTATAGCAGCAATAGGAATTACAATTTTATTTTGGTTAAAAAAAAACAAACACATTGAAATCTATGCATAGAACCTATAAGATTTTCACAATTTTCCATGGATGTTTTGAAGACCCCTTATGGTGGTAGTCAACCTGAGCGTCAGCTAGAGATAACAGATTCAGGTAGAAGAAAGTCTGACGTTAGGGCGTATGGACCGAAGTTTTCCAGAAATTTACCAGTTTAATTACACATTTCACTAATATGGCCCAGAAATCCTGGATAAGGTGTGACATCTCCATGTTAGTCATGAAGACTGTTTCTGTCTTACAGAACTGTGATCTGTCTGGGTGTGATCTTCAAGAAGCCAACCTGAGAGGCTCCAACGTGAAGGGAGCTATATTTGAGGAGATGCTGACACCCTTACATATGTCACAGAGTGTCAGATGAGACTTTCAGGGGCTGGAGGAAGAAGTCCAAGGTACAAAATGTTTTCTTTCTCCACCCACTCAGTTGTCTAGAAGAAATAACACTGTAAGGGAATTTTAAGAAAACATTTAAAGGATTAGGCTTGTTCTCAGTGGTGCACAGGGGAAAAAATGACTTTTTCCACCTTCTGATTCTTACAGAAAAGCACTCATTTAATAGATGTAGGGAAACTAGACTATATTGTTGCCTTTTGAATGGGGTAGGGGGATTTGCCTGGTTTTGTGCCCAGGAATAGTATCTATTACATTTGCTTTTAAATAGGCATGATGTTGAATACCATCTTGGTTTGAGATGCATTTGAGGATTTTAATTTATGAAAAGCACAACATATGCAATTATATTTATTGAATACGTAGATGCAGTATGGATATTTAAATTGTTAAACTTTATGAAGACTCTGGAAAGGTTGTTCAGGTTTATAAATAGCTTTAGTGATGGCTCCCCTCTTTAAATGCCTGTCACACTGTATGCATATGGTGAGATCAGACTCCTTAAGACTCTTTTCAGGTTCATTTTTATAATGTTTATTTTTTAGAACAGTAGCTAAATTAAAGAAATATCTAGTTCTTTCTGATGGAGACAGAGTGGAAAGACGCCGCCGTACGTCACTGTCATTCTCCAGGCCCAGTGGAACTCCCAGATGGAAGAAGAATCACCTACAGTACAACTTCTAAAAGAAGATTTCTTAGAACTTTATCCTAGGCAAGTTCTGCTCAACACCAGACCAGGCGGTTTTATCTCATTTACACTGTTAGCCTAGTTTTCTCAGATACAATCAACAGAAGCATAGGAAGATACTTAAAAAAAAAAAGAAAAAACCTAAGGTGCATCATTAATATTTATTTAATTCAAATGCCATGTAGCTTAAATAGGGTCGGCTTAGAAGTAGGTTATTACATCTGAATCCACTACAGACAAAGCTATAAAGTGTGAGTGAATGTGGCAGACCTGCCTTTCTGTAGGAGTGTAGATTCAGCTAGACCCTAGAATAGGGAATGAGGAACTTCACCCTGACGGTTTGATTATAGCACCAAAAACAAGAAAAGAAAATTAATAAATGAAGACATTTAGCTGGTCTAAGATGTAATACCAGTCAGTCGGTCAGCATCTGTGGGTCTTTTATTTATATTTTGTTTTGTTTCTAACAATTTTAACCCAATTTTCTTGAGTCATTATCTCACTGCAGCAGCAGAAATAGGGCCTGTACCCACCGACCAGTAACTTGGTGTCCTTATGTCTTAGCCGAAGAACAGGGATGTGAGCTGTGTCCAGATGAGCTCTGAGTTCTACAGACTCATCAGCTTGAGGCAGTGAATCATTAAAAACCACTTTGGTCTCCTTTGGGGGAATGACATATCTTTAGTATTTACGTAGCTTATTCTTCTATATCTACATATGCAAAGCTTTCCTGAACGGTAAAGGGTACAAACGCAGAGCTGGAAGGAGACTGGGCCTTTACAAGTGAAGGAAAGCAACTTCAGAAATGAATTATTTTCTTTGCTTTATTATTTTTACCAAGACAGAGAAGTATTGTATTGAGAGATATCTATTTTCATAATCGATATGTGCCTAAATTATATTTAAATCATTTCACTCTGTATTATATTTTCAATAATTATAGAATGTGTTATTCATTTACTTAAAGGTACCTCTGTAGACATAACCTAACACTGCAGAAGGATCTGGAAGGTCTAAACACGGTGTGCTTAGAAGCTACAGATTTTAGATCTAATGTATTCTGCGTTAATAAACAACAAGAATGTTGAAAAGGTGTTTCTTCTCTTGCTTTTGAAAATCCAAATACACTTCTGTACTTTGCTTGCGTTTCTTCAGTATGTGTTGATGACCAGCCCTGAGGGTCTGGGTAGAAAAGGAACTAGGGCATGACACGCGTTACGGATTCGGCTCTTTCAACCTGCCATCAAAGTGAATTCATTTCCTTAAACGTGATTATTTTCTGATCCTCTTTTAAAAACCCACCATGCTAATGCCACAATATTTATTAATTCCAAACAAAAGACTGCCTTCCCAATAATTCATTTCAGTTTCTTGTGTTACTCTTTAGCTGGTGAACATAACCAGCTGGCTTTTTTAGGTTAGATAAGTAATAAGTCCCCAAACATTGTTTGCCTGACCAATGAGGACGGAGAATTTTTTTTTTTTTTGTAGAGACAGAGTCTCACTTTATGGCCCTCGGTAGAGTGCCGTGGCATCACACAGCTCACAGCAACCTCCAACTCCTGGGCTTAGGTGATTCTCCTGCCTCAGCCTCCCGAGTAGCTGGGACTACAGGCACCCGCCACCCGCCATGGCTATTTTTTGGTTGCAGTTCAGCCGGGGCCGGGTTTGAACCCGCCACCCTCGGTATATGGGGCCGGTGCCTTACCGACTGAGCCACAGGAGCCGCCCGAGGACAGAGAATTTTAAGGAGAGAATAAAGTTTCAAAATAGTAAAACTTGTATTAATCCTAGTGGTGCAACATCTGTATACATAAGTAAATAGACTAGAAAAAGATTTTAAGCTTAAGTTAGCTATTTTATCTATATTAAAAAAATTTGGTACTCGAATAATTGTCTAAAGCAACACATGCTGTACTCTAATGCAGTCCAATTCTTTTAATATAGCCTCAAGAAAATTTTAGTGGAAAACATTGTAAATTTAGTATTCTTTGAGGGTTTCTATCATCAACCAAGACTTGGGAAATTTTCTCCAGTTGTTCATTTTATGAAATCCGTGGTTTATACTGTAAATCTACCCTAAGTCAACCTTAAATCATTTTTCACATGAAAAACCCTAGAATTACATTAAATCTCCAAGGAAATAGCACCTCTAAAATTAAAAGGTTCATTACAACAAAGAAAAGTGGTTACATCATTCCAGTATAAAGCACTTTACCCGAGGATTAATTTTCCTGAGCCCTTTTTCAGCCCGATGACACGGCAGCGAGAGAGGACCTTCCATTCTTCCCGCTGAGATTTTATATTAAGACAAAAAAAGAGTCGTTCATCTCTCACTCAGCATTATAACAAAATCATTATCGTTATAATAATTTCGAGTTGTTTGGATGTTGATGAAGCAGGTTTTCCTCTAAAGCCATTCTTTTTTAATTTAGGGGGAAAATTAACGATGAACATAAATCCAATTATTTAAACTCAGGAGTTTTACTCCTTAGTAAACTGACCTAACCACAGAATCATAAAAGGGTTCAAAGTATGTCACTAACCATCAAAAACTCATTAATTGGATAGTTGTTTGATAACTTAAGTGGTACCAAAGAGAGGCAAAACAAATTTGGCTTTGCCCTTGAAATCTACGTGATTTCATGCTAATGCTAATTTAGTGGACCGACAGCATTATTGGATGAGTTTGTAGAGCATGTTGCTGTGTTCATCTTAAAAATTTCAAAGCATCTTTTCAAAAATGTAATATTAACTGATAGAAATAACTTACCATAAATCCAGGCGGTGCCCCAGGGATAAGTGATTGACCTGACATGAGTGGTCACAAGCCTTTATTCCCATTTCACGAGTCCTAACCAAAGACCACATTTTCTGCTAAAGCAACACTTAGAAGTCCATCTCTTTCAGCAAATAGGAAATCAACTGGACAATTTAAACGAACGCCGTTCACATATCATGAACTCTTGTTGAAAAACAGCCTCTCCTTACAGTGGAATGAGAGTCTTCACCTCAGAATGGCACTTAGTCAAAAATGTCGGAAGTAAAGTGAAATATTTAGGTTTTATTTTTAAATTCAAATTTTATCTCCTGCTATCATGAGGATGGAGCGACCGTCACAGAGTTGGCAGAACAAAGCCAGGGAGTTTATCCGGGCCAGACGCCATTGCTTTCTACTCTGCAATCCCTGCAGAGAGAATTATTGCAGAGGACACTGGGCAATGACTGAGCAGTTTAGCAATCTACCTGAGGGGAAATTGCCAAGCCCAGCTCTGAAATGGACCATTGTGGAACGCATTTTTCTTAGTAAAGCATCACAAGAATGGAGAATCAAGAATCTAATCTACTCAATTCTAATAGGAAGCAGTAGTTGAGCTAATAATACAAGGGGTGGGGTAGGGGAATGAGGGAGCAGCGGGAGGAAAGGAGGGAGGGGGCGATGGGGTCCTGGTGTATGACACACCTCTTGGGGGCGGGACATAATTAAAAGAGGGATTTTATTTACCTAACATGCAATCAGTGTAAACTCTTTGTACCCTCAATGAATCCCAAACAATCAATCAATCAAAAGGACAATTACCCAATTATTTTTCCTTTTTTATTTCAAGCTTACTATGTTTGCATTTATTAGGTAGAGTCCCTGTTGTAGTTGTGTCCCGCCCCCAGGAGATGTACCATATGCCCTTACATTTTGCCCATTCAGTGGCAGCGCACTAATCCCCTCCCTCCCCCTTCCCCCCACCATATTGAGTTGAATTGTGTTCTTCTCTTGCGTGGGTGTGCATCTAATTGTCCGCTGGTTTCATGTTAGTATCAAGTACATTGGATACTTAACTTTTCCATTCTTGTGATACTTCAATAAGAAGAATGTGTTTCAACTCCAACCAGGTCAATACAAAAGATGTAAAGTCTCCACCATTTTTATGGCTGAATGGTATTCCATACTATACCTATACCACAGTTTATTAACCCATTCCAGGGTTGATGGGCATTGAGATTGTTTCCACATCTTAGCTATTGTAAACTGAGCTGCACTAACAATCTAATGCAAATGTCCTTAGGATTAAATGATTTTTTTTTTTCTTCTGGGTAGATGCCTAGTAATGGGATTGCGGGAATATCCAATTATTTTTCAACCATCTTATGGCTTCACTGATGTAACAGGCCTTACAGCCAATTGTACAAGAAGTTTTTATTCTACAGCAGATAAAATACATCTTTGATGCATAAAAAGAAAGCATTAGGCTCACTCTGGTTAAAAGGTTCTTGCTTTTTATTCACTCATTCATTCATTCAAATCTATACTTACTGAATGCTGACTAAGTGCCAGAGGTTTGTTAACAGACATTTAAGTAAGATGGTCAGGAGGCTGAGGCAGGAGGATTGCTTGAACCCAGGAGTTCAAGATTGGCTTGAGCAACATAGCAAGACCCTTATCTCAAAGAAAAAAAAAAAAAGAAAAAGAAAAACTAGCAACTAGCTTGGTATGGTGGTAACACATGTACCTCCAGTTATTCAGGAGGCTAAGGAAAGAGGCTCTTGAGCCCTGGAGTTTGAGGCTACCGTGAGCTAAGATGATACTACTGCATTCTAGCCCAGGGTGATAAAACAAGACCGCATCTCTTAAAAAAAAAAAAAAAAAAAAAAAAAAAACGGTATTTTTCACTGTCATGGGTTACGGCCTAAGCATAAATTAGGGGAAGACAATCATGTATTCAAACATAATAAAGAATAATGGTTCCCTCTTTATTTTACATGATCATACTGTGTAAATGACATATCCAGGACCACACCTCTGGGGTGGAATATCTGGATAATGATCTACACTTGTCCAACTGGTATAATAAGTGGTCTTATTCACATTATCATGGAACTATCCTTTCTCATCTTTGGACTCACATGGCTCTTAACACACAGTCATTTGCATATTTAACTCAATAAGCATCTACCGAAATGGTCTCAACTGTTGACCTTAGTCAGCTCAGGGTGGCCTTTCTCTTAGGATATTTTAACTATAATGTTTCTTATTGCCTTTTTCATATTTTGAAAGGCTTTCAAGATAAATCAAGGAAGGAACCTGCTGGGTATCGGAGACTGGAGAATTTTCAAACTCAACACTATCAACTTCAGGATCATACAAGGACTTGGAAGAGTGCCAATAATCACATTATTTATAAATCAGATTTTTTTTCTTTTTTTTTTTTTTTTTGAGATAGTATCTTGCCTCCGGTGCATGGGGTAGTGTGCAGGGACAGGGTTGTCACAGCTCATAGCAATCTCGCACTCAGGGACTCACGTGATCTTCCTGAGTAGCTGAGGTTACAGGCACAGTCCATCACACCTGGCTAATTTTTTTTTTTTTTTTTTTTGTAGAGACAGAGTCTCACTTTATGGCCCTCGGTAAAGTGCTGTGGCATCACAGCTCACAGCAACCTCTAACTCCTGGGCTTAAGTGATTCTCTCGCCTCAGCCTCCCGAGTAGCTGGGACTACAGGTGCCTGCCACAACGCCCAGCTATTTTTTTGTTGTTGTTTTTGCAGTTGTCATTGTTGTTTTAGCTGGCCGGAACCCACCAGCTCTGGTGTATGTGGCCAGCACCCTACCCACTGAGCTACGGGTGCCACTCCACACCTGACTAATTTTTGTACTTTTGTAGAGCAATGAGGTCTTGCTCTTGCTCAGGGTGGTCTTGAACTGGCTTCAAGGGATCCTCCTGCCTCAACCTCCCAAAGTGCTAGGGTAACAAGCATGAGCCATTGTGCCTAGTTTTCCCTGAACAATGGTAGTTCTGCCAGTTTTCTCAAGGGAGTCCAACCTAGCTAGATTTTAATCCCTTTCGATTGTGGCAGCTTCAGCTATAAAAGTTTTAGCGGAAGTTTTAATGGCCACACTTAAGTAAATTTAACAGATACACCAGGGGGTGTTCTAATTATATACACCATTAAGGGGATTTATGTGAGGATTAAAATAATGCTATTAAAAAGAAAGCACAGTCCGTGTGGAGTATAATTTACCAGCAGGAAAGATTTCAACGTCCTAGAAAAGGTTCATATAAAAGGAAAGTCAGCAAACTAGAAAAGTCACAGTAGCCAACACACTTCAAAGGAAGCCTGGGATCCTTTTGCCTCTAAACAGGTAAAATGCTTAGTTTTTTTAGATTGCATGCTATGGCGTATCTGCAGGGCACTTTACACCCAGGGGCTAAGTCCAGTTGTCCAAAGATGCCTGGACCTTCACCGTCCTCAGCACCAGCCACAGAGATCCAGCCTTTGGGGAATCTCACAGATCGTGGACCAGTATTGGCTTTGTCTGTAGCCTCTTCTTCAATAAATTAAAATTAATTTGGAGGCACATTTCATTAGGTAATTAGACACCCCCTCAGCTGGGGAGGCATCTGGTCTATGACTTACTGCTTTGAACAGTGTTGAGCCTCTCACATTCCCACAGATGGTCCAGCCAGCACTGATGCTTGAGAGACTAGAGGACAGACAGTAAAATGCCACGAGCACCACGGGGCAGCTATCGCATGTCAAGCAACTTTCTATCAGCCGGAGATGCTTAGCAAGAGCAGATGTCCTGGCTTTCTCTCAGGAATGACAGAGGCAGAGTCTAATCCACAGTAGGGGAGATGTTAAGGCTAAAAAGTGAATTTGCTAAGGGGGTTAGCTAAACTCAATAAATCATAAAAATAAAAATGCACCACCTTTGTGTTAAGAAGTCCTGAACACGTGAGTTTAAAGTACCGATTTTGTCCCCAGGGGCTAAGAAACTCAAGGCAAGCAAGCGGGTGCCTCTGTGTTCAGCGTCTGTGTGTGGAAGCCCTTAAGACTCCAGCTTCCAGCTTCTGTAGGCTGAATGAAACAGATGGGAGCCTTTTCCCTTAAGAGGTCTTAATTATTTTCACTTAACTCAGCCTGGGTCTATTTTGATTGTACATTCTTGTTCCATAGAATGGAGCTAATTCCAAAACTCGTGGCCGGACTTATCCTACTGACCTTATGCGTGGAGAGCTGCTCCAGCCAACACTGGTCCTATGGGCTGCGTCCTGGGGGGAAGAGGAGTACTGAACATTTGATCGATTCTTTCCAAGAGGTAAGTTTCTCTCAGCTTCAAAATAAGACATAGCTTATTTGATTCGATTTGACTAAATGCTCTATAGGAGCCTCAATGGCACATCCCTGTGCCCTGCCCCAGAGACTCCAGGGAGACTAACGCTTAACAAAGAGAAGTTTCATTCCTGTTTTCAGTTCAGACAGGGACTAAGAAAACAAAGATCAGGACAAGTTCCAAGAAATACAGCATCAAATACAAGAGAGTACTTGAAACTCTGAGAGCACAGGGTTGCCAAAGGAATTAGCAAACGATGGGGTGGAGCCCAGATCTCTCTGGGAACTGCAAAGAAAATCCAACCTAGACCTTCTGCATATGTTTTTATCTTATTTTATCTTTTAAAAACATGTATGATAATAAACCCGTAGTACATTTTTATAATTTATAAAGAGGTATCCTTACCGAGTACATGTGCCCTGTAATTTCTTTTCACTGACAAGGGCATTGAAGCAAAGGTGTTGGAGTCAGCTAGAACATAGGAGTTAGCAAACTCAGGGCAACACAACAGCACAGTGGAAAACGTGGTGGGCTTACTTTCCTGGAGATGAGGTGACAGTGCTAGCACCAGCACTAACTGGAATTACTTGGTTTTTTCAATGAACAAAATGTGACCTCTCGGGGTCATGTAAGGATTTCAGGGGAGGGGCCATCTATAAGAGCCGAGTAATCCAAAAAGTAACGTGGGGCTGAGAATGGGGAGCCCAGCTAGAGAAACTCAAAACCATTTCTGTTTCATTGTAAGGGAATATCTCTTCTGGGAGAAATACTGAAGATAACTTAGTTTTAAAGAAGGGAGCCGGAGAATCTGAAGTCTCCTCTCCACAGATTCTACATGAAACAAATCTCATTTCCTGTGACATTTAGCTAGAAAACAAACACCAACTCTATGCACAACTGTAAACTTGTTTGTGAGTAAAGTCTCCTGGTAAGGCACAAAGGGCTTCACACACACACACCCCCCAGGAGAAAACTTTATCTCCCCTTTCCATCTGTACTATCTCTAGAGCCCCCAGGTATTCTATAGAAATGGCTGCAAGTGCAAGTTGGACCAATCAGGTGTAGAACACAAACGTCTTAATGCTGTAATTGGGTAAATGAGGCGAAAGCTATGTTGATTAGTAGGATGGAAGCACTCCAATTTGTACAAATAATCAACACATCTAATTCCATAATGGCATAAATGTATTTATGATCTATGTACAAATGACTTAATAAAAAATAAATAATAAAAAAAAGAAACGGCTGATGGCAAGATCTGCGACCTTACAGACCCCCCTCCTAATCCAGCCTCCATTAGGTCCCATCACCTCCCTACTCTCGCTCTCCACAGACATTTGTTGGTGGAAATAAAAAATACCATTTCATTTCTTTTATCTTCATCTCTAAGAATCTCATTCTTTTTCTCCAGACAGCCAATGAGGTAGAGCGACTAGCAGAACCCCCACGCTTGGAATGCACCATCCACCAGCCTCGCTCACCCCTCCACGACCTGAGAGGAGCCCTGGTGAGTTAAAGGCCCTTGGGGACCCCTTAGAACCACATCCCTGACCTTCCTGACTACTGAGATTCCTCCTGTGGTGACACCCATCCATGACCTTCCTGTTCAGTGGCTAGACAGCAGTGGGGTGGGAACCTCCACCTCCTTTTCTTTTCTTCCCCAAAGTTGAATTTAAATCCCTATAACCTTTATCTGGCTCTAGCCTTTCCGAGGCTATAGTCAGTCTTCCAATAGATTCAGCAAAGCTTCTTGATTGCTCTACTCTAGGCAAATCCACACCCCTCCACCAGGCTCTGCAGCTGTACTTGCTGTGATGTGGTTTTCCAGAACCTCAGAAAGGAGAGAAATCTCCCTTCCTTTGGAACGAAAAATGCCAGACCCAGTAAATTCATAATTTAAAGCCACAGCATTGATTTCCAGTGTTCCAATAGGACGATAGTCATGTCCAAATTCCCACCAAAAATGAAAATCTATTAATCTACGTTTTTAATGAAAAAAGTGTAAAGAGAAACATAAAAATTGAGACTTAAATTCAATGTTGGGTGTTCTCTGAGTTTTATGGTCTAGTTATTTGTAGCAGTGAGAAGGTGGTTAATTATCTGTTATGCCCAGGAGCAGGGGACGCCTGAATAAATCACAGTATGGAGATTAGAGAAAGTCAGTTCAACGTCCCACAGGACAAAAAGAAAGGGGGCAGACATCTTCCTTTCCTTTCTTTTTCTAATCTTGCTTACTACAGGATAAAAATAAGAGAAAACAGTGAAATCTCCCAAATATGACATAATGAAGAAACTAAAGCAAAGGCTGGTTTAACAGCAAACTGATTAAAGCTGAGAATGATGGCTTGCTCCTGTGATTCCAGTTATTTGGGAAGCTCAGGTGGGAGAATTACTTGAGTCCAAGAATTTGAAACCGGCCTGGGTGACAGAGTGTCACCCCCACCTCTAAAAAACCACGTTTAAAAATTGCCAATAGTCCCGGCTACTTGGGAGGCTGAGTTGGGAGGATTACCATTGCACTCCAGCCTGGGTGACAGAGAAAGACGACCTGTCTCTTAAGAACAATTAGCAAACTGATTGATCAGATCTTTATTCCATCTCCTTCCTCATATCCCAATCTTTAACTATTGAAATTTTATGTTTAACAAGCAGGTTAAAAAGACAGGCTAGGCACGGTGGCTCACACCTATAATTCTAATACTCTGGGAGGCTGAGGTGGGTGGATTGCTTGAGCTCAGGAGTTTAAGACCAGCCTGAGCAAGAGCAGAATCCCATCTCTACTAAAAATAGAGACTGGTAGTTCCAGCTACTCAGGAGGCTGAGGCAGGAGGATCACCTGAGCCCAAGAGTTTGAGGTTGCTGTGAGCTGTGATAACGCGACAGCACTCTACCCAGGGTGACAGAGTCTCTGTCTCAAAAAAATTAAATAAATAAATGAAAAGACCCTCTGTTTTATCTCCCTAGTACACAAAAACAAATGGACTTTTTCCCTAGATAATCTTTTAGAAATTAAAATGTCAAAAACGTAATGATATTTAGATACTAAAGCCAACCTTGATATATTTATCACTCACATATTTCTCAGGAAAGTCTGATTGAAGAGGAAGCTGGGCAGAAGAAGAGTTAAATCTGCTGGGCCAGAAGGATCGACAATACTTAAGGGTAATTCTGACACCGACATTCGAGATGCGTTGAGTATCTGCAAGTTTTGTGAATTTCAGAACTTCCGACACCAAGTGACGCACATTTCATAATAAAGTGCTGTATTATAAATGAGGTGGCACAAATATCAAGTTTCTCTAACTCAGAATTCTGGGGGAGGGATGCTGTGAGCCCATCAAAAGGAGCCTTCCAAGTGGAGGACCAGGCAACAGAAGGGAGGGAGAGGGGAAAAATGTCCACCATGAAGTAAAGGGCTTTGGGCTCTCCAGGACCCTGCCCTGCACTCATAAACACAGCCATGTATGCTACAGCCTAAAACAACCGACTCAGCTACTGGGTCTATGAGACTGTAATTTTATCTTTGACACATTCTACAAAAGTTAAGCTGAGGCCGTGGGCCAAGGCTTCCTCCCATTTGGAAAGAAGTCCCCTCCCGAGATCGTTTCCTGTCCCTCTGCAAGTCACATGGAACCCAAGTGAGGCTGGGGTAGCAGGGGCCTCCCAGGGCTCTCAGTCCAGTGCTCCTGTTTCCACGTGGTCTGTCCAAAGGCTGCCCGCTGAGCGTGAGACCAAGGCCCCAAAATAACAGCATTTATCTGTGTGATCCTTCTGGTATTTCATTTGAGAAATGCAATGCAGTGCGGAGAGTCTGTTGGAGACAGGATTCTGTAGTTTCTGTGTCAAACAGGGTAGCCACTGTGCATCCTCCACAAAGACCAGCCTCAGGCTTTGTGCTAGGCACGTACACGCATATTTTCACCAACCAGTCTGGGACACAAACACTGTCTTCACTTTAAAATGAAGAACATGGGCTCAGAGAGTTTAACAGGCCCACTCCGTCCCATCTGGCTCCGTGTTACCGGCTCCTAACCTGCACGGTGGTGAGCAGTTGTTGGAATCAACACTTGCAAGCTGGGCTGTTTTGTTAATCGGAGCTGAGTTAGGATACTGGGGCTCATGGGTCAACCTAGCTTTACTGGTGACCATTTCTCTGTGACATCCGAGACACCACGGCACTAAAATTCTCTTAACTTCTAAGTGGCTATGAGATCATTTGAAAAACTCAAATTTCAAATAATGTGTTCAATGTCTCAGCAACAAATTGACACAGCAAAGATCTAGGCCCTTTTCTTCCTCTTTTTTTTTTTTTTTTTTGCAGTTTTTTGGCCGGGGCTGGGTTTGAACCTGCCACCTCCGGCATAAGGGAGCCAGAGGTGCCATTTGAGCGCCTCCTTTGAGCCACAGGCACTGCCCTTTTCTTCCTCTTTTAAATCAGACAGACACGTGAAACTCCCTTCTGCCCCTCCCCTCTACTTCAGAAAAAAGGGAGATCTGTGCTAAGGAGTTTGAACAGAAATACTCCATGGGAACAAAAACTATCCCTTTCTAACATAAATATTTGCTAGTAGGCCAGGCACGGTGGCTCACACCTATAATCCCAGCACTTTGGGAGGCCAAGGCAGGTGGATTGCCTGAGCTCAGGAGTTTGAGACCAGCCTGAGCAAGAGTTAGACCCTGTCTCTAAAATAACAGCCCAGGCATTGTGGTGGGCACCTGTAGTCCCAGCTACTCAGGAGGCTGAGGCAGGAGGATCACTTGAGCCCAAGAGTTTGAGGTTGCTGTGAGCTACGATACCATAGCACTCTAGCCTACAGCCACAAAGTCTGTCTCACAAAAAAAAAAAAAATTTGCTAGTGCATAATCTTAGATTTCCCAAATACTTCTATTTCGACCATCTCTAAAACTGAATCCAAGAACTTCTTCACTCCTACTTGAACAGAATTAGGCAGAGATGTGATCTCCAACTTTATGGTTTTAGGAAACAAAAGCAAAACCACATCATTTCATTCATCAACATAAGCAGGATGGGTAAGAGGCCTATTTGCCACTTTTTTTTTAAAGGAAAATAACATAATTTACATTTGTTACATGACTCAACACATTAATTTATACTTCCTCAAAGCGTCAGGTTTCCTTTGCCAAAGTTTGTCTTTAGCACAATTTCTTTGGAGTGAGCTGTGGGACTCCCCGAAGTGGGTAAAAAGACGCTCGTGGAGTTGGGATTTTATAAAACATGCCTTCAACACCCATTTTCTAAAGTTGACTCAATGTTACTTCTAAAGTAGTAGTTTTCAATGTTGGAATAACACGGGGGAAGATATTGAAAAGAATTACGGATCCTGGGTTCCACGCTCTGTCCTCAGCACTTCTGATGTAACTGCTCTGGGGTTAGAGACCTCTCAACCTCGTTTGAGAATCAGTCCCTGTCCTTTCCGAATAAGTCCTGCCCCTTTAAATTTCCTTCTCTCTCTCTTAACCTCTGCCTAACTGTGTGCGGGGAATGAGTAAAGAAGTAAAAGCCATGTACATTCAATGAGTTGCAATCAGAAACCTGTCAGCTCAGATGCCAAAGGGGTGAATGGGAGGGGGCAAAGACCACGCCAGGGCCCCACAGTGCAGGCCTTCAAGAAAACGGGGTGTAAGGTGTCCCGAAGGAAAAGCCATTCCAAAGTTGGGGACTGACTTCATCTGCTGAATATAATTCAGACACGTAATTAACTAAACACACACAAAACTGTAAAATACACTTCCATTTTTAATTTAAAAAATAAATAACAGCAAATCTGAACAAAACTCTTCTACTCCAATGCACATCTTCCTAACTGTCCATGTTTGAAACCCAACTAGTTACAAAACCACAGGGCAGGAATCCTCGACAAAGTTTAGAGAAACAATTCACAAAAGGTGAGGAACGCACACAGCTGAGTTTGGACAGTAGATACTGGAGACCAGCTCTGGTTAGATCCTAAGAATCAGACCGAAATCATTTGCCTGAAAGGAAAACCAGCTTTTTCCTTTTGTAAATTAGAATCGAGGGCTCAAGTTTTAATCTGCCCCAAGAGAAACTTACCTTTTCCAATGTAGTTAAGGAAAAAAAACAGACTTATAGTGAGTGGAATGAATTTCCAAGGAAGTGATATTTATCAGTTTCCCAAAGGATATGGGGGGGGGGGGAAGCATAATTATTAAAATGAACGAGAAGTCTAATTACAGGCAATGCAGCCTGTATGCCATGAAATCTGAAGATGATGACACTGTTTATAAACTGTTGCAGAAACTTATGGTAATTCGTGCCAATATTTCAACATGTACTGGATTATTGGCATATTCATAATTATTATTATTATTTTTTTTTTAGTTTTTGGCCGGGGCTGGGTTTGAACCCGCCTCCTCCGGCATATGGGGCCAGCACCCTACTCCGTTGAGCCACAGGCGCCGCCCCCATATTCATAATTTTAATGTCTACACGTCTTTTGATCTTGACAGTCACGGTACAGCAGAATCAAAACACCAACCAGAGATGAGAAATGGGAAAACAACTGTGCGGACGTATAAAAGCATTTGTACACAAAGTTAGTTTCCTTCTGATTCTCCTTCTCTTTTTGTTCACTTAAAATGAGAGAAGCTAGGGCTGAAAGAGTTCTAAAAATCACGTAGTCTCAATCTCTTTTTTAAAACAAATGAGATTGAAACCTAGGAGCTGACCCACATTGACTTGCCGAGCATAGGAAATCTTTCTAGTCTTGCTTTGTGGTGGTGATGGTGGGTTTCTCTCCCCTTTTGTTATACCTGAGAAGTGAGAGTTAAGGAGGCACAAATGGGAAGGGCCTTCTAAATTCCTTTCCACACAATGGTGCCATGGGCGCACAGGAACCTCCTGGGGTGCTGGAGATGGTCTACGTCTGTAGCTGAGAGGCGGTAACACCGAGGTAAAGCTATGTGAAAATTCACCCATCTGCACACCTAAGATGTGTGCATTTAACTGCACATAACTTCCCTATTTGAAAACGAGAAATCCAGCTGGATGCGGAGGCTCAGGTGTGTAATCCCAGCACTCTGAGGGCGGAGGTGGGAGGATCCCTTGAGCTCAGGAGTTCGAGACCAGCCTGAGCCAAGAGCAAGACCCTTTTTTTTTTTCTTTACTAAAAAAAAAATTGAAAAATCGTCCAGCTGTGGTGACGGTAGTCCCAGCTACTCAGGAGGCCGAGGCAGGAAGAACATGGGAACCCAGGAGTTTGAGGTTGCTGTGAGTTAGGCTGATGCCAGGCCACCCTAACCTGGGCAACAGAGTGAGACTCTACTTCAAAAAAAAAAAAAAAAAAAAAGAGCTCTGTCCAAGACCTGGCAAGGAAAGAGTCAACAAAGGTAGACTATTGTCACACCCAGCTTTATGTCTGGTTTTATCTGATCGATTGGAGGGGTAGCTGCGGTTTTTATGGGCCTGTCAAGGTCCAGGGGTCCAGGTGGAGGAGGAAGCAACCCGTCGTCCAACAGTGTAACTGTCATCTGATACTACTCACTTTCCAATCCTACAGCACACCAGCGTCACTGTCTCTGTACACCGGGGCTGCACACTGCACCACCACATCCCGACGGGCTAGAACTGTGCCTGGAATTCCACAGGAACTTAATATATGTGGAAGAAAACAATCCTTAGATCCCCAAATCCAAAAAAGACCTCAAAGCCAGACGAGTCACCAGGCCAGAGACAGAGAGAAAGAAAAAAAAAAAAAAAGGGATTAAAAACTATCACTGCAAACCTGCAAACCACAAACCAAAATTCACAAAGGTTGTGACAATGTGGAGACTAATTCAAATGAGTTTCACTATTGGAGACGTCTAACCCAGAAAGATAAAGCTCCATCCTTTCCCTTTTCCTCCCTGTTCCTCATTTCTTCCATATTTAGTGTAATCATGGGGCATTTCTTTGCAGTTTTCCTCTTTTGACTTCAGGACAGGCATTATATATGAATTTGTCAAATGTGAAAGAAAACAAACCCTCCAATGTCCTCTGTAATCTACTGTCCACAACACTACCTAGAATCCTTTGTGTCCAGGCAGGAAAAAGGAATTATTTCATGTGGAAGAGGAATCAGATAGAAAAATATATCGAAAAGGGGAAGATAGCTGAGCACCGATGTATGACCCCTGCCTCTGTTCAAAGACCAGACTGTGGGACTCACTTTGCACTGGAAGGATCAGTTGGAGGTTTTTATTGGTGACCCAGTTAATCTTTCTATAATATTTTAATGGGAGCCCCCAAAGCAGGGTGAGGCACACAAATTTCCTCTTGCCAGACTGCACAGTGACTTCTCAGAAGTTGTTCCAGGCTCCTCCTTCCCCTATTGGGCTTGAGTTCTTTTTATGTAAAATCCTCTTCGGTTCTTATAAACGCCTTGTCTCTGTTCATAAATAATTTTGTAAAAGGCTCCAAAAGATGCCATCCAAAAGAAGGGCTCTCCATGAACTCACATTCCAAGGTATTTTTTTTTTTACATGGCATATCAATCATGTCGGAAAGTTCCAGCGCTTATGCAGGCCCAGTAGAGAAAAGAAAGGGCCGTTCCAGCAGCACCTCGCCCTTTGCGTACTCCATCTCATTTGAACCTCGCAACAGCTGGCGTCAGAGGTCTTACTGAGAAGGTGAGGAGAAAGGAAACTCCAGAGAATTTCAAATAACTCGTGGGAGTTTACAAAGCTAATAGATGACATTGCTGAGATTTGAAACCATATGGGTTTAATTCCGAAGCCCATTTTTTTTCATGATCCTACACTGCAAGTTTTCCTGGTTGGGGACTAAGGGTCACATTCTCCACGCTTCTAGAAGATCCACACGAATTTCTTGAGTCCCACACTGGACTCGCCTCAGAGGTGTTTCCTTGCCTCTTGCGTTGAACTGACATGCGTCTCTCCTGAAGGGGCTGGCAGGGGACAGGCAGGCAGACACCAAGTCGCAAAGCTGCAATCTGTCTGCTCTCGCCACCTCCTTTTCTGGGAAGGGCTGTGGGCCAGGTTGGGGAAAAGACCCCTGGCGAGCTTCTGCCATGATGACCCTCAGATTCAGTCAAAAAGCTTTCTGCTTTGCCACAAATACCTAAGTAGTTTAGAAATATCTGGGGCATTTCAAACACTGTTCCAACTAGGGGACTACATTAAGGAATTTGTCAGAGTTGTCCTTTAGATCTAAGTGTTACCTGGGCACAGACATAATTTAGCAAGCGGGGTTATTAGTAAGAATCTGTATGACAATTTTCTGTGTGTAGCCTCAATTTCCTGATGTACTAAGTGAAGGAGGTTTTGGTATAACCCCAGAGGCCCTGCCAGCTTCAACAGCCATCGCTTTGTGTGGCTATTAATGTAGGCGTATGTAATATTTGGTCATTAAAATCACCCCGTCTTTTCTTCTGAAAGGAGTGCTGACGATTAGTACCATTAGCAAGTAATCAAACTAATTCCACAATCAAGAGGAATAAATAACCACAGGGGAATATTGCACTGTAATCTCCAGGGTAAAGTCAGGTAGCGGAGAGAGGCCACTGAGTCGTCCAAATGGGATGTGGAGAAGCTGCTGCTGAACCCGGACTTCTAAGTCCCATGTCGCCAGTGACTTGAGCTCGGAGCAGGGAACCGGGACAAAGACTGTATGTGCAAAAGGAAAAGCTTCAAAGGGGTCTGTGGTAAGAAGGAGTGACTGCCATGCAGCGAGGGCCACCCGTTAGGAGTGTGGTGGGATTCTGGAGGGGGAACAGGCAGAGGGCAGCTTTCCTGTGCCACGCAAGGGTGGGGTGAGGGGACACAAGAGCTCAGAGTTCCTGTTGTTTCAGTCATGGAAGCCACTCATGCCTGAAAGCAGACAATCCCGGTGAAATACGTGTGTTCTTTTCTTCAAAGATACAATTGTTTTGGCCACCAAAGTGCACACGACATCCATCTCTTCCAGGATGCTATTTGGGACAGGATAGGTATGTCCCCATGAGAAAAGTAACTGCGTCTCAGAAGCAAAGCGAGAAATCCCTTCGAGGTGTAGGTTACCGGGGGGCCACGCCACCAACACTGCAAAAAAAACTTGTCCAGACCCCAGTGTCTCTGTGGCAGAGGCTAAATGTAATATGATGGAGATCTCTCCATTCAAAAACGCACAGGACATGGCCAATTCTGGAACTCCCTGTAGACTAGAGGGGATGTGGCCCCAAACATCGACCAAAGGAAGCTTTTGGAAGAATAAAATCGTCCCAGAGCAGGCAACGCAGTTATCAGAGAGCCCTGTGCCATGGGGACACTTCTCAGGCAGCAGGTGTCCAAGGCACTCGGAGTTTCAGGCAGAGGGCAAGCCTCTCACTGGGGTCCAGGCTCAGAAGAAAGGATGCTGGACTTTCGAGCTTTTGGAGGTGGCGGGGGTGGGACTTTGGCTTCTCTTCGGACAGGCAGAGGGGGGGCGATCTGCAAAGGCACACACGTGAAATCAGAGGAGGGTCTCACGTTTCCTCCCAGTTCCGCCTGCTCCTTCCCACTTTGCACATTCCGCTTTCGCTTCTAATGGATCTGGGTTTATCCGGACAGCCTTTGCAAGGTAGAAAGACAGACAGACAGACTCGCCCTCCCTCATTCTCGTGGAGCGAATCAGACACATACACACAATGACTACTGTATCGGGAAGACTCGGGTTTCTGGCATATATAGAGACATTCAGTAGATGTTTGTGGGATGAATGACGGAAACCCATCTGAGACCACTCTGTTCCTAGGCGAGGGAGAGAGAATGTCTGCTTTACCTTCACCCACAGGAAAAGGTCTGCTTGCATATCACTGAAAACTTCCCTAACTCTTGTGGTTTCAGGAGTGAACCAAGAATGGATGACAGTGACAGTGAACCTGCCTACTGAAAAGCTTGCAATGTCCACCATCCTCTCGGGAGTGGAGCCCCCTGGCGCGGTCAGCCGTGGCCCCATACCTCAGTGGAGGTCCTCGGGCTGCTCTCATAGGGCTTGCTCTTGGGGGGAGGCGGGGGTGGGACAGGAGCAGTCACCAGGCCGTCCACCTGCAAAGATGGGGAGCCTAGAAATGACATGAAGCACACAGACAAGAACATATCAGAGACTCTCATTAAACACCGAAGCCAACCTGGTCGCCCAAATTGCTAAAGCCATATTCTGTTTAGAGACAGGGTCTTGCTCTGTGGCTTAGGGTGCAGTGCAGTGCAGGGGCACAATCGTAGCTCCCTGCAGCCTCAAACAATCTTCCTGAGTAGCTGGGATTACAGCTACTTTTATTTTTTGCAGAGATGCAGTCTAGCTATATTGTCCAGGTTGGTCTTAAACTCTCAGCCTTGGGCAATCCTCCCATTTGGGTCTCCAAAGTGTTTGGGTTTACGGCCATGAGCCATGAAGACATATTTATGGTTTCTGTGGATGAAATGAAAAAGATCTCTTACCCCCCATGACAAAGGCAATGCCCTTCATTCACCAGAAGTTTCACGTCTATCTTTTTGCTCAGAGTTTTTTTGTTTTTTGTTTTTGTTTTGGCTGGGGCTGGGTTTGAACCCGCCACCTCTGGCATTTGGGGCCGGTGCCCTAACTACTTTGCGCCACAGGCACCGCCCGCTCAGAGTTTTTAATCAGTAAGCTGAAGATGAAAACATTTTCTGGACCTTCTGGTAGTCCTCTATTCTCTCATACCCCCAAGTGCTAAAGAAAACATCCTCTCCTCTGGAAACTTTAACTGATTCTTTATAAAACTTGGCCGATCGTTGTCTCCCATTTGGCACTGATAGATTTATCCCCCCAACTGTGCCTCTGTACTAGGGGACACTGTAATTCTTCCCAAGGGTTGTGTACCCTGGTCCCTTAAGCCAGACTGTAAGTTGTACCTGGAATGGGTATATTTCTTGTCCCTACACAGGTCTCTCTGCCCCATAGTTCATCCATAAGTTACTTGCTTTCTGTCTGGGCCTAGTCCTGATCTAACTCATTTATCCTGCACAGCTGGAGAAGGGAAGACCCTTTGGATCATGAGTCCTGATGGCCCCAGGCTTCCTTGCAATACACACTGTTTTGGCCCAACCTTTTGAGGGAAAAAGAAGGATGTTCGTTAGACATGGGTGGTACTACTTGTTAGCAGTACATAAAATGTTTTGCACCTTGTATCTGTTGTGTTTTGTAATTGTTACATAAAATTTCTTGTAGCATGTTAAAACATAAATGCTAAAATTCCTTTATAATACAGAAAACAAAGACCTGAATATGAACAAATGAAAATTTGAGTTAAATAATTAAAACAAAAGATTTTTTTTTTTACTGAAAGTTCGAGCTCAAAACGTGGATGCATTACACTTGGGAGTGCATTACACATGGCAAAATACAGTTAACAGTACAGCCCACTCACCTTCATCACGCCACTGAATCAAACCAACTTTAAATGGTCCCACACACTTTGTGGCTGGCTTAATTCAAATTGCTCAGATTCCTAAACCTAGCCTATTCCTTAGTAAAAAGAACATAAGGAATTTAGGAAAACTTACTTAGGGTCCTGGTAGCTTTAGGAGTGAGTGGAGGTGGGCTCAAGGGTGTTGACTGAGGAGGTGAAGAACCATGAAATGGCGTGAGCCGATTATCCATCAGCTGGAGACTCTTTGGTCTTTGTGTTTTTCTGGTTGGGCTCTGGGACCAGGGAAGAAAACACAGCACAACAGTCTCACAGGGAGGAAGGCTGAGCTCGGCAAGCCTCTGACCAGCCTCTGTACAGGGACCTCGACAAGGAGCCACTGCCCTGTGGTGGGCAGCAGGGCAGAGCTACACCCTGGAAACACTGACCCACAGGTCAGCTGGATGTGAACTTGATATTACACAGTGCACTTGATATTGCCCTTGATATTACTCAGTTGCACTGCATGTCACTGACATTGGAAATAAGCCACCCTGATTCCCAGGGAAAATTGGTCTTGTCACACTTAACAACTTGATGTGGCTTATAGAAGAAGAGTCTTTTTTTAAAGAAAAATTAAAAAAGAGAAATGACAATGTTTGGACTGACTTGATGGACCGCAGTGATAAGAACCACAACTCCAAGCATCAACCACACAAGTTTATGTTGTGGGTACAAGATCTTGCACCAATATTGATTCACAGACTCAGAATTCTCCATGTGTGCTCTTGTCACCACAATCTGTAACATGACACTACCACAGGCTGTTGTATGTCCTGAGACAAGCCACAGACAGCCTTCTGTCGGGTGACACACTGCCACGGACTGAATGGTGATGTGTCTGGGGACAGGAGAGGCAGTGGGAAGCCCCCAGGACAGCGATTTGTTTTTTTCTTTTTGTTTTACCATGAGATCAGGTTCTGGAGCTTTTTCTGCAATGACCTGGGACTTGCTCAGACTCCAGTCTTTTCTCTTGAATTTGCTGATGCGGTTCTCACCGTCCTCTCTGAGGGGCAGATCTTCGACTCTGGCACCTGACGAGGCCCTGCGCTCTAAAAGTGGTTCCAGGATCGACCTATCAGTGAGCAATAGGACAAAAGTGACGAAATGTGGATCAACAGGCAGTCAAAATTCCCTCCACAAGGCCCAGTGGTTTTGATTCTTCATTTCAGTAACTTGACTCATGACTTCACTCTCAGGTTCTAAATCTAAATTTTTATTTATTTTTTTTTTTTTTGTAGTTTTTGGCTGGGGCTGGGTTTGAACCCACCACCTCTGGCATATGGGGCCGGCACCCTACCCTTTGAGCCACAGGTGCCACCCTAAATCTAAATTTTTAATCCCAACTGAACAAACATCTCATGGTGTAAATGTACAGAGACCATCAAATGTCTAGATGAAAATATTACTGAGTATTTATTTATCTTATCCCCGGAAGAAAAGGTCTCAATTAATGTACAGGAACATCCAGCCATCTCAATGCTGGGTATATACCCAAAGGAAATGAAGTCATTTTATGAAAGTCACCTGCACCCAAACGTTTATCTCAGCACAATTAACAATCGGAAAGATGAGGAGGCAGAAACCTAAATGCCCATCAGTTCCCAAGTAGAAAAAGAAAATATGGTACACCTATAGACAAAGGGTGCCCCCCAAATGTATACACATTTAAGAAAGGAAAAAAACTGAATTAAAACTGTAATGCTCTAGTTGCATTTGACTTTTGCAATTATAAAGGTAGTATTTCTCTTGCTATTAGTATATAGTCACTAATACAATTTTAACCCAGTTTTTTCCTTTCTTCAATGTGTATCCATTTTTGGGCACCCTCTGTGTATACCAAGGAATGAAATAATAAAGGATAAAGAAAGGACTAACTTGGGTGAAACTGGAGACAATTATTCTAAATGGAGTATCTCAGGAATGGAAAACGAAATACCATACATTCTCACTCGTAAGTGGGAACTAAGAGATGGGAACACATGGGCACGAAGTGATATAAAGGGCGTGAGAGCAAGAGGGGAGGGGGGTGAGGAGGAAGTGTGGGGGCACAAGTTCACCTGTTGGGTATAAGGAACACTATTCTGGTGATGGGTACACCGAAAGCCCAGGCATAAGATATCCATGTAACAAATACACTTGTACCCTTCATAAATATTTTGAAATTCAAAAAATCAAACACTTAAATAAAAATTTAAACATTTATCGGCAAAGACAGAATCTACAAAGTAGCTTCCAGAGTTTTCTGCAGCAGATACTAGCACAGGCTTTGCAGCCAGGAAGCTTACCTTCAAATCCTGCCTATACTACTTCTAAGAATATCATAATCACTGGAAAGCTATATGCACAAATATATTAGTTGTAAATTTTTTTTTTTTTAAGATACAGAGTCTCACTTTGTTGCCCTCAGTAGAGTGCTGTTGCATCACAGCTCACAGCAACCTCCAGCTCTTGGGCTTAGGCAATTCTCTTGCCTCAGCCTCCCGAGTAGCTGGGACCACAGCTGCCTGCCACAATACCTGGCTGTTTTTTGTTGCAGTTTGGCCAGGGTGGGGTTTGAACCCGCCACCCTTGGTATATGGGGTCGGCACCCTACTCACTGAGCAACAGGCGCCACCCGTTTGTTGCAATTTTTAATAATAAAAGTATATTTTATATTGATACAATATTTCTGAATTAAAACTTGCAATGAATTGGGCGGCACCTGTAGCTCAGTCGGTAAGGCGCCGGCCCCATATACCGAGGGTGGCGGGTTCAAACCCGGCCCCTGCCAAACTGCAACCAAAAAAAAAAAAAAAAAAAAAATAGCCGGGCGTTGTGGTGGGCGCCTGTAGTCCCAGCTACTCGGGAGGCTGAGGCAAGAGAATCGCTTAAGCCCAGGAGTTGGAGGTTGCTGTGAGCTGTGTGAGGCCACGGCACTCTACCAAGGGCCATAAAGTGAGACTCTGTCTCTACAAAAAAAAAAAAAAAAACTTACAATGAATTTATATGTTAACTTGTTTGCAAATAAGGACCCAGCTCTAATATTCCATAGTAGGAAAAGGATTAATTCTGGCACATTCATATGATGCAGTGGTCTACTCCCATCAAAAATGGTGAAAATGGTATTAATAAAGACTACAGAGCAATATGGAAAATGGTTACAATAAAAAGAAGGGAGCAGTGCCTGTGGCTCAAGGAGTAGGGTGCTGGTCCCATGTGCTGGAGGTGGCGGGTTCAAACCTAGCCCCGGCCAAAAAAAAAAAAAAAAAAAAAAAACCACAAAAAAAAAAAAAACAGGAAAAGAAAAACTACTAACGTATTACTTTGCTATAATTAGAGCTATGTAAAGATACCTCTGTCGAAAAAAAAAAAAGGAGGTGGAAATGATTTAAGAAAAATTCTATATTTGATTTCCAGGTAGGGTGCCATTTGGGTGGGTTATTTTATGATATAATTATTATAGAATTAAACATTTATAAATAAATGGTGAGTCAAATGACTTATTTTCAATGCTATCTTAAATATTTAATGATATGTAAATTCTTATTTATATTGAATTAAGCAGCAGGTCATAAAATTACAGCTCCAGTGCTTTTCCACTGGTATAAAAAGTATTCATACTTTTTTGTATTATATAACTAAACCTTAACATGATTATCTGTAAGTGAACCTGCAAAGCATTTTGTCTTTTAATAGTTTCTGGTATTTTAGTAACATATCATTTAAAAAGAGTAACCTGAGACAGAACACAACTATAAATTTACTCCTTTCAAATATTTTAAATTCGAACATATGGAAAGGCATTTCATATTTCTGGCAAGGAAGCTGCAACATCAAAAAGCCATCAATCTTCCTAACCTGAGTCCATAAATTTAACATGATCCTGGTAAAAATACCAATAGGATCTAGACAAAGAACCCCCAAAGCGAGCAAGGAGCAAAACTAGCCAGATTAAATTCTGAAAAGAAATTCTAGAAGATAAAAATGTTTTAAATCCACAGTCATTAAAGCTGCCTAGTATTGGTGTGCGGACAGACAGGGAGATTAAGGAAATGGGGGAAAATGTCCACAAGTAGACTAAATAACATATAGAAATTTGATTTTTAATAAAAGTGATGTTTTCAATTAGTAGAAAAAAAGGATGGTTTGCTCACTAAACGTTACAGGAGAACAGGATAGCCTCTGGAAAAAAAAAGGTGGCTCCACACCTCATACGTTATATTAGCATAAATTCCAAAGACTCACAGGTTTAACCGTGAGTAGTGAAACTCTAAATAAAGTAATAAATATATATATCAATTAAATATAAATTAAAAAATTGTTCTTCAAAACTGAAATGAAAAAAATTAGGCAATGAGTATAAGGAAGATAGTAGGCTGATAGGACATTTTCATTCTCCTCTATAACTGTTGCTGTCATTATGTCAATAGTGACATTCCTAGAGAGGGGAAAGGGAGGGGACAGGGGAGGATGGGCGGAGGGAGGGTAATTGGTGGGACCACACCTGTGGTGCATCTTACGAGGGTACATGTGAAACTTACTAAATGTAGAATATAAATGTCTTAACACAAGAACTAAGAAAATGCCAGGAAGGCTGTGTTAACCAGTTTGATGAAAATATTTCAAATTGTGTATCAAACCAGCGTATGGTGCCCCATGACTGCATTCATGTACACAGCTATAATTTAATTAAAAAAAAAAAAAAAAAGAGAGGGAGACAATGAGAATGACCCAGAGGCTGATCACTTGGACTGAGCTTCATTTTGGTGACCAAAGGCAAAACATTACCAAGGTGCTACCCTCAACCCCTCCTAGAGGTTAAAGATCCAACGCTTACCCATCAGATCCTGGCCTGGAAGGGGCATTGTCAGATGAGTTGGAAGAGGTGGAAGCCACAGAGGAAGCCACGGAGGTGATGGACAGCCTCCGCAGGGTGGAAGACATGATGTAAGGGAGCACAATAGACCCGGTGCGGCTCTGCTTCCTCTCTGTCAAGCTGGGTGGCTGAAAAACACACGACCTCTCAGGGTTAGCCGGGCGGGACTTCCGGCCCTGTGAACCGACGTAGCTGCCGTGTCTGGGGCTCAGCCGCACTCCCTGGCACCGGCTGGCCCCCATTCTGACGGGTTGGTGCCTGGGCTGCTGCAGCTGCCAATACTTAGGTTCTCAGCTAGAAACACAACTTAGGTTAAAACTCACCCTGTTTCTAAGACTAGAGGAAAAGCCATTATAATTTTTTGCCAGACACACAAGAGAGGAGAAACTAAGATGTGCCTTCCCCTCCGATAAAACAGCAAAATGCTGGGTCTGCTTCTCTAGCTTAGCTTCTTTGAGTCTTTTAAAAAATGAAATAATGGAGGCAGCACCTGTGGCTCAAAGGGGTAGGGCGCCGGCCCCATATGCTGGAGGTGGCGGGTTCAAACCCAGCCCTGGCCAAAAAAAAAAACTGCAAGAAAAAAAAAAAAAAAGAAAGAATGGCCTAATATAAAATTTTGTAATTGAATCTGTAGACCTAAAGCTTAAAACTGATGAACCTCAACAAATGGGGGTGTACCAATCTACATTCACAAGAAGTGTCACAAGTACATAACCCTGTCAACCGTCATATTAAATTTACTCACTTATATTGACTTATATAGGCCTAGTTTCTTTTTTTTTTCCTTTTCTTTTTGTGTTTTTTGTTGTTGTTGTTGTTAAGACAGTGTCATTATGTCACCCTCGGTAGAGTGCCGTGACGTCACAGCTCACAGCAACCTCCAACTCTTGGGCTTAAGTGATTCTCTTGCCTCAGCCTCCCAAGTAGCTGCACACCCACCACAATGCCTGGCTATTTTTCTGTTGCAGTTGTCAATTTGCCGGCACAGGCTGGGTTTGAACCCGCCAGCCTTGGTATATATGGCTGGCACCATAACCACTGTGCTATGGGTGCTGAGCCATTTTCTTTTCATTTTTGCAGATAGAGTCTCACTTTTGTCACCCTCAGTAGAGTGCTGTGCTGTCATAGCTAACAGCAACCTCAAACTCTTGGGCTCAAGCAATTCTCTTGCCTCAGCCTCCTGAGCAGCTGGGACTACAGGCAGCCGCCACAATTCCTGGATATTTTTACAGACAGAGTGTCGCCTAGCTCAGGCTGGTCTCGAACTCATGAGCCCTAGCTATCCATCTGCCTCAGCCTCCCAGAGTGCTGGGATTACAGGCATGAGTTACTGCCCCTGGCCTTACCGGCCTCGTTTCAATACTGACAAAGCTCGTTAAGTCCAAAGCAGAGTCTTCCCTGTCCAGAAAATTGTGTGCAAAAGACAAATGCTCATATAAGAAAATGTTTAACTAACAGTAGGTTCAAAGACAAATTCTTAGGAAGAAGGGAAGAGTGAATACTCTTCATGGCTGAAAAAGATGGTCAAGAAGATATGTAGGGGAAACTGCAGCAGAGATAGAAGGATAGGAACGGGGAGCAGAGAACATGAAAAGAGACTCAAAGCTTTGACGTGAGGAAAGAATTTGAAAAGTCAGCGGTTAAAGAATAAGACCATTAAAGAGAACAGGGTAAACGCAAAGAAAAAAGAGTAGGTAAGTGATGCTCACACCAATCGCACAACCACTCGAGGGGAAAGGTGAGCACATGCGCCCTCCACCCCATTGCTCAGGAGGTAAAAAGAAAATCGTAGGTGTGAGGAATGTGTTAAAACTGTCAAAAAAAAAAAAATAATGAAATCAGCTACATGATACTGAAAAAAGCAATTCTTTCTCCCCTTCAAAGGAGTTAAGATGATAAACTTCTCATCAAAATAGATAATCTTTTTAAGATCAGCAAAAACTATGAGACATTTAGTTAGGACAGGAATAACCAGGGTCTAGGTGTAGCAAAACCCCAACTTCTGGCACGGTGGTTCTCAAAGTGTCCAGGCCTGAAGCATCAGTATCAGCTGGAAACGTGTCAGAAGTGGACATACTTGGGTCCCTCTCCCCGACCTATGGACTCAGAAACTCAGGGCAACCTGCGTCTGCACACGCCCCTCCAGGTGGTTCTGATGCTTCAAATTTAAGAACCTCTGTCTAGCTCAGGGATGGTTCAAAGTCATTAAGAGCAGAACAAGCTTTCTCCCAGCTGCCCCAGTATTGTCATGCCAACGCTAAGCTATCATGGCTCATTTGATCAGTGCCGAAAAAGGTCAAGGCACTTAGAAAAAGCCCAAAGGCCCAGCCTACCAGCGTTATAACCCCATAGAGCTTCTCCACTTTCTCCTTGAGCTCGCGGAAGCAGGATGACAACCGGTCGTGCAGGGGCTTGAGCTGCTCCGTCAGCTTCTCACCGTGGATGCGGATCCCCTCGGTCAGCAGTGGCATCTGCCAACGGGGCACAGAGGGAATGAAACGTGGCTTGGGGGTCGGGGGGTCATCAGAATTTGGAGGCAGGCCAGGGCGGGGTGGGGGCTAGAAGACAGAGCGCTATCCAGTGAGGTCCCTTCTCAGCTCAGGGCTTGTGAACTGGAGGGACTGTGGTCTACAAGCAAGAGAGAGACACAGCAAGGCCACAAGTCGGCCCGGACTGGGGAAGGGCTAGGGGCGAACCTGACAGAGCCCTGGGGCATGTCTGTGGGTGAGCGATGAATAGGTTGGGATGAACCGGACGGTTTCATTCTCTACCACTGTCCACTGAAGTTGTTGGAAAGAACGAAACAAGGCCAAAGACTCTCGGCTAGAAATACGGACCGGGAGACCAACGATGGGCTTTCGTCTGAGCTCTAAGAAGGTCCCTGTCAAGTTTAATAGGATGTTGTCCCTAAGTCGCTCTGCCAAACCAATAAATAGGTAGGTTGTGGGTCCATAAAGGTTAAAAAAAGACAGGAAAGTACTCTGAACATGGGCTTGCAGATGTGAACCAAGGGGAAGGTGCTGGATTCCCTCACGGGCCCCAGCAGCTGTCCCGGGCACCTGTAATGCTATGAGTCGCTTCAGCAGCTCCACCTTCTCCTGGTCTTCAGGATGCTCCTGCAAGTACTTGTCTGTGAAGAAAGCCTGAAGGAAGAGCATGTCCAGTATTAATCAGAAATATTTAGAACACATTCCTATTTATGCATATGACTCTACAAGGGAAGGGTGAATCATCTGTTCTGATAAACCAGGAATGTCTGTCTAAAAATTCATTCCTCTTCCAGGAAACCCTTCATTCCAGAGTGGACAATTTTTAAAAGTAGGTGCTATTATGTGGTCTTCCTGGAGCCAGGCAAATTCCTAGCAAGGTTATAGACTCAATAATCAACATGCCCACACACATTTCAAATAACAAAAGGACAAATGACAATGTTTAAAGGTTAACAATTGAATTAAGTGCGTAGATAGAAGGGAAAGAGCAAAATGTTAACAGACGGGCGACAGAGCTGAGGGTGTTTCTGGTCTTCCGTTATCATTCTGCTTCAGCACCACGTTCATCAATGAGTATTCACAGCCCTTTCAGCAAAAGCCCCATAATAGGGAAATAAAAATCCAACTTCAAATCCAAACACAGAAAAACATTTTTAAGACAAAATTCATTAGGAAAGAGAAATAGACGTCTGCAGCAGGTGTTCCCAGCAGCATCTAAGGCGGGGGTTACATGTTTCCTCCTGGGACCTGAACCTTCTTCCCCAAGTGTTTTCTTTCAAAGACCAACCTTCAAAGTTCCCCTTCACACGTCTGCCTGGCTGCTATGAAAGCCCAAACCCCATTCTATAAAACCTGAGAACTCCTGAAACCATGGAACACAATTATACCAGCAATCAGCCCAATGTGTGTGGCAGACAGAATGCACGCAAACTCTCCCGTGTGGGCAGAGGTCACGAACTGAAATACACGCCTTCACAACTCTTATGCTGAGGTCCTAACGTCACTGCCTCTGAAAGTGACCTGTCTTGGAAATAGGCCTTGCTGATGGAATGGGTTAAGATGAGGTCACACTGGGGGAGGATGAACCCCCACTCTACTATGACTGATGTCTGTACAAAAAGGAGACAGGCACAGTGGGAGAACACCAGGTAGAGATACAAGCAGCAGCCACCTGCTGCTGGACAAAGAATGCCAGGGTGTTCCAGCAAACCGCCGGAGGCTGGAGAGAAGCTTCAACCCTGGGCAAGAACCAATGTTGTGATGCCTCGATTTCAGATTTCTGGGTTTTTAAGCCATCTCGTTTGGAGAACTTTATTACAACAGCCCTAAGAAACTAGTAAAGCAGAGAATGACACACGAGCAGCCCCAGAGTAACCAAAAAGGAAGCCTGACAGTATCCCTGGACGCAGCTCATTCTAGCCAGAATCGGGTCCAGAGGGATTGTCAACATAAATGAAAAGGTCTATTTACTTACGTTGTTATCCACTTTCTCCTTTTAAATAAAAGCAGTTTAAAGTTTAGAAAGTTAAAACAATTCTTTGGGGGTAGCACCCCTGTGTCTCAAAGGGGTGGGGCACTGGCCCTATAGGACGGAGGTGGTGGGTTCAAACCCAGCCCTGGCCAAAAACTGCAAACAACAACAACTACAATTCTTTGATAAATGATAAACTGCACTGGAATTCCCAAAGCAGTGATTGGTTTGAACAAGGAACCTCAGAACCCAGCACTCTGAAATCCATTTCTTTTTAAGCAGAGTTTTGCCTCACAACAGAGAAGGTGGATGCATGAGAGCACACAGCTCCTGTGTTCTTATCACGGAGGGGAATGACTAAAGAGCTGGCTTAAAATAGGTCACTTCCATCAAGTATATAACAATGAGTTTCTCACTTGACTGCAACAGGTTCCAGTGATTGACGAATTGACCTTTTCCTTATGTTTAGAGTTGTACAAAGTCATACATAGTAGTTAAAAGTATAAATTAGTATTTTAAGCCAAAGGTCCTGAAATGTATTTGTTTATATGTCCTTGCTTTTTTTTTCCCACTTCAATTGGAAGACAGTCGCTGGGAAAACGTCATATGAAATGACACATTTATTCACAGATACTGGCACACATAAATCTGAGGCTTAAGGGCATTCTATAAAAATTAATACTTAGAAAAAATACACGAAAATTGCTAGCAGAGAGTGTATATGAAAAAGCCCACACAGCATTAAGAAAATACTGTATTTCAGATCCGATTTCTATATTTACTACCACCGAATCACGGAGTTTCACTGAAATCCAACATGGGCAAATTAGGATTTCTCTCTGGCATTGAGTCTTTCCCATCTGCTGAGTGTAGTAAGAATAAAAAAGGGTAAAAGGTTAAAGAAACGTGGAAGAAGGAAGATTATTGTAACAACAGCCACAGAGCACTGGAGGAACCAGCTGTAAAGAACATTTCTGTTACACACTGCTCCAAGCAGACAGATGGAGGTAGGAAGAAACCCGACAGGGGTGGAAGTTCTGCTCTATGCGAGCCCTGTGTGAGGGTCGCTATACACAGGAAGGCTCCCTTGGTCCTCAAATCGACCCTGTGAGCTAGGTAATTTCCTCACTTTACAGATACGTGGAGCTCAGAGAGGTGAACATGTTGCCCAAGAGTGCACAGCAGACAGTGGAAAGTCAGAGTCGGGTCCCAGAGGAGACTGATGGGAAGGCCCCTGCTCTTCCCAGGACACAGGGACACAAAGCCCAGCCCACGGAGCACTCGCTTTCTCCGTAACTCCTTTCTCTGCACCCACTTTCCAGGTGCCCCCACAAGGGTTTCCTTGCCAAACATTGATCTGTATTCAAGAAGAGGACTCCAAAATTAGTTAGGTGCTGGAAACGAACTGTAGCCCTGGAAAATCCTGTCTCTACCCGCGGCACGTAACAGACACTAAATGCATCACTCGCATGTTAAACTGCGCCATGTCCAAAGCCTACGCGATGGATTCAAGTGGCCAAGATCCCCTTTTATGTCTGTTCAGAACAACAGACTTCATTCAATTTTAGCATGTCCCCAAAGTGGCTATACATAAAAAAAAAAAAACAAAAAAAAAAAACAGATATCTCAGAATATGTTGGTCATGAGAGAAAACTTACCAAGGGAGCCCATGTATAAGAGAATATTCTATAAATATTTTGTAAATTTTTATAATAAATATTTTCTAAATAAAGGTACATTTAGCTACAATTTCCCATCCCCCCTCCCATGTATGATGAGTTTTAGGATACCCTGTAATTTATTTATTTATTTATTTATTTATTTTTTTCCAGAGACAGGATCTCACTTTGTCGCCCTTGGTAGAGTGCTGTGGCGTCACAGCTCGCAGAAACCTTCAGCTCTTGGGCTTAGGCGATTCTCTTGCCTTAGCCTCCCAAGTAGCTGGGACTACAGGTGTCCACCCCAACAACACTCAGCTATTTTTTGTTGCAGTTTGGCCGGGGCTGAGTTCAAACCCACCATCCTCGGTATATGGGGCCGGCACCCTACCCACTGAGCCACAGGCACTGCGCGATACCCTATAATTTAATTGTAGACCGAGGCCCACCATTTATTTCCGTATGACTCATGGCACGCCAAGTCAGGGGAGGGAGCGCCTAGAAGCTAATTCTGAACAGAGTGTGGCTGTGCCTTCCCCAGAGATGATGCTTTCATTCCACAGCATCCCGTTCTGGGGTCCACACAGTTGCCTTATACCTCTCGGAGGGTAAAAGCCCTGGGAGAGATGAATTGGCCACAGTCACAGTGGGTTATTTCAGTGACACGTTACTAGGCAGTGGTCTACATCCCTGGCTGACTGTCTATAAGAGGTGTGAGGACAGGACTCATCTTTTCATTAACTTCACATGCCTATCCATATACGGAGGAGAGAGAACATTGCTCAGAGAAGTTGTAGGAAACAAATTCACCCCTGACTCAATGGTACCAAGGGGAGTCCTGTGGGTGCTGACCAGTGGCTCAAGGGCAGTGAGGGAGTGCTGAGGGGTCAGGGACCCAGCCCACCTTTTTTTTTTTTTTGAGACAGAGTCTTACTATGTTGCCCTCAGTACAGTGCTATGGCATCACAGCTCGCAGCAACCTCAAACTCTTGGGCTTAAGTGATTCTCTTGCCTCAGCCTCCCAAGTAGCTGGGAAGATAGGTGCCTGCCACAACACCCAGCTATTTTTTTGTTGCAGTTGTTTAGCTGGCCCTGGCCGGGTTTGAACCTGCCACCTTCGGCGTATGTGTCTGGTGCTGTAACCACTGTGCTACAGGCGCTGAGCCCCAGCCCACCTTTTCATAGTTGGAGAAGCCGCCCATGACAGCAGGGTCCACGATGCCGCTGAGCAGCATGGACAGGGGGTGCAGGGATAGCGAGCGGTCCCAGGCGTGCTGTTGCACACAGTTGCTGATCTTCTCATTGGTCAGCTCCATGGTTTCGATGGCATTCTCCAAAGGGCTGACCTCCTCCTGAGTGACAGAGCGCATGGGTGGAAAAGGACATGGAGTCAGCGCCAAGCAAAGAAAGAAGTTCAGCGGGCCCCCTCAAGGTGAAGCGTATTGGGATTCCACATGGTGGTAAGGTGCAAAGTAAGCCGTTCAAGACCTTAGAAAATAGAATGAAGACTTAACAATTGGAGTTATGGTAATGAATATTCCTTGGGGTAAGGTGTCCGCAGAAAACCTCACAAGAAGAAAACTGGGGACATTTTCGAGATCAGGGACAACAGATTAGCAGGATAGCAGATCTGAGATGCTTCCACACAACCAAAAATGTCCACGGGCAGAGGGTCTGATTTTTCTTCCATGAGAAACATCGCGTGATCTTGGAAGCCCTGCATTCAGAGTAACCTCAGCATGGACTCCGGGGTGAACAGTAGTCAGAAATAATAGGATGGGCGGCACCTGTGGCTCAAAGGAGTAGGGCGCCAGCCCCATATGCCGGAGGTGGCGGGTTCAAACCCAGCCCCAGCCAAAAACTACAAAGAAAAAAAAAAAAAAAGAAAAGAGAAAGAAATAATAGGATGTCTTACATTGTTCTGCCTGAATTTTGCATGAAAATGAAGTAAGATGGGAGTGTGGATTCAAAGTGAGCTCTTTCTACGGAAATGCCTTCAAAACCAGATTTCAACATCCTCGTTAGGCAGAAGATTC
Source organism: Nycticebus coucang (assembly GCF_027406575.1). Classification (NCBI taxonomy): domain Eukaryota; kingdom Metazoa; phylum Chordata; class Mammalia; order Primates; family Lorisidae; genus Nycticebus; species Nycticebus coucang. The sequence continues at coordinate 25,222,450 of NC_069803.1, read as the reverse complement.
CAAAAGTCTTTGTCCAAAAATCACATCAATACTTAAAGAATGATGATTTACAACACATCAAACCTCAGATTTGTTCGAGAAATACTGCTTGAACACCTGCTTCACACTAAGCACCAGGCTGTGCAGCTTGGTTATGAGAGTGATGAAGACGATGCCTCAGGCTGGGAGGCGCTCACAGTCTTAGTGGGGGTCTCAAGGCACGTAAACGGGGTAGGTTAGAAATACACCTGGGGGCAAAGAGCACAGACACAGGCCATCTAACCCAGCCTGAGTGTTCCAGAGATGGCTTCGTGGAGAAGGCAATGTCTAAACTGAAATCTCATCAGGAATTAGTGAGGTTCAGAAGTGGAGAATGAGCATTTTAGGCAGAAAAAGTGAGTCAGTGTCAGGGAGAACTGAAACAGCATTAAACAAGGAGGTTTGTTCCAATAGGTCCCTAGGAGATGAAGGGAAGGGCCAGTCACTGAGGCCTCACGTGCGTGTGCTAAGGGACACGGGCTTTACTCAACTCCAACCCTGGGCAGGCCATGGAGGGCTGTACGCGTGAGGACGAATGAAAGGGTCAGGTTTACTCAATGGAATTCATGACAGAGGCAGTGAGAAAAATAGACCGAGGTAGGGAGACCAATTAGGAGTATGGAAATAAAACACATTTCATAAACACTGAGAAGGGAAAATGAGCAGATTTAGGGAAAGATGAAGGGGGAGGAGGATGGGGTGACCGGTGGGGGATGTGATTAGCTGAGACGAAAAGAAGAGAAGAAGCTTTGAGAGAGAAAATCTCACTGACAGGAAGAGGCATTCAAAAAATGTTTCTGGGGCTGGCAGGATCATTGAGGAGGGAACACGCCTCTGGTCATAAAAGATTCATTCGCTGCAAATAACCTTTAGGGGTGATGCTGTAACATCAGTTTTACAAAGGACCTCTATTATACAAGCAGGCCTTTTATTTCTCTTTTGAAAAACCAAGTGGGCCGGAGAAGGCCGGCCAGGCTGGTGCACTCTGCAGAGTGCACGGAACAAAGTCTGTCATTGTACTTGCAGACAAAGTTTTTTTTCCCCTCATTTCCAATGTCAAATGACTCACTGTTGAAATCTGTTTGACTTCAAACCACTTGAGAATCCCAGGAAAGGTGTACGCCGTGGTGTATGTGGTCCGTTCAATCCACATGGTCTGGTGGCAGGAAGGAAAACATGAAATGGTGGTGAAACAACAAAACTCCAAGGTTTAGTGAAGTGAGGTTGTATTCCCAAGTGAGACTGCATCCCTAGAGAATGGGCCACGTTTTTTCTTAAAGTTTAAGGATTCTGGATGTTCAAAGCTTAAAGAGATCATCTACTTGGGACTTCTCACCTTATACCTGGAAGCCTCTAAGAGGTCCAGAGAGGTGAGACTTGCCCTATTAGCAGCTGGCCCAGGAGCAGAGTCCAGCATCTGGACTCCAGGTCCAGAGTTTTCTGCTTCAATGACAGCTCAGCTATGTAGGGAACTAGCAAGGGAAGCCTCTATTTCCAGGGCACCCTGTTTCTGCTGCATATGCTGGCCAGGTGGAAGACTTCCCCCCTGGATGTCCATTTTACCTGGTTTTAGAGGGTGACAGGGGTAGACTCACAGCAAATTCATTATCTGGGTCCTTTTCTCCTTTCCGGAATGGCCGGGAATATCTGAACTGCTGCACCTCGTTTGCCCTGTAGTAGCTGGAGAAAGACACAGCAAGGAGGCTGTCATTTCTCTCTGGGAACAAGTGCTCGTTGATCTGACGTCCACAGAACCTGGGGAGGCACCTGCCCCAGTGTGGGTGTTGCCCAAGAAGCTGCCTCCTAACCCATGTGTCCCCACAGGGAAGGCTGGAGACGGTACACAGTTTGATTTCATTTCACATCTGATGTTTACAGAACTTTTGGGTTTATTTCACAGCTTACCATGTTGAAAGGTACATGCGCTTACACCCAAATTTGTGACCTCAATTGTACAGTTTTATAAAAGTTCTATCAACCCCCTTAACATTTAGCTTCTCAAGAGAAGGGATCAGGCCCTCAATCAGGGGCCCTAATCTCCCAGGGATGCTTCTGAGTGAAAATAAGAGCTCAGGGATCTGAAACCCAGGAGTGAAATTCCTGATTTCCCTCATCCTAAAAAAACCCCAAACCCCCCACATCCCTTGGAATTACTAAGCTTTTATCTTACATTCAAAACAAAAACCCCAAACCCCCCACATCCCTTGGAATTACTAAGCTTTTATCTTTCAAAAAGGAATAGACAGATCTTCCAAATTAATAAATTTAGGGTTTGGGCTTTTATATACTTTTTTTGAGACAGAGTCTCATATGTTGCCCTCGGTAGAGTGCCGTGGTGTCACAGCTCATAGTAACCTTGGGCTGAAATTCTTGGGCTTAAGGGATTCTCTTGCCTCAGCCTCCCAAGTAGCTGGGACTACAGGCGCCTGCCACAACACCCGGCTATTTTTGTTGTCATTGTAGTCGTCACTGTTCAGCACCCCCTGTGTATGTGGCCGGTGCCCTAACCACTGAGCAATGGGTGCCAAGCCTTTCCATACATTGAATAAAGTGTGTGACAGAGACAAATTTTTTTTTTTTTTTTTTTTAAAGTAAAAGGGTCTTGCTCTGTTACCCAGGCTGGAGTGCAGTGACACAATTATAGCTTACTGCAGCCTCAAACTCCTAGCCTCAAGCGATCCTCCTGCCTCAGCCTCCCAAGTAGTGTGGGTCCACCCTGCTTGGCTAACTTTTTTTTTAATTGTTTTGTCTTTAACTTCTGGCTCAAGCACTGAAATGATCCTCCCACCTCAGCGTACCAAAGTTCTGGGATTACAGCCACGGCACCTGGCTATGCTTTTTTGAAATAAAGCATCGCTCACTTTAAGATCTGCTCCGGGACTGGTTTATCCTTGTAGCCGGGCGGCAGGTTCATCACAGGTTTCACGGTGAAGCACTGCATATCTGAGAAGCTCGTTAAGGAGAGAAAGGAGCTGGGCCTTAGAGGGGTCAGGCAGTGAGGCCCCGTTCTTCCTGCATCCCCACCAGAAACGCCATGGGGAACCGCCACACCCTTTGACCCAAATGCCAGGACTGCCCTGAAAATGGGATCCCTACATTATCACTTGAAATCCCTTGTTCAGTGATCAATTAGAGGACTTTTCTTTTGGTCAGACGCCTTGCAAACATCCTTGCCAGAGGAAAACAGGCGTCAGTGAGGCATCAGGAAAAACATGGTAAGAAATGGTTTAAATAACTTCTTTGGGACAAACATCACTCTGAATGCCAGAGCTCAGGCAAAAGGAATTACATTTAATCTTTGGATGCCATCTGTTTCTGGAGGACCACAGCCGGACCCTGCGCTAGGTGTATCAAATATGTATCTCTAATACATACAATATACAAAATAGGAATTATTATTCTCCTTTAACAGATGACGAATCTGTGGATAAGGGAGATTAAAACCCAACGCCACACAACAGGCTTTAAAACCAGCTCAGTGGTAACGGCTCCTTCTCTGATTTAATGATCTAATCTTATTTTTTTATTTTTTTGGCCGGGGCCGGTACCCTACTCACTGAGCTACAGGCGCCACCCCATAATGATCTAATCTTAGCAATAACTCTCCTACCACCATCACCAGTGCACACATATTATTTCAAAGTCTCTAACAGAATCCAGAATTCAGAACAGGAAATCTATGGGCAAGTCAAGCTCCCTTTCTGACTACAAAATATATCTTTTCAGGATGGCTCTGTGGCTCAAAGGAGTAGGGCACCAGCCCCATATGCCGGAGGTGGCGGGTTCAAACCCAGCCTCGGCCAAAAAAAAAAAAAAAAAAAAAAAAAAAAAAATATATATATATATATATATATATATTTTCAAATTCAGGATGTTACCATCCCACCCCTGTAATGACCTCATAACCACCTGCTAAGGATATTAGGGTCCCAGATATTGCACATGGGATGGAAACCTCGTCTGAATGCCTAAATGAACGGTCTGTGGACACAGGACACCTCTGTCTGCAAAGAAGGGACCACAACCCCTGGCTTCTCTGGGTTAGCTGGGGCTGCACCCAGTTAAAGCGCTTCTGGGTCCTTCTTCCACACAGCAAGGATGCATTGCTTTGGGGAGGATTTGATGTCTTCTCCAGGGGGCGTGGTGCTGGTCATCCTCTCCGCGTTGGGGAACTGCGTCAGCAGCCTCAGGCTGAAGTCCTCACGCCTCTCATACTCCTTGCCCCGGTAGATAAAGATTTTATTCTGCAGGTCAGAGATGGGGAGGGAAGTCATCCAACAGCAGGAATTCAAACAGAGGCACCTGGAGCGGTGGGTGGCCTCCGTCCACGCCAGCCAACGTCAATGTACCATCATTATCATCAAGTTCTCCTTGAGTATCTAGGACGGCAGCATCCTATCTGACTAGGGCTGTGGTTTATTTGGGGAATTAACTCACATTCACCTGGAATGCCTTTTCCCTTCCCTTTCATCTTTTTGACGCTCAGCACACCTTTCCCACTGCAGCTAAAGCAGAAATTCCCTGGGAAATATGCTTTTTTTTTTTTTAATTAAGGCATCATTTACATACAATAAAATGAACCCTTTTAGTGTAAAATTCTCTGAGTTTTGACAAATGTAACCATGTCCACAATCAAGAAATAGCAGAGTTACATCACCACCCCCAATTTTCCATGCCCCTTCGTAGTCCAAACTCCCCTGCCAACCCCCCAGACGACCACCAGCCTGGTTTTTGTCCTGATAGAAAGTGTCGCCTGGGGGAGAATGTTACATAAATGAAAATACGGAGTGTGTACCTTTTCAGTCTTAACGTCCTTCCCCTAGGACAGCGCATCTGAGCGCCATCCACGTGGCTCACGTGGCGTTCATTCCTCCTTCTTCCTGACAGGACTCTACTACGTGAATATAATACAGTTTGTTCATCCCTTCATCCCTTTACCAGCTGAAGGTCCTTCTGAGTTGGATCTAATCTTTGGTGATTGTGACTAAAGGTGCTATAAACATCCCTGTACAATTTTTGTTGAAAGATAAGGTTTTTTTCTTTTTTGGCCAGGGCTGGGTTTGAACCCACCACCTCCGGTATATGGGGCCAGCGCCCTACTCCTTTGAGCCACAGGCGCCACCCGAAAGATAAGTCTTGGGTAATTGCTCCTTGGTTACAAACTCATACAACACAGGATTCCTTTTTTGCTTACAGGCTAAATTTCACATCCGTGTGTTATTAACATCTCCCCTAGTAAGTTATCCACAAGGGCAGAGACCATGTCCAACTGTAATCAGCAGGGCAATTTCTAATGCTTTGTCTGTGGTTGGCACAGAGCAAATAGTAAGTGAACATATGAATAAACTGCCCCCCATTAGGCACTGTGAGGAATGTGAGCTGCTTCCTTTTATCACTTTTTTTCTTTTTAATTAAGGGAAAGCAGATGGGTAATACTAGTACGTGTTTTAGCAAAGCTCAGCTCTAAAAAAGGCTTTCCTTTTGCAGGCGATAACGAGTTTTTGTTTGTTAAACTATAAAATCAATATCATATTACAGACCGATTTAGAGATAGAAGGAAAATAGCATCCTCACGGCTATTTTTACAACAAAAATGCTTTTATTTTTAGAAAACCCTTGCAGTCTTATTCTTATGAAACTTGTTTTCAAACTAGCTCTGGCTGGAAAGAAAATAAGCAACTACATGCATCCGTCCACACTTTCCCCTGGCCTGACCTGCAGCAGCTGACCAGCTGAGGGAATGGTCTTGTTTTTCCCTTCTTCATTCTCCCACCTGGGGAAAGTCAGTTCACAAAAGGCCTGCCAGGACACCAGGGGCAGCAGGGATGCAGGATGAAGGGCCAGCTCTCAGGAAGAGGCTTCCCTCCCTGACCTCCCACAGTGAGAAGACAGTGGGCAGCTGCTAACATACCGCTTTCCATCTGGAAAAGAAATAAGCCTCTTCCCTTCCTCAGACTCCCCGGCCTGATGGCTTTGGAGACCACCCTCAGGCTTCTTACCCGCAGGAAAGCAGGAAAGTTCTGTCCGTAGTAACCAACAGCAAAGTATTCAGGCTGAGGCCTCATTGCCTTGATGATGTTCTCATAAAATGAGGCTCTTTTTTTCTGGGGAAAGAAAACAAAACATTCCAACGGGAGGTTATAAGGACAATGTGGTGGGGAAAAAAGATCATACTGTTTGCTTTGCTGTTTCCCATGTAATACAGAGAAATGAAAGGTCTTTGGAAAACATCCTATGGGCTAGGTTATCCTTTCCTTGGATCAGAGGTTTTGGACCTGGGGTCCACGAATGGGCCTTGGCGGCTGCTGAATCCCTGAGGTTGTGTGCAGAGGGCATGTTGCTTATTCTGCGCAGGGAGGCAGTGCATGGCTTCCTGCGGTTCCCCCAAGGGGGGAATCAGGACCTCTAAAAGGTTAAGAAGTACTTTCTGAGATTCATGGAACGTGGCTGCACTTAAAGAGACACTTGGGACAAGGTGATGGAGAATTTTCCAGTTTGTGCAGTGGTTTGGATTAAAGGCTCTGGTTCAGCTATGGGTGCTCATAAGGTGGCGGGGACATTCTGTTTTTCGGTGTCTGGTACCCCCTCTATTTTTGCCTCTTAACAAGAGGAGTGGTTTCCCAACAGGCTCATACAGTTGGCCGTAAAGCAAGACAGTCAGACCTGGAGGATTTGGGGGGGGTCCCTAATCCCTACCCCCACTGTGGTTAGCATGGCCATCTTACTACTCTTTCTATGTGATAATCTGTCAGAAAAATGCTTTTTTTTTTACACAGCAACATGTTCCATTAATATACATGTCAGTGTAATTCAGTGGATAAAATTAACACATGAATATTTTTTGCATGTGATGGCGGGAGCTTGTATTTACACTGGTAAATTTTTCACAACGTGATCTTTACCAATAGCTCCTCCAAATAAATGATTATTCCATGATAACAGGTGACCCCACTGTAACTCCTCTACTAAAACTTATCAAATGCAATATTGTATTTGCTATTTTTATTTTGCTTTATTGACGGGTGGGAATATGGGAAGTCCATAAAAGGCACCAAGAAGAAAGAGAGAGCTGCATCAATTCAGTCACCTAAATGTGGAAACAGCCTAAATGCCCACCAACCCAGGAATGGATTCACAAGCTGTGGTATATGTATGCCATGGAATACTATTCAGCCAGTAAAAATGATGGAGACTTTACATCTTTTGTATTAACCTGGATGGAGATGGAACACATTCTTCTTAGTAAAGCATCACAAGAATGGAGAAGCAAGTATCTGATGTACTCAATTCTGGTATGAGGACAAATGATGACCTAGTAAATGGTGGGGGGTGGGGGAATGTGGGGTGGGGAGAGGGAAGGAAGGGACGGGGGGTCACAGTGTGTGACACACCTCTTGGGGATGGGACACAATAAGAGGGAATTTATCTAACAAATGCAGTGAATGTAACCTGGTTCTTTGTACCCTCAGTGAATCCCCAACAATAAAAAAAATACAAAAAAATAAAATAGGGCGGCACCTGTGGCTCAGTGGGCGGGTGCTGACCCATATACCGAGGGTGGCGGGTTCAAACCCAGCCCTGGCCAAAGTGCAACAAAAAAATAGCTGGGCGTTGTGGCAGGCACCTGTAGTCCCAGTTACTCGGGAGGCTGAGGCAAGAGAATCGCCTAAACCCAGGAGCTAGAGGTTGCTGTGAGCTGTGTGATGCCATGGCACTCTACCGAGGGCCATAAAGTGAAACTCTGTCCCTACAAAAAATGAATAAATAAATAAAAAGAAAATAATAGAAAGAAAGAGAGAGCTGCAGACAGGGGTCCCCCCAGTGTGTGTACAGAGGAAAGCAGCTCCAGGTCACATTCTCCGAGGCCCAGTATTCTACTACCCTTTTGAGGTGATCCTACCTGCCCCTCAGAACAGAGCCTTCCGTAAAGGACAATCTGGAGAAATAACGACCCAGACTTTACATCACATTCTTTTTCATTTTTACTTCAAATAAGGTTTACTTTTCCCTTGTACACGGCACCACTTATCCTCACTTTCGCCAACTGACAAAAAGAGCTCCGTGAACGCTCCTTTTTACGGCCCTGCTGGCGACGGGACGTATACTGACCCGGACTCACCAGGAGGTTGCCAAGTCCCTCGTAGTCAAATACTTTGCTTTCATATGTCTCGGCCAACTCTTTGCTCAGTTTGATGGCCTTCTCCCACATCTTCAGGAAAAGAAAAGTCGGGTCAAAAGTGGAGAACAAAGCAGGCGTTGATGCTGGCTGCAAAAGTCACCAGGACTCTCACCACCGGACAGTCACCAGGAAGGAGCAGCCGGGTGGGCTGAGTTTCCGTACAGCTGCCCGCCCCTCACCCCTTGGGTCAGCGACACCTTTCTTTCCTGACGTCAAAAAGACAGACTGTGTTGGCTACCTGGCATCTTCAATAATTCCGTTTGCAGGAGCCTGAACAAGACCACGTATTGCTGAAGAAAGGACTATTGGGGCTTAAAGGGCAAAGCGGCCACTACAACTAAAAGCAGAAGGGAACCATGTCCAAAGCTCAGGTTCTGAGAGCGTGAACATCTTGCCGGAGGAGGAAGGAAGCTTCCGTGGGACTCTGATTCTGGGGTGTGAGTGTTTGTACGCAGGCGCATGGGTGTGTTGTTCCGAGGGAAGGAAAAGATACTAACGGTAGTGTTGTGCGGAATTTGGCAAACTGTGTTTTCATGGAGGACACTGATGTCTTTCCTTAGTGGATGGGAGTTTTAGTTAATGCCTTAGAGCACTAAGGACCACGTGGGTCACCAGCTGATGCACACACTGGTGTCCTAGACTGGCATCCCAGGCTGAGCCTTCTAAGCCACTCCGGTATTTCACAAAGCGCCTCTTAGATGGGGCTGCTCAGAACGCGGCTTCTGCGCACTCCCTGCTTCCTCCTTGCGCACAAAGTCATGGTCCATCCTCTGTGGCTGCTGCAGGAATGGATGTGCACCCCACAAACAAGTGTGAAACACGCTAAAGAAATCTCTCAAAGTCGTCATTTGTCCTATGTGCTGACTCTGAAATTTCAGGGCCTGGGTCACTGAAAACGCTCTGAAATATGCCGTGTGGAAACCATTCCAGATCACCTGGACTTGGTGCAGAAAGCCCATCCACAGCTCCAGTGGAGCCCAGGGAAGTCATCCTCCCATGTCCCTTTTCTTCTCCAAATGCTAAGTTACAAAAGAGACGGGGAGACTGTCCAGCACAGCGACTCTCGAGGTAGGGTCTCCGTCCCTTGAAGGTCCTCAAGACCCTTCCAGGGGGGCCATGAGATCAAAGCCACCTTCCTAACAATACCATCATTGTCCTTTTTCACACTCATTCTCTCATGAACATACAGTGGAGTTTTCCAGCATGTACATGATATGTGATATCACCATGAAACACATACAGAAGTAAAGAAGAGAATCCTCCTGTCTTTCATTAACCCAGACAGGAAAGAGATTTGTAAAAATAAAGCCTCTTATACGGCTCATTCATTGATAAGCATAGTAGTTTGTTTTTTGTAATTCTTCATGAATATATATGATTCACATTAACAAGTATAAGCAGTCCCTGATTTACAAACAAGATAGGTTCTGCAGGTTTGTTCTTAAGTGAAATTTACATGTAAGTTGGAACAGGTATATTTACCTATTACCTGTAAAAGCCTCTGTTTCTCTCTCTCTTTTTTTTTTTTTTTTTTTTGCAGTTTTTGGCTGGGGCTGGGTTTGAACCCACCACCTCCAGTATATGGGGCCAGCACCTTACTCCTTGAGCCACAGGTGCCACCTCCAAGAACCTCCATTTCTAAGTGCAAGTTGTACAGCAGCGGGATGCTTGTAACTCAGGGACTGACCTTATAATAGGTTTATTATTATTGTGGAAAGAACAAATTTTTCTGCTTTAATTTCTCAGAATATAAATATGAGTAGATATGACCCACATGGACAAAAGTGTTTTGGGGGTCCTTAATAATTTTTAAGAGGGTTAAAGTTTGCAAAGACCCTAAAAGTCTGAGTTTTATTTACTTGCTATTTGAGTCTCATGCTCCTTACCTATAAAACAGACATAGCATCTACCTTAAAGAGTGAGGTAGGAAGATATAAATTAGAGCAGTGGTTCTCAACCTTCCTAACGCTGCGACCCTTTAATATAGTTCCTCATGTTGTAGTGACCCCCCAACCATAAAATTATTTTCATTGCTTTTCATAACTGTAATTTTGCCACTGTTATGAATCGTAAGGTAAATATCTAAAATGCAGGATGTATTTTCATTGTTACAAAGGGGTCACGACCCACAGGTTGCGAACCGCTGAATTAAGAGGAAAAGCCTAAAGTCCATCCCAAGCAGTTTAGCCCTAAATAGACAATGGCGATTTTATCTTGATGATCTTTTTAGGTTATTTATTTAGAAATCTAACTAACAGATACCACTGATAAAACAAACGTGGTGGCTGGAAGTGGGCAGTCCATATAAGTATTCAGGCACCTGAAACTGGCTGAATCTGGGATCTGTTTTGTGTGAATACCGAAAAACATTTTGCTTTTTTTCTCCTCCAGTCTCCTGTAGGTATCTTTTTTCCATTTTTAATTTAAAAGGTCTTTCCACGGGACACGCTTTCTCCAGTTGACCACCAACTCTGGAACTCCCTGGCACAGTTCACATTGCTTATTTTGCCTCATTGCCCCTGTTGTTACCTGAAGCCTGTGGTACCAGCAGGTGATATGGGGGCACCGTGCATTCCCCAATATTATCTTGAAAATGGACAGAAGATGATGAGACCAAGTCCCTGAGCCCAACAGTAATTAAAAGGCAAAGTTATGGTTATGGAAAAATAGAGGACTCTGGGCTGCCCACTGGACTCAGCACTGTGGTCAGTCTGCTTGAGATGAATGATCTTTTTTACCTTTCATACCTTAATTTATCTATTCATGTTCTCTTCCACTGAAGATATCAGAATTCAAAGACACACGGGGGATGATCAAGGGTAAGTTACAAGTTGTATAGAAGAGAATTTATGTGTCTTTGACCTCAGTTCTAGGGAGGGAGCTTCCAAAACCTTGGAACTTCCCAAGTAATTGGAAAGTCTGTTATTTCTGGTGAGAGTCCCTAAGACCACACCCAAATCAATGCTAACCAGGTAACTCACAGTGGGCTCCTAGAAGGTCTCAGAACCAGGGATGGATCTGCCAGAAATATCAACCTGGGCTCAGGGCTTGAGCTACACCATATCAGCCTCACCTTCAGGAAGGCGGGGAGGGTGGAGATGGAGCATGAGCACACAGTCACTGAGCCAATCAAAAACACGCTTACATTGGGGGGCGCCTGTGGCTCAAAGGGGTAGAGCGCTGGCCCCATATGCCAGAGATGGTGGGTTCAAACCCAGCCCTGGCCAAAAACTGCCAAAAATAAATAAATAAATAAATAAATAAGTTTAAACAAAAACACGCTTACATAACGAAACCCCAATAACAGCTCTGCACACTAAGGCTCCGTAGGTTCTCCTGGTAGGAGAACCCATCCATCTGCCAGGAAAGGGACGTGTCCCACGTTCCTGGGGAGAAGACACAAACCTCTGTGTCTGGGAATCCTCTAAGACCATGCCCCGTGCGTCCCTTCATGTGGCTGGTCCTAATCTGTATCCTGTATAATAAAACCATAATCACCTAATATAGCAATTCATTGTATTCTATTACTTCTTTTAGCAAATGATCCAAAGAGAGGGGGTCATGGGAACCTCCAAAAGTTATGGACAGTTTGTCGAAGTGCAGATGGCATGGAGACACACCAAACTGTGGCTGGCATCTGATGTGTGGGCATTCTTGTCGGGGAAAGCGCCCTGCACTCGTACCGCCTGCGCGACTGTACGTGGTCAGCATCAGAATTGCACTGCAACAATGGCTGTCGTTTTCCTCTTTCCCCTATACAGAAACAACCCAGTACTCACTTTGCCTTTGTCAAAATATGATATAATTTCTTGATACAGCTTCTCTTTAAGCTCTTGCTGGGTATAAACGTAGTAACTGTCCCTCTGAAGCAAATGGGGCACACAGGGTTTGTCAGACCACTAAAAAGAGGCAAAAGCAACAGAAGATGTCAACGCAGAGAATGAATTCAAGAGATCAACGCAACAAATATTCAGCAAAAATAAAAAATAATTTGTATATGTAGTTGACTAATCCATCTTATGTTAGACTATTTATTTATTTATTTTGAGACAGAGTCTATGTTGTCCTCCGTAGAGTGCCGTGGCATCACAGCTCACAGCAATCTCCAACTCTTGGGCTTAAGTGAGTCTCTTGCCTCAGCCTCCCAAGTAGCTGGGACTACAGGCACCTGCCACAGCGCCCAGCTATTTTTTGTTGCAGCTGTCATTGTTGTTTAGCTGGCCTGAACCGGGTTAGAACCGGTCAACTTCAGTGTATGTGGCTGGTGCTGTAACCCCTGTGCTACGGGCGTTGAGCCAGGTTAGACTGTTTATTAAACATAAAAATGTACATCTGCACAAGCAAGGTCTAAGGTATCACGCAAATCCTTGCACACTTCCATGGACGTCAGGAACAAAGGGAGGCTGCAAACTAACTTGACTATTGCTGCCCTTACGGCCTGAGTAACACAATCAGATCAACGCAACAAATCAGGATTACAGAAATGGATAAGAGAAGGTAACACTAGCACAATTTGAAGAAGTTCTGGTCTTCATCATATAAGAAGTCAACTGAAAAACTACCCACCATCGGAGAAGCAGCGGGATAAAAAAATTAACACAAATTCATACATTACGCCAGGACAGAAGAGTTTACAGTTTTCTGGGCAGCTCAATGAAAAAGCCCTACAGTTACAGACACTGGGGTTTCTCTATGATTTCAAACTAAACAGATTGTAGATACACAGAACATAACCATCAGGAAAGAAAGTTGAAGAAAAGAATGAAACAAAAATAAATCCAAAAGAGATAAGATTTCTAACAGAGAGCATCAAAAGACTTAGAGGCAGAAAATTTTCAGACACCACTGAACGGGCAGAGAAGTGAATGTGAAGCAATGGAAAGTCAGACCACACTTTGGGGTAAGAAAACTCTATTTCTTACATAAATTCTCACTAAATTAATTTTTAAATTTCATGATTCCATAATCTGTATGGAAAAATACAAGGGAATAGGTAGGAAAACTCTGAGAAAGAAGAGCACTCAAGAGTAACTACTGGCCGGGTGTGGTGGCTCACGTCTGTAATCCCAGCACTCTGGGAGGCCAAGGTGAGTGGATCGCTTGCGCTCACGAGTTTGAGACCAGCCTGAGCAAAAAAGCGAGACCCTGTCTCCACTTAAAAAAGAATAAAATAAAATAGAAAAAGTGAGGCAAGAGGATTGCTTCAGCCCGGGTTGGAGGTTGCTGTGAGCTATGAAGCCACAGCACTCCACCCAGGGTGACAGCTTGAGATTGTCTCAAAAATAATAAGAGTAACTACTAGATAATAAAACATACTGTAAAGAATCAATAATTAAAACAGCGTACGTGAATAGACAGAGACTCATGTGGAAACATAAAATCTCCCTCCCAACACAGGATAGAGCACATGATATAGATGGGGTCTTATACTGGAAAGGAAAAGCTGGACTGTACTTAACAAATGACATCTCTACTGAACAGCAATCTAGGTAGAACGTTGGGTCCACACTCCTACATTCCCCCAGGATGGAAGAATATAATTTTCTGAGTAGCTCAGTGAAAAAGCCCTGAAGTTACAGACAGTGGGGTTTCTTTCTGATCACTCAATAATGAAATCCACAGTCAACAAGCCTCATCCCTAACCCAGACAGAATAAGCTTTTCTGCGCCTTAATCTTAAATGTGAAATTTCCTATGGGAGTTGGTGAGGCAGTGGACTCCTGTCTTTCATTAGCAGCTTACAAATGCATGTGTATTACTTTAGTATGAAATAGAAATTAAATCATAGGAAGAAATTAATTGCTGGGGTCAAGAATGGAAACAGAGAGATCTCACAGGAGGCTCTGGGACACTCAAGGTGATGCATGCTGGTGCCGTGGACTAGGGTGGCGGCAAGAGGGACCAAGGGTGGATAGGTTAGGGACACTGTCTGGACACGGGACCACACTTCTTGGTCATGGAGAACGTGGGAAGTGGTGAATCAAAGAGGGAAATCAAAGGCTGGGAGCAGAGGCTCACTCCTGTAATCCTAGCATTCTGGGAGGCTTAGGTAGGAGGATCACTTGAGCTCAGAAGTTTGAGACCAGCCTAAGCAAGAATGGGACCCCATCCCTGCTAAAAATGGAAAAAAAAGCCAAGCATGCTGGTGCACACCTGTAGTCCTAGCTATTTGGGAGGCTGAGGCAAGAGGATGGCTTGAGCCCAAGAGTCTGAGGTTGCTGTGAGCTACAATGACGCCACAGCACTCTACCCAGGGCAACAGAATGAAACTGTCTCCAAAAAAAAAAGAGAGAAATAAAGACCACAAGGTTGCCTGAACCACCAGAGTAGGTGGGGGGTGTTTAATGAAACGACGGGAACAGGAAGGCAGGATGATGGAGTGGGAAGTGGCAAAATGGGAAACAAAGATGCCCATCACCAAATCAAGTCTGAGCTGTCTATTAATCATTCAGGGATCGAGGCTGAAAGTACATTTAAATATGAATCCCAAGTTAGAGGAGGAGAGCAGGGCTAGAAATAATTATTTGGGATTCATGACGTATAAACAGATTTCTGTCCAGGCCACCACATGGTTTTACTGAAGGAGAGATCAGAAAGAGGAAAGCACTTCTTTGATGCTGGATTCACTCATATCTCATCTCTTTCCAGTTTCACAAATCTTTTTATATATTGATCAATCCATGTTTTATTTCTTTAATTAGAATGTCAATTACGAGAGTCCTGTAAGTTCTCCCTTGCATCTGAGGATTTTGATAAATAAAAGGTAACCAACATTCTCCCGATCATGATCTGAGTATTAGCTGTGCCTATTTAGAAGAGATAAAAATATTCTTGGATTGGCTCGGTGCCTGTAGCTCAAGTGGCTAAGGCGCCAGCCACATACACCAGATCTGGAGGGTTTGAATCCAGCCTGGGCCTGCCAAACAACAATGACAACTACAACCAAAAAATAGCCGGGCGTTGTGGCAGGCACCTGTATTCCCAGCTACTTGGGAGGCTGAGGCAAGAGAATCATGTAAGCCCAGGAGTTAGAGGTTGCTGTTAGCTGTGATGCCCTGACACTCTACCCAGGGCGACAGCTTGGGGCTCTGTCTCAAAAAAGAAACAAAACATATTCTTGGATAAAAGGATGTCCCTGGAATAAGGCTCTTTCTCATCAAAATCATGAGGCAGATACAACTTAGTCCAAAGGACTGAATGGCCGCCTTGCTGCCTATGGCCTTCCTCCCTGTGGAAACAGCTCTCTGGCCCGCTTATTACCTGCAGAAGCTCAGCGTGCAAGAGAAGTGTGCAGGCAGCTTCCGTGTAGTTCTCACACTCGCAGTGCAAATCTCGAAGCTTGTACAAATACCTGGTAAGAGAGGGAGAAAGCATTTTGTCGCTTGAGAGTTGATCAGCGTTCAGCACTTTGAACACCCAGACCCAGCCTGATTCCCTGCCTACCCCTCCCCGCTACCATCAGGAACACACCACCCCACTTAGGCCGAGGAATCTGTTATTTCCTATTTCTTTATTTCCTTGTGCAGCCTCCTGCCTTACTGTTCCTATTCCAGCTAGTCTCCCTTCTATTCTTACTTTTAGACGGTGGTGCTTAATTTTTTTTTTTTTTTAAGGTCTTGGACCCCTTTGGGAAGCTAATGAAAGCTATGGAGGCTCTCCCCAGGAACATGCGTATTGGTTATGTATGCGTTTGTTTCACGGGCAGAGATTCACAGATTGTACGCTCAGATTCCTTGTTAGGTTTTGTTTTGTTTTTCTTTGCAGTTTTTGGCCGCGGGCACGTTTGAACCCGCCACCTCTAGTATACGGGGCTGGCGCCCTACTCCTTGAGCCACAGGCGCCGCCCCATCCTTGTTAGGTTTTCATAGCCCCTCCTGAACACCTCAGCCAGAAGTCTTCCATCCCTCCCCTCAACCCCCCATGCACGTCTTTATATTGTACTTAGTTGTGCAACTATCTAAAAAGTTTATCCTTCAAGTGCAAACTGAATATATCGTGTACCTTTAGGGAGTTCTCAAAGCAACAAGCGAGGCGTGGGGCACACTATTTATTTACAGAGAGAATAAATCACAAAGCCATGACATAAACAGCAAAAACAAGCAATTTCCTTCTGCTTACCTTATATATATGTCCTCTCTCTTCTTTTCTTTATAGAAATTCTGCCAGAAAAAGCGGGGGAGGGGAGAAGGTCATAAAATACCAACATAAATCAAAAGCCGCTGACGGGCTCACCACGAAAATGGCCAAAGCACCTCTGTTGCTTTTCAAGTGACAAATGGTTCGTGCTTCCCTTTAACATACAACCCCAGAAGAAAGAAAGCAATGGGGGGTGGCACCTGTGGCTCAAAGGAGCAGGGCGCCCCCGGCCCCATATGCTCGAGGTGGCGGGTTCAACCCACCCCCGGCCAAAAACAGCAAAGAAAAAAAAAAAGAAAGAAAGGAAGGAAGGAAGCAATGGGTTATAAAGAAGAGAAGGTGGAAAAGTTTTTCAAAGGCTCATTGCCTGTGGCTCAAGCGGCTAAGGCACCAGCCGCATACACCTGAGCTGGCAGGTTCGAATCCAGCCCGGGCCTGCCAAACAACAATGATGGCTGCAACCAAAAAATAGCCGGGCGTTGTGGCAGGCACCTGTGGTCCCAGCTACTCAGGAGGCTGAGGCAAGAGAATTGCTTAAGCCCAGGAGTTGGAGGTTGCTGTGAGCTGTGATGCCACGGCCCTCTACCCAGGGCGACAGCTTGAGGCTCTGTCTCAAAAAAATAAAAAAGAAGTTTTTTAAGGACCATGCTTCTGAAGAATGTGAGGAACCTTTACAGGAGGGGGTGCCAGACCCGAGTCACTGTAGACACTGTCTCCTTGGGGTTTATACTCAGCTGAGGAATGCACAGCCAGCCCGAACCTCTGAGGTCTGTGGTCCCAGTTAATGACATTGAAGAAGGCAAGACCAGAGAGTTCTGCCACTGTGAAGACTTCACAAACTCTCTCTTCGAGGTGTAGTGTTTCTGTTGCATCTGTCTTTGCCCTATACAAACTGCGTCTATACAGGGTGGCCATAAAGTTCATAAGCAATTTAAAATAGTTGCCTATTGCACTTCATGGCCACGCTGTATATAAAACAAACAGGCTGAGTACAGTCTTCAGGAAAAAAGAATGAAATCGGGAGCTTATGCTGCCTTTTCTATCCTGTTTCTGAATTCATCTTCAAGGTCTGTGGGTGCTGGTTTCCAAGTCCAAAGCTGAGCCAGGGATTCTACCTAGACTCTGCAGGACGGACTCCGTAAAGGGTGGCCCTGTGTCTGCGCGACTTACCTAGCACTGAGCCGTGGGCACGGGGCAGCCTGCCCGCGCCCTCTCACTATCCCGGGGAGGGTGGACGTACCAGCACGTTAACTGTGCAGCTCATACGGTTTTCCTTGCTCTCATCATGCATAACGATGGTTCTGTAGTCCAGCAGATGCTCTAAGAGGCTGCTGACCAGGAGCGCGAACACTTCCCCAGAACTGGACAGGTATTTATGTTTCCGGCAATGTTCCAAGAGCCTGGCAGGGTAGAGGGAGAGACAAATGCCCATGTTGCGTGCTGCCGTTCCAGAGCCATGTAAGAGCAAACCAAGGTCTTGGGAGCAGACAGTGCAGAAGCAGGTGACCCTCGGTGCCAGTTAAGCCAACACACACCCTGTTGGATACCATCCTAGGCTGGCACCTCCACCTTTGCTGTTCCACATTTTTTTAAGGCTTACTTCCAATTCCACCATCACTGAGAATCCCAGCTCACAATGTCTGTCTTTGAACGTCTGTTGGTGTTTCTGTTTTTTGCACTATTACAGAAATGAGAATCTGGCTGTCTAAAGTTCCAATGCGGTTGTATGAGACCATTTTCCTACATCTTTCTTCTCCCTAAGGCCTGGAACTCAGGGCATCTTCTGGGCAGTCTGGAAAGCCTTGGATGGATACCCAGTCCAGAGGAACCCAGTACATTTCCAGACAGACATGTGGTTCTTTAGATAAAAGAGTTATTTTCAGAAAAAAAAAAAAAAGTGTATTTATAAATAAGCAAATGGAAGCCAAACGTTTGATCTAAATCCTGTCCCTTTGGACTCACGTACAGCAAAATTCTAGGGCTGCTTAGATTTGACAATTAAAAAAAAAAAAAAAACTTGGGAAAAGGGAGTAAGAAAGGGAAACAAATGGATACGAAAAATTAAAAATTAGTCTGGACTTTTGGAGACTTGTGCAGTTGTGTTTTTCTGAGTTAGTGAACCACAAAGACACAGGAAAGCAAAGTAGGGTCTTTATGTGAAAAATCAGCTGCAGGATTTTTTTTGAAAGAGTAGCTTAGCATGTGTAAATACACACCCGTGCGAATAACAATAACTTCATTTGCTTACGTATAGGAGCAGTTATAAGCTGGGAGGTTTGAAGTGCAAACAGAGAGACGGGAACATGACAAAAAGTCCACCAAAAGGTCTTATTATCATTGAAAAAAAATTTTAAAAGACTTCTGGTTCTTTAAAATACAGGCTATTCATCGATTTAATTCCCTTGTTGAGTATTCTGGATACTGGTTCCTTACACCCACATGACGGGAAGACAGCCAGTCTGCAAATTATGAATGAGACAGGTTCTGCAGCCTTGTTCTTAAATTTGTATGTAAGTCGGAACAGGTGCATTTACCTATTTCCTGTAATAGCCTCCATTCGTAAGTGGAGTCGTATGTCAGTCAGGTGTTTGTAACTCGGAGATAGTAACGACCACAAACACTAGAGCAGATGACATTTTTTTTTTTTTTTTGGCCAGGACTGGGTTTGAACCCGCCATCTCCAGCATATGGGGCCGGCACCCTTCTCCTTTGAGCCACAGGTGCCGCCCCCTAGAGCAGATGACATTTATTACACACAAACTCTGCAAAAGACAGTACGTTAAGGCGTCGTCTTATTTAATCCTCACGACAATACCAAAAAAACAGTTACTATTCTGGGAAATGGGAAAAAAAGTGACGTATTTTATGGGTTGACTCTCTGGTCAAAAGCCAGACTCCTAGGATTTGATGAAAGTGGGTTTGCAGCTCGTCCATCTCCGAGGCCGGCACCTGAGTGCGGCTTCTACCCAGCCTGATGCTCTTTTTGCTCTGCTGCTCCACTTGTGCAGAGAAGGAAAGAGGGTAGGAGTCGGGTCTGGAGGTGGGGAAGGGCGGTGACGATCACGGCTGTGGGGAATAAGGTATTTTTACATACCAAGTGGACCCTGAACTATTTTTTTCCTTTAAATTGTCACTGTGAAGCCATAATTACAGGTGCTAACACTTTGGCTGAAGTTCAAAACTTCTAACCCGGGGTAAAATGCCAGCATTCTGTATATTTCCTCCTTTCCTCTATTTGCTGTGTTCTCCAAAGCTGGGCTGGCCAGGAAAACAAGAGCATTTGACTCGTGTCAAATAAACAGTGCAAACAGCAAATGGTGTTCCCTCCATTAACAACGCCGAGGGCCCCGGTGGGGTGGCCCTGGTGGCTCTGAGTCTCCCGGGTCCTTCTGCTGGTGTAGCACAGCCCGGATTTTCTCCATTACTGAATGATGCCACTGAATTGAGGTTTTGTTTCTGAAATACTCACAGTTTCTCCAGAAGAACCTTGTACTGCTCATCTCCTCTGCCCCCTTCTACCTCCTGGTCCAGCTTCGTGATCAGCTCATTCTCAAACTGAAAGCAGAGTGAGAATCTCACAATGTTGCCGGCTTAGAACGGACACAGCCAGCCTTTCCAGGTTTGGCCCGAACCCCGGGCTGCCTTGTGAACTGTTTCCAACACATACAGGGAGGATCATACTTGGAGTCATTCATGACCAAGACCCTCCCTATCAAAGCTTTCTAAAGTGGTCTCATGTTACTTGGTCTTTTGCTTTTATATTTATAAAAAAATAAATAAATAAAACATTACTTTCTGTTATAACTATGCATATAAAAATAGCTTAATGATCCTAATTTTCCATTTTCTTTTTGTTTCTTGTACAAGCCTTGATTTGCAAAGCTTCAGAGATCCAAAATCTTCTTTTTAATAATACATTGTGTTGATAAAAAAAAAACTAAGGCTTAGAGAAGGCGTGTAAGAACCAAGTTCTCAAAACTAGATTAATGCTTTAGACCTCAGTCTACACCATCACTTCCTAGCTTACTAGAACAGATAGGGTTTGTCTGTTTTGGTTTTTTTTTGAGACACAGTCTCACTATGTCACTCTCAGTAGAGTATGGTGGCATCACAGCTCACAGCAACCTCAAACTCTTGGGCTTAAGTGATTCTCTTGCCTCAGCCTCCCAAGTAGCTGGGACTATAGGCACCCGCCCCAACGCCCAGTTATTTTTTGGTTGCAGTTGTCATTGTTGTTTAGCTGGCCCGGGCCAGGCTCAAACCCACCAGCTTCAGTGTATGTGGCCGGCGCCTTGCTCACTGAGTTACAGGTGCCAAGGCCAGACAGGGTTTTTATTCAATTCATTCCTTTATTCCCTCAGTGATAGTGAAACATGATTAAAATGCGTGAAGTTAACTTTTAATTATCCAAAGACAAAGTGTTGCTTTAGGAAAGACATATTAACAGAGAGATTTCTTCTAGGCTCTAGGCTTGAATACGTGATTATAAATCGAACTGCTTTACAAAATAAGACATAAAAAGTGTTACGTCTCATTTTTTAGACCACCTTTGATTTGTATTATTCACACAACTGCTTCTCTATGTAGAAAAAAAAAAAAAACAAGTAAGAGGTGACTATTGTGCATTTCTGAGATTATAGAGTCAACCACTTACCATATGGAAATTCCCATTTCCACTGAAATTGAACTCACACTGCATCATGTCAAAGAAAATGGGGATTGTGGCTTTCTGGAGCTCAACTTCGGGGGTCAGAGTGACCTCCAGGATGGGGCCCACCATGGATGGGATGAATTTGATTTTGTGGGGACCTGAAAGTAAATGAGGATATTAAAGAATCATTTCGTGGTAAGTGTTATAATCTTCCTCAATGGGGCCCATAAGAAAAGAAAAATTTATATGGGAAAATCAACTTAATTCTGACGTCAGTGAGTAAATAGTGTATTCTGACAACATATGCAGGTAAAAGTAATAGACTTACCAACGTCCCTGTTAGGATGAGGGTGGGAAACCCACAAATCAACTTTCACTTTACTGACAAATTAATTTCAGGGTGATTTGGAGTAAAATTAAAAAGGAAAAAAAAAAATTCACCATAGGATACTTATCACATGGCAGTCATGAGGGCGGGTCAGACACTCACCCAGGTTGTACCACATGTCCCGGATCCTAAAGCCGATGTCCTTTCTCATGTCCCCGTATCTAGGAAGAAGATCAGAAACCAAGAGAAGGATTTGCAAGGGAACTGAGTTGCACGTAACACAGGGATGGAAGGTCTGACAGCAGCCTGTGTCCCTCTGGGTCCCTTCTAAGGCAAGTTCAGGGTAAGAGATAAGGTGAAAACCTAAACAAGCCCCAAAGATAACTGAGCCATCACAGGACAGGGGACTTCACTGGCACGAGAAGCCAAACACAAATGCTGACAAATAACCAAAGAAGAGATGAACAAACTAACTGATGGGAGGACAGTGAGAAATACTTTTGGTTGGTTGCTGGGAAACAAAAAAATAGCCAAGCAGAACATAGACACTCTCGTTCGGTGCCCGTAGCACAGTGGTTACGGCACTGGTCGCATACATCGAGGCTGGCAGGTTTAAACCCTGCTCAGGCCTGCTAAACAACAATGACAACTGCAACAAGAAAATAACTGGGCGTTGTGGCAAGTGCCTGTAGTCCCAGCTACTTAGGAGGCTGAGGCAAGAGAATCACTTAAGCCCAAGAGTTTGAGGTTGCTGTGAGCTGTGATGCCACAGCACTCTATCAGGGGTGACACAGTGAGACTCTGTCTCAAAAAATAAACAAACAAATAAAAAAACCCACATAAACACTTATGAAGATGAAGATGAGTGGGGAATGATTTACACAGCACTGTGCCTGATGACTAACAAGCAAGTTGACATCATACACTCCCATTTGGGTAATACACATCCATTCTAGCGTATTCTGCAAAGGACTCACATTGGAAAGCTCTAGTCCATACACTGTCAATGGGGCTGAGATGGTCCACAAAGGGGTAAACACTGATCCTTGGGGGCAAAAGAGCCTTAGTGTTTTTATGTACACGGCACAGACAGGCATGAAATGGTGCACAGTCCGTTGGTGGCATTAGACATTCATGGTGGAGTTTCATTAGCAAAACAGTATCAGAAAGGGCCTTTTGTCAGAGTTGATAATAGTAAAAAGAGCAGAGAAACGTTGGTCTAGACCAGTATTTTCAACCTCTTTTGTCTCACAGCACACTTGAACCTATAGTTAAACTTCAGGGGCACACTTCAATTATGTTGATCAAAAAAAAGAGTGAAATAAAGAATATGCTTACTGTGCTTTGAATGTCTTTCTCAAAAAATTTAATTAAGTATTGTTAAAAATGTTTCCAGCACACCTAAGGTCCTCTCGCAGCACACTGGTTGAAAATCACTGGTCTAGACAGTGATTCTTGGGGGAAAGTGAATCACAATCACCTGGAAATCTCTTAAATAATACTTAGCCTTGAGACAACCCCACATCATATGCCACAGCAGAGCCTGGGGGTTGGAAAATTGGAAATGAGGTGAGTCAAAAGATGCTGGCATTGCTAATCTTCCCAGGGAATGCTAACAATGGCCTGTAACTCACCCTGCAACCACTGTTTTACCTTGTCCTACTCAAACTAACATTGCCCTGAACATTCTTTTCCAACTCTTTTTTTGGAAATGCCCTCATAAGCCAGCATTAAAAAGATCACATTTGAAAACCTAGTGAGTAGGGCGCCGGCCCCATATGCCGAGGGTGGCGGGTTCAAACCCAGCCCCGGCCAAACTGCAACAAAAAATAGCTGCGTGTTGTGGAGGGCGCCTATAGTCCCAGCTACTCGGGAGGCTGAGGCAAGAGACTTGCGTAAGCCCAAGAGTTAGAGGTTGCTGTGAGCCGTGTGACGCCAGGGCACTCTACCCAAGGGCGGTACAGTGAGACTCTGTCTCTACAAAAAAAAAATAAATAAATAAAAAATAAAATAAAAACCTCTCTTACGATGCCATCTTAACAAAAACACTCGACCTGATTTAATTGCTAATATTACATAAACACATGTAGTCAAGGTCTTGGGCATAATGGACACTAAACGATAAAGTACTATTGATGCTACTTCTATTTAAAAATAAGAGAAAGTTTGAAAATCTTCATTCACATTTCTATAGCCTAATATAGTAGGATAATCTAATAGGATTTTATTTTCCAAATTTCATCTTTGCCTAGATGCATACATACTGTTATATGGCTTGGATTCAGTCCTAGTGACCAAAACTGGAGCCACTAACCCGAACCGGTCATTTTATTGATAAAAGTTGGCATTCAACTAACTTCACTTATGGTTGTTTAACCAAAATCAAACACATCCCTTAAAGAAATTATACTGCCAAAATATTCTAAAGAATGACATCAAGGTATCCATCTTAAAAGCAGTGTCTCTCAATATCCACCGCTCAAAGAAATCTATGGTTTTACTTTTATCTTTTAAAGCATAATTACTCATTCTCAATCTCTTAGCTACCTAAAAACCTCCTCAGGGAGTAACCGGAGGTACAAAGATGCAAAATGATTTGTCTAGAATCCCCGATATCCCAGCAAAGGGAACCAAACTAAAATTTCAAAGTCTTTAAAATAACATATTTCTCACGTTTTTTTATCTATAAAGTCTGAGTTTCCAGACTCTCGAGTTGACTCTGAAACAGATCTGAGATGAAAGCAATGAAAAGCTTCCCTAAACTTCCTATCAGTCTTGCATATAATTCCATTCTGACATTCTGGAGGGCATTTTGAGGGGTTATGTTTCAGTCTTAGCTTCTCTGCTGAAGTGACAGGGAGGCAGAGCAACAGTGCTGAAGGAGTAAGGGGGCACTATGCCTGCAATTTGGAAAAGCTGCCAGCAGAGGGTGCAGCAGTGCTGGGGGGACAAGTGAGCAGGCAGCTGAAGTTCCTCTCCAGGTAAATTTCATAAAAAGCTGGGGGCTGATAGAAAGTTGGAGGGGGCCTTGAGAACAGAGATGGAGATCTGGGGGAATCTGAAATCTATTAAGTAGTTACTTAACAATCTACCTCACTAACAACATGGGTAGCCGCTGAACGGTAATTTCTGTGATACCAAAAAATATTGCTCCCAAAGAAGAATAAGAATTCCCTTCCCAATGTTAAACAAGGTTAAAAGGACACTTACTTTTTTACAATTTTGTTGCGCTTGGCTTCTGAGAAGGTTTCAAGCTGAAGGGATTCGTGGGTGAGAAATGCTACTGCCAAATGGAAGTAATTGTTCCAGAGCTGTTGAGAATTAATTGTGTGGGTAAAAAGAAATGGAAAATAACATTAATAAGGGTCAGAATAAAAGTGTCACGTTTTATTATATGTATAATATAATGTATATTATGTCAACAACCAGGGACTGATAAAAATATAAGACTTCTTTTGCTTAGGTTTTGGCTACTCGGTCCTGAAAGTTTTCAGACTTATTATTGAGCTTTTCAAAAAAATCCACATAATTATGTTTTTCTTTACTCTAGGGATAAAGGAAAACTGCTGCCAAGAAGTATACCTATTTATAGTGGGTAGTTTGGCACCATGTAGCAAAAGCCCTAAAATTTTGCCAGACTTTGAGACAGTAAATGCTTTTAGGGTTTTAGCCTAAAACATAACCATGGATATTTTAAAATATTTAAAATAAGGACGGCCACACTGTGCTATTGAACATAACAGAAAATGAAAACAATTTAAATGTTCATGTGAAGAATTTGGTTAAATAAATCATGGGCTAGTCATGTAACAGAGTCTATTTGGCCACTAAAAATACCATGAAAATATTCAACATCACTGAAAAGATCAAAGATTATTTAAAAAGCAAATAAACTAACAGGTTTCCAAAGAACTACACAGCTCTGTTCCACTTTGGCAAATATACATATATAGACACATATACATATGGGTATTCATGTTTGTGCATATGCAAATTTACGCATCTCCACTTTAGAAGTGCCACAGACACAAAAACACAGGACATAGAAAAAGTACATCATCAGAAAAATGTACAGTATTCTGGAAGGTTAAGCTCCATGAGGGCAGGGACCTGCCTGCCTTCCCCGGGGCCTAGAACAGTGTGCCTCGTACACACAAATACGCGAATATGGGATGGATGAATGAAGGAAAGGGGACAGAGCTAGTGGCCACCTGTTTTGCGGTAAGTTTGGATGTTCAAAATATTATGCGTACCAACTGCTCTTTAGAATCAAACTCACGTAGGTATGAGAGTTACCTGTGTCTGTTTATAACTACACACCTGTATGTGTACTTGTGTACTACGTATTTATACAAAGGATTAACCTCAAAATGTTTGCAGTGAAGAGGATGATTTGTATTTTTTATTTTCTTCTTTTCGCTTAGCTCTATCTTCTATTATTACTCTTCGACTTTTTTTTTTTTTTTGAGACAGAGCCTCAAGCTGTCACCCTGGGTAGAGTGCCGTGGCATCACAGCTCACAGCAACCTCCAATTCCTGGGCTCAAGTGATTCTCCTGCCTCCTCCTTCCAAGTAGCTGAAACTACAGGCGCCCACCACAATGCCAGGCTATTTTTTTGTTGCAGCTGTCATTATTGTTTGGCGGGCCCAGGCTGGATTTGAACCCGCCAGCTCAGGTGTATGTGGCTGGCATCTTATCCACTTGAGCCACAGGTGCCGAGCCTCAGCATTTTTTTTAAAGGTGTATTACTTTTACAGAAAGGAGGAAGAAACCCTATTTTATTGTGTCTGGAGGACGGTGCGACAGGAGTATATGATTTAAGAAGAAAAAGCAAGAAAACTTTTTTTTTTCATTTGAAAATGATGAAATCAGAGGTGACGTTTTCCAGTGATATAGTTTTCTCCATGTGGCTGAGAACAGCAGGAACATCTAGGTAAGTCATGTGCTTACCTGAAGTTCAAAGCTTGCCTGGTCCATGAAGCGTTTTGTGAGAACTTCAGCAAACTGGTTTATAGCACGGAGAAAGACTCTGGGGAGGAAAATACCAGATACAAAAAGGAAATTTCATGCCCCTTGAAACATTTTTCCACCTGTGTTAAAAACTAAACCAAATTGAACCAAACTTGGACTTGGCAACATCAGACCTTATGATCCATCAATGTCCTCAGAGACCAGAAACAGAGCAGATGAGGGCACAGACCTTCAGTTTCTAGAACTGACCATAGGGCCACTCAGGGCCACATCAGAGTGTAGGTAAATGAAGGCAGAGCTGAGTCTATGAAGCAGGCTGCCTGAGTCTCGGACCAGGGCAATATGATACTTACCCTGTTAAGCCCAGGATATCTGATACAATTTTTTCTCTAATCTGCATATTCGTGGGAAAGATTTGCTAATTGGGTATCAGGGTAGAATTCCTCAGAATCAGGTATTGTGTAGAGTTAAAAATAATGCTTATGATAATGATTTGATTTAGGCTCCTTAAAAATTCTTTTTTCTTTTTGAGTTGGGGTCATGTTCTGCTGCCGATGGGGTATCAACGGCTCGATCATCGGTCACTGCAGGCTCCAACTCCTGAGCTCAAACAATCCTCCTGCCTCAGCCTCTTAAGTAGCTAGGACTATGTGTGTGTCACTATAGCTGACCTTAGCTCATTAAAAATTCTAAAGCTGGCTGGGTGCGGTGGTCATGCATGTAATCCTAGTAACCTGGGAGGTCGAGGCAGGTGGATCACTTGAGCTCAGAAGTTCAAGACCAACCTGAGTAAGAGTGAGACCTTGTTTCTACTATAAATGAAAAACTGAGGCAAGAGGATCACTTGAGCACAAGAGTTTGAGGTTGCTGTGAGCTATGATGCCACGCAAAAAAAAAAAAAAAAAAAAAAAAAACAATCTAAAGCTCTTTCAACATCAGGTATATTCAGTTCATTTCACTTCTATTCAGCAAATATTTGCTATGGGCCAACAACTGCAAAGCCCTGGCCTAGGTGCTGTGTTGAAAGACAGTTCCTGGTTTTATTTACAGCTCAGTATAGCGGGGGAGGGGGGGGACCCGGGATTCAAATATGTAAATCATTATCTAACCATGACCTGATATAGAATATGAAAAAGGTTCTACAAGAGGCTTCCAAGGGGTCTGGGAAATCAAAGGAAGAGAATGACAGCTAGGTCAGAAGGACCTTAGTGGAATGGCTGGAATGCTGGTAGCTGGAAATCACGGGAAGGCACTGAAAAAGGGAGATGTGGTGTGAGGCAAAGCAGAGCAGGTGCTCAGGGGACCGAGCAGAGGCCAGCGTGGCTGGAGCATGGGGTGTACACACAGGGAAACAGTGGAAGATGTGTCTAGAAAATCAGGGTGGGTTTTGGAAGTCAGGATGAAGTAGGTCCCGTGAAAGGCACCCTGGAGAGCTGATTTTGCTGGTGAGCACACAGGGGAGGCCAGACTAGAGAGTAGACAGCAGAGCCCACGCCAGAGCATGTGAGCAGCCCAGGAAATTGTGAGCACGTTCACAGGGACTGTGGGAGCAGAAAGATGCTTCCTCTACAGATGATGGATCTGAGGCAAAGAGATAGATGGACTAGCACTTCCCAAAGTTCACCCAATAGGCCGAGTATTCAGGCAAGGGCAGGGGTATCCTACCTGCTCTGGGTCATGTTCATGACCATCCAATCTTTGGCATAGACGTGTTTTCCAATCAGATCCTTAAACATGATGAAAGTTTCCATGAGGAAGTCCTGCAGAGAACAGAGGAATGGTTGGGGGAAACTGGGTGACGATTCCTAGCCCATCTTCCAGCTCATGTGCACGAGAAGGTCTCAGGACCTCAGAATAAGCTGTGCCTAGTGCCCAAGCAATGGGCTGTTTCCCTCATAAGGCTTCTAGGGATAGCAAAGCAATCTCACAGCTAGCTATCTCATGATAGGATTTTTACATCGTTGGACCCTAGAAGGAAAACAAAGACAAAAAGAATTGCCCAATTTTACAAATGGTACAAGTGAGGCTGAGAAAAACTAAATGAGTCTCCAAGACCATAGAAACTAGGAAACAGGAGAGCGGGGAAGAGAATGCAGGACATTGGGCCCCACAGTTCTCATCTCTTTAGTCCTCTGCCATCACGTGCTATCTGGATCCCATGCACTTAAAAATAATTTGCCAACAATTGTGAGAAGATGGATACTTTAAACAGATCTGAGTCCAAGTCTCCTTTGTTATGTTAGAACAGAATAAAAATGCTACAAATAAGAAGCAGAGTCGTATTCCAGGGAAGCCGTCACGTGCAGCCTGGAAGGAGGGTCCGCAGTGGTCCTTAACAAGAGCTTCCCACAGTGACTCGTGATGGTGCTTAAGAACTAGTAATATACGCAGAGCACGGAACAGAAAAACCAGTGGGGATTAGGAGCAAAAAGTAATTCAGAAATAGAACAATCAGACCAAAAATCAAAGCAGAAAGTTGTGCAAGCATTTTTATTAGTTAAACGTAGACATTTCCCACTGGAATTGCTGAAATGAAAAGTCGGTCCAATTTCTCTGGCACTACGCTCCCAAAGTCCTCACCTTACGAAGTACACCTGTGCTATACACAGGGCGGACATAAAGTTCATGGGCAATTTAAAACAGTTTTGACATAGTAAATTGTACACCAACTTCATGGACACCCTGCATATCATGTAATAGTCAGAACGCTACACTTGAGAAGCAAGGGGCCTGGGTTTTATGTCTAATAATATTTTTCTGAGACACGGGTTAGAGTACAGGCACGGACTGATTCTGGCTGGAAGTGTGTGCCATGGGCCTCCCTGGATAGGCACGGTCAGACTTACCTCCACCCTCAATTCTGAAATACTAGACAGAATTTGAGTTTCAAATTTTGCAGCATACATGTTAAGTACTCCCACCAATTTATTAACTATCCTATTTTGCTTTTCTTTCAAATCGGTAAGAAGTCACGGTTTGGGAAGCAAGGAATACATTTAGATGTCAGCTATAGGCTTTGGACACTGACTCCACATTCAACTTTTGGTCATCTATGTGAACAAACAGTGTAATAAAAGCAATTCGCAGAGGATCCTAGGGCCTCATTTTCTCCACCACTTCCCAATGTCCTTCCTGGGATTTCCTCTGAAGGCAGCGTGAGAGCAAAAGGAGAACGGTGGCCCAGACAAGTTACCACGTGTCTCCGGGACTTATAGCCCTCCTCGGTATAACGATCCTACTTCAATTAGATATTACGGATGGAAGAACACACCATCTTTCTAGCAAACAGGAGTTGTGCCTTCTTTTTTCTTTTCTTTTTTTTTAAGACAGAGCCTCAAGCTGTCACCCTGGGTAGAGTGCCGTGGCATCACAGCTCACAGCAACCTCAAACTCCTGGGCTGAAACGAATCTCCTGCCTCTCTGCCTCCCAAGTAGCTGGGACTACAGGTGCCCGCCACAATGCCTGGCTATTTTTTGGTTGCAGCCGTCATTGTTGTTTGGTGGGCCCAGGCTGGATTCGAACCTGCCAGCTCAGGTGTATGAGGCTCATGCCTGAGCCGCTTGAGCCGCAGGCACCGAGCCATACGCCTTCTCTTTTCTTACCTAACAATGGGGTCAAATGGTTAAGAATCTGAATTTAGAAATTCCCTATTCCACCTGCTTTCTGAAGGTAATTTGGAAAAAGAATCGCTATAATATTTTAGTGTTAACTGTCTTCTTTTACAATAATAATCAGATTATTTTTATAAGCAGCTACTCTTCTTAGGCACTGCCTACATGTCCACTTGCACAAAGCAAGGCATTTCCTTTGCACGGATTTAATCGATACTCATGTTAACCCTCATGGTAGCTACTATCTGACAGATGAGGAAACTGAGGTTTAGTAAGGTGAAATAGCTCACCCCATGTTTCAAACCCGGAAATGAAATGGTCAGAATTCAAACCCAGAGTGGGGTGTTCTAACACCGGGGTTCTTACCCGCTATACCATTGGCAGATGGAGAACACATCGGTGCCCTTGGCCTCCCCCTCTCTCCTCCCCTCCTCTCTGCCTTTTCCTCTTGCTCCTGGTCACTGCAGCCACAGCTACATGGTGCCTTGGGCCCTGGGTTGTGCTGCCTGCCAGAGTGGGGTCTCTGAGAGGCCCATGTCCGACACGGCTTCGTGGGTTTCCACAGCTGGACTAACATCTCCCCAGTGTCTGTCCATCACGTGGGCATCACAGAAAGAAGGGAGCTGCACTTCCCTGGGGGCACTGGGCACATACGTTCAGTATAATATAAGCAGAAAGCAGAAAATCTAGACCACAAGGACTGGAGCCTGCATGGATGGTGGGAGGTTACAAAGAGCAAAGGCCAACATGTTGTGGCACCAGTTTGCTACTCCAGCCCCACGTCCAGCCCACTATGCAGAATCAGGCAATATCTTCACGGACGGCTTAAGAGCCATGAACACTTCCTTGAAGGGAAGGCTCAAGGAAGCAGTAGTCAGAGGCCTAACTCAGCCACTTAGATGTGTGCTTAATAGCACTATGAGAACAATTTCCTATTTAAAATAAAAGAGAAGACTCAGCGCCTGTAGTTCAAGTGGCTAAGGCACCAGACACATACACCAGAGCTGGTGGGTTTGAATCCAGCCCAGGCCTGCCAAACAACAATGACAACTACAACCAAAAAATAGCCGGGTGTTGTGGCAGGTGCCTGTAGTCCCAGCTACTTGGGAGGCTGAGGCAAGAGAATCGCTTAAAACCCAGGAATTAGAGGTTGCTGTGAGCAGTGACGCCACAGCACTCCTCCCAGGGCGACAGCTTGAGGCTCTGTCTCAAATAAAATAAAATAAAAGAGAAGAGAATATTTTCAATCGAAGATATCTTGCAAATATTGTAAGGAGTAGGGGAGGAGATTGGTTACCCTTTCTGTTTCCCTATCCAAAATGATGATATCAAGCATGCCTTGGAAAGCTGTGCACACTCCTGCCTTCTAAAAGTACTACCGTCCCCTCATATTAAACACTATGCTCTTTTCAGAGCAGAAAAGAGGTTTCTAAATAAGGGCTGTCTCTCCATCTGAGAGGCTGAGGAGGAGGTGTGTGACGACCCTAGATCTGATTCGTCCTCTTCTTCAAAGCCTTCCAAATAGTGAAAGGAAGAGCAACTCCTCCCTTCTGGTCATCAACCACACGGCCTTGGAGGGGGTGGGAGGAGGGACCCTGTGCTCAAGGTGGACGCCAGGTCGCACTTGTTTATTTAACCAACTACAACTTCCGGTTACCAGGTCCAGCACGGACACTTACGATGATGTCCTGTTGGGTTTTGAAAGTGCTGATGTAGTGGCTGTAGTGACTGTCCTCCATCTGCCGTAGGATGGCAATCATGCAAGCCACAAAGCTCCCCTGGAGGGACAAAGGAAACACAAATCTAAGACTCCTTAGACCACCAGCCTAACAAAGAAGAACCACGGACCCTGGTGTTTCCCCACACAATTTACTATAGACCAGGGACCCTAGGAAACTGGAAACATGCATCTAAAAGGTCCAACCGGCACGTGCTTTGCTGCCTCCTTCCAGCTCTGAGGGAAGGACTCTGGAGGGCTGTACGCAGCCCACCGACGGCTGTGACCTGTGGAATCCTGTAGGTCAGGGGACGGTAACAGGAAGATCTCAGCTCCACGACCAGCTGAGACACAGATTCCTCGGTGTGACCACATGTGTGTCTCTCTGTATGTCTGTCCCTTGCTTTGTCCCCTTCTTTCTCGACATGTTCACTTGGCTGCTCTGTGATTCTCTGTTGCTCCCTGGATCGGGCTTATTCCCACTCCTGTCATCTCGGCCACGCAACCCTTTAAACAGACACTCACGACGTGGGGAGACTGTCGGTTCATCCCGATCACCGTCCGGTTGAGCCTTCTCAGCAGCCGTTCCATTATCAGCTGGATGTGCATCTCTGTGGGGCCCTGTGGGCAAAACACAGGATTGGACACCCTTTCTATTCTTTTTTTCATTAAGACAGAGTCTTACTTTCTTGCCCTGGGTAGAGTGCCATGGCCTCATCATAATTCACGGGAACTTCAAACTCTTGGGCTCAAGAGAACCTCTCACCTCAGCCTCCCAAGTAGCTTGGACTACAGGTGCCCACTACGATCCCCGGCTATTTTTATTTTTATTTTCAGCCCCGGTATTTTCAGAGATGGGGTCTTGCTCTTGCTCAGGCTGGTCTTGAACTCCTGAGCTCAAGCAATCTACTTGCCTTGGCCTCCCAGAGGGCTAGGATTACAGGTGTGAGCCACTGTGCCCGGCCTCAACTTGACTTTTCAAAGCTTTCATCACTCCTTGCTTCATGATAAATACTTTGAAACTCCTATTTAAAACTGCAAATAAGCAAGTGATTGCTGTATGTCTTTTTTGGCTTGATAACATTTTATTTACCTACTATTTTTAAATTTTTTTTTTTTTTTTTGTAGAGACAGAGTCTCACTTTACCACCTTCGGTAGAGTGCCATGATGTCACAGGACTCACAGCAACCTCTAACTCTTGGGCTTCCGTGATTCTCCTGCCTCAGCCTCCTGAGCAGCTGGGACTACAGGCGCCCGCCACAACACCCGGCCATTTTTTGGTTGTTGGGGCTGGGTTTGAACCAGCCACCCCCGGGATATGGGGCCGGCGCCCCACTCACTGAGCCACGGGCGCCACCCTATTTTTAAAATATTTAATGGACAAAGGCTGTATCTGTTTAGTGTGTGTAACCTGATCTGATATGGACGGTGTACTGAATATTATAATTAAACTAATTAACATATCACCATCCAGGCAGCACTTTAGAGCCCCAGAACTTGTCCCTCTTATAACTAGAACTTTACATTGTGTGACAAACATCTCTCCATTCTCCCTCTGCCTCGACCTCCTCCCCCAACTTCTGTTCCAGTGCCTGCTTTCCATCTATAAGTGACATCAGGTAGGACTTGTGATTCGCTCTATGTAACTTTACTTCAGTATCAAGCATTCTTAGACCTTCATTTCCTTCCTCTCTTGCGTTTTTCTGCTCAATTTACTTTACCTGAAAAACCACATCAAAGGAGTCTGGCTGTACAACTGCCTACATGTTATGAACATCTCGTCTTCCTCGAAAAAGTCTGCAGAGTACTTAAAGTAAAAATCAAGGTACCACTGTTCCGTGTCCTTTCTGCTAACATCACCTCTACTCTTCTTAATCAACCCCAGATGCAAAGGGAGCTACTAATCAGATTTTAAAATACTAACCACACAGTCCGCAGAGCCGTGAAGGCAGGTAAACCTCCAGACCCGGCCACATTCTTTCGAGATCTTTGAGTTGGGAGGGGGAAAGAGCCTGCATAGATTATTTTTCTTTTCTTGGACTGACAGACCCTGCCTCAGGTCTATTTGTACAAATAGCAAAAGAGGATACCAGGCCCACGCAGAGCCCAGGGCTCACCCTGACCCTTCTGTACTCACACTGGTAGACAGAGCCTTCTACTCAGGAGCCACGTGGCCCTGTTAGCATCCATTTATATAACATTTCCTTACTGCAGACCTAACTAGATGTGCATGCCGTGTGCTGGGCCCTATGCAGAGGGATAAAAATGAATAAGGCTCCTCTGAGCCTGTAAGATATCTCTACTCTGGGGGAAGGTGAGGATGGGTGTGAGGGAGAGCCAGGACATGAATATAAAGAAAGCGGAACAGCACCAGGATCCGGGCACAGGGCAGGTGCGATGGGGCATGGTGACTGCTTCTCTCATTCACTGCCGTGGTCCCAGCCTATCCCAGTGGCCGGTGCATGTGGCAAGCTTGCTAAGTATTTGTGAGCTGAATTCGTAATTCAAGGTACAAAACGATAAATGCCTGAAAAAAGACCTAAGGGGAACACGAAGGTTGTATGTGCAGGACTGTGGGAGGATCAGCCGCAAGGAGGAGCTTACTCCAGCTGGACTTGAACGGTGAGGACAATTCTAAGACAGAGCTGCAGAAGGACGAGGGAACCCCGCACCCTGAGAAGAGGCAGAAAGGACAAATGCCAGTAATCAGAGTGTGGAGCTGAGATGAGAGGCTAAGGTAAGTGATGTTGACCTACTGCGTGCATGTAAAAATGCTTATGGAGGAAAAATATAACATGATCACCAAAAATTATTAGATTTACTAGTTTAACAGAGCTCCAAAGTCAGTAACGTTGAATGGGTTTCCTGAATACAGGGAGTGATGTATTGGAAAGACAAAACACAAGCCAATTAAATCTCTTTGCACAGGATTTAAGTATGTTCAAGTCCTTTTTGAAGAGTCTTTCTGTGCAGACATCAGGTAGGCAGAGATGTTATATATGAGAAAACAGGATCAGTCTGGGCACAGGGGCTCACATCTGTGATCCTAGCACTCTGAGAGGCTGAGGTGGTGGATTGCTAGAGCTCAGGAGTTCAAGACCACCTTGAGCCAGAGCAAGACCACGTCTCTACTAAAAATAGAAAAACTAGCTAGGTGTGTGGCAGATGCCTGTAGTCCCAGCTACTGGGGAGGCTGAGGCAAGAGGATTGCTTAAGCCCAAGAGTTTG
Organism: Nycticebus coucang; assembly: GCF_027406575.1. Lineage (NCBI taxonomy): Eukaryota > Metazoa > Chordata > Mammalia > Primates > Lorisidae > Nycticebus > Nycticebus coucang. The sequence continues at coordinate 25,187,609 of NC_069803.1, read as the reverse complement.
AGGTTGCTGTGAGCTATGATGCCACAGCACTCGACCCAGGGTGATAGAGTGACAATCTGTCTAAAAAAAAAAAAAAATAGGGCCAGAATTGGAAGAGGAGCCAAGAGGTCATCTAGAATGATTCCTACATATTATGGGATCAGAAACGGAGACTCTGAGAGATATGCCTGAGGACAAAGAGCTACAGAGCAGGGAATAGACTCCAAGGACCCCTCCCCGCTACATCTCGGATTGACTTTGGATCATAAACATACGCTTTCTCATACACTGAATCCCTGGCCAAATGCAAGTGTCTAGCACACTGCTGCCACACGTATAGGGCTTAGAACTTAATTTTGTTTTAAATAATTATGGAGTCACAGGAGTTAACTTTTTAAAAAATTACTGCATTCCTGACTTGACAGGTCACATTTACGTATGACTGTAAACTCTTTGGTTAAGAACCAAATCCTCAATCACAAGATTTCTTGGGAAAATGTATTGCATTTTATACTGTGGTTTCTATAAACATAATCAAAAAGTGGGGGGAATGACCTATAATGAATAAATATCAAACAAACAGTACCAACAGTAAGTGGGCTGCAGGGGCTTGGGCTGTGAGGGGACAGGGCTTGGCAGAAGCTGGGGTGCTTCTGAGACCGGGGTGTGGAAGGGCAGAAATGCAGACGTGTTGGGAAAATCATGAGCAGGAGAAAAGGTTGGCTATGGCCAAACAGCAGTGGACCCTTGACGGGTGAGCTGAGGGTTTAGCTACAGGGATAGGTACAGAGTATCTCTTAGCAGAGCAGAATCTGAAGATACTGCTAAGAGAAAGGAAACAGGCAAAAAAAAGAAAAAAACAGGGTGGGTTTTCCTCTTCTGGGAGAACACCTGTGCCCTGTGGCCAGCCTGCGGGTGGGGACTGTGGTTTGGGGCAAGATACCTTTCTTTTGCTGAACCCTCAGCTGCTCAACCAAACACAGTCTGCCAACTTCTGCAGCCACCTGTGTGGGGCTCTGCCGAGGGCTGAGTGCTGTTGCTACCTTTAGGATGTGGCAAATCAGTCAAGTTCAACTCCACTCTTGGGAGGGGTGGGGGCAGATCCCAAAGAAGACCCAAGATAAGAAACATAATTTCCCCTGGGCTCCAGGGTCAGCCTGAATGTCAGAGAGCATATGAAGTTGAGAACTTCTTAGAAGCTCAGGAAGCTCTACCATAGTGTTGTCAGGAACCAGAGCACAGGAGAGTAGGGGTTTCTGTGCAACATCATGAAGTTTCAATGGAGGTTTCCAGGGGGAGTGCACGGAGCAAGTCTGGAAGCTCAGCCAGCGGAGGGCCCGGCTAACTTCACCGGACCAGTATTTGCACAGGACGCTCTGGCATCTCAGATCACCCCCCGAAAGGGGCACAGCCTGCCGGATACCCGGGTTCAAAATGGCCTGAGACCAGGAAGGCCACGGAGTCTCTCCTGTCTGGTGCAGAGAGGCCAGTGTGAGCTCCGCGCGCATCAGTGATGCCACCACTTACCACATCCTTCCTGTCCAGCACCTCCAGAATGCAGCTGAGCAGCTGCGAGCTCGCCTCGTGGTCAGGTCTGCTGGAGTTGTCATCCAGCTGGCCGCTGAGCTGGTCCGTCAGCAGCGGCAGCAGCACATCTCTGCAATCTGAGAAAGAAAAGGCAGAGAGCTCACATATGGGTGCAGCCTCCTCAACTGCCTGTCTTTTCTCTGTGACTCTGCCGGGCCCTGCAGCTCCAGGCTCTGGAGTGGGCCCTACCGGGGGAAGCCGCCCAGCAGCCCCTGGTGTTAGGAATGCAACTTCAGCCTAGTAACTGTTACAATACAATCTAGGAAAAGAAGCCCCCGCCTTGATGAGTTCATGTGAGGATTCAGCAAAGGATTTAATAATTTCTCTAGCTTTTTAAAAGGCCTATATAGGTGAAAGTGAAATCACCAAGAAAAGGAGGCAAGTTAAACACTTTTGCAAAAGTGTTTGCGCCTGATGGAGAAAATTGACTATGACATTCCTATCAATTCTGAGCTTCCCCAGTACATTTTGACACAATTGATGGACCTCCCACTTGCGTCTCTGCAGGTGCGTGGATCATAGAAAGTAAAGAATGATCTCCTGTGTCTTCCTGCTGAGATCGCCACCGTCACAGCCCATTTTTACCATGAGTCCAGGTCCTTACGTGACTGTTGGCAGTGATCATGCTTTCTCTGGAAGTATCCAGTATGTGCTTGTTCTTGTGTTTTCAAAACACCTCATTTTTATTGCCTCAATTATCCTTTTTGCACCCTCAGGGCCAGAGATTATCAAAGCACATTAAGACGTTTAGTCATAATTCGTTTTCTACTGAAGACTAGCTTTCTGAAGACACTGACGCCTCTGTGTCCCAGACACATTTAAAAATATTTTTTTCATTTTTAAACAGATTTATTGTTATTTAATTCACATACCATACGATGAACATTTAAAATTTCTAAGCACAACTTCACAGGGTCAAAAAATACAGAACTACAAGAGGCAATTGACATGATCTAGTTCAATGCCTTCTTTCCAAGGAAATAGAAGCTGAGACTTCAAGAAGGTTGTTTGTTTGTTCGAAGTTATATAACTAGCCAGGGGCAAGGCCAGGAGGGCTCAGTGTGTCTGATTTCTGAGGCAGCCTGCCCATCTCCAGGCCCCCATGTGCCCACACCACATGTGCTCACCCTCTGTAACTCTTCCCTGGCAAGAATTCCAAAGAAAGCTCCCCTCAGCTGCCCAGTCTTGGGTTTATGGGGAAGGCCCAGGTATTAGACCTCCTCCTCCTATCAGATTTGGGATAGGAGCACAGTGATTCAGGGTGGCTATATGCTGGACTCTACTTATAAAATGAAAAGTATTTTACTACTGTAAGAGATTTTTCCTCTCCATGGCCCCCCTCTCTTAACCACAATCTGGCTCCCAACTGTTCCCTAAAGAAAAGCCCTTCATTTATAGTGTTTGCCAATATCCCTTGTGCAAATACTTCCAGGAGTCAATTTCTAGCTACTAGTGGGCTGTCATGGCCAGTGGATTGACAGGAGCTGCACGTACCATGGGCTCTCCTGAGCCCATATGAGTAGGATCCAGCACACTGCCGACTCCCCGCCGCCCGGTTTGGAGCTTATGCAATGGGCACTGATTGAAGAAGATGAATTTGTTTAAAAGGACCATCTTTCCCATTTGCCTGTTACTTTCCGGGGTCCTTCTTTTTTGAGGACAAAACCGCCACTTGCTGGCTGTTCTAATGAGGGACTCTTGGAAATACCGTGCTGACTTCAGCTTCTGCTTAAAACCAGTCTCCCAGGAGGTCCCTTTTAAGGGCTAAACGACTTGGTGGGGACATTATTAACATTTAGAAGAAAAAAAGTCAAATGCTGGCAGCAGAAGAAACAGGGCCGGGGGATACTTACCCGACTGCTGAAAAAGACTGCTCTCCACGATCTTGGTCATGCAGTTCAGTTTCTGCCGCACTAACTGGTTGTCAGGAATGCTCTGGATGAACTTGCAGAAGAGCACGCTGGAAGGGAAGCCTCGGTCAGTGTTTTCATTCTGATAAACTTCTCTCCTCCACTCTGAGATTAGCGAATGGAGAGGTTTATCTGGAAAACTCCCAAATGACCAGAGAGCTGCCCCCAGGCAGTGCTAGGGAGCCTGTATCCCTTGCTGCAGTTGCCAAAGCTCATCCACACCCATCAGCGCTTTCTAGACCCGCCTTTGTGCAAAACACTTTTCCCAGTTAACTCCACTCTGATGTCGACCCCGGTCTGATTCTGCATTCCTGCAAGGCCCAGAAGCGTATTATTACGCACTGTCTTTTGGAGTTAATTTTATGTTTACACGTCTTATTTCCCCAAGTGCAAACCTCTCTTAGGGTAGATTCTGAGTGTTCTTTTATATGTTCCACAAAACTGAGCACCAAAAAGTGCTCAGTTAATACTCGCTGAACAGTCAAAGCATCTGCAGCAGCCCCGGTTCCAGCCCAGTAGGGCACCTGCTCTTAAACTCAACAAACTTTTTTTTTTTTTGCCATTTACCTGAGCTCAGTAGGATCAAACACAAGTTTGACGTCATTAATTATGCTAGGAAGATACTTCAAAGCTGCCCCCTGTAAGAAAAATACCAAAGGCAAATTCAGTTGCCAGGCAGGACCAATACAGAATTACTGTTTGATCTCAGGAAGAAAAGGCTGTACTTAGAACCGAAACAGGGAACTGGACACAGATACCCACTCAATAAAAAGGAAAGCTGATGTTGCTACTTGCGGCCTCCTAAAGTCTTTCTCCTGCAAATTCAGGAGGTAGGACTTAAGTGTCTTCTCTGCTAGAAGGCCCTGTCCATTTGGAATTCGTTTTTCTATCTAAGGACGTAGTTAAATTCTTGAAGTTTCCCTCCCAAACTTGACATAAAGAACAAAGAATAAATAGTAAAGTTCAAATTCTGAGTCTTGAATGTTTACATCTCATATTTAAAAAAATTTTTTTTTTTATTAAATCATAACTGTATACAATGATATGATTATGGGGCATCATACACTCACTTCATAAACCATTTGACACATTTTTATCACAGTGGTTAACATAGCCTTTCCGGCGTTATCTCAGTTACTGTGCCAAAACATTTACATTCTACATTTGATGATAACGAAGATGATGGTGACTTTACACTTCTGGGAAGAACAGGTGAAGTGAGGCTCAAATGTCACCACCTGTCACACCACTGGGGTCAGTTTACGGAAACTGGGGTCATGATACCTATTCCAGGGATGTCTAAAAGGGTACCCTGTCTTTGGCAAACTGACCTTTGAAAATAGAAATGTCCACAGGAAAGTGACTTTTCTCTTTACTTTCCACAAGTCATACTAAAATTCATAAGCAATCCTTCCATAATCGTTTCCCCTCCTATGACGGCCTATTCTAATTGTCCCCAAATGTCCTCACTGACAGCCTGAAGAGTTCCCCACTAGGACACTGTGCTGACCTTGATCTTGATGGCTTCCTCCAGAGGCCTGTCCATGAGCGTATTGAAAGCAAGAAACAACTGGCGGATGGAATTGTTAAACTCATCTCCGTCTTCACTCTGGCCATAAAATCTTAACAGGAAAAGAGAAAAGGCGTTGGACATCTTTAAATGACATTGTATTATAGATGTGTTGGGAAGCACAGGTTCCTGGCCAATAGCTGGAGCTGTGTTACCCATTTAAAAAAGGAAATTGTTGGATCACAAAAACAATGCTGGGGGCTCAGTGTCTTGCTGGTCACTGCTTCAAACTGTGCAGTGAGATGTCTTGGGGTGCTCTAGGGAGGTTTCGGGGGACTCAACCCCTAGTGCCTTCTCAGACTTCCCAGATCACTGCATGTGGCTAATTTTTCTTACTTTTTATAGAGATGGGGTCTTGCTAGATTGCCCAGTCTGGGCTTAACATTCTGGCCTCAAGCAACCCTCCCACCATGGCCTCCTAAAGTCTGGAATTACAGGCATGAGCCACTGTGTCCAGCCTCATTAAACATCTTTTAGAACAACTTTTAAAAGGATGTACTTACTGTAGCAATTTTAAAAATAGAAAAATAGAAAAAAGCAAATAAAAATCGTATACATTTTTAAAAATGTTAATAATTTAAAAGCATAAAAAATAGCAAAGAATAAAAAATAACATCTCTGTCACCTGGAGTTTTAATCCTATAAATATTATAACATGAGAGCCATCCAGGCTTCCCTTTTTATACATATCTCAAACCTATATTGTTTTTGAAATGGATCATACTATACTTACATTTAATAATTTTGTTTTATAATTTAAAAATCTATCACGGTCATCTTTGCTCATCAACATACTCCACATTTGAAAGGCCTGAATATATACACTGTCACATTAATTTCATATCTGATATATTTTTGCCCCATGAGATAAACTTCTAGATGGTATATTACTAGACAAATGTAATAATTTTTTCTTTCTTTTTATAAAATTTTTGCTTTTCATTCATAGTGCCACATTTATAATCCTGCATAATTTATATTCCATGAGCATTATATGTATTATAATACATAACCAACTTTTGTTCAATCTCAAAGGACAAAGACATTTAATCTTTGCCAGACGTATAAGAAGTGTGTGTGTACCTGTTTGCGTGTGTGAACTGAATTCTTTCAATAGTATAAATTTTTTTTTTAAATTTCATCCCTTAAAATTTTTCTTTTATAACGTAGCTGTTTTGTTTTCTATAGTTTAAGGAAATTTAACCCAACTACAGACCAAGATGAAAGGGAAAGAGGAGGGGGGCGGGGGGAGGGTGGGTGGAGGGACAGTAATTGGTGGGACCACACCTTTGGTGCATCTTACAAGGGTACATGTTAAATCTTCTAAGTGTAGAATATAAATGTCTTAACACAATAACTAAGAAAATGCGGTGAAGGCTATGTTAATCAGTTTGACGAAAGTATTTTAAATTGTATATAAAACCAGCACACTGTACCCGATAATTGCATTAATGTACACTGATTTAATAAAAAAAAAAAATTCATCACTTAAAAGCTCTCTTTTATAACATAGCTGTTTTATTTTCTACAGTTTAGGGAAATTTATCATTCTCTCTTTTCTTTTTCTTTTTTGCAGTTTTTGGTTGGTGCTGGGTTTGAACCCACTACCTCCGGTATATGGGGCTGGTGCCCTACTCATTGAGCCATAGGCACTGCCCAAGTGTATCATTCTTTTATTGATTTATAAGAGCTTTCACTCAGTACAGCTATTAACCTTTCATCTATACTACGTATTATAAACTTTTCCCCCCAGGTTAACTGCATGTCTTTAATTGTATGTTTTCTTTTAGAGAAACACACGCTCAAATCTATAATCTGTTCCTTTCTGCCCTACAGTTTGGAAATCCAGCTACCTCTGAAAAGCAGGGAAGGCAGTGGGGTTGTGGGCATTCCCTGCAATGATACTTCTTCCATGCTCTTTTCTAATTTTGATGAAAATGTTACGTCAAGAATCCAAACAACAAATCATCCTATCTCTATAGCGTACTTTGACCAAGTAGCTGTGTGTGACGGCAGCAGAGAACACATATTTTGGGAAACATATCCCCCAAACAACTGATCCCTCTGCTGCCAGCAAGAGATCATGGCCCTAAATTTTTACTTCCAACACTGTCATGAAGCCACCAACATTTAAGATACAATCTTGCCACAGGAAGCTGCTTCCCTGGAGCTACTGTCACCAACACAGACTTTTTTTTTAATTGAGCAATAATAATAATAATGCAAAAAAGTAACATTCACATTGTCAAATAGGAGTATGTCTATTATAGAAGGCTTTGACTCTGAGGTTCAGGGTGCAGTCATCAGTTAACTCTTCTTATTTTTTTTCCAAAGTCTCAAAAAATGGACAATATTTATAAATAAAAATTAGAGATAATTTCAAAAACATATCATGCCAAATCTTATAGACAATAGAAAAAGAAGAAATACTTCAAAATAATTCTATTTCATCTGGGTACACCTGATACTAAAATTGGAAAAAATATATTATCATAAAGGGGAAATTACAAACATATTTCACTTATAAATGAGGATGCAATATCCTAAACAATGCATTAACAAGTTGAATTAAAAATTAATGTTTAATTAATATATTTTGGTCAAAATTAAATCCAATTTATGTGAAAATCAGTCACTGTTTTTTTCTTTTCCTTTCCTCATCCCCTCCTTCCTTCTCTGTCTGCTCTCCCCGTCCCCCATGCCCTACCGTGTCATTAATTGTCCTCATATCAAAGTTGAATACACAGGATTCCTACTTCTCCAGGTGGCTAAAGGAGCCAGGACTTCTAGCATGTGGCTCCTGTAGCCACCTGCATCCCTGAATCCTGCCGTCATTACTGCCCCAGGATTCTGCTGACCCACCAGCCTTCACATGAACCTTTACTAATAGACTCAGGGTCCACCTCCATCTTCAGCCCTGCAGCTCTAGAATGTGACAATTCTTTTTTTTTTTTTTTAATGCAAATAAGTGAATTTATTGGTATAGTACAAAATGCAAAGATTTCAAACATCATGACATAAAAGCAGTTTTTGCCTTTTTGATGCCGTAATACATAGTTAAATTACTTTTGACATTTTATTTACTTTAAAAAATTTTTTTATTATTAAATCATAGCTGTTTAAGGTCATGGGTGGGGGGAGGAAAAGCAGAGAGAGGGATGGAGGGAGGGGGGGTGGGGCCTTGGTGCGTGCCACACCTTCTGGGGGCAAGACATGATTGCAAGAGGGACTTTACCTAACAAATGCAATCAGTGTAACCTGGCTTATTGTACCCTCAATAAATCCCCAACAATAAAAAAAAAAGGGGGGGACCAACAAAAGAAAAAATCATAGCTGTGTACATTAATGCGATCATGGGGCACCATACACTGGTTTTATAGAGCATTTGACACATTTTCATCACACTGGTTAACATAGCCTTCCTGGCATTTTCTTAGTTATTGTGTTAAGACATTTATATTCTACATTTACTAAGTTTCACATGTACCCTTGTAAGATGCACCACAGGTGTAATCCCACCAATCACCCTCCCTCTGCCCACCTCCCCCTCCCTCCCCTCCCTCTCCCCCTTCCCCATATTCTTAGGTTATACCTGGGTTATAGCTTTCATAGAAAGCCATAAATTAGTTTCATAGTAGGGCTGAGTACATTGGATATTTTTCTAAAACCTCGCTGCTCACAGTACTGAACGTGAGTGTGAGGAATGAGGGAAACGAGAAGGTGACACTGACAGCTGCACACCTCACTGTCGTCACGTTCGTTACCTCAGGTAGAGCACTCGAGATTGGATGATGAATCTAAACAAGTACTTCAAGGCTTTCAGAGCAGCAAAAAGCAATTCCGTCTTGCTGGAGTCATCTGCATTAGCCACATAAAAGTTCAGTACCTTGGAGAGTTTCCTTAAAAGGGCGAGAAAAAAACATTAATAAGGCCATAGCCAACATGATACTGAGGCTGGGCTACACTGTCTAAGAAGCGAACTTGGCATATTAGAAGTAAAAGTTACAACTCTAACTGTATCTTCTAGAATATGCCCTGAACAGGGAAATTAACTTTTATCCGATGTAGTATCCCTATCAGCAATCTAGGGTCTCTGCTTCTGCTTAGAAGGGTAGTTCTAAACCCTCTGAGGGATGAAACAGAGGGTTAAGAAATGAAAAGTGGTTGCCTGAGTTCACAGGTTCAAGACCAGCCTGAGCAAGAGCAAGACCCCATCTCTAAAAATAGCCGGCATTGTGGCAGGTGCCTGTAGTCCCAGCTACTTGGGAGGCTGAGACAAGAGGATCACTTGAGCCCAAGAGCTTGAGGTTGCTGTGAGCTATGATGCCATAGCACTCTACCAAGGGTGACAAAGTGAGACTCTGTCTCAAAAAAAAAAAGAAAAAGAAAAAGAAATGAAAGAGGTAAAGTGATCCAAATCAGGGGGCTATTTTAATCTGTGGAATGTAACACAGACATCTTCAGATGCTCCTTGAAGGGAGGGATTATGTTTGCTTAAAGTACTACCTGAAAAGCAGTCTAATTCTTTCCATTCCACCCAAACTCTTTGGGATCCAAAAATATGGAGCGTTGGAGCACTGCTCAGCCATAAAAAGATGAATTAGATGTTTGCGACAATCTGATTAGAACTGGAGACCATGCCCCCAAGTGAAGTATCTCAAGAATGGAAACACAAACACCACACGAACTCACTATTAAATTGGAGGTAACCAATGTCCACACAGAGGAAAGAAAAACTCAGTGGAAATCAATGGGGGAGGGGCAAAACCCCACCTAACGGGGACAGGAAACATTATTTGGGTGATGGTCTCACCTATACCCGGGACTCAAGCATCACAAAAGCAATCTATATAACCTGAAACATTTGTGCCCCCTTAATATTTTGAAATTTAATAAAAACCAACTCAGGCATGTAAATTGAAGGAAAGATAATAGTAAAAAAAAGGTAAAACAAAATTAAAAAATACATACACATGGTTTGAGATGGTAACTCCCTTGAGTACAGTGAGAGCTCAATGGGACCCTCTAGAACAGTGGTTCTCAACCTTCCTGATGCCGCAACCCTTTAATACAGAGAACCTAGAAAATTCCTGGTTCTAAGCATCTCAACAGATAAAACCATCGTGGGAGTTTAGATTGCTGTTTGTGTTCTTCCAGAGTTTGGGGGCTAGGAATGGTCTTAATCTTGTGCTAATTCAGACTTCTGAGGGCACTCCTATTTTAAAAGTTCCTTCTGGGAATCTCTGAGCTCTTCTAGAGTTATAAAAAACAAAAAGTCCAAAGGAAACCAGCAGAATTGATTAAATTTTGTGAATAAACCCAGATGATGACCACCTGGAGTGCTGAGTTTGGCCCCATGTGAGTGAGATCCACACGGCTATATAGGCTGTCCCCACGTGTGGCCACTGCTCTCGTGGACTATGAGGCTCCAGGGTGGAACTCACCCCACTACTGGAGGTCTGCGGAGAGATCAGGTCAGAGGCTGCCCTAACAGATCAGTGACAACATCAACTCCATCTGGTATAAGCCATGTCAAACAAAAAAAGTCTGTTTACCAATCCCAGCTAAAACCCTTTGCTCTGTTTATCACATCATTCTGCACAATAAGGGGAAAGTGAAGGGTGACAGGCAAACCCAATGCCACTGATGAGGGGGGCGCTCCAGGGCAAAGTGCGGAGTGGACATCAGTTGCTTTCCTTGTCAGGGGCATATAAACCAAAGACGGAAGGAAGGCTACGCTACAGAAAGGTAGAGGCCACTCCCTCTTCTGCAAACGACAAGAAGTTCGAATCTTCTCATATCCCGTAAGAAATACATCTTACAAAGCACCTGTGGTACGGCGATATGACCTTAGATATGGACTTCTTTTCATTCACTATTTGATCCCCTCAGGAGCTCATGCCAATCCTACCAGTATCCAATTCCTGAGATCCTGAGTTTGGTCATCTGTCCTGGGTCCTGCTCCTAACTGGCTTTGACTTCTCACCTGGATATTCTGCATTCTTAAGGAGATGTAGCCTGATCCGGAACAAAAGGCCAGAACTGACCCCCGTTCCAGGGTTAGCATACCTAGATAGGTCCCTCTTTCCACCAGGAAGCTTAGGATGAAGCATGACAGCCACATTTACAGAATGCAGGTGGCTCCTGCTTTTCAACAACCCAGCCCACAGAGCACAAATCCCGTAAGTCAACACGTAGTTTAACTGGATCATACTTACACGTACGCCAGAGTGGCGCTGAAGTGCTTGTAAATGTAGGTCTCAAGTACAGGATTAAAATGCTGGAACTTGATGTCCCCTATCAGTGAAATAATAAAAACCTGCCAAAGGTGGAAAATGTCAATAGTGGCACCGCAGAGCCCCCAGGCATCCTGTCACCAGGCTGAAGTTTAACACCCTGGTGCCCCCTTTCCTTCCTTGGTCATGTTGGAGGGCATTCCCACTCTACTGCTCCAGACTCAAGTCTCGGGGTTTACATTTATTTCGCACAAATAAAGAGACTGTTAGGTGTCCGGCACTGTGTTAAATGCCATGAAGACACTGGTCCAAGCCAGCATCCCTGGCCTCGGGGAGCCACTGTTTCAAAGAGGGAGTGGCTGGCACACAAGTACTCACAGAGCTGGTGATACGTGGCGGGACATTTTTCTCCAGGGTACAGTCTGAGCGCCCTCAGTAACTGAGCTTTAACAGAGCTAAGTCTCCCAATCCACCCCCTGTATGTCACTTAACACTGCTGCAGGTACATACTTTACAAATAAGCAAGTGGCACCTCCTTAGGACAGGAGAGTACTTGGGGTTTCCATATATGCCCACTGCCAGCTGCTCTGTCCCACAGGAACGTGTCTCCAGACCTTGTCACAGAGTGTCCATAACTATGGTCTCTCTTTCCCAAAAACAAGCCTGCCTGGGTTACATCTTGCCTGGGTGACACTTCCTCTCTGTATTTGACATCCTTAGTTTTAACACCCTCACCACTTCCTACACTTAGCAACCTCTCCAAGCTGGCGAATCACCTCTCTCCTCACGTGCCAACCTTGGGGTCAAAGCCTGCCCTGAACGTCCACTTCCACAACATGCAAATGAGGCTCGGCTTGGACCCTTGGGCTTCCTCCCCTCCACTGCCCACCTCGGGCTGCTTAGATCATGATATTACTCACCCCTGTCCTGATTTGCATTCTTGGAATGCATTATACGTTTAATTACTTTGTGTGACAAATTGAACTGTCTACTGAGTGGATAATGTAACTCCTGAGGCCCAGACTCATCTCTGATGCCTGAATTCTCTTTTACACGAACAGAGACACACACACACCATGCAGTGGTTTTCTTGGTTCCTGTTATCTTCTGCTTTATGACTAAATAACAGTAAAGGGAAGAAAGGGGCTCCCGATTTCTACTGTAATAAAACACCTTCTTTTCTCTAATGAGACAGAGAAAGCATAAGGAAAAGTGAGATTTAACAAGATACGAAGAAATAAAGGCCCAGAATAGGAGTTGTTTGCTGTTAGTGTTACTCCCAGGAATTTAGCCTGAACAGATACATCCAGAGAGATGCAAACAAATATTTACGCAAGAGGATTATGTATCATAATCGCTCATTCTAGGGAAATACTGAAAACTATACCGTTGTAAGAATAAACACTAGTTAATATGTTTAACTGCTTACCAGTGCATCAAACACAAGGAAGTCATATGTCTCACTGTCTGACATTTCCATCATGATGTTAAAAAGGGCATCTAGCGTGTCCTGCAAAAACTGAAGGTAAGAAAAACAGAGAGGTTATGTTTGGTGCTTTCATTCAGCTCCATTCTGCAAAAATTTGGAGACCATTAGGTTTCAGTAGAATAGGTCTTTTTTAAAAGTAGCATTTTTCTTAAAAACAGGCATGCTTGGTTAGCAATGTAGGTAACTTTTATCATGACTGGGTTAATTTAAAATGGTAAACAAAGGATACAGGGGGTGTATTTCTAACTGTGAATATATAAACCTACCTTAACAATCTCCCCTCCATCCACCTCCATCAACTTCTTCAGGTTGTGTTTAATGTTCTGGGAGTTGGAACGCCAATTTAACAAGCCCAACAGGTCCACTGGGGAGAGTGACCACAAACCAGAAGCATGAGATGAGAAGGAGAAACCCAGACCATCTCAAGACCCTGCTACAGAATTCTCTAGACACGTCATTGCTTTGAATAGCGGCTAATTCAAGATGTGCCTTATGTAAGCTTCTAAGTGGGTATCTCCTATTTGAATCAGAGAAAACCTTGTGGTCTTCTTTCATTCTTCAAAGAGAAATCCCCAAATTTCAGGGCAGTCATTGTCTTTGGGAGAGGATTAGGGAAACATATACTTTGAAAAAGAAAAGAAAAGTCATTTAAAAAAGACACATGTTTTGGAGCTATAAACATCTGTTTTCAAAACCCCAGTCTACTACTGGTGAATTCAGGTAAGATACTTTACCACTTTAAAACTCGATTTTCTGCTTACTAAACTGGGGACAATAATAGCAGAGTTGGTGCCTTTCTGTCTCAGGGTGGTGGAGGCTTAAATGAAATGATGAGTGTGAACTGCCCGGCAGGAGGGAACTCCGCTGGAGGGACCCAAAACCCCCCGAAACGACAAACCCATTCCCACCCCCATCAGGGCCGAGCAACAAGTGATCCCAAACAAATCGATCTGTTCTAGTATTTAAAAAAAGAAAACAAAGTCTCGCCCTGAGATGTATTTATAACAAACCCCAGTGGCTTTTAACCTTTGGAGCCTGAATGGTTCCCCTCAGGGAAACGAGAAAGGCATTCCGTCATGGTCACAGGGAGAAGGAACAGCCGCCCTTTTTGCATCATCAATGCCCTTGAAGACTAGATGGTTTATTAATGCTCTTTGGCTTTTTATTAAACTAGCTCTCCGTAATTTCCACCGAGTCAGAAGGAAGGAAACGCAGGAACCATTGGCGATTATCTGTCCCTGGCAACCCCCATCCCCTCTGACGCTGGTGGCGTCTCCATCTCTCCCACGGTGTCCCCTCTGCCTGCTGCTGGTCCGTGGTGATAGCAGGCTGCTCCTCTCGGGGTCCTGATGAGCTTTGCCTCTTTAAACCTCTGGACTAAGATATTATTTAAGACTATCTTTTTTTTTAGGGGGGGAGGGGGATATTGAAGTTTTTGCAATCTAAACATCAGATGTCGATGGCGATGACAACAAAGAGAACAGTGTCATCCAGCGGAAGCTCCTGTGACAATGAAATGTCTACCTGCACTAACAGGAAAGCCACCAACTGTATGAGACCACGAAGACTAAGGGACTGATGCGTATTTTTACGTATTTAACTTTATTATTGTTATTTGTCATTGACCAATAAAAACTGTATTTACGGGGTGCAACCTTCTGATATAGGTATACCCTGTGGAATGACTAAATCAAGCTAATTCACATATGCATTACCTTAAATACTTTCTCTTGTAGCGAGAACACTTCAAATCCCCTCTCTTAGCAATGATAAAGTATACAGTATAGTATTAACTACAGTCCCCATCACAACAGAGCTCTTGAATTAATTCTTCCTGTTTCATCAGAGTGGTCTATCCTTCGGCCACATCTCACCACACCCTTCTCATCTAATTTTAATTAATTCAAATTTTGCAAGAGACGTGTGTAGTAGCTACCACAGCAGGACAGCACAGGTGAAGAACATTGAGAAGACAGGTGAAGTAGAAACAGACGGAGTGTTTAAACTAAGGACCACAACTTGCCAATGAACTTGCCTAAATTTCTGACTTTGGGACAGCAAATAGTATAGCAATATGGTTCCCCACAACAGAAATTCCTTTTGCTTTCCATGGCAAGTTAATTTTACAAACTTTTATTCCTTGTTTTCTTTCAACTCTAGTCTGGAAAGAATCATTTACGAGATTGTTTAATAAGCGCTGTCCCTCTCAAAGATCCCTCCATAATCTGAAAAGTACCCTAATTGCTTTGTACAGTCTACTCCCATACTTAAAATAACATTTTGATATTTCACAGGTAAAAATCTGAAAAATACCAAACAGAATAAAGGAAATAAGAATTATCCAAACTTTTGGAGTTATTCCTTTTAGTCTTATACAAATCACAATGATGGGAATGACAGTGAGAGCTGATATTCATAGAGCATTTACTGTGGGCCAGATACTGCTTTGTTTTCACTTATTTTCATTTATCCCATTCTTTGAAATATATATTGCTACTCTCGGTTTAAAGATGAGGAAACCAAGTCACTTGCTCAAGATGAAACACCCAGTATGTGGCAGGGATGGAATTTGAGCCTAGGAAATCTTGTCTAAATTGCTCCCATGTATTTAAACAAACCTGCAATCGTACCATACACAGTGTTAAAAAGTTTGCCAAGGGCTTGGTGCCTGTAGTACAGTGGTTATGACACCAGTCACATACACCAAGGGGGCTGGGTTCGAACCCAGCCCGGGCCAGCTAGACAACAATGACAACTGCAACAATAACAACAACAACAAAAAAATAGCTGGGTGTTGTGGCAGGCACCTGTGGTCCCAGCTACTTGGGAGGCTGAGGCAAGAGAATCACTTAAGCCCAAGAGTTAGAGGTTGCTGTGAGCTGTAATGCCATGGTACTCTACCCAGGGTGACAGCTTGAGACTCAGTCTCAAAAAAAAAAGTCCGTCATGTCTTTGACTGTATTTTGAATTACAATATTTAGCAGCTGCACATAGTTTATCACTTAATAATATTACAAGATTTACTTAAATTCACCCCAACGATCAGAGACATCTGGGTTGTCTCCAGTATTTCCCTATTGTACCTAACAGGGAAATGTCCCCATACCTAACTCTTCATACTCTTTCTCATTGTTTACTTTGGTTCAACTTCTGGGAGTCAACTCACTGGGCAGAACGAAGGGCCTGAAGACATTTAAAATCTTCTATAAATATCACACCCTTAACCTATGAGTAGTTTATGACATTTACTTTTTCCCTAACGAGGGGTCATATTACTGGTGCAATTTCGCCCCGTCTTCTGCGGCGCTCAGAATGCTTCCTGGGTTAGTTTTTGAGGAGCGTGCTCTTACTTTTCCATATGGCTCAGCCCTTGACATCACTCTGCTTCCTTTTAGCCACTTGTCCACGTTGAAACTCTATCCTTACTCTGTAGTCAACCGTGATTCCTCAAAACGAACCCAAGACCAACCTCTTCTGAAGACCAGCCAGGATCTGACCCCTGAGAGCACCTTACACCTAAGCTGTTTTGTCTATTTCAGCTCTTCCATAAAAAGAGCATTAGGCACTCACCCAAACTGCCTACAAGGCCAAAGGCAGTAACGCTCTACATCGCATATTCGAGATAGAATTTCTAAAGCAAGTCCCCTGGGCAGCTAATTCTTGGTTTATTTTTAAGCAGGATTTTGCAGACATTACATAAGTTACATAAATAAGAAGCTGTTACTGGCTATCCAATGCCCTGATACGCATAAGAGAGGTTAAAATCGGTATGGGGCATTTGAAGGAGAAAGAAACGAAGCCCCTTTGAATTATTCAGCTGATTTTATGGAAAATCCTTGACTCTTGGAAAAAGACAGGAAAGAGAGAAACGGATGAGGGGGACACCGAAAGTCTAACAGGAAATCCTGCCACCCCTGTTGAGACAGGAGACGGATTATATTTCTTTACCATTGCCCCCCAGCCCTCATGACCAACATGTCCCGTTGCATACAATATACAGAAGGCATTAATCAGAGCTCTTTTGTTTTTCTTTTTTTTTTTTTTTTTTTGAGACAGAGTCTCACTATTTCGCCCTCAGTAGAGTGCAGGAGTGTCACGGCTCACAGCAACCTCAAACTCTTGGGCTTAAGCAATTCTCTTGCCTCAGCCTCCCAAGTAGCTGGGACTACAGGCACCTGCCACAGCGCCCGGCTATTTTTGTTGTTGTAGCTGTCATTGCTGTTTAGCAGGCCCAGGCCAGGCTCAAACCTGCCAGCCTTGGTGTACGGGGCCAGTGCCCTACTCACTGAGCTACAGGCACCACCCTTGTAAGGAGTTTTGTTTTATTTATTTATTTATTTTTGAGGCAGAGTCTCACTATATCACCCTTGGTAGAGTACTGTAGTGTCACAGCTCGCAGCAACCTCAAACTCTTGAGCCTAAGCAATTCTCTTGCCTCAGCTCCCAAGTAGCTGGGATTACAGGCACCTGCCATAGCGCCCGGCTATTTTTGTTGTTGTTGTAGCTGTCATTGCTGTTTAGCAGGCCCAGGCCAGGCTCAAACCTGCCAGCCTTGGTGTATGGGGCCAGTGCCCTACTCACTGAGCTACAGGCACCACCCTTGTAAGGAGTTTTATTTATTTTGAGGCAGATTCTCACTATGTCACCCTTGGTAGAGTGCTGTATTGTCACAGCTCACAGCAACCTCAAACTCTTGGGCCTAAGCAATTCTCTTGCCTCAGCCTCCCAAGTAGCTGGGACTACAGGTGCCCACCACAACGCCTGGCTTATTTTTTGTTGCAGTTGTCATTGTTGTTTAGCAGGCCTGGGCTGGGCTAGAACCCGCCACCCTCGGTGTACGTGGCTGGCGCCGTAACCACTGTGCTACGGGCGCTGAGCATTATCAGAGCGCTTTGCTGCTTTGCACTAAAGGAAGGAAACAGAAGACGTGGACGTCACAGTCTCTGCTAAGGAGTACATTGATAGGTTTTATGATATCAAAAAATACTGAAATGCTTTTCATCCTATTTTAAAGATGGACAACCAAATCTCAGAAGTGGCTGTGCAATTTCATCAGTACTACGCAGAAGAACACCTGCAAAGCAGAAAGCAGGATCCAGCTGCCCAACGTCCCCCGTCGGAAGACCTGGCTGGTCCAGCCCTGCAAGTCTCACCAAGGAGCTTATGGGACTGAGCAGAAGGCTCACTGTGCCTGTGCTGTCACCACACCTACCGTTCTGGGTGAGCTTTGTGGAGCAAATGACGGTGGCAATCTGGAAGCTGTCTTTCGTGCTATCCTTATTGGGGGGAAAGGCGGCCAGGTTTTTGGATGCTTGGAGCTCTTTTTCTTCCCTCTCTACCTTGGTCCCAGGCAAGGTCAGGTAGAATTTAGCATCTTCCATTTTCTTGTCGCCCTAAAAAGGAAGCATGTCAGCAACACGGAATCATGGGTGACATTTCCCACATGCAGATGAAAATAGCTTCCATCAGGAGCAAAGTGCATTTCCAGCACGAGAAGGGTGGCTTTTTCTCTAATTAAACGTAAGGTCCCTTCCACCTGTGAGACCCCGTGATGTCTTTCCAAGGAGTTTGGGCCCAGAAATAATTCATCTCTGAAAAATGTGTGGTTTCTAATTGTAAACTAGAAAGCAGAATATCCAAGTCCATGCCAGAAATAATAAATAGAGAATCAGGTTGAATTTCATTTGAACCCATGAAGGGCCACAGTGATATTTCTTTTGGTTTAGCAGAAACAACTTGCTATGCCTTCCAAAACCATCTGCAAATTAAGATGTTAAGGAAAATAGTTATCAGATAGGTGCAACTCACAGGTGCTGCCGACTGGCAGAAAAATCCCCAGATATTGTTAGATCAACCAGATCTTCCGGCACCTACTTTGTACTCTAAAACCTCAGTAGAAGTGACAGCTCGCCAACAGTGAGAAGGGAAGAAGGGAGGCCAAACCCTGAGGGGAGGACAGTATCTGGCTCATAGTGACATGAAAACCACATCCGGACACACCCACCACACTTGACCCCAGCCCACGCAGGATGACAGAGAAAGCGGATCAGAAGGGGCCAGTGCTCGGCTGCTCACTGCCCTGCACCACGTGCAGGAGAGGGGGAGCTGCTTCTAGAAGGCTAGGCACTAATGCAACCCATCCTCCCCAAAAGGGGAATAAAAAAACCACACAGCTAGGGGGACCAGAGCCCTCTGGGTTTCTCGACTTTAATGAACAAATACATCTAGTGCCAGGGAGGTTCCTGATGTGTATACACATAAATCTGAAAGGAGCCTTAAACACCCATTTGAAAGGGAGTTAACTCTTTTTCCCAGCTATTCTCTGGGCCTCATTCTGTTAGCGCCACCTTATAAACCACCAGGTCGTGCCTCCCGTCCCGCAGAGTGGTGCCATCCGGGTTCATCAGCTTCACAAAGGCCACCCCGAAAGCTTGCTCTGATTTGTCTCTGGCTGAAAAGACAGAAATGTGTGTCTGAGCAGCCAGAAAGCCATGGTCGTCACGCCTGATTTCAGTTTTGCTCTGGGGTGTGACCTTCAACCACATCACAATAAACACACCTCAGCACGCTGTAAAAACCACACATACTGTGCCACTGAAATCGTCTGGAACCCCCAAGTTTATGCTCCTCTTTCTACATTCCCTAATAAACCAACCAAGATTCACCTGATAACCCAACTCAGAAATGTAGGGTTTTTTTTTTATTTTTATTTTTTATTTTCAGACAAGAGTCTCACTATGTCACTCTCAGTAGAGGGCTGTGGCATCATAGCTCACAGCAACCTCAAACTCTTGGGCTTAAGTGATTCTCTTGCCTCAGCCTCCCAAGTAGCTGGGACTACAGGCGCCCGCCACAAGGCTCAGCTATTTTTAGAGACAAGATGTTGCTCTTCCTCAGGCTGGTCTTGAACCTGTGAGCTCAGGCAATCCACCTGCTTTGGCCTCTCAGAGTGCTGGGATTAAAGGCATGAGCCACTGCGCCCGACCCCAGAAATGTGGGTGTTGATGCCAACTCCCCACCTCCTGGTCTGAACACCTCGCTATTCCTCTGTCTGTACCTGAGTTCAGGCCTCCATACCGCTCCCTTCGTTGCTATAAGACCTTTTTTTTTTTTAATCATGTCCACCTACCTTTTCTTGTTTAGCCTTTCCCGAGGCTAAAGAATTGCTGTGTTATTGTAATTTACAGAGTCCCAATTGCATCTTATTTTTTTTATTATTATTATTATTATTATTATTTTTTTATTGTTGGGGATTCATTGAGGGTACAATAAGCCAGGTTACACTGATTGCAATTGTTAGGTAAAGTCCCTCTTGCAATCATGGCTGTAAGACCTTTCTAACCCCTCTGTCTCCAGGGCTCTCCTGCCCAGTGCTTCCTCCAGGCTGAAGTGAGGTTTCCAAAATCCAGTTCAATCCACGTCAACTGCCCTGTTTCAAAGCCCTTAAGGGAGAGATCTCAGTATATGTTGTCCTAAAACAGACTCTGCAAGGTACTCGTTCGGTGAAACTTCTGACATAAAGTGATCGGCACAGCCCTCGAAGCCCAGCGAAATTCACCCTCCTGATTTCCTTGGCACCAATGAATTCCAAAATAAAGTTGCTAAGTTTTTCAGTTCCAAGTATCTTACTCTCAAGATCCACAAAAGGGCTGTCGAGCAAGAATGTACACACGTATGTGTGTGAGAGAACATGTAACATACATGTATGTTCGTATACACGTACTTACATATCTTTTTTAAGACAGAACTATGTCACAGATCCCCTACTACTTACATTCCTGAGATGACCTATGTCGGAAGGTAAATCGGACATGGCAGTCAGTGACCTGTTCTATAGCGATGGACACCTGCATGATAGGAAGAAATTAACGGTTTACTGATATGCAGTGTTTTGTAGGCATTGTACAAAGTTAAGTTCAATTTTAGTATCTTACGGCATTAATGAATGTAGGGTGAAACTGGATATAAGGCAGGGGTGTCCAACCTTTTTTTTTCTTTGCTGCACATGGGAAGAAGGGTTGTCTTGGGCCGCACGTTAAATACACAAATGCTAATGAAAGCTGATTGGAAAAAAAAAAAGGTCTGCACACATATTTCCTGATAGCCGGCACCACAGATAAGGAAGAAAATCTTCACAAAATCAGTACCTGCCACGGGTTGGACACCCCTTGCTATAAGGTTTCACTCAAAGGAAATAACTATTTTCAAACCAAAAGCATCTCAGAAGAAGATCATCTTGCCGTTTACTATAGATTCTGAATATAGAGGCATTACGAATTTCTAGTAATTTCTTTTTTCCCTTTTTGAGACAGAGTCTTACTTTGCCACCCTTGGTAAAGTGTCATAGCTCACAGCAACCTCCAACTCTTGGGCTTAAGCGATTCTCTTGTCTCAGCCTCCCAAGTAGCTGAGACGACAGGCGCCCGCCACAAAGCCTGGCTATTTTTGGAGACAGGGTCTTGCTCTGGGGCTCAGGCTGGTCTCGAACATGTAAGCTCAGGCAATCCGCCCCTCTCGGCCTCCCAGAGTGCTAGGATTACAGGCATGAGCCAGCGTGCCTGGCTAGTAATTTCTCAAGTATGAAACAGTAAATACTTCAGAGGGTAAAGACCGGTACTTTGAGGTCTACCTAGGACCTTTCATTTTATATTGATACAGTAATAATTAGGGTTGATAACAGAAGGAAAAGAAAATACTGGGAGCACAAAAGTGTTCCTGCTGTTCATTTACACAGGGGGCAGGGAAAACAGCGCCAGCAGGCAATGAAGAGAGCAGAGAATCTGCGGTGAGTGGTTAAATCGTAGCATGGTGATAAGTACACTGGAACGTTATACACGTCTCTAAAAATACATGTCTGAAGAGACACGTAGTTTTAAAAAGCACCGCACAAATTTATGTAAACAGCATCATTCAGAACATATGAACTGTACAAAATTGCTGAAATGGTTACTTCTAAATTGAGAGATGAGTGCAATTTATGTTTCTTCTATGAAGTGCTCACATTACTTCAGAAAGAGCTACTGGAATGCCGGGTACAGTGGCTCACGCCTGTCATCCGAGCACTTTGGGAGGCCGAGGCAGGAGGATCGCTTGAGGCCAGGAATTTGAGAGCAGCCTGAGCTCTGGCAAGAGCCCCTTTTGTACAGAAATTAGGAAAATGAGCCAGGGGTGGTGGTGGACACCCAAAGCCCTAACTACTCAGGAGGCTGCTGCAGGAAGATCACTTGAGCCCAGGAGTTTGAGGCTCCAGTGAGCTGTGATTGCACCAGTGCACTCTAGTTCAGGCAATTGAGTGAGACTTTGATCCCCAACTCAAAAAAGAAAAGGACGGAGAAGGAAAGAAAGGAAAAGAAAAGGAGGAACGAATTATTGCAGCCTGAGATTCAGAAGCAGTCTCCAGTTCAGGCTTTGACACTTGTGAGCTGTAGGATCCTGGGAAGTCACTTAACTTCTTTGCATCTCAGGTTCCTAATCAGAACAAGGGCATCATAACACCTGTTGCTTCAGCTGCAGAGCTATTACGGGGCTCAAAGGACATGACGGATCTGAAAAGCACTTTGGAACTTATAACACACATATTTAAGTTGAAAAGAGGCCCAGAAAAGTTGGTGAGAAGCCAAGAAGAAAAAAATGTCAGGAGACTGCACGCTCAGTGCAAAGATTTCCGTTTGGTTTTGGACCATCTTGGCAGCCTCTTACATCACCGCAACCGCAAGTCTCTCCGTTCAAATTTCTGCACATTTGTGAATGAGAATGTTATGGAGGAAGACTGAATTTATGAAAGATACATGCTCTTATAATAGAACTGAATGACCAATTCATTTCTTACTGCACACCAGAGGCAACTCACCTAAAACTTCAGGGTGATGCAGGAATAATTTGAGGGCCAAAAGAACACAGGAATCTAAACACAGTTTAATAAAGGACAAGGGTCACGAAAGACTCATTCTCACCTTGACAGTCTCATACCAACAGGGTTGCTTGACTTGGTAATAGACCACCGACTTGTATTCTGAAATGCCTTCGTACCCAGCTCCAGGATGAATTGCTTTCTTTGGATGGAAAAAGAAAAGGAAGAGGGCATAATTTCGTTGGGAAAACTAAAGAGGATACCCACCACATACCACGTAAAAGCCCACTACACCCAACACGTCCACACAAGGGCATCTGTAAGCTAAATTCGGAGTATGAAGAATAGAGACTTTCTACCACTTTATTTGAGGGTCTAAGTGTATAAATCTGGTAGCAGCTGTGGAACCCAGCACCGTCAGAACATTCCTCTGTCCTCTAATTTTACTCTCTCTTCTATCCTCCCAATTCCTTTTTTGTCTTTCCTCTCTCAGGAACAGGAGGCCCGATGATGGCGACTAGAGTTACGTCACCAATGTGGACGTATCCCTATCTCGGGGAAAGAATTTCTCCTTCCTGTCCACCTTCTGCTTTGGGGGATTGGTGTGTGCGTACAGCAAGTTCAGGGCTGTAACCTTTCCTAGTAATGAACCAATTAGTTGAGCAGGACCCTTGATGGGCACTTCTGAGCCGGTCAGCAGAGCTGAGTACTGACCAGCAGGAGGAGACATGTACTTGAAATGAGCTTGTAAGGTGTGAGGACTCTAATCAATGGCAGAAATAACCCATTCCCATCTGGTGGCCCACAGCTCTCTGCGTATCTGTCTAACACAGACCGCTCCTTGACTTTGTAAGCTGTTTGGGTATCTGTTTCCTCTGTAGATTGTAACATCCCTGGAACATGATGGAATTGTAGTTCACAGCTCCCTGAGCACGGATGCGAAAGGACATTCCGTGCGTTGAGTAAAGCAAGAGCTTGAACTTTAGATTACAAATCAGGTTACTAGAGCTGATGCCACACCCTTCTCTGTGCCCTGAGAATCAAGACTGACTTCTCTAAACGGATAGGAAGGTGCCAGACTTGGAGAAACTCTGGCCTGGAAATCAGGAGACCTAGATCCCCTCCCAGCTCTGCCAATAACCCTTGTATTTCCCAGAGAAAGGATTTCCTGCAGTTTTCTGATCATTAAATCTAAGAGCAGTCAGTGGTAGCCCCGTCCAGTATGACAGACTCTGGGGACACATCTTCTTTAGTTCTCCCATCCTGGTGAAGAAGAAATGTGCCTTCCAGTGCCACCAGATCCCTCCGGCCACTGTACTCAGCCCCAGTGGAGCTGATCAAGCTTGAAAGTGGCTAAGTAACTTGGCCCTAAGAAGGAACCTCCACATCGGAGGCTCCCACGTGAAATCATCAGTGGCTGTACGCATTTCACAGCACCGTGGAGATGCTTGTTTTTAAGCGTCTCGATGACTTTATTAGTAAAACTGGCCATTGCTAATCACAAATTTAACAGGTTTTGTTATCTTTCCTTGCGAAAAACCCAATGCAACCTGACGTGGAGAGGACACTGAAAGACTGAACATCTACGGCCCTCGGGGGGGCCCCACCCACCTCCAGCATCTCGCCCTCCGCGTCGTGCACGGACATCGTCACCTCCACGTTCTTTGGTGTCTTCTTTTTCCCTTTGTCAAACTCGCCGTGGATGAGGGTGATATAAATATCATTCCGAACATCTCCTGCAACATGACAAGACGCCATTTTTAAGTTTCAGCATGTAATTCTAAGACATTGATGAAATACATAAACTATGAAATGGTTTGGCTTTGTCACGGACTAGTCATGTGACACAAGTCTTCCATACATCGTTTCTCTTTTCAGCTTCCCTCATTTTGCCTTTCCACACATACCAAGCCAGAATTCAAAGATAAACTCACCTTGCCCAAAGGACAAATGTCTCTACTTAATTTTTTCAGATTCTTGTCCCACTATAGTGGTAAAACTGCCTTCAGTTAGAGAATAGTACCAACAGTTATTTTTATTTCCTGCACCAGTACTTTTCTAAATTATTGTTTTTAGTTATGGGTACGTAACAGTTATAATGGTATCTATTTATGGGGTACGTGTGATGTTTTGAGACAGGCATACAATGTGTAATGATCAAACCAGGGTAAACGGGATATCCATCACCTCAAGCCTTTATCATTCTTCATGTTAGGAACATTCCAATACCACTCTTGTCGTTATTTTAAAATATACAATATATTATTATTAACTATAGTCACCCTGTTTTGCTGATGACTAGATCTTATCCATTCTCTCTAAGTGTATTTTTGTTCCCATTACTATTCTCACTTTATCACCTCAAGACAAAACATTTTCCCAGAACAGTGATGATGTGTATTAGGGTAAAATAGCTCTAAAATGGAAAAAATAAAGAACTACTTTTTTTTTTTAATGAGAAAGAAAATCTCACTTTCTAAGTCTTTTACTCATTCATCCCACCATACCCACCATGTGCAGATTACGTGTGCAGCAACGCATTATTACTGTCTCTTAATTTCCCAAAGGAGGAATAAGCTCTTGTATTACTTTAAAAGAGCCTGAGTTTTTCATGCAGTAGATTGGTTGGTTTTTTCCAGAATTTTTCTAACATGGCATGGGTTGGCTTTCTAGAATTTTTTTTTTTTTTTTTTTTTTTAGGCCAGGGCTGGGTTTGAACACGCCACCTCCGGCATATGGGACTGGCGCCTTACTCTGTTGAACCATAGGTGCTGCCCGGCTTTCTAGAATTTTTATTAATATTAATTAGTTTATATTAATATACAGAGAGTTCCTCTAGGGATCGATTTCCTTTTACCGGAATGAAGATTTTGCACAGACATGGGTGAAGTCAGTGAATTCACGTGAACACACATGAAGGTCACCCACATCGGGTGGCAGAAAAGGTAAAACTGAAGTGAGAACCTGGAGGATGTTTACAGTCTTGTCACCAAAAAGAATGAGGAGATCCAGAGCACAGTGGGAGCTTTGCAGGATGGAGCAGTGGGTTCCCTGAGACAGAGCAGAGCAAGGAAGCCACCTGCTGGAAACGTGCAAGAGGAAGGGATGTGCTTGAATAAAGCACACGTATCTCATAGACTGAGAACTTCTGCTATTTGGGAGGGTCTGAGTGGAATATAAAGGAAGAGAGCATGAGTAGAAATTTCCCTTTTTTTTTTTCCTGGAGGTAGTGTCTCATTATACTGCCCGGGCTAGAGGGCCAAGGCTGTTCACATGTGCAATCCTGCTGCTGACCAACATAGGAGCTTTGGCCTCCTCAGTTTCTGACCCAGGCTAGTTCACCCACCCTTAGGCAGTGTCCAGCTTAGTGCAGACCCTCAACTGCCGCACAGCACTGCAGCCCAGAACTCCTGCACTCAGGGGATCCTCCTGCCTCAGCCTCCCGAGTAGCTGGGACTATAGGCATGGAGTAGAAAATTTTGACTTATGTTTAACAAAGTGTTATTTTGAGCTCGTACACCGGGTAGCTTTCTAAGGTAC
Source organism: Nycticebus coucang (assembly GCF_027406575.1). Lineage (NCBI taxonomy): Eukaryota > Metazoa > Chordata > Mammalia > Primates > Lorisidae > Nycticebus > Nycticebus coucang. The sequence goes on along the minus strand of NC_069803.1, from coordinate 25,161,448 downwards.
TCGAGCAAGGCTGTTTGTATATCCCACTGTCTCAGTACCACTCAATATAAATAAGCCAATCTTAGGGGTCCAAGTTGCCTCGACTGTCCAATTAGCAGTAACTGCTCCTGGCAGGAAGTAAACAGGTGAGTAGAAGCTGTTTACCTGGCAGAATTATTTCAGGAAAGCCCATCTTCCGGGCTATTGCTGTTGATCTGTCAACTAAGTGTGAAAAATTCTTCTGAACTTGTGCGAGGTCACCTGGCAAAAGCTTCAAGGACACCCAAAGACCTTTAAAGAAATAAAAGATAACCTGTTCGTTCATTGTAGGATCTATATAACACATACATGTCAATGTTGAGAAAAACAGTCATATCCAGATCTCTTATTATAAAGATGTAAATTCTCCCCCAGTTAAAATACAATTTTAACGATACTCCCATCAAAATCACAACAGGCCTTGAAAATTGGACAGAAATGTGAACAGATGCTTATGGTAGGGACCAAATGAGTAGAAATAGGCCCTATCTTGTACCAAATGATGAGTGATACTGCTGGTAAAAAGGATATATTAAATAAAGCAATATCAAAGTATATTGTAAAGCCACAATAATGTGTGATACTAGTGGTTAAAAAAAAAAAATACATAAAGCAATGAAATTAGAGTGGTGCCTGTGGCTCAAAGGGGTAGGGCACCAGCCCCATATGCCAGAGGTGGTGGGTTCAAACCCAGACCTGGCCAAAAACTGCAAAAAAAAAAAAAAAAAAAACAATGAAATTAAATACTATAGTAGATAGTAATTTAATAAATAGCAAAAGAGAGATAACAAATCATGAAGAAACCTAACTATATAAATGCACTGGGATAATTTTCTTGCTACTTAAGCAGAATTTAATTTCACAACTCTTATTTTCATTAAAATAAATTCCCAATAAAGTAAATAGGAAAAAAGACAAAATTAAAAGAAAATTAAGTGTACATTTGTTAAGCCCCTGAGCAGGAGCCATTTTTCTGAGAGAAACAAATAGAAAAAAATTGCAGACACAAAAGAAATATCTATATACAAACTAACATCTTTGATATGCATGAAAAGTATACTACAAAAGGGTGATGTAAGAAACTGAATTTGTATCCATTAAAAGAATCTCACAACTAACCAGGACAGGAATAGACAATTCGCACGGAAGTAAAAGAAGTTTATACATATTTGGTAAACCAAAATGTGGAAAAATATGTCTTAGATAACACAGAAAGATTATTCTCCTCCTTATATAAAGAACTCATAAAATCCAAGAAGGAAAACTTCAGGAAACCCATAAATACTTATGAAGACTAGATTAATTCACCTATGAGTCATTTCTTAAAACGCAAATGAACTAAAAGAGTCCACTTTTCACCTTTCAGCAGGTAAAGACACTAAAAACTCAGCTCACAAAGTGAGCAAAAGTTTAGTAGACGAACATTTAAACATGGTGATTGGCACTCACTGGAAGAAATCTATGGCAAGCGATCTGGCAATGTATCTTGGGGATTAAGCTTGTTTCTACCATTTGACCCAGAAATCTTACTGCTGAGAATTTCCTTGGGGAGGTAGTGCTAAATATAGAAAAAGTCTTAAGTAGAGGGTGGCGCCTGTGGCCCAAAGGAGTAGGGCACCAGCCCCATATGCCGGAGGTGGCGGGTTCAAACCCAGCCCCGGCCAAAAAACTGCAAAAAAAAAAAAAAAAAAAAAGTCTTAAGTAATCCTAGCAAAGTTATTTAAATTTATGATGGTGACAAATTAGAAAGTACTTACATGTCTAGAAGGGATTTAATTTGCTTCAATCTAAGCAATGGACTATTACACAGCCAAAAAAATGTTTGCGAAGAACATAAAAACATTTGCAAAGTGGTTGTTTTGTCAAGTAGCAAAAGTGGAAATGACTTTTCAGTTTTATTAAAAAAAAAAAAAAAAAAAAAATCACACATCCCTGAGGTTGCCATACATAAGGAAAATGGGAACTTATAGCTAAATGCACTTTTATTTACAAAATATTCATTATAAAATTTTACAAAATACTTCTCTACATGTTGATATATAAATATAAAAAAATATTAAAAATATAAAGTATGAGTTTCTTTTTTCTTTGCAGTTTCTGGCTGGGGCTGGGTTTGAACCCGCCACCTCCAGTATATGGGGCCAGCGCCCTATTCCTTTGAGCCACAGGTGCCGCCCAAGTATGAGTTTCTTAAATTTCCTGTTCATGGTGACTTTGGGACAACTTGCCTTTTAAGTATGAGAGTTTCCCGTTCTAATTGAAATTATATTCTTAAGAGTTCTAAAAACCCATAATATAGTAAGGTATTTGTTTCAGATTCTATTTGATTTAAAATTCAGTTTCAATAAGCAGAACTTCTCTCAGTTAAAACTTTATCAACAGAATGTTCTGTGGAGGTACTAAAAACAACTAACAAAGTTTTGGATTACTTTATATTAATATATATTCACATCTGTATTCTTCCTTCCTCTCAATTTTGGGAAATGTAATGGGATAAACCTATTCAGGTCGGAACATAATTATTATTCACGAATCTCTTCTGTTTGTATGTTCACCTGGAGCCAGCCTCAGGAATGCAGGGTAGACAAGAGGAAAGATTCAGGGGACATGGCTGGGCTCAGTGGCTCACGCCTATAATCCCAGCACTCTGGGAGGCCACGGCAGGAGGATCACTTGAGCTCAGGAGTTTGAGACCAGCCTGAGCAAGAGCAAGAGCAGCCCATCTCCACTAAAACTAGAAAAATTAGCCGGGAATGGTGGCAGATGTCTGTAGTCCCGGCTACTCAGGAGGCTGAGGCAGGAGAATTGCTTAAGGCAGGAGTTTAAGGTTGCTGTGAGCTAAGCTGATACCATGGCACTCTAGACTGAGCAACAGGGTAAGAATCTGTCTAAAAAAAAAAAAGATTCAGGGGATAAAAATATGTTCCATAGAAATTCCAAAATACAACACTGCTCCAAGTCACTGCTGGGTGTATCTCAGCGTTCTTTGAGTATTAAAAGTGTCTGGTACAAAGTGAGGTGGGTGGACCCCAGCAGAGGCTGTTTTTTAATCAGGAAAGATAAAGGAAGGACAGGAGTCCAAGCACCCAGCCGAACGTCGCCTCACCCTTAGCAAAGGCCTTTCTCAGCCCAGCACACAGGGCCCAGGGCCCAGGGCCACGTACCTTGGCCTTTGTGATTCACTTCCTTTGCTGCTATCACTTTGTTTAAGACTGAAGTGAGGGGCTCATTCTCCCCGATCACGTGGGATGTTATCAAGGGTGACATGATGAGCTGCCTCTGGCGGATGTAGGTTTCCATTGCGATCCTGGGAGAGACAGAAATAAAGGGTGAGGAGAGAAGGGAAGTCTGGGGAGCACAGCCTCTGATAGTGGTGACCTGTATGGGAGTAGTCGGGAATATCACACTACACTCTATCCTGCCTTTGGGTGCTCATGTTAAACACTAAATTCATCTGGGAAAGATCTGAGGCAAAGAGGAAGAAAGAAACCCAAGAATAAACAAAACTGAAGGCCAAATGTTAACAGCTAAAATGAAAGGCAACACTCCAGGCTCTTTCGGAGCTGCTGTAAAGGAATTAACAAAGGATCAACTGCGGGACAGGCGGGAGGCAGGGGCCCCAGCCCTATTCCTACTTGACAGTGAGCTCTGTCAAGGTCTCCCTCCAGACCTTAGTGTCCTCTGAAGACAGGAGATGGGCTCTGATCGCACACCTTTTGAGGCCCCCCCATCCAGTGCTGATACTCGGTGTAGGAGAGCAGTGTACAAGCAGGGCATCTGGTGGGTGTTCGTACATTTCCGTGCCATAACTGTACCCACAATGGCAATGGGTGCCGCCAAATAAGCTCCACGTGAATGGTCACATCAGGTTGAGGCTCAGAAACGGTAATCAAAGAACCACACAGAGTCCCCATCTTATGGACGGCAGACATGTCATCAGTAACTGCGTGTCGCCTGGAGTTATCCTCTCTGCCCGCTCTGGGCAGGCCAGCTTTCTCTGCAGAGTTCCTTGCACCCTGAGAATAAAACTCACTGCATGTATGAAATGGGACTGCCAGAGTCTGAGATTTTTTTTTTTCCTAAATGACTCTGTCTAGATGGATTTGTAAAACACACATACAAAACCCTCCTAGAGGAAAACACTACAGAGTGTTTGAAGTGGATCATAAAACAGATTATGAAATAGGTCATAAATCTTAGAAGTTCAATGCCAGAGTCTGCCACTCGCATGGTGAACACGTCACTGTGGCTGCTGGCTGCACAGTGTCCAGGAATCAAGTTAGGGCCGGGTTTGTCAGGGACTCAGAGTGTGTGTTATCATACCGTGGGGACTCACTGTGGTGACATGGCTTCAGGAGGACAGCTGGTTCAGAAACGGAGCAGAGAGGCACATAACCAAAGAAAGAAACCCCCCATAAAGGTGAAAACAAATATAGAGATAGATATTTCAAGTAACTTTCATATCCATGAACAGCGCTCCTATTATATATAATAATATTAATAGCACACACATATATATATAATCCATTCTACATGCATATGGGAGGAGCAGCATTTATAGGTATAATACTATGTATTATATTTTATACACATTTATATTTATTCAACATATAGTTTTTTACTGTATAACAATGTTTCGCTCATTGATAGCCCACATACACAACGGTGGTCCCGGGATACTATAAAAGAACTGAAAAGTTCCTATCGTTTAGCAAGGCTGTAGCTGTCCTAAGGCTGTAATGCAACAGCACCTGTTCTATGTTTATCTATATTCAGACTTACCACTATGTCACAACTGGTTACAGTATTCAGGTGGAAGCCCCAGGGCAACAGGCTAGACCAGGCGTCCTCAAACTATGGCCTGCGGGCTACATGAAGCGGTGTGAATTGTATTTGTTCCCATTTTGTTTTTTACTTCAAAATAAGATATGTGCAGTGTGCATAGGAATTTGCTCATGAGTTTTTTTTTTTTTTAAACTATAGTCTGGCCCTCCAATGGTCTGAGGGACAGTGAATTGGCCCCCTGTTTAAAAAGTTTGAGGACGCCGGGGCTAGACCATAAAGCCCAGGGTGTGGGCTACATGCTCCAGGTTTGGTTAAGACTCTGTGATGTCTGCACAACAATGAAACCATCTAATGATGCTCAGAATGTCTCCCCATCACCAAGCGATGTATGACTGTATTTTATTTAGCATATTATACGTGATTTAATATTTATGAATTCAATTTACGAATAAGTTAACATTGTATACAATTTAATATACTTAAATATGTTTGTATATTAAATAACATATCTTTATATATGTGTATATTCTATATGTGTGTATATATACATAAAAACAGGAGTGGCGTTTATGGATATGGAAGTAGAATAAATATCGGCACGGTACCACATAAAACATTCAGCTCAGTATATTACTGGAAGGTCAACATACAGGTTGAGTACCCTGGCATCACAGCTCACAGCAACCATGAACTCTTGGGTTCCAAGGATTCCCTTGCCCCAGCCTCGTGAGTTGGCCAGTTTTTCTATTTTCAGTAGAGATGGGGTCTCGCTCTTGCTCAAGCTGGCCTCTGACTCCTAAGCTCAAGCAATTCACCTGCCTCGGCCTCTCAGAGTGCTAGGATTACAGGCGTGAGCCACCATGCCTGGCCTTAAGCAATGTAGGTTTCCTTATACTCACCTGAATACTGAATATCTTAAATGTTTAAAAAAAACTGCTCAAATCAAAACCTTGTTGTTTCAATTTGCACTTAACTGACCTTCAACATATTCACAATGCCACTTCTTTCTGCATTTATTTCCCTTTATGTGTCCTTATTTCTATTAATTCCTTTTTTATTATTTCTCACAAACGCTGCAAAATTTTTTTTATGTTTGGGAGGCGCCTGTGGCTCAGTGAGTAGGGCGCCAGCCCCGTATACCGAGGGTGGCAGGTTCAAATCCGGCCCCGGCCAAACTGCAAGCAAAAAACAAAAAATAATAATAATGTTTTAATGTATAAGTTGTTTACAATTTGAGGGTGTTTAAACCTACCAATTTCTCTTTGTTTTTGGTTGAATCTTTGGTGTCTGACTTAAAAATGGCTTCCCTCCTGTCACTGTTTCATAAAACTTGTATTTTCCTGGAATCTATTAAGATGTTTACTCTAATATGTTTAATCATCTGGAATTTACACGGGTACAAGTTGTGAGACAAGGCTCTAATGTATGTTTCTTACGTGGTTATCCAGTTTTCTCCTACCCCAATTTTTTTTTTTTTTTTGCATAACTTACCTTTCTTCATTAATTTGCAATATTGTTTGTAAAACTATGATATACTAACTCAAATATCTGTGGTCTTGTTTCTGCAATTCTTTGTTCACTGATCTGTAGAGGGAGTTACAAGTAAGCTGAGACAGTGACATCTAACTGGCACGACAGTGCCAGTCGGGGTCAGTTCCAGCAATGTTCCCAACCCCTGCCAGGCCAGCTAACCCTGCACTGGTGCTGGAGCCAGGCACACCTGTACTCCCAGTTACAGCCATTGAGACTGGCTCCCAACAGCTCCTGAAGCTCAGCGTGAGGGGCCTTGCAAAGCCCTGTGGGAATCCTTTCCTATACTTTCAGGCTGGCTGTCCCCCCACTTGCACGAACCCTAAGCCATGTATTGGTCAGTTCTTTGCTTTCTTATCTCCTAACATGCTACTCAAGAGTGAGGTCCCCTGGCCAGTAGCACCTGTAATCACCTGGAGGCTTATTAGAAGCAGACCTCAGATCTACTGGATTAAATTCTTTTTTTTTTTTTTTTTTTTGCAGTTTTGGCTGGGGCTGGGTTTGAACCCGCCACCTCCGGCATCGGCATATGGGACCAGCACCCTACTCCTTTGAGCCACAGGCGCCGCCCTGAATTAAATTCTTCATCCTAACACAACCCGAGCTGATTCACATGCATGACCCAGTGTGCGCAGCCCTGTGCTAACCCACAAGATCCCTATCTTCCGTGAAACCTGTTCTGTATGCTCGACTCCACAATCATGCCAAAATGGCACCATTCTCAGGGTCTGGCACGGATGGACATGGCCCTTGATTTATCTATTCCTTACGTCACTTCAGTAGACTCGGGAAAGTTTAGTTTGCCATCTTAAATCAGTCCAACATAAAGGACTTTGAAAAAATTTTGTCTTTTGTCCAGCTCCTATCTGACAATCTTCCCGCTACGAGCCCTCCCTTCCCCAATGCTTCCCAGCCCCCGGTTCTGTGAACACGCCATGCGGCTGGCTAACCCAGGTCTCAAGTCACTGGAGGAATGCCAAGGTACTTACTGCTGAAAGGGAATAAAATGCTGCTTTTCTTCATCGTCCACCTTCCCGTGTACGATATCGGTAATATCCATCACTAGAAAAGAGATAAACTTCACTAAAGAAAGTAATTGCTCCAGGTCTCAGTAAATTACGATGGAGAAGGACGGTAAATGCCAGGGGAGAAAAGACACCAAGCTGGGACGAAGAAGGTTCTTTTATTTCTAAGCCAGTGATGATTCCCGGTATTTCCAGCCCCGCAAGAGAACAATGCACAAGGTACTTGGGAAGAGGCTTGGATTTAACCGGATCAGTCCTGCAGGCACTTTAAAGATTCTACAAGATCGAGTTGCTAAATTCTTGAGAATTTTGACAGCAGATTACTTTTTTTTTTTTTTTTTTTTAGAGACAGAGTCTCACTTTATCACCCTCGGTAGAGTGCCATGGCATCACAGCTCACAGCAACCTCCAACTCCTGGGCTTAGGCGATTCTCTTGCCTCAGCCTCCCGAGTAGTTGGGACCACAGGCATCCGCCACAATGCCTGGCTATCTCTTTGTTGCAGTTTGGCCGGGGCTGGGTTTGAACCCACCACCCCTGGAACATGGGGCCGGTGCCCTACTCATTGAGCCACAGGCGCCGCCCGACACCAGATCACTTTTTAGTAAGTCTGCATTGAAAGCCACAGAGAGCACATGGTTTTGGCAGGAACATCATAAGAATTAAAGACCTGGAGAGAATCTCAAATGGAAATGGTCCGAGTGTCTTTCTGATTTGCCTGCTTTCCCAATAAGCCAGGTCACCAAGAGCACAGAACAGATTCGTGATTTGCTCCTTTGCACACAAGAAGAACATTTAAACGGTAAGGCTCTGTTCTAAGCCTACTGCAGGTGCTACAGATATCTTGGCCACATTTTGAGAGATAAGGAAACTGAGGCACAGAAACTTTAAAGAATTTACCCTAAGTGTTTAAGTGGTAAAGACAGGGTATGAACCCCACAGTGATTACAGAGCCAACCCATATAACCACCTCACCCAGAGAATTAGCACGTGGGCCACTCTGAAGCTACTAAAATTAGGCAGGGCTCCCAGTAAGTGATCCCTTAGTTATTAATAAATTACAGTCTGGCCATAAAACACACAGGAACAATCTACTCCCCAGAAAACCTGTTTGGAGATTAAAAGAAATACTGTGATCTGAGACAATAACTCATAATGAAAAATAAAGGTTAGGCGGCGCCTGTGGCTCAGTGAGTAGGGCGCCAGCCCCATACACCGAGGTTGGCAGGTTCGAACCCAGCCCCAGTCAAACTGCAACAAGAAAATAGCCGGGCGTTGTGGCAGGTGCCTGTAGTCCCAGCTACTTGGGAGGCTGAGGCAAGAGAATCACCTAAGTCCAAGAGCCGGAGGTTGCTGTGAGCTGTGATGCCACGGCTCTCTACTGAGGGCGACAAAGTGAGACTCTGTCACTAAAAATAAAAAAAAAAAAAAAAAAAGAAAGGTAAGGAAAGAAATGCCTTCTCAAAACTAACTCAGACAATGCAGTATGGAATCCTGGTGAGATATAGGAATAAGCAGGGTACACAGTCAACTTGTCGGCCCTTCATGGAACCCTACAAAAACTGTACTCAAAAAAAAAAAAAGGAGACATTTTTTATTTGACCTCCCAAAATAGGCAGTTCATTTGTCGATGCCATCACTTCGTTACTCCTAAGCTCTGCTAATGGTTGGGCTCAAGGCTCAGAGTAAATCAGACACCTCTCCCTTCCCGCAATGTTCAATACCCCAAACACACACACACATGCTGAAATAGAAAAGAAAGTAAAACTCCCAAGCTTCATGCCTGAGGCTCTCGGGCCCATTCTGAATGACGCTGCCCTTGAAGATGTCCTACCCTACTCCTTTTATGGAACAATAAGATCGTAAGATAGGCGGCCACCCTGTCCTGGGCCAGGACCCCTGTCCTCGTCTGAGATGTTATTTTCATTCTCTTTTAGGAAATAATGCTATTCCCTCTGGTCAGAGCTAGAGCAAGTGAGTCCCAGGACAGAAAAGGGGTGCAGCAAGTCTCATGGGGGACGGAGGCCACTGAGCTCTCCACATACCTCATCCGGCCGACCCTGGGAACATGGGGCATCTGGCCCTTGTTCCAGGAGCACAATTACAATGTTTCATTCATGGCCGTCCAACTGTCAGTGACCAAAATGTCAACATGAGACAAAAAAAACCTATTTCCTCAATTGCACCAGGGGAACTACAGGGGAAGATACCAGACCTCTTGGAAGGTTCTGGGTCTGCTGTGAGCCCAGAACAACGTTGCCTTTGAAGACCAAATTTCCTAGATAGGCAAAGCCCTTGCCAGTGTATTTTATGCCACTAAATTCAAATGCAGACAGAGGCAGGGGACATCCTCAGGGCAGTCATGCCTGAGGTTGTGAATAAGACACTGTTCTGGGCACTAGGTGGGGACACGGAACCCAAGAAAAGACGCCTGGTCACCCAAGGCAGCAGGTGTGTGCCTGATTACCCACCAGGACAACCTGTCTCTGGGCAGACCTGCCCTTCTCTCTTCCACCCTCTTTCTTTTAATTTTTAAAATTAAAGCAAAACACGCATAAATTTTACCATCTTTGCAATTTTAAGTGTATACAGTTTAGAGGCCTTAAGTGTATTCACATGATTATGCGGCCGTCACCATCATCTGTCTCCAGAACTTTTCCATCTTCCCAACTGAAAGTCTGTCCCCCTTAGACACTAGCTTCCCATTCCCATCCCCCAGGCTCTGGAAACCCCCGATTCCACTTTTTCTGGATAAATTCGACTCCTCCGGGTGCCCCATGTAATACAGTATCTGTCAGTTTGTGACTTGCTTATTTTTACTCGGCATCATGTCCTCGAGGTTCACCCACGTTGTGGAATGTGCCAGAATTTCCTGTTTGTGGCAAGGAACCCTCCATCGAATGTATGTGTACACCCCATGTTTTGTTAATGCGTGGCTATGTCGGTGGATTCACGCACTGGGCTGCTTCTACTTTCCAGCCACTGTGCATAATGCTGCTGGGAACACAGGTGCACCAACATCTCCTTCAGACGCTGCTGTCCAGTCTCACGACGTGGGACTGTTAGAACATCTGGCAGTTCCGTGTTTAATATCTGCAGGAACCATCGTCCTGTTTTCTACGGTGGCCACACCTTGTGCACTTGACGCTGGCTGTGTCTCCTACCTGCTACTCCGAAAGGTCTGCGGAGGCCACAAGTGTGCTTCTTGCCTTCCTTCAGCTCCATGTGGCCCACACGGATGATCTGGCAGACGAGGCTGATACGGGGTCGGATGAGATCCGTGCTGCTGAGGTCCTAAGGGGCAGACAGAGTGGGAGACCAGGTCAGGCTGAGTCAAGCTGCCACCTGCGTCTTTTCATTCAACAACAAAATACTGTGTTTGGTTCTCACGGCTGAAGTATGTCGGTGTCACACTGTCAAACTATGGGTGACCCAAATGTCAACATAAGACAAAACTCTATTTGATTGCGCGAACCGCTCTCCTCTCTTCCCCATTTCCATCCAAGAACTATCGTGGCATCACAGACAATGATTTTATGTTCATAAGAAAGTGCTTTTTTGTTCCCCAGTTCCTACTTCCAGTTTACAAATCAGTTCCTAGTCAATCTAACATTTCTAGCTGATCAAGGTCAGTACTGAAAACTCAGGACATTTCATTGTCACTACTTTACATCCTTCCAGGACATAACTCAGTCCAGGATGCGTTTCGGTGCCAAATAAAAAAAAACTTGCATCACACTGACATTTACAGAGTAGCCACACTAATCTGTGACTTTTCATTTCATCTTCAAACCAATCCAGAGACAACTATAACACAAGCCCAGCTTTCTATAATTACTCCCCTGCCTTATGAGAAATACCCACTGAAAGTGTCTTGTTATATTTTGTGGCTAATACTCTACACTTGATTGTATTCTTCAGGAGGGGTGAGTAAACCTGGGAATGAGCTCATGTATCTCATTTAATTTAACATCAGGAATAATTTAATTGCATCCCAGAACTGGTTTTATGAAAAAGTTGCCCAAGGCCTATTTACTGAATCAGGAATTACTTTAAAAGTAATCGCTCCAAATCCATTCCCTATAATTTAGTTAACTCACATCTCCAACATAGGAAGAGGTACCAATGATATCATCGTCCTGAATTTCTACCATAAGTTCTGCAAGACTTGTTAATAGAAAAAATAAAGACAGCAGGTAACCAGCTACATAAACTATGCAGCATTGAGGCGGCAGCCTCCCCTTATCCCAGGTGAGTGTGTTCCAAGATCCCCAGGGGATGCTTAAAACCACAGATAGAACCAAGCCCCACACATACTGTGTTCTTTCCCATACAGGTAACATGTGCGATCAACTTCCACCTTCTCACTTAAGGAAGCACTTCACAGCTTCTCTTTGACATATCTGAATGGCTAACGTCACTCTTCTTGTGCTCCGGCACCAACATCAGATAAGGGTGACCTGAACATTAGCATGGTGATGCAGGACAGTCCATCTGTCACCACGAGGGCTCCTAAGTGACTAACGGGCAGGGAGGCTGACAGCACAGAGGCAAGATGGCTTAAGAGTTCATCAACCTACTCAAAATGGCTTGCGATATTAAACATATACATGAATTTTCCATTTAGTATTTTTGGACCCTGGTCGACCATAGGTAACTGAAACTGTGGAAAGCGACACCGTGGATAAGGTGAGACTGAAACACTACTAAGTAACACATGATCATTTATAAATGAGGTTGTCTAATGACCAAGGAAACAGTCACCACATTTTGTTTAATAGAAAATGCTACAAGTGACCTTTACATACAAGATGATCCTACGTGAAGGGGAAAGGGATAAAGTGCAGCTATTTTAAAACGGCACTGATTAGAAGATGGGCCGAAGGGTCGATAATAACTTTTGTAATGTGAGCATTTTAAAAAATGCACATGAAGCCCAATGAATGCCTTTTAATTTTAGGGGGAAAGTCCACAGAGCACAGACCTGGGGGAAATGCTCTGGCAGAGGTTTTAAGAAGAGCTCTAGGAACTTTTCTGTCTGCAGGTACTGAGTGGTAAAGGCACAAGTGGCACAGGGGACTCAGTGCAGGGACAGGACAGCCCAGGCCTCTCCCAGTGGTGGAACGCGCCAGAGGAATAAAAATGAGGGGCAGCTGCTCCTTCCCGCCACTTCCCGCGGCATATTGCCCTAGACTCTGCTTTCCAAGCCCTGAAAGTGGGAATAGAATCAGGGGCTAACACACACATCAGGCTCAAGGAGAGAAGGAAGTGAAGGGGGAGGGGGTCTCTCCCTTTACCCAAAAGCACAGGGCAGCAGCTGTTCAGCATGAGAAGCCCTGTTGTCAAGTAAAAGTGAGAGAAGCCTAACCCTCCACCCCCAAACGTTCCTATTCCAAGAGAAAGACAGTCACTTCACCCCAAACTACAGCCCCAAACATTTCCTTGTAGGCAGAAGCACTTTGGACGAGAGGGCAAGCCCGCTCAGGTACACGTATGTGGACCATCTAAAGCTGCCTCTGCCCCACCGGGAACCTATTCTGGAGTCTTCTCCCCCAGCTCTCTGCACAGCACCCTCGAATCACTTCATCCTCTAACTCAAATGATTCCTTCTCTCAGAGGCCTGCCCTGGCCAGCCCACTTAAACAGCACCCCTCCGCCAGCCCAGATCACCCCAGTCCCCTCCACGGCACTCAGGACTTCTAACATTCTCTACAATTTTCACTTTGATTTGCTTATTGGGCACTGTCTGTCTTTCCCATGGGGACAAACGCTGTTTGAGAACAGGGTTTTTTCTATCTGATAGGTTCACGGATATAGCTTACGTGCCTAAACCAGTGCCTGGCATCTGTCAGGTGCACAAGAAACACCTGCTGAATAAATGGGGGGATGATGAGAACAAGTCAGCGCAAGGCAGGACTTACGGTGAACACGGCCTGGAGGTTGTTGAGCTTCTCTATTTCCTTGGGCATCCCGTTACTGCCCCAACGGATCAGATAGTTCTCACTGGCAAAGAAAAAAAGTATTCTGAATGAGAGAGTAACTGGGTAAGAAGTCTGCCGTTAGTACAGACTCACAAAGGCACAAGGGAGGGACTGGAATGCTCCATTCGTTAACTCAATGGGTAGAAGTGCGGGGAGCTGAGCAGGGAACTGACTCCACATAAACGGCCACTCACAGTGCCCTGGCTTTAGAGGGGAGTCCTTGCTGCCCCTCCAAAGGGCACATCCCCCATAGACCCAGCACAGACACACCTTGAGATAAACTGACACTGTTGTTCTCAGGGGATTCTACTGTCTGGAGACTTCCTTCCACCCCAAATTCTTAGCATAAAAGTTGCAGCTTTGCTGGGTTGGAAATTTAATTATTGTGTAACAATCATTCCAAATCCATCCCCTATAATCCATAATGCCACTTTCAAAAAAACAAAATGATTGAGATGTTGAGATGATTGAGACTGTCCTGATCAGGGTCTGGAACCCAAATCTTTTTTTTTGTTTGAAATAAAGTTTTATTCTGTCACCCCTGGTAGAGTGCTGTGGCATCATAGCTCACAGCAACCTCAAATTCTTGGGCTCAAGTGATCCTCTTGCCTTAATCTCCTAAGTAGCTGGGACTACAGGCACTTGCCACAACACCTGGCTATTTTAAGAGATGGGGTTTCACTCTTGCTCAGACTGGTCTCAAACTCCTGAGCTCAAGGGATCCACCTACCTTGGCCTCTCAGGTACTAGGATTACAAGCAAGTGCCTGGCGCAAAAAAAGTCTTTTTAAAGAGATGAACAATTAGTCAATAATTACCTTTAACATAATAGCCTTCTCAAAAATAAATCTATATTTTCTTAGGGGCTCAGCCCCACTGCCAGCACTAGGGCTGAATAATTTTTTTTAATAGACTTTATTTTTTTAGAGCAGTTTTGGGTTCACAGCAAACATGAGCTCAAAGCATGGAGCCCCATGTAGCACTCTCCATAGAGCACCCCCTCTGCTATCACCAATCCCCCACCAGCATGAGGTAGTTGTTACCGCTGATGACTCTACAGGGACACATGGCTATCACGGAAAGCCCTCTGCTGCATCAGGGCTGCCGTCTCACTGCTGCGCATTCTATGGGTCTGGACAAAAGCACAGTGACGCGTATCCACCAGGACAGCACTGTGTCCTGCACAGCAGTTCCACTGCCCCGACATCCGCTCTCTCTACCTGTTCACTCTCCCCTACTACGGTCTTCTGAAGTCTGTTCCTGTCACACGTCCTGATGAATTTTATGTGATCCCTAAATGCCACAAACCATGACCACTCTCTTTCACCAGTGATACCTATAGGCTTAATAACAAAAAGGACTTTATTTTCCTTTCCATTTTTTTTTTTTTTTTTGAGACAGTCTCATTATGCCGCCCTCAGTAGAGTGCTGTGGCATCACAGCTCATAGCAACCTCCAACTCTTGGGCTTAAACGATTCTCTTGCCTTAGCCTCCCAAGTAGGTGGGACCACAGGCGCCTGCCACAATGCCCATCTATTTTTTTGTTGCCGTTGTCATTGTTGATTTTAGCTGGCCCAGGCCGGGTTTGAAGCCGCCAGCCTCAGTGTATGTGGCCAACGCCCTACCCACTGAGCTACAGGTGCCACCAAGGACTTTTTCTTTCTTTTTTTTTTATTATTAAAACATAGCTGTGTACATTAATGCAATCGTGGGGCACCATGCACTGGTTTTATATACAATTTGAAATATTTTTATCAAACCGGTTAACACAGCCTTCCTGGCATTTTCTTACGTATTATGTTAAGACATTTATATTCTACATTTAGTAAGTTTCACATGTACCCTTGTAAGATAGGAGGGGAGGGGGAGGATAGATGGAGGGAGGGTAATTGGTAGGACTTCATTTTCTATTGCCTAGTCATGCTCTTTCTCTTTTCTATCTTCTCTTCTCAAATCCAGCAAAGAGCTCCTCAGGGAGGGTGTAGCTGAAGCCTGGGTCTCTTTTCCAAGGTCCACAGCAGGTGATCTGGGCCCCTGGTACCTGATAAAAGTGGACTGGTCTGGGTCATAGAGGGCCATAAACAACTCTGCATCTTCCCCGATATTGCAGACAAAGTTCTTGAAGTTCACGTAGAGGCCATAGGTGTGGATGCTGCTGAAGATGGACTGGCCTCGCAGGTCCAGGTTCTGCAACATTGACTGAACACAGAGGAAAAGAGAGAAAAACATCTTGGTTTCAGCAAA
The DNA here is from genome assembly GCF_027406575.1 of Nycticebus coucang. Taxonomy (NCBI): domain Eukaryota; kingdom Metazoa; phylum Chordata; class Mammalia; order Primates; family Lorisidae; genus Nycticebus; species Nycticebus coucang. Next base: position 25,145,866 of record NC_069803.1, on the reverse strand, counting down.
TGGGAGATGCTGGGAACAAAGTCAGCCTGCAAAATGGGGAACAAAAAACCCACCACCGAGAGGAGACAGATGTGTGCTAAGACGGAAGCCTCTGTGAACGAATACACCTTACACGAAGCAAGTAAAATATAATCATTATTATGTAGATGATGGAGACTGTCCTGTTCAGGGTCTTGAACCCAAGTAATTCAATAAATTCTGTCTGCAGGAGTTCTGTCTAAGAAGTTCTCATCTCTCACGGTGGCTTCTGAAGGAAGTTCAAAAGCACGCCATCCATGATCCATTACCCATCTCTGTAGAAATAACTCTCACTGGAAACAAAATAGCCCACTGGGAAGGCTTCACCCTCAGCCAATGATTTACCACTGGATTCAGAAACACAAAATTGATCACCACATGCTAAATAAGTAAAAACGACAAACTACAGGCAATTGACACAAATCTTTTACTCAGGAGGACAGAAAGACTGGAAGAAAAAATAAACCAAAATGTCAATGTGGTTAGCCATGATATGGATGACTTTTTTTATTTTTTGGTACATTTTTCTTTTCTTTTGTGTCCAATTATTAATTTCAAAAATCTTTATCCGTCAATATTTTAATTATTTTGAAAACTGTAATACATGTACCAAATGCATAAGATTATACAATAAAAAGTCTTCCTCCCACTCAGTTCTCCTTTGCAGAAGTTATTGATTTCTTATCATTTCAGAGTTAGTCTCTGCATGTACAAGCCTGGACAGCCTCTTCTGACACATAAATAACAGCATCTTACCTATACCATTCTGCACCTTAGTCTTTTCACTTAAGCTGTATCTTTGCAATCTTTCCCTGTCAGAACATACACAGCTGCCTCATTCTTTTGGCTAGGTTTTGCTTTTCAAATGAGGGCATAAATGATTTTGAAGGATTTCTGTTATTCTGGACATTTGGACCAGAATGTTTATTATAGCCCAATTCATAATTGCCAAGTTGTGGAAGCAGCCCAAATGCCCATCAATCCATGAATGGATTAACAAATTATGATATATGTATACCATGGAATACTATGCGGCCATAAAAAAGATGTAGACTCATCTATGTTTACCTGGATGGAGCTGGAACATATTCTTCTTAGTAAAGTATCTCAAGAATGGAAAAAAAGTATCCCATGTACACAATACTATTATGAAATCAACATATAATCACACATTCACATGAATGATAAAACACAAATATAGTCCAGAAAGAAGGAGGGGAGAGGGAGGGATGGGGAAAGGGGGAGAGGAGGGGGAGGGAAGGGGGAGGGGAGGAAGAGGGAGAACATTTGGTGGGATCTCGCCTAATGTGCCCAATGCAAGGGTATATTTCAAAACAACTAAGAGTAAATTATAAATGTCTTACCACAAAAAATAAGTGAGGTGATGGTTACGTTCATCAGTTGGATTGAAGCATTCCACATTGTATAGCAAATCACATTGTACCCCATAAATGCATACAGTTATGATTTAATAAAAGACTAAGTTAAAAAAAAAAATAAACCAACAAAGCAAAAATGGAACCCCGGTGGCCTGGATCTGCACATTTGAGAAAGTGTACCTTCTCTTCTTGAATCTTTTCCTCAATCCTTTTTGAGGCTACTTCATGGGCCTTGAAGAGGGCAATGGTGCTGGTTTCATCCGGGTCCAAAATGTTCCCATTGTCATCCCGCACTACCAGATCTAACCCAAGCATCCTGGAAAGGAAGGAACAATCAGCAGGTTCTCCCTACCAGGGGCAGACTCTTCCCTGAAGGGCTCTCATGTAAGAACCCGGGGGAGTCAAGCTGAGAAAGGCTGAGGGCTGGACAAGCCAAGGTAAGAACAGTGCACTGATCATTCTTTCCATTTCTGCTACCTTTCCACATATCCTCCACGTGAACAAAACTCATGAGATGTGAGCCAAACTTGTATAAGAATACGTGAAGTAAACCTCAACAAGAAAAGTAACAGCAGCACTGATTCTGATCGGATTCTTCTGACCAATGCATCTTCTATTATGTGGCATCGGGACTTGTGTGAAAGACCAACACCCAATCACTGGAGGGCCTGACCTCATTTCCTTACTAAATTCAAGACTATCATAAAGGAAGATCAATGAAGTAACTCTTGGCTTCCTGAGATCTCACAACCCATCAGAGCATGGGCTCTGGTGTTAGGACCTTGAAGGAATCTAATGCTTGGCTTCAATGCTTGCAACCATAGTGACTCTGCCTAATTTACTTAATTTTGCAAAGCTTTGGTTTCTTCATATGCAAATATTTCCTGTCCTTCGAGGTGGTTGTGAGAATGATCTAATGCACGTAAAGCCCTACTACTATGGCTAGCACACAGCAAGCGCTCAATAAATGTCAGCTCTTATTGCAGCAGTTGGCACAAGAAAACACCTGGCTGTGCAATTTGCTGCCCTGCACGCTGCATGGGATCAGTAAGAGCCACAGGGTGGGTATGAACCCACCCCTCAAAACTTCTGTGCCCAATGCACCCACAGAAACAGACAAAACTTTTGCTTAGTTCCAAGAAGTTGAGGACTGTGGTAGAAACAAGATACTGCTGTCTGAATGCCCAGTGTGTGTTCCAGGCATCAGAGACTTGGAAGTGGGGATGTCCAAACAAGAACACTCAGGGATAACAGTGCCGAGTCTCTTGGAAGAAAGCAAATATGCCTAATTTCCCTCTCCCTGTTTCACAGCATCTACATCAGTGGATTGAATCTGGCAGGTTCCTTTCCATGGCACCCAGACCCACAGGCCACCTAGACGTTGAACGATGACCTTGCTGGCTGCTCCAAGACTGGATCATAGATATGATGACAGAACAGCACCATTTCCTGAACATGCCGTGTTCGCCATTCACAGGACATTAACACTGTGTGCCAGAGACGGGGAGGACCTCCAGGCCAGTGTCACTGCAGCAAAGCCCCCAAGACAGAGCAGCATATCCTCAATGGGGAGCCACCTCACCCCGCCTTAGCTGGTTTTTAAAAAAGTCCCCTGATACAACATGACTGGCAGTGCAACCAGTAGGGTCATACGCTTCTGGATGGCCAAATAGCAGCAGAAGTGTTAATTTTTAACCTTAAGAGGACAGTATTAGACACAGAGCCCAAAGTGATGGCTTCAAATTCAAGTTTTCCCATTTACTATCTTTGTGACTTGGAAGCAAATCACCTAACGTTCATTTAGTCTGTTTCTTTACCCATAAAATGTAAATGATAAGAGCTATTTCAACCCCAAAGTTGTAACCAAGTGAAGTATACATAGGAATTGTTTCCTAAATACGGGTTGAATCTGGATCGTGTATGCTGTTTACAACAGCTATTTCTGAATATAGTTGGCAGAGTCTCTAACATTTAAATGAGTGGGTTATAAGCTGCAATTTTTTTTTTTTTTTGAGACAGGGTCTTGCTCTGTCACACAGTCTGGAAGGCCGGGGTACAATCATACCCTGCTGCAGCCCTGAACTCCTGAGCTCAAACAATCTTCCTGCCTCAGCCTCCTAAGTTGCTGGGACTATAGGAGTGTGCCACCACTCTTGACTAATTTTTCTTATTTTTTGCAGAGATAGGGTCTCACTATGTTGCTCAGGCTTGTCTTGAACTCCTGGCCTCACGTGATCCTACCCCCTTGGCCTCCAAGAGTGCTAGGATTATAGGCATGAGACGCTCCATTTTGCTAAAAAGTCTTCAACAAATTATATGTCTTCTAAGACAAAAAGAGAGCAGTGAGCATTATTCTTTGGCAACTCTAAGATAAAAGTTCATTGTAAACAGCGTGAACTGTTGAGCACGAACATGCCTGTCATTTCTAAGGTTTCAGCAAAATGTCGCCCCTGGTTTACCTGTTCCCATGATCAATTTTCGCTGTGACCTTTTTCTTGAGCTCTGCCAGTTCATCCTTGGGGAGCGTCCCAGACAGGATCTGCGACCGCCACTCAATCAGGCTGTATGTCATCTGCTGCAGTTGGCGGAAGAGGGTGACCTTGCTGTTCTAAGATGGGGAAATGAGGTGGAGGAAAGGACAAAAAAAAAACAAACAAGTGTAACTGATTGTGTCATCCAGCAAGCTGTGCACTTTGAGGGATTTTTTTATATATATTAATAGAGATGGCTCTGTCCTGAGCTATTCCTATACCCTCCCCTATTGCAACTCCAGAAATTGGTAAGCAATCATAGGATGGATGGATGGATGGATGGATGGATGGTCCTAAACATACCACATCACCCAGGAACCCTAAAACTCTGACCACATTCCTCCTCTATGGGTTCTGTTGCCCTCCAGGCACAGTGGATCACACTGAACATCCCTTCACATCTCACTTGCTGCCCACACTCACAGCTGCATTTCACACCAATTTCCACCTGAACAATTGCCATTCCTTTCCATGCAAAGCTATGTCCATTTCTCCCGAACGCTCCAGACCCACTCAAGATGCTATTTCGTCCACCTGGAACCATATTTTTCCCTCCTCTTCCAACCAACCACCACTTCATCCTCCTCCCACTCACACTACGCCCTCCACCAACTGGCTAATTCAGTCCCAACCTTGAAGCCTCTCCCTTGAAACCCTGACTCAGACGTAATCCCTTTGAAGTACATGGAACCCTGGGTGATATGGGTTCCTCTGACTCTCCCCTACAGAACAGGGAGCTTGTTTATTTTTACGCCCCTAATAACTGGTACAGAGTAAGCATTCTATCAAATGTACTAAAATGAGTAAATGATGAATGGAGAAATAACTTTTAGGATACTAGCAAATAAACAATTATTTATTTATTTATTTTTCTAGACAGGGTCTTGCTCTGTCACCTGGGCTTGAGTGCACTGGTGTGATCATAGCTCACTGCAGCCCCAAACTCCTAGGCTTAAGTGATCTTCCCACCTTGGCCTTCCAAAGTGTTGGGATTACAGGCATGAGCCACCGTGCCCAGAAAACATTTTAAATCTTATTTTAAAATTCTTATTCTGCCAGAAAATTCTTCAACTATTCAGACCGTGAAGGATTATTCTTGGCCTTACTAGTAACTTACAGTAACTTAAACCAGCTAATCATTCATGCCTCCATCATTTGAAGAGCCAAATACTTGATGTCTGAGCCATCCTGACCTTGGTTCTAGCTGAATGATTGTTTCATTATATGCATATTTTTAAAAGTTAATGGACATCTACTGTGAGCTGGAAACAAAGTTCTGCCCTCAAGGACCTAACATTCTAGAAAAACAACAGCAAATAAGTAAATGTACTTAAACAGAGGATATTTTTAGATTGTGAAAAGTGCAGGAAGGAAAATAAACATAGCAATCTGGCGTTGTGTACACGGGAGAAGGCCATTTTAAATACAGTGGTCAGGGGAAAGTATTTTGTGTTTTGCATTTGAGACACATTAGTTAAGTAAAAACTTGTACAATTCCATTCACATCATATATGCTATGAAGGTACTTCTTTCTTACCTATAGGAGAAAGTCATGATACAGTTATATAACCATATTCTTCTGAAATTACAGAAAAACTTTCTCTAATTATCTCTATAAAAAACAACATGTGCCACATGCACGCACACACACGGAGATGTTGATGCAACACATTCCCCGTTCCCCGGTGATGTTCTCCAACAATCCCAGGGACACAGATTCCTGGGACAGGGACTGACCAGAAGCAGGGCTGAAAACATCCCAGATACTCCTGAACAAAGAATAAACGAGGAAAGAGGAGCAGGTGGTAACGGGGGACAAAAATGAGATGCGCAGAATGTGACGAAAACCCTAATTCAAGTTCAAGGACAAAGAAAAGAGACGCAGAACCCAGTTACGTGGGATGGCAATATGATCTGTGAGCACTGCTGATCTCAGAAACAGAAAACAAAGCTTGTGTAAAGTTTCAAAACGACCTACATTTTGTACTTTTACCATTCCCTGAATTGCCTTTTTCTCATCAGCCAGTCCTTAGAAAAGCAAAAGAATGTAGACTTTACCTCCTTCATGTTTACATGGATGGAGCTGGAACATATTCTTCTTAGCAAAGTATCTCAAGAATGGAAGAAAAAGTATCCATTGTACTCAGCCCTACTATGAAACCAATTTATAGTTTTCATATGAAAGTTATAACCCAATTATGGCCCAAGAAGAAAGGGAAAGGGAGGGAGGGAAGGGAAGGGAGGTACATGTGAAACTTACTAAATATAGACTATAAATGTCATAACACAATAACTAAGAAAATGCCGTGAAGGCTATGTTAACCAGTGTGATGAAAATATTTCAAATTGTATATAAAACCAGCACATTGTACCCCATGATTGCATAGATGCACACAGCTTTGATTTAATTTAAAAAAAAAAAAAAAAGAATAAAAAAAGAAAAGCAAAAGAATGAGAATTTTGAAAATTCTGTTTAATAAGCAAAGGGAAAAAAAGTACTTTCCCCCCCCCCCCATTTAATCCTATATAAAATGTTTCCATTCCCCATTGTTTTCCAAACTGGAAAAAAAAAGTGGAAAATCAAAGCCTGTTAAATGCTGCCTTTCAGAACTGCTAGGGAGAAAGGGGGCCTCTTTTTTTGATGTTCTTGTCACCCATTTGTCTACTTCTAGTTAGATATGTAAAAATATTTTCTAATTTGAATGAAGATATTATGTCTCATGGTTAAAAAAAAAAAAAAAAGAGGGGAGGCCTCAAAGCCTCAAGAGACCCACTGCCTGAGAAAGAGCTTTGGGGCACCAGTTCACAAGATCTTGGCCTCAATTACATTAGACACTATCCGTGGTGATTTAATTATTGCCTGTCCATTATCGGCCTTGTTTGCCAAGTTCTTACTCTAAAGAAGGATGAAGACGGCCATTCTTCTCTGATTCCCTCTGCCAAACGCGTTCGGCACAGACAAGCTGGGGCACAGCAAAGGAAGCAATTTCTCCATTGACTTCAAGGAAGTGGACACTGTTGCCACACTCCATGACTGTTCTAAGCAAAAGGTTCTGCGTAATAAATAATTGGTACCTGGAATTTCATGGGGGGAAGATGCGGCCAGGTGAGGAGAAAACCAAACATACCCTCCAAGACCACAGGCCAAGTCCCCCTGCGGCTCTGTCTTCCCAGCAGTCGCTCCCCTTCCTGTCCTCTCCTATCTGAATCCTACGGAGTCCGGAGTCCGGGTCTGCCTATTCCAGGGCACCAATCCCTAGTCTGGACTGACTCCAACCTTTTCTGCACTCTCAGCTGTAGTCACATAATTCAATAATTTCTTTGAGCATCTCCATGATCTTGGTACATGGTAGGGACTCAAAATCAAATTTTTGATAGCTCAAACTTAAAATAACACTCTGCTTTTGACACAGCTACATAGAATGAAGCAATCTAACCATTTTTCTACGACACAGTGAAGACATTCCTGCATCTGCTTAGAATTTCCCCTTCTTTTCTATTTGGAGATTAAAAAAAAAAAACAAAGTGAGGCCTTGCTTTTTATATTCCTTGTCCGGGTGTTTAGTTTTGTTTTTCTTTTTTTAATTCCTAGAGAGAAGCTGGGTGCAGTGGCTCATGCCTGTAATCCTAGCAGTCCAGGAGGCTGAGGAGGGAGGATCCCCTGAGCTCAGGGCTGGCCTGGGCAAGAGAGAGACCCTGACTATGCTAAAAATAGACAAGTTAGCCAGGTATGATGTGGGCATCTTGAGCAGCTAAGGCAGGAGGACTGTTTGAGCCCAGGAGTTTGACATTGCTATGAGTGTGCCATGGCATTTTACCCTGGGAGGCTGAGGCAAGTGGACTGCCTGAGCTCACAGGTTCAAGACCAGCCTGAGCCAGAGCGAGACCCCATCTCTAAAAACAGCCGGGCATTGTGGCAGGTGCCTGTAGTCCCAGCTACTCAGGAGGCTGAGGCAAGAGAAATGCTTGAGCCCAAGAGTTTGAGGTTGCTGTGAACTATGATAGCACGGCACTCTGTCAAGGGTGACAAAGTGAGACTCTGTCTTAAAAAACAGAAAAGAATGTAGAAGTCATCCATGGAGTATTATAAAGATTCTGGGGGTCCTTTAGACAATGTTTCTGCTTCATTTGATGCCAGAAAACCTGAGTTTTCTTCTTCAATTTCCCAAAGAATGCAGACCACAGTCAAAAACCCTTTCCCCGGCCTCCCCCCTCCACTTGTGGAACAATTGGTATAGACTCTGTTCACCCACCTCTCCCCTTCCATGTTGATTTTATGGAAACAGTGCTTGGCTGAAAGTGTGGGCGCTTGGCTTCTCTCTCTGATTCTATCATTAACTTGCTATGTGACTTTGGGCAAATTATCCCCTCCGAGGTAAACCCATTCATAAAGTAAAGGGATTGGCACTAAGATCCATTGCCAAGGATCAGCGCCTCAGAGTCTAAGGCTGAGCCATGAAACTCAATTACTCCCCTTGGCAACTTCCTGACTGACTGTGTCTGACACTCATCATCTCTCTACTCGATTCTTTGCAAGCGTGGTTGGTGCTAGATCAAATTTCCCCCGCACAGAGTTCTCTGGGCTGAAGCTCTTGTCTCTTCGGCGTGGCTGTGACTCCTGGCATCCAGACGTGCTGGTCTGGACTCCTCTCTCTGTCCTGAGCTGCTGTGACTCCAAGGAGCTCTGCCGAGGGGGCAGCCCACAGCCCGATGGGCTCCCTTTCCATTCTAATCACTGTTCCTATCAGACAAAAGCCTTGCCTGACCATCAAAGGCTAGATGTTTTCAAGAGTCAACTGAAAGCCCATTTTTTTTTTTTGGCCTCCTGAAGTAAAAGGAATCCTGAAAGCCAGACAAGCAAGTCGAAGAAAATCAAAACTGGAAAACACTCAAAGTGCTGCCCTGTCTCCAGTCCTGATCGTTCCCTTGTCACCTCCCATCAGAGCCACGCTGAGGCCCAGCCTGCAACTCAGATAAAATGCCCTGCCGAGAGGACCAAGTTTGCCACGGAATTCACTGTGCTTGGTAATCAGCAATCAGATGCTGGTTTTAACCATGAGACTGGCTTAATTATACTTTAGGGCTTGTACTCCAGCCGCTAGTAATAACCCCCAGTTCAAAAAGATTAGACTTGAGCAGCTCTAATCTGCCTGGATAATGGGGGGGGAAGGGCCATTCAGGGTGTCCTGGAAGCTCCCCCACGCTCACTGCAACAACGGGCCCTCTTTCTGCTTATGACTTTTCCAGAACCACAGACTGGCACAGGATTTTTTGTTCGTTTGTTTTTTTCAGACAGAGTCTCAAGCTGTCACCCTGGGTAGAGTGCCGTGGTGCCAGAGCTCACAGCAAGTTCAAATTCTAGGCTTAAGTGATTCTCTTGCCTCAGCCTCCCAAGTAGCTGAGACTACAGGCGCCTGCCACAATGCCTGGCTATTTTTTGTTGCAGTTGTCATTGTTGTTTAGCGGGCATGGGCTGGATTCCAACCCACCAGCCTCGGTTTATGTGGCCAGCTCCCTACCCTCCGAGCTACAGGAGCCTCCTGGCACAGGGTTTATACACATACTGCTGGCAAATTTTAAATGAGGAAAGATCAGTCCTGTCAATGAACTACATTTTAACAATTAAATTCATCTGATTCAATATTCTGTATCAACCACCTTACACCACCAAAAGAGATTCTATCCTTTTTTCTGTAAGGAGCTACGATTAGATCCAGTCTGCCAAATACATGGGCAGAAGAGCCTGACCATCCACAGCTCACTGAATGCTTTCCCCGCTCGAACAGCACCGCATAAAATCTCAGGGTGAGGGCGGTGCCTGTGGCTCAGTGGCTAAGGCGCCAGCCCCATATACTGAGGGTGGCAGGTTCAAACCTGGCCCCGGCCAAACTGCAACAAAAAAAAAGGGGCGGCGCCTGTGGCTCAGTCCGTAAGGTGCCGGCACCATATACTGAGGGTGGCAGGTTCAAACCCGGCCCTGGCCAAACTGCAACCAAAAAAAATAGCCGGGCGCCTGTGGTCCCAGCTACTCGGGAGGCTGAGGCAGGAGAGTTGCTTAAGCCCAGGAGTTGGAGGTTGCTGTGAGCTGTGTGAGGCCACAGCACTCTACTGAGGGCCATAAAGTGAGACTCTGACTCTACAAAAAAAAAAAAAAAAAAAAAGAAAGAAAAGAAAAGAAATCTCAGGGTGAGATGGGTACAGGATGTTTACAGCAACCTGCGTTTGAAGACTCTGGTCCCACTGTCCCTATAGATAGACTCTAAACTTGTCAGGTTTTGACACCAGATTATTTTTTTCATGAGCCAAAGTTTTATTTATTCATTTCTTGCCTAAAAATATGGACCGCTTCACGAATTTGCGCCACGCTCATCACCGTATCATTCCAATGTTAGTGTACGTGCTGCCGAGGGAGCACAAGACCAGATTTAGTTGAGAAAACAGGATACCATGACTTCTAAGGTAGAACTGTTCATATTCAAAAAGTACAGGTGGTTTGTTCCTGAAAAGGGAAAGTGAGACACTGCATGAGTGGCACCGTGCCCACGTCAACTCGCTGGCGTCCATCCGTCCAGCACATGGGGTGGGGGCTCACGTGGAGGCAGGGGGGGAGCTGCCAGAGAGGAAAAGCAACCATCAGCTCCCTCAATCTCCTTCCCAAGGCCGGCGAAAACAAAGATGCTGAGAGGTATCTGAGAACAGTGGATAGAAAACGTAAAAACCATCATCCTGGAGCAGGTAAGGAGCTGCAGGGCTGGAAAGGTGACAGGCAATATTTTCTTGCCCTTCTGCTTCAGGCCGGAACGCCAGTGACTGACCACAGCAGGCAGGTGAGCGCACCCGCCAGGCAAACGCCACCGTGCAACCTCCCTCTTCTCCTCACACTTCTCATTCCTGGTCAGCTCTTTCAAGAGGCAGAGCTACAGGCTCAGCGCCTGTGGCTCAAGCGGCTAAAGCAGATTGGAATCCAGCCTGGGCCTGCCAAACGACAATGACAGCTGCAACCAAAAAATAGCCAGGCGTTGTAGTCCCAGCTACTTGGGAGGCTGAGGCAGGAGAATCCCTTGAGCCCAGGAGTTAGAGGTTCCTGTGAGCTGTGATGCCACAGCACTCTACCCAGGGTGACAGCTTGAGGCTCTGTCTCCAAAAAAAAAGAAGAGAGGCAAAGCTGCAAGGGGACAGTCGGGATCTGTCACTTATTGATGACAGTGTTAAGGTACCATCGTGGGAGTGTCATCCAGATAATCCCAGTGAATCTTACGGTAAATCTGCAAGGCATATATTATATATAATCCCCACTTTAGGAGAGGAAAATAAAACTCAGTCGGTTAAAGGATTTGTGTTTCAGGCTGCAGGATCAGCCAAACAGCTTTCTCCATCCAAGTCTTTTCTGTTTTGGTTTGTTTGTTTTCAGTAACTATTACTGGATTTGTTATTTTGTTCTGAATATAAAAGTGCATGGCCACTAAGGGAGTAACCTACGATGTAAGAACTGGGTGGCCTCCCTGACCCGCACGTCCAAAGTCTTGGCACCTCACCAGGTGACCTCCCAAACACGTTTCCACCTTTCCCAGTCACCCACTGAGAACATAGCCGGTGACCAGCTCCGGTGGAGGGACAGCAGTGAAGACCAAGCTCACCAGAAACTACTGTGACTCTGCACGCCGCCTTCTGGGATGACTCATGCCTCCCTACCAGGGAGCCAGGCTGCAGAGTGCTCAAGGCCACTCCACCTAAGATAACCACACAAGACAAAGGACGTGGCCTTGGATAAGGGGTGGGGGGAGCACCCAGAAGGCAGTTTCAGAGTCTCGGGCAGCCCATGGGGTGAGAGGGGAAGCTGAGCCAAGGCTGCCCAGAGGGAGGACGTCCAGATAGCTTCTGTTTCCAGTTAAGATAACGCGAAGACTCCCAGGCTCCTATATGCAGGATCCCTGAGGGTCTGTCGGCAGAGTGACTCACAGCCACCACTCTCTCCCAGCTCCGTGGGGTCAACCAGGCAGCTCTGACACCACTTTCACAGAGGGGCAAAAGCCAGCAGAGGCTGGAGATGTCAAGTGACTCACCGGAGAACACAGAGCTCACGGGGACGGGGCCCACAGGGGACACGCAGCTTCCTGAGTCTGACCATATGCTTCATCTCACAAGGCTAACACCCACCAGCAAAAGCAATCCAACATTAAACAATAATGCTAATGTAACAAAGTAAAGGAGGGCCGCTGGGGGGCCAGAGTCTCTTTTTCCTACTTTGGATGAGAAAGTTCCACTCTGGGGCAGACACTCCCCTCCCCTGTAAGATGTATTTAGATTATTTCATATGGTTACTAAATGATTACTAAAAATATATCACAGCCAGTCATAACTACATAAGTATTTTTCCTTTTTTTTAATGATTTTTTTTTTTTTTTTGAAAGAGAGTATTCCTTTGCTGCCTGGGCTGGAGTGCAGTGGCATCAACATAGCTCATGCAGCCTGAGCCTCTGGCCTCAAGCGATACTCCGACCTCAGCCTCCTGAGTAGCTGAGACTATGGCTTTGTGCCATCATGTCTAGCTAATGTGTCTTGTTTTTTGAAGAGATGGGGTCTAGCTATATTGCCCAGTCTGGTCTCAAACTTTTGGACTTGAGTGATCCTTCCGCCCTGGCCTCCCAAAGTACTGGGGCTATACTTGTGAGATAACACGCCTGGCATTTTTGAATTAACACCAATGTCTGGTAGCTGGACTTAATCTGGCTAGTAGATTCCATTTTCCCCTCCTGTAAGACTCTGGATCCTCAATATACATTTCTGGTGATCTTACATGAAAAAGAACAGAACCAAGAAATGTATTTTAGAGAATTTAAAGACATTTAATAAAATGCCTGATTTCTTAATCTACGGGAGAAAATGGAGGAGAGAAAAAAAATGAAAGTATCAATATACACTAGTGAAACTGGTATTTATGTTTACATGAACTAAAGTTACTTACATACCTAATCAGAAAACAAAAGTACCAATAAGAGTATCCAGGGAGGCCGGTGGGATGGAAACACTAGATGTTTGGGAATCTTTTACTTCCCAATGAAACATAATATTTGAGGTTTGTTACTTTGACATGCACATTTTTGAGAAAGAAGTTCAGAAATTCCTCCTGAAGTGAACAGTCAATGCTTTAGGAAGGGACAGGAAAAAAACAGAGAAAGCTCTGATGAAGACTAAGCCCCATTTAAGTGGATTATCCCTTACTGGATATCACATATCAAGAACAGAAGCAGACTGCCCAGCCCTGATAATTAGTAGAGAATTTCCACAGTGAATGCCTTTTAGTCAATCAATAGCAGCTATGAACATTTTGAAACATTCACGAATGCCAAAATAATTACCTTATTAGATATCTAAATTAACCTGAGAAGTATGCTGCCCTCAGGGAGAGGGTGGCTTTTTTCCACCTACTTAAAACCCAAGGCTGCTAGTAAACTCTCCCACACAGGAAATCCTTAACCAGAATGTATCACTTTTAACTAGTTGGGGACTTAGGCAGCCCAAATGCACGAGCCCTCTCTTTCTTCCTCCTCCTGCAACTGTTCCTCAGTTCTTTCAACAGTGCCCCTGGCATAATCACTTGCAGATGTAGAGAGCATACAGATAATAAACTAAGCACAACATCTGTGCTTTTAAAAGAGAAAAAGTCTACCTTATCTATACTCTCCACTCTTAATACATTAAAAATCTCTCCTTGGCTGGGTACAGTGGCTCACACCTGTAATCCCGACATTCTGCAAAACTGAGGTGGGGGGGGATCTCTTGAGGCCAAGAGTCACCAGCCTGGGTAACATAGTGAGATACCGTCTCTACTAAAAAAATTAAAAAATGTGGGCTTGGCGCCTGTAGCTCAGCAGCTAGGGTGCCAGCTACATATCCATGGGAGCTGGGGTGGGTTCGAACCCAGCCCAGACCTGCCAAACAACAATGAGAACTAGAACCAAAAAATAGCCAGGCATTGTGGGCGCCTGTAGTCTCAGCTACTTGAGAGGCTGAGGCAAGAGAATCGCTGAAGCCCAAGAGTTTGAGGTTGCTATGAGCTGTGACAGCCACGTACTCTACCCAGGGCAACATACTGAGACTCTGTCTCAAAAAAAAAAAAAAAAAAAAAAAATTATAGGGCGGTACCTGTGGCTCAAACAGGTAGGGCACTGGCCCCATATGCCAGAGGTGGCGGGTTCAAACCCAGCCCTGGCCAAAACTGCAAAAAAAAAAAAAAAAAATTGTAAAATGTGCCTGTAGTCCCAGTTACTAGGGAGGCTGAGGCAGGAGGATCATTTAAGCTGAGGAGTGTGAGTTTGCAGTGAGCTTTGATGGAGCCACTTCACTCCAGCCTAGGCCATGGACCAAGATCCTGTCCCTAAAAGAAGCCCCAACAGAAAACTTTCTTTCCCAATATTTATTATCTAACACGTTTTACCACCCACCAATTTTTCCAGAAAGAAAATGTTAAAGACTGAACCCACGTACATCCAATTCCTCATCCATCACCCTTTTTCTATCCACCACCACCCAACCAAGCAACCAGAAAAAGGGAACGCTCCCAATGTAAGTGCAAGACGATCCCACAGGCCACGGGGCTGACAGCAGCGGCACCGTCCTCCTTATGATTTAGGAACTTAACGTCAGCTCTCTGCTCAACTGAACATAAAGAGATCAAAAGATCATCTTTATTACAAGGCAGTGTATCCCAGGAGGCAGGTGACGGGCTCAGCAGTAACTGCTCCTGAGTGCAGAAGGAAACATTATGGATTGGTGAGTGTAGAAGACAATTAAGAGCAAAACACTTTAACGAGGTCGGGAAGGACGACAGGGCTGAGCAATACCACATGCTTTTCCGCCAGAGGAGCCGGTGATTTCTAGCACGATGATTCATCATGGGAAGCAACAGCCCTGACCGGAAATGAAATATCCAATATGAATGCTTAGAAGTCACGCTGGAATGGGCCTTTGATCATGGCTTTCAGTACTCACGGTCTAGAGGAAGATGGTCCCAGGGACTAACCATGACTAGCTTTTGAGAGTTAAAATGAAAAATCAACACACGACTGAATAAAAACCCAAGATCAGCAAAGCCATATAAAGGAGAGAGGGCGTCTCCCAGGCCTCTGAGTCTAGTCCACGACCTCCAGGAAGCCATTCACACACCTACAGAGGCAACAGACACTGTCACAGGAGTTCCTGGGCAGCCACAGAAGCCACTGACAGAGGCACGATCTTAACTGTGACGTCTCTAGGAAAGAGGCAACTTTAGAATAGGCCGGGCGCAGCAGTTCATGCCTATAATCCCAGCACTTTGGGAAGCCTCGGCAGGTGGACTGCCTGAGCTCAGGAGTTCAAGACCTGCCTGAGCAAGAGCAAGACCCTGTCTCCATTAAAAATAGAAAAAAAAAAAATACCTGGGCATTAAGGCAGGTGCCTCCCAGCTACTTGGGAGGCTGAGGCAAGAGGATCACTTGAACCCAAGAGTTTGAGGTTGCTGTGAGCTGTGACGCCACGGCACTCTACCGAGGACAACAGAGAGAGACTCTGTCCCCCCGAAGAGGCAACTTTAGAACAGACTTTCTGGATTCCAATGCCAAGGGGAGAGCTTCCTAGACTGTTGGCTGTGGCCAGCTTATTGCCAATACCCTTTGAGCATTCTTGGTGTCTTGCAAGATAGCTAATGCTCAGGGAGACAGTATGAGATGCTGGATTTGCTTAGTCCTAACTGCAGACTGGAGAGGATGTGCTGGCTCCTGTGTAATTTCCCCCTGACCTGGAATATTGTAGTAGCATTCTGAGTTCAGACCTGCGTTGAGAGAAAGAGCACTGTGAGCCTTCCTTAGGAAGAAGACCTTCAGACCACACCTTAGCACTAAAGTTGAGTCTATAACAAACACGCCAAGGCAAAGAATGCCACCCTCCTGGGGCTGAGCACTGAAGTATCTGCAAACGTCTGTTTGCTGCTCCACATTGAGATGCTAAGACCATGGCGCTCGAGTTCCTTATTACAAACTGATAGTAATAATTGCACCTACTTTATAGGAGGACTGTGAGGATCATAGTTTCTGGCACTTACAAAGGACCGTAAGTGACTATGTT
This sequence comes from Nycticebus coucang, assembly GCF_027406575.1. Taxonomy (NCBI): domain Eukaryota; kingdom Metazoa; phylum Chordata; class Mammalia; order Primates; family Lorisidae; genus Nycticebus; species Nycticebus coucang. The sequence continues at coordinate 25,129,836 of NC_069803.1, read as the reverse complement.
CACTGTCACTTTCACACTCAGCATGATCACCAGTTGAGTAAGCACTGAGCTAATGGTTACGCTCGCTACCGGGTCATCAGCGATCCAACTCTGGGCAAAGGAGAATCTGTTGGTTGTCAGCCACGCGTGGCCCAGGGAAATGTGTCCTGCTCCACGAAGACAGCTAATAAAAGGCCAACACCTTGCAGAGGACTGAAAGGTGGAGGTAGGAATAACACCAGGCTCCGATGCCCAAAGGAAACTCACCACATAGAGCTTTCGCCAGATGACAGCCCATTCTCGCAGAGTCGACGTGAGCTCCTGCACGAGGGGCAGCTCGCCTGGAATCACAGTCTCGTGCTGTCTAAAGAGAACCAAAGGGATGCTCACTTCACTCCTCACAGAAGGGCCCTGCCCCAACCCTCAAGGATAAGACTGGAGCTGGCTGGGCTTGGACCAATGGAAAACTCGTCCACAGGGAACTTCATCACCTGTAAGCATTGGCTGGAGGAGGGAGAAAGTGCTCAGAACAGCACAGGCCCCCAAACAACTCAGTTTCTACAACACAGTCACAGCCCAGCCACAACCTCCCCATTGCAGATTTCTTTGGAAGCTTTGATTACAGCTAACCTCACTGATTCTCAAAAATGGGAGCAAACCACTCCACATTTTAGCTGCTTCTGCTGAGCAGCTGTCTCATTCTGGAAGGTGGAGAGGTGTGCATGGTACATGGGGTCCGGGGACTTGACCTCCCCTGGACCCGCTGGGAGGGGCCGAGGTGGTGCCCTCTCTTAGAATGATCCTGGGTCATCTTCTCACCTGCTGCTTCACAGACCAAAAATGCACAGGTACTGCCATCCTGCTGACCCACAGAAGACTTACAGAAATGGAGGCACTGGTTTATTCCTACCTGTCCTCTCCGGTACTTTTACAATTAGCAAAAGGAGAAAGGAAAGAACAAGAACCAGCTAATGAACGGAGATGGGTGGTGAGAATGCCAGACTCAACAGGGAACAACTAGGATGCCCAGATCCATTTGCATTGCAGGTAAGTGAGATTTTTTTTTTAAAAGAAGTTATGACTCGCTGGGACATACTATGGAAAATTACTTGTTGTTACCTGAACGGCAAATGCAACTGGGCATCGTGCACTTTTATCTGGCAGCGCTAATTAAGGGACATACGTCTCCCAGGCTGCCTTTCCCCCATCGTGGCAGTGACAGTAGAGGCTGCCCAGGAATGAACCCTGGGTTTCTCAGGACAGAAGACCTGCCAACGAAGAGCTATGTGATTCTGAGCACATCTCGGCTCTTGTCTGTGAGATGCTGCTGCTGCACTATGATTGAAAAGGCTCTTTCCAGCTTTCAGGCTGAGTGGCTCTGGGGCCAGCTGCCTGTTTTTCCCACTGCCCCACTGTCCTCCCTGTCAGTCCTGGGATGCCAGCTCTATCCCAGCCTCTCCTTAGTGCCTCCAGGATTCTGATCTTAGAGACTCTCCCCCTAAAACTGGCCTCTCTCCCCGACTTGGGCTGAGCATCTCTCTTCTTAACAATTGTTAGGAAGGCAGTATTCCCCAGGACAAAGAGGTTAAGAAATAAAAATACTCAGCTTGGCGCCCGTAGCCTAGTGGTTACGGCGCCACCATATACACCAAGGGTGGTGCGTTTGAGCCCAGCTCAAGCCTGCTAAACAACAATGACAACTGCAACAAAAGTAGCCGGGTGTTGTGGCAGGTGCCTGTAGTCCCAGCTACTTGGGAGGCTGAGGCAAGAGAATCGCTTAAGCCTAAGAGTTTGAGGTTGCTGTGAGCTGTGATGCCACAGCACTCTACAGAGGGTGACATAGTGAGATGAAAGAAAAGAGGGGAGGGGAGGGGAGGGGAAAAGAAAAGAAGGGAAGGGAAAAGAAAGGAAGGAAAAGAAGAAACTAAAAATGTAACAGATCGCATCTGCAGAGCACGTTCACACACAGTAGGCCCTTTGAATCTCACATCAAGTTCATGACCAGTGCAGGACCAGACTGTTTTCCCTAACTTGGGAGCGAAAAACCCCAGGTGCACTGGAGGTGAAATGACTTATCCAAGGCTCAGAGCAGGTATGTGCAGCCTGTCACTTACTCATCCATCTCTTAAAGGTCCCCAACTGGGGGAGCTTCTTCAGGTCTTATCAACCGAATGGCTCCAAATGTTCACACACACCAACACACACGCAGACCCACGGTGCGCAGGCTGCAAATGCAGGACAGAGGGGGAGGCCCTCAGTTCATTACTTCTGCCTTTAGTATTCTGGGGGGGGGAAAGCCAAGGAGGTGCAGTTATAGAAAGAGAAGACGGAGGAAGGAATTATGTCGTGGAGAAGTTTCCATTCATTCCCCTCTCACATGAGGAGAAGTGGAACTGAAGAGAGGAGAGAAAGGTTCGTATACACGGGGCATCCTTTAATGACAATCTCACATCGCCACCACTATCCAGGAGTCCCCGTAGGTCGAGACTTACCCTAGGTCTTCCACTGTTGCCTCCTTCAAATGGATGTACGTTTCAGGGAAAATACCCTACAGAGAAAAGAACTTTGGTTATATGGCCATGAAAAACCTCAGCCCAAGTAAAGAGACTAAATCACGGCAAGAATGAATGGGAACACCCGGACAACACCTACACCTTGCGGCCAGGTCTGCAGGACATCAATAACGTGGACTGGTCGCCTCACCAGTGGCACGGTGGAAACACGCACAAGTAGAAATTAAGATTTGAGATCAAAGTGCACAAGATAAATGTTTCATAAATGAAGAGGCAAACATGCCTGGGCGAGCTCAGAGCAACAATCAGGGTACAAAGTTCAATGGTGAGCTCCTCAAACCCGTTGGCTTCTACATGCCGTGAGATACTTCCCTTACAGGGCTTCCAATGATGAGACAGAGGCTATGCAGAACTTCAGGGACCCAGAAAAGATGAGTGATTTTCTAAAGTAATTCCACTTTTGCTTAAACCAAATGCACGCAGCTCAAGGAGTGTTAGCTACCTGTTATTTTAGCATTTTCCAGTCTTCCAGCTCTCCATTCTGTATCCCTAAGAGGCAATTCTACATCAATATTGTGACATTGCCCATGGGGAAAACTAAGGCCCATAAAGACCTTAGAAAAAGATGAGAAACCACTGGGGAGAAATGAAGAGTGGAGGACCCAATCCAACCAAGAGGAAGTAAGTCCTAGATGTGCATTTTCTTAAATGCCAAAAGCTGCTTCTGCTGTATCTCTGCGTGATACACTTACTCACAGACAGAGAAGACACCACAGAAGCCCCCACTGATCTTTTCTTGGGGGCATTTTTATATAAAGAACTGTGTAGCTGGGACTGTTGGCTCAATTGCTCTGAGCTCTGCTCCTGTAAGAGTTGGCCTGAACTCTGTGGACACTGCACTTCAGGGGTGGCTGACCACAGAGGTGGGAGTGGATGTCCTGATGCCCAGGGGACTGTGGTCCAAGGTGCACAGGTACCCAAGGATCCCTCATCCACGCAGAGACTAGAAACCAGTGACCATCAGCAGGGGCTGGCCTCGTATGCAGCTGTGTGCACTATATTTGCCTGTGTAATACTCTTCTTTCTCCCTTTTAATCTTTGCCAATAAAACAGGAAACAGCAAGAACATTGGCGATTAAGCTGCTCCCAGCCTTGGGGATGATGACAGGGTGGATCCTGGAACTGCTTGAGTCAGAAGCCAAATGGCCATCCTCGCCCGCCACGCAGAAGGAACCACAAGGGCCGGGAGCCAGGCACAGTGGCTCGTGCCCATAATCCTATACCCTGGGAGGCTGAGGCCAGAGGATCCCTTGACCTAAGGAACACAAGACCTGTTTCTACTGAAAAAGGAAAGAAAGAAAATAAAACAAAAGTTCAATGTGTGTGCAATTCTTTGGGGGCCTGATTTTTAGAGTTCGGAAGCTCCAGATTGGTCTCTAGGCTACCCAGAGAAATCAGGGTGTTTCTTCTGTCTGCTGAGCTGCTGACTCTCTCCTCTGTGGAGAGCCACGCCTGCTTGTCGTGAACTCACCTGGGGGACAGTATGCTCAGTGACATAAGGCAGCCACAAAAGGACAAACACTGGTGAGTCTGTCATCTGTGGTACCCTGAATCATCCCGTTCATAGACACAAAGTCAAACAGGAGTTGCAGGAGCCTGGGAGGGAATCTGATGGATGTAGAAGTTTAGCTAGGGGAGATAAGAAAGTTCTAGAGATGGATGGTGACGACTACATCACAAAGTGAACGTACTTAATGCCGCAGGGCTGTACACTTACAAATGCTGAAATGGTATATTTTGTGTTGTGTGTATTTTACCACAATGGAAAAAAAAAATTCCAGAACTCAATAGACCAAAGGGGGCCTGGGGTGCAGGGGGGGGTGAACTATTCCGACCAGTTTTAAGGACCCAGATTTGGAAGTTAAAGGTTACATTGCTAGTCCGAAGGGACCTTTGTGAAAGGCTTTTCAAATCTAGGAGGTAAAGACAGTAAATTATTTTAAGTACATTTTACCTCAATTTAAAAAAAAATCATCATTGAAAAGGTAGGAAAAAAAAAAAAAAGAAAAGGTAGGTCAGATGTGGTGGCTTACACCTGTAATCCTAGCACTCTCAGAGGCCAAGGCAGGAAGATCACCTAGCGCAGGAGTTCAAGATCAGCCTGAGTATTTTCTCTACTAAAAAGTCCCAGCTGCTCGGGAGGCTGAGGCAGGAGACTCGCAGAAGCCCAAGAGCTGGAGGTTGCTGTGAGTCCTGTGACGTCATGGCACTCTACTGAGGGCGGTAAAGTGAGACTCTGTCTCTACCAAAAAAAAAAAAATGAGGTTGCTATGAGCTGTGACACATGGCACTTGGCCTGGGTGACAGAGTGGGATTCTGTTTCCAAAAAAAAAAAAAAAAAAAAATATATATATATATATACACAATACATACATATATACTTACATTCATACATAAATAAAAATTTAAAAAAAAGGCAAAATACCAACTGAAATTTTCATGCATACATAATCTGGTGACTGGTCTATCCTAATAATTGAGAAATACACAAGACAGAAGTATTCAGAAATACAAATAAACAACAATGGACTTTGTGACATCGAAGCAGGTCATCAGCAGATCATTTATGTCACAGACACCGTGACTTTCATAGAAGAGAGTGTTTGCTTTGTCACGTCACCACTCAGCCACATGCAGAGCATCCTCCGTGATGCCACTTGGCATCTACAGTCATTTAATTGCTCTGACAAATTCCTAAGCTGCCGTGACACACAGAAAGCCAGAGGAAGCCCAGATAATACATTTCTGATTTACAGCCTCTCTCCAGTCTGCTTGGCTTTCCTCAATGCAATCCACTCACATGAGTAAAACGATAAACAAACGAGCTTCTGGACGTTGCCCTTCCCCATGTGTCCATAATCCCGCCAGGATCAATAACTGGTTTTGAAAAAGCTTTTGGCTTCTTCAATTTATAAAACCACTAGCTCCTTTTATTACCACTTTAAATGCCTAGGGAAGCTTATAAATGATACCAAGAATGCCCATTAAAACAAGAGGTCTTTCAAGCAGCACTTCCTCCAAGGAGCAGGAAATGAGGGACAGGGCATTAAGAGACCATTTATAATGGGCCGGGTGGCTTCACGAAGGGGTGTCAAAAGCTGAGCACCCTTCAGGACAAGTGACTTTGAATGGACTCTGTTTTTCCTAGATTGCCCTACAAGAAAAATATTTCAACGTAACATGCAGGGCCCTCATCTGCACCATCGTTTCATTAAATTACTAAGTTTTTCTTTAATTAGCAACAACAAAGAGCTCTTACTGAAATTCTTCTTCTGAAGGGTGAAGTTTTAAACATCAAGGATTTTAAAAATATTTTACTGAATATAAAAAGATTAAAAACACATCCAGAACTTGTTACGTAGCTCCTAATGGGGCACCCTGTCCATCTCCTTTTGAAAGCAGACAAGAGCAAGCACTATTAGCTACATGGATTTTGCTACAGAGTAATATATGCAGGCCTCTATATTGTGGGTTCCGATTCATGGATTCAGCCAACTGCAGACTGAAAATATCCAGAAAAAAGAATTGAACATATACCAGCTGCTTTCCTTAAATAATATAGTACAACAACTATTTATACAGGATTTACATTGTATTAGGCATTATACGTAATCTAGAGGTGATTTAAAGTATACACAAGGATGAGTACAGGTTAGATACCAACACTGCACCGTTTTCTATCAGGGATTTGAGCATCCATGGATTTTTGTAATCTGCAGGAGGTCCTGGAACCAATCTTCTACAAATATAGAGGGACCACTGTGTTAGGAAACCACAGGATGCCTTAGATTTTTTTTTTTTTTTTTTGGTAGTTTTTGGCTGGGGCCAGGTTTGAACCTGCCACCTCTGGTATATGGAGCCAGCGCCCTACTCCTTGAGCCATAGGGGCTGCCCCACAGGATGCCTTAGAAATCAAGGTTTTTCTATGATCAAAAGGATTCTTCTATACAGCAGACTCTCTGCAAAGGCAGACCTATAGTATAGGACTCTGATTCAACATGATGGACACTGACTAGTTAAAAATCAAGCATTTTGGTGGGGTGCGGTGGCTTGCGGCTATAATCCTAGCACTCGGGGAGGCCCAGGGAGGAGGATCGTTTGAGCTCAGAAGTTTGAGACCAGCTGAGCAAGAGCAAGACCCCCATCTCTATTAAAAATAGAAAAACTAGTCGGGTGTGGTGCCTGAGTCCCAGCTACTCGGGAGGCTGAGGCAGGAGGATTGCTTGAGCCCAGGAGTTTGAAGCTGCTGTGAGCCACGATGATGCCACTGCACTCTACCCAGGGCACAGAGTGCCACTCTGTCTCAAAAAAACAAAAAAATTCAAGCATATTGTTTGTTCCTAAAGATTATCATATGACTTTCTCTGAGAATTTTTTTTGCTTATTTTAAAAAGTTGATTTCAAAAAATAAAGGACTGGGAATTCAGTGACATAAGTATTCTCACTCTTTAGCAAATTCAGGACACCAAAGCTGTGAATTTTAATCACGCTTTGAAATAGCTACCAGTTCCACAATTCTGTGTCACTTAACCAGGGCTCAGATGCAGGAGTGGCACCAGGCGCTCCGTGTCACTGAGGGTCTCACAGGAAAGCTCTTCCCTTCAGCCCTGTCCTGTTCTCATTCACTCCTGCACACCTGCCTCATACGGCTCTATTTGATGGCCCAGAGAAACTGAAGTCAGCAAGCGAGTAAACGAAAATAATTAGCCTGGAAAAGTAGGTAGCTCAAGAATCTAACTGTGGGTAGAAAAATTCAGTTATCAGGGTTTGGGCAGAGATAAAAGGACCAAAATTGTGGGAGTTGATACTTGCATTTTTTTTTTTTTTTCTGAGACGGTCTCACTATGTCGCCCTTGGCAGAGTGCCGTGGCATCACAGCTCACAGCAACCTCAAACTCTTGGGCTTAAAGCAATTCTCTTGCCTCAGCCTCCCAAGTAGCTGGGACTACAGGTGCCCACCACAACACCTGGCTATTTTTTGGTTGTAGTTGTCACTGTTGTTTGGCAGGCCCGGGGTGGATTCAAACCCACCAGCTCTGGTGTATGTGGCTGGCCCCCCTAGCTGCTGAGCTACAGGCACCGAGCCAATACTTGCATTTTTAAAAGTTCCTTTATTTTGCTAAATTATTAAGTTCCCAAAGTTAACAAAATGTGCATGTGTGCACACACACGTCCAAAAATTGGGTGTGAATTGTCAACAGCACAGAAAACCGTCCTGGTTTTTGATGGCCTATTCAGAGGTGTCCAACCTGCAGCCCCCGGGCCACCTGCAGGTTATGTAAAGACTGTTTTATCTATGATGTCGATATCAAAGAAGTATCCACAGACCTTTTCTTTTACTCATCAGCTTTTGTTAGTGTTTGTGTATTTACCGTGTGGCCCAAGACAACTCTTATTTGTCTAATGTGCTGCAGGAAAAAAAAAAAAAAGATTAGACACCCTTGTATTTTGCAGAAAGGTGTTTTGCTGGGCCCTGTGCTCTTTCAAGAGTTGGGCATTCAACACTAGTTTAGGAAAATGTCTCTCTCCTGCTGTGAACAATAAAAATTGTGGGGTTTTGGGTTTTTTTCCACTTCTCGTCCTTTTCCTCATTTACCATTCAGCATGTGAACTAATTGTGAAATGATAAGGCCCTATCGACTTTGCTCTTTTGAAAGAAAGTGCTGACATGTTACGCTGCCCCAGTGAGCAGTATCAAAGGACAGTGCTGACAGGCCCTAAAAGCAACTGTGGGAGGTATGAACCTAATTCATAGATTTTCTTTAGCCCGATGATTAACAGTTCTGGCACAGGAAAAAAAGAATTGTCCAGTTCAGTATTTTTCAAACTCTGCCCACAAAGAAAAGTAAGAGATGCATTGTGGTAACCTAGTCCTACACATCAAATACAACAAATCTTTAAAAGTACAGTACTTAGTTGACCACCTCCCTACACTGACCACCTCCTCAAGTTCACCTAATTTTCACAGACGGGACATGCACCCCATGTATGTGTCAGGATAGCAGGCCTGTGTCGACCACCTCCCTGTGTCAACCAGTTTGTTACAGCTCAGCTCCGTCAGTGGTCAACTTACAGAGGTTCTACTGTGCATAAAATGCCTGAAAATATATACGTAAAGCAAAAGTTTCACGAGACGATATTTACATTTTATTTTCTTCTTTCCTTTTCAGTTTCATTTTATGGAAAATATTGGTTATAGGCCAGTGTCTTTTTGTGTGTGTGTGTAAGATAGTCTCTGTGTTGCCCAGGCTAGAGTGACATGCCATCATCATAGCTCACAGCAACCTCAAACTCTTGGGCTCAAGCGATCCTCCTGCCTCAGCCTCCCAAGTAGGTGGCACTATAGGCACCTGCCACGGTATCTGGCTAATTTTTGTTTTTCAGTAGAGATGAGGTGTTGGTCTTGCTCAAGCTGGTCTCCAACTCCTGAGCTCAAGCGATCCTCCCACCTCAGCCTCCCAGAGTGTTAGGATTACAGGCATGAGCCACTGCGCTTGGCCTGTAAGCCACTATCTTGATATCATGATGTGTTCTTGGAGTTGTGAAGCTCACGTTTGAAAAGCACTACTTTGGTTTATCCTAGTTTACATTGAAAGAAAGAACTGAGTGGAAACGGGGAGAGCTTTTTGTTATGGGATTTTAGCAGTGGAAGTAAGAGCAGGAGGGGCACAGTCCTCTCCTCCCTGAAGACAAATCAGCTAGAACAGAGTATTACCACCGTGCTCAGCGGGAGGGGCTGGGGGCAAGGTGGTAGGGGATACAGTTTCTGGGGCTTACATGATTTTTATTTAAACATTAAGATTAGAGAATTTGCCTTCCAATCAAAAGAAAAGCCATCAAAAAGCAAGCCAATGAAGTTTGCCAAAAGCAGTGAGCAGATGAGGGGATCAGATAGCACAACACAAAACCAGCAGAGAGATTTCAAACAAAATTGAAAATTGAATGATAAACTGTACCTTTTTAGATTTATTTTGGAGGGTATATCCTCTGTACCAACCTGTCAGGGCATAAGAGAAGACAAAATCTTTCATGGTTTCCAGATAACATATCAGCAATGTACATTCTCCTGTGACTAACCCTGGGATGAAACCCAATTAGCAGACATGTTAGCATATGAATATTTTAGTTTGATATGCAATAAAAAGCCAGATCTATTTTAGAGCTGTATCCTTTTAATAGTAATAGGATTTAAAGTTCGGTAGAATCTAGCCTTATCTACTCCTTTAGAGAAATATCAAAGCAAAAAACCCCAAGGTGGAAGTCACCCCAACCTCTTCCCACTTCAATATCTTGAATTAAAAGCTCCTTTAATAATTGCATTAATCTACACAGCTAGGATTTAATTTTTTAAAAAAGCTCCTTTCAATAAATGGTTTGTATGAATGTCTACGGACTTTCATTGTATGCATACATTCTATTAATATGTCACTTTATACTGTTAAAATAGATATTTCAAAATAATTTATATTTGCTCTAACTCTTCCGAGTTCCCAGTTAAGAACCACTATTCTGGAATAATTTTTGATTGTAATAGTGAGTCTTATCTATATAAATATGTGCAGCTTAAAAAACCCCAAGCAAATAATAAAATAACATTTTGTGCAATCCTTAGTAGTTCTATCAGCATCTCTATGCAACAAAAAAGATTTCATGGGTCTGCTTGCTAAGGCTTAGATAGAGGCTTTAACATCTTTAAAAATTCCAATAAAATCAGTGTAACTGGCTTATTGTACCCTCAATGAATCCCCAACAATAAAAAAAAAAAAAAAGGAAAAAAAAAATTCCAATAAAGACGCAAACGTATGGACATCTTCCATCCCTCTATCTTACAAAGTATATAATTTAATCTGTGAATAGACTTTTTATATTAAATACTTATTAAACACTATAGGTAGTTCACTGTAATAATTTTCCTCATTTCCCACGACCATTAAGTAAGGTGTCACCCTGGTGATCGTGCCTAAGTAAAACCCTGTTGTAAGTAGCAGATACGTGAACGGCACCACACACAGTGAATCGATGCAAACTGCACTTAATATGTTCAGGAATCTGCCAACAGGACTCTCTTGTTCTACATGAAATCACCCAGAGAAAAGACACGTAATCTATTTCATACATGTCACAAGTACAAAACTGAGTTTACCTTCTTCAGGTAAAGATGCAGTACTATTTGCACCAATTTTGAACTGTCACTGGCATTCAAAAATTGAACAGATTTTGGTATGTTTTACAGGAAGGAGTGGGATAGATTCTATGGGCAACTGCAGTTTTCACCGAGACACATGGCTGACAAAAAGATATCTGAACAGGACATATGGCCCTCCGCTGAAGAAGCCAGGGTGTGAGTGATCCTGGTGTCAGAAGAACCCCAAGCCAAGCATCTCTCCCCAGGTCTCAAGCGTCTGGACCCATCTGTACACACTTGCTTAGCTCTGTGAAAACACGAAGAAGGCTTTTGCATGAATGAATGGCTTCAATGTCATCCTGGGACAAGGTCAGAGGGCTGGGGAAACAAGCTCAGAAACAATTCTTTCATCTTTTCCAAACAGTTTTCATCTTTCTATGCCCTGGAAAGCCAAGCTTTCTTCATTTCACATTCAGGGAAGAATTTATCTGTGCTTTTGTAAACAGTGTTTTGCACAGCCATTCATCACAGAATTACGCCTCCTACACCTGTTATTGTGGAAAGACTTTTCTGAACCTCTGAAGTTTTCTCTAGGATTGTGGCTTCTGTATAACCCCTATTCTGCAGGCACAAAATCACCACGCTGGAATCTGGGAAAGTTCATTTTCCTTGGCGTCGGATGATAGGAGTGTACCGTCTAACTCTGAGGTTTTAATCACAAACTGCCAGGACTCCGTATGTTCAACAGCTAATGACTGCATGGGATACGGTAAGAGTTCCTGAGTACATCTGCCCATTTCCACATTACAAACCTGGATTGTCATACAAGCAAGAATGCAATTTCCCAATCAGTCCCAAATATTTAAAATAAGACAGGCATAATTAAATATGGCATGCTCTTAGGCTGTGCTTTGAGAAGCAGAGAGACAATAAAGGCTGTGTCACCAGGCATCTGTAACCAACGGGTACTGCAAACTGGCTTCCACATTCTGAGATGCTTTCTGTAGTACTACTTTATTAAAATGGAGGGAAAGAGGCTCGGCGCCTGTAGCTCAGTGAGTAGGGCACTGGCCACATACACTGAGGCTGGCAGGTTCGAGCCTGGCCTACGCCAGCTAAACAACAATGACAACTGCAACCAAAAAATAGGCAGGTGTTGTGGTGGACAACTGTAGCCCCAGCTACTCAGGAGGCTGAGGCAAGAGAATTGCTTAAGCCCAAGAGTTGGAGGTTGCTGTGAGCTGTGATGCCACGGCACTGTACTAAGGGTGACATAGTGAGACTCTTGTCTCAAAAAAAATGAAGGGAATGAGGGGGGTGAGTCCAGAGGGCTACTCTGCCCTTCACTGAGGTGAAATAACAGTCTCAAAAATAAATTCATAGCAACCAAGCAATGCTAAGAGTTGTTCTTCCAGTAGGATAACAAGTCATCTCTGTTTTCCTGGGAGTGCCCCAATTCAGATAAAAAACCTGCCCTCGCCAATTTGAAAATATCAGAGAGTTCCTAATTCCATCATCACAGTTACTTCCTTTGTCTGGCAATTCGGATGATCTCATCAGTCAAAACGCCTGTTCCAGTTCACTTCTCCCACCCGAGTGTCCCTCTGGCTACTGCACACTTTCTGGCTAGCAGATCCCTTACCCTGCCACATGCAGCCAATAAGAAATTTCTTATGCACTAATCTAATCACCGTGGTATAGCAGAGAGCAATAGTCATCATGAAGATGACACTCTGGTGTAAAACAAACAAACCTAAATAAGATGATCTGAGGTAATGACAGTGCAAAGAAGAAAAAATATCCAAGAAGCGGAACTCGGGACATCATGTTTAAGGGACGGTCACTCTGAGAAGCTGAACAGGAACCACCAAGGAAAGATCTGGGGAAAGAAACTTACAGGCAAGAAACAACTGAGTGAGGAAGCTGTGAGACAGGCGTAAGCTTCAAGTTCAAAGGCAGAAAGAAAATACTTAACCAGCAGAGCTCAGGGCCAGAGAGGGAGAAGGGGAGGAGGCGAGGAGGAGGTGGCTAGAGGGAGGTATGGCTCTTAAGCCTGGGCACCCAGGAGACCCACAAGGGACTTTTCAAACTACGGATGCCCAGGACACACCTGCAAATATTCTGACTTAATTGGACTTGGGTGGGAACCAGGCTTAGTGCTTTTAAGAAGGTCCCCTGGTGATGCCAATGTGCAGGTAGGATTAACGGTCACAGCCGTAAGTACTTCACACCACGGAGGGATGGGGGGTTATTCTCAGTACAATAGGAAGCATTGCAGGACTTCAAAAGTCATCATGCCTTATGCTTTGAAGAGCATCCTGGCCACTGAGAATGGATCGTGGGAGGTGGGACGTTACAGAAAGAGAAACACACCGGGGAGGAGACTGGCCGGTGCAGGATGATGAAAAGCTGCAGGATCCAACGTGGATCCACTGGGGTTGCTCGGGATCTAGCTGGGAATAGCTACAAATACAGGAGAAAAGGCAAAGGCTCCAGGGTGTTTAGATCTTGGGCTCAAGCAAATCAGTGCACACAGAATTATTCCTTCATATAGGAAGGCTGAAGAAAGAACAACGTTGGGAGAAGGGAAGATGGAAGCGGGTGGTGCACCCTGGCCCTTGAGATTCCCTTCCTGAACAACTGCGTCATGAAGACATTTGGTGGAAGAGCGTGACTTGGTCACCTGCAATGGGGGAAGGAAGGACATCGCTGTGGGGGGAGAGACAGGGGGCCCCGCATGCCAAATGAGGGAGCAGATGGGGTGTCAGAGCCTACACAGCTCGGGGGGCATCGACACGTGGGGCTTAGGGGTGGGACTGGCAGGGGCTATTCAAGAAAGAACAACACAGAGGGGAGTGTCTGCATGGAGATGGGAGACTGGCTAATCGTAGGGAACTGATCAAATGAGTAAATATATACGACTACGGAAAATCAGGTTTTTTGCTGTCGGAGAAAGGATTGACAAGCACAAGAAAGGAAAAATCCTGAATGAACCCTCTGCTGCTAGACTAAAACTGAAGGTACGGGGCGGCGCCTGTGGCTCAAAGGAGTAGGGCACCGGCCCCCCCGCCCCCCCATATACCGGAGGTGGTGGGTTCAAACCTGGCCCCGGCCAAAAACTGGAAAGAAAGGGAGGGAGGGAGGGAGGGAGGAATAAATGAACTGAAGGTATGTATGTAAATTTGTGACTTCTCATAGACTGCCAAAATTAACAGAGGCGCCAATCTTTAAATACACAAATGCACGCCAACCCCCGCTCTGTTGAAATATCTAGTTAGTTCCTGTTTTTCTGACCCTGAGAGAGATGACGGGGGAGCTCTGGACCTCGGGGCTGCCAGTCCAAAATGAGGCCGGAGGACAGAGGGTTCCATGAGGAATGAACCCAAGAAAGAAAGGAACTGTCAAATTACTTTCCTGAACATATTAACAGGAGGCAAACGCTTCCGTCAGAAACCTTGAGTACGAAATAGAGATAGGTCCAAAAACAACCAAGAAAAAAGAATTAGCTCTAGAAAAACCAATCAAAGAATACCCACAGCCTCTGCTGCTTAAACTACACAGGCATAATAATCCAAATAATAACAATTTTTAAAAAATCAAACAAATATACTACATCAAATTTGGTTGCCTATATTAGAGACAAATGAGTTCTTATCTGTTTGGTGGAGAGCACAGAAGACCTAAATAAATAAAATTGAAAACAGAAATATCAAGTTTAAAAGCACAGCTATTTGGAAATAAACAGGTCAATATACAAAAATTGGCTGAAAGAGTTCAAATATTTCTGAAAGAGGTGCAGGGACAGCAGTTATTCATTATAACCCTTGCAGAAAGGATTTCAATTCTGAAACTTATATACATTTATAGTGGATAAAATTAAAAATTAAAAAGCTGATGAGCCCCGGTAAGCCGGAACTAAGCACAGGCAAAACTGTATGCACAGAAAACAGATCCCAGTTGCCCAGCCCTGAGCAGGGCGTGGGGCTTACTGCAAAGGGGCCTGGGGGAACTTTCAAGGCTGACAGAATGGTTCCTTAGAATGGTTGCTTAGAATGGTCCTTTATCTGGACTGTGTTGTGTTTCAAGCTGACATGCATTTGTCAAATTCTGCACAATTGTAAAAAACAGGGTGAATTTTACTCTACGACCGTGATTATGAGTGAAAACATCCAAACACAGCAGACACATTATCATTCCACTGATACAAAGTTGACTAACAGGTAAAACTAACTCACGGTGATCTAAACCAGAGCAGCAGTTGTGTCCTGAGCGGAGGAACTGTATGTTAGGAGCCACCTGGGAATTTTCTGGGGTGAGAAAAACGTTCCACATCTCGATTGGAGTGTCAGGTGGAACACGTGGGCTGCATTCAGTGAATACAAATTTTATTGCAATTTTTAAAAATATATATGAAAATTTATACCACCAAATGAATATTACTTTACAAAATTACTTCAAAGTAATGTAGACTCACACTGTACAAATATGACTGAATATTTCTGTCTGAGAATGCCTCTGAAACAAGTGTGAGTCATTTGTGAAAAACCATAGAACTTTCCAAAGGCATTATTCATCTTAATTACTCACTTCATGCTCCCAAACTCATTCTGAACGAGTTTTGCTATTTTTAAAGGTTCACTTACAGATCGGAGACCCATGTATTCAGCCAACAGTTACAGGCATCAGAAAGGCAAGATGTGCGAGGTCCTTGTATCCTAAACTCTATTTAACAATGGAAGGGAAATAACATGTATGTGTATGGGCAAACACGGGCGCATAGGACAAAAAAAGTAATTTCACATAGGGAAAAAAGTGATGAAGGCGTGTAAGAGGGCCACGTGGCCAGGCTGATTCATGGGGATGGTGCTACTTGAGAAAGCACGCGGTTAGAAAATTCTGAGGAGGGACATTCGCACAGAGGACTTACACCGCTAATGTGGCTGTTCATTCATTATACATAAAACACTCACTCAACACCAGTGTTCCAGACATCATCTTCAAGGAGGAAGGAAACAGATCCATAAACAAATAACGAAACATAAAAGGGCTTTTAATGGCAATGCTCAGAGATATTGGCACACAAAGGAGCCAGTCATGATGAATATGCTTCAGACTCAAGCAATTACTACTGGGGGGGCAGGGACAGACTCAGGATTTTTCTGAACCATGAAAGCATCACTTAGATGTGCAAGCTATGGAGTATTCTATAAAAATCTCCCCTTCTTTAAGTTTTCTGCCACATTCATGCATTAAAAAAAAAAAAAACCCATGAATTATTTTTAATCTCCCAGGAATTTAAGGCAAGAAAAAGGGAGATACTGGGGAAAAGGGGGGCCTGTGGCCCAGTGGGTAGAGTGCTGGCCCCATATACTGAGGGTTGTGGGTTCAAACCCGGCCCCAGCCAGCTAAAACAGTGGCAACTGCAACAAAAAATAGCTGGGTGTTGTGGCAGGGTCCTGTAGTCCCAGCTGCTCGGGAGGCTGAGGCTAGAGAATCACCTAAGCCCAAGAGTTGGAGGTTGCTGTGAGCTGTGACACCATGGCACTCTACCGAGGGCAACAAAGCAAAACAAAAAAAAAAAAAAAACAAGGAGATACTGTTTATATGCTCCTATGTTGTAGGTGGGGGCAAGGTCCACAGAGGAGCAGGTGCTAAATAAATCCTCTTGTGTTTTCTTTAAGTGTCACTGGTCTGGTAGCTTGAGGATAAAACACAATTAATTAGGCCAAGGTCAAATGTTCCATCCCTACCCCCCAGAGGCCAGGTAAGCCTGTCAAGTTTCCATGGTTGTGGGCTACCCCTGCATTGTCAGAGAGCTGTCCCTCAAATAGAAGCCTGTTGTCCCTCAGATAAGCCAGTGAGCAGAAACAGCTGGGGGCAAACTCCTTACAGAGAAGGGACTCAGTCTGAAGTCCCCCTTCCCGAGGGACAGTAGCTGTCCCTTCTCTGTGGACATCACATTTGCTGCCTTCTGCAGCCTCGGGGTTCATGACGTGCACACTCTCAATGCACCATCCACCTCATTGGGGTTTTTGAAAGTAAGTTCAGAGGCCTCAAGTCAAAGGATGCAAAGATGGTAAAAGGCGATTCTATTTTTTATATTTTCTGTGTGTGACCAGTCTTCCGAGTGAACTGTCTGAGCTCCATTTTGTACTTTTGAGATAAGCAGACGTAGTAGATGTTGGAAGTTTGAGCTCCAAAGGCACTTAGAGCTTGCTGAAATCTAAAACCCTTAGAAAAAAGGAAATAGGCAAGAAAATGAAAAGGCCACTTCCCATGTGAGCTGGGGACACAAATGCAGGCCTCCTACCCACCAGCTCAGCATCCTTTTTCTGGCACTAAGCTGCCTCGTTGGCCATGCTAGGGCCACAGTCAGCAAGACACTTGTTCAACCGACTGTCAGGTGAGGTGAGCCTGGCCACAGAGTCCTGTAGGTATAAACACAAGGCACTAGGCACATTGTTTAAGACAAAAAGAAAGGGATGTGACCTCCAGTTGTTATATTTTTTATATTTTTAATGAACAAAAAAAAGGAACCATTCCCTTTTCTGGGAGAGGCACACACAGCCAAAATAAGCATTGGATGAATATCTCAGCGAGGATAAGGAGGTCATCTTGAGCTAGTGGCCAGGGGTGGTAGCTCGTTACACTTGTAATCCTCGCACTTGGAAGGCTGAGGTGGATGGGGTGCTTGGAGCCAACAGTTCAAGACCAGCCTGGGCAAGAGTTAGCCCCCCATCTCTAGCCTGGAGGAGATTTTATTTCTGTGCTGGCTTCACCATGACCAGCCCCGGGAAACTCCATTCTTTTCATTGTCAAAGACTTCGACCTCTTACAGTTCCCTCAACAAAAATAGGTTGTTGTTTTTTTTTTAATCTTGTTATTCCATACAATCTAACTGTAGCTAAAAGTGCCAGGCATGGTGACGCCTATAGTCCCAGCGACTTGGGAGGTAGGAGGATCATTTGAGCTCAGGAGAACGAGATTTTGGTGAGCTACTATGACGTCACTACACTCCAGCCTGGGTGACAAAGCAAGACCCTGTCTCCAAAAGAAAAAAAGACGCTGCAAGAAATGTGCAAAGAAATCTGCACGTCCTGGGCACAACGGGAACTAGATTGCAAAGTCTGTGTGAACTTTCTTCTTTTTCCTGGGATCCCATGCCCAGTGGACAGAGCTGAGCAGGGCCAGGGCACCCTGCCTAGGAGGCTGAACGTTCAGAAAAGACCAGGCACTGCTCCTTCATAAAGAAAACACGTGAAATCAAAATGCCTGGCTCTCTGTGCTGGCTTCACCATGACCAGCTCCGGGAAACTCCATTCTTTTCATTGTCAGACTTCGACCTCTTACAGTTCCCTCAACAAAAATAGGTTTTTTGTTTTGTTTTTTTTTTTTAATCTTGTTATTCCATACAATCTAACTGTAGCTAAAAGTGCCAAGAAGGTTTCATCTGGTTGCCCACGGTGATGTCAGAGACTTCTATTCTCGATGAGCAAGTACCTCCTTAGACGGGCAGAGGGACCGGGCGGTGAGGGGGAAGAAACGGAGCCAAACCACGTGCGCAGGACAGAGAGGGGACATATCCAAACAGCCACTGCAAGACCAGGAAACCTCTCGGCGCTGTCACCTCCCCCATGAAGCTCAGCGAAAGGACAGAAATAAAATCTCCTCCGGGCTAGACGACATTCTCGCTCTGGTTGGCCAATTCCCTTTTTATTTTCTAGATGTGGCTTTTTGCCTTTTTTAAAGTAAATCCTGCTAGCAGTTAGTCCTTGCTAAAAGTATAACTTTCCACTTCCAGGATGAATTCCTCTAATGTAATCAACCAGTTCAAGTGAGTTGAACGTGGCAGGAGGTATTGTGTAATTTTACCAGGAGCAGCCATGAATTTGCTAGAAGTCCTTAGATTTGTTTTATGGGCAGTGTTGAGTTGGAAACACCAACCAGAGAAGAGTACAATTAATCAAGCAAGATTTATTGTAGGGGGTCCGTTTTTTATAAAGAAGTGTGCTAGACTCTGCGGGGTTCAGGGAATTTGATTGAGAAGATAAACCTCAATCTCATCTCTCTTGAGGGCAGGAGTGAGTCCCCCTGGCTGGAAGGGTAAGTTTGTGCAGAAGAGCCATGGAGGAGGTAGGTTCAGAAAGGGCTCACCCCAACGTGGCCCATTTGGGGCGCTGGTAAAAATGTTTGACAAGTATTTAAAAAGCAGAAAAACCTTGCCCCCTTTGGAAGACTGCATGTTATAACCAAAGCATAAATATAATTTCCGAAGGCCGCATATTGTGGAAAGAACCCTGCATTTAGATTCCAAGGGACCCTGGCGAGAATCACAGCCCCACGGTTGAACAGCTATGTGAACTTCTTCAAGTTTTTTTTTTTTTTTTTTTGTGATTTTTTGGCCGGGGCTGGGTTTGAACCCGCCACCTCCGGCATATGGGACCGGCGCCCTACTCCTTGAGCCACAGGCGCCGCCCCTTCTTCAAGTTTTTTAACCTTGCCTTTCATATCGATTAAAAGAACTTCGACAACATTGGTCTCCCAGGATTGTACAAACTGAGATTCGGTACGTAAAAGTCATTGGATGCCTGGCCCACAGAGAGATGTAGAACAGGGTCAGACAAGTTAGAAGCTGAAGGTGCCCAATGAGACAGCCCAGGGACTATCTCCAGCTCTTAGGGCTTTGTACTTTGATGACTCTATTTGGAGTTCGTTTTTTCTTTTCTGAGGAATGTTGTCTGTGCTCCCCAGAAGGACCAGCAGCTCTCTAAATTATTCCTAAATTACTAACGATAAAGTCAAGACCTAGTATGCGCAGCGTGAATACCAGGAGAGGGGACACCTCACCCCAGAGTTGTGGTACCAGTTAAGAAGATGTAATTTCACTTCCCAACACGATAACTTCCCTGCCCCAAGAAAATGGCAGAAAAGATAATGGAATCTTAACTAGGATTGCACTACCTCTATAAATCAAGCTGTGAAGAACTGAAATTTTGACAATATTGAGTCTTTGAATTCTGTCATCATCATATTCTTTTCAACATCATAAATTACTCTTATAGTACTATGAATGAAACAGAGGCATGCCTGCAATGTAACCTTTTGCCAGATACAGGCAAGAGGATAGCTTATGCTCATTTGCCCTAAATCAACTTTGAACCTTCCTCTAAGACTTTCTCCTTACACTAACATTTTTTTCTTTATGCTAATGTTTAACTCCGTCTTACCCAGCACTACGGTGGTTTCATGTGGAGATAAGATACTGAGTCACAGGCTCAGCACCTGTGGCTCAAGCGGCAAAGGCACCAGCCACATACACATGAGCTGGCAGGTTCAAATCCAGCCTGGGCCCCGCCAAATGACAATGACGGCTGCAACCAAACAATAGCCAGGCATTGTAGTGGGCACCTGTAGTCCCAGCTACTTAGGACGCAGAGGCAGAAGAATCGCTTGAGCCCAGGCGTTGGACATTGCTGTGAGCTGTGATGCCACAGCACTCTACCTAGGATGACAGCTTGAAGCTCTGTCTCAAAAAAAAAGATACTGGGGCATTTTTAATAGAGGTTACACACCAAATAACATGAATGGCTCAGGAGTCAGGAGTGAAGACAGCCATGAGTGGGTGTGTGTGGGAGCCTGGGATGGAATATGCCTTTTCTATCACACTGTCCCCTTTTGATCCCTCGATCCAACCAAGATCCCTTGGAGTCCAAAATTTGTGGAATACAACAATGTACTGGGAACGTTCCTCCAAAGCATTCCAAATTGCTTTCAGGCTGACTTTGTTTTCTTAGGTGAATGGGAGCTGCCCCAACAGGTCAATTCCAAGTACCAGTTCAAGAGAGAGTAAGGAATGAAAAGTATCAGTCAAAAAAGAGTTCTTCCCTCTACACTAGAAGATTCCATACATGCCTAATACCTGAATAATACACATTTTAAAGATAAAATTCTAGGGGCGGCGCCTGTGGCTCAGTGAGCAGGGCGCCGGCCCCATATACAGAGGGTGGAGGGTTCAAGCCCAGCCCCGGCCAAAACGCAACAAAAAAAAAAAAAAAAGATAAAACTCTAGAAGCATATTCAAATACATCTCACCCAAAAGCAGTGGCTCATGTCTATAATCTTAGCACTCTGGGAGGCCAAGGCAGAAGGACCCCTTGAGATCAGTAGTTCAAGACCACTCTGAGGGAAGCCCCATTTCTATCAAAAAACAGAATGAATTAGCTAGGGGTGCACCTGTAGTCCCAGCTGCCTGGGAGGCTGAGGCAAGAGAATCGCTTAAGCCCAAGAGTTGGAGGTTGCTATGAGCTGTGACGCCACTTAGTGAGCGTCTTAGGCGACTTAGTGAGACTCTGTCTCCAAAAAAAGAAAAAAGAAAGGAAGACTTAGTGAGACTCTGTCTCAAAAAAAAGAAAAAAGAAAAGTAACATTCAAATATGTCTCAAAAGGAGAAACAGGAAGAAGACATTCTCTTTTTTTGTAAGATTAACTCTGAGGTAAGTAAGATTTTTCACTGGCCTTCCTTTTAATTAATTTTTCTGGTAAACACACTCCTACAGCCACACATATCTCATGAAAAACATCTCGGGAACATATGTCCCCAACAGCAGTGGCTTACAAGCTGTAGTTAAGGTAAAGGTCAAACAGATGGGGGAAGTGACCAAGCAAACTCCGCAAAATGCCACATGGCCTAATTTGCTTTCAAGGCTAATGCTAAATGTTTGCACACGGCGCTTGTCATAAAAATCCAAGCTGTTGGGCCCACTGCCACTTATATTTTTGAAAAAGCAGTTGTTTCTGTAACTGGATTGTGGTGATGGTATGGATTCTGAATGACCATAAACTTTTAATTATCTTGATTAGTGGAGTAACAAAAGGAAACAAAAGTTACAGATGCATCAAAGGCTATAGTGCGGTTTATGCCCAGGACAGTCTGACACATGCTATGAAGAAATGCTTTTTTAAAATCAGTTTTGAATATTTTATCTCTCAATGTGTCTTATGACCATTGGGCACGGTTGACCAAGGAGAGAAAGAAATGAGCAAAAAGGAGGAATAAGAAAGAGATTTCACAGCTACGAGGTTGGTCAATTATCATGGACAGTAAAATGGGACAAAACATCTTCCAGAATCAGACGTTCTCAAAAAGTGAGATTCCTTCCTGTAGCATAAGGTCTCATGCTGAGTTCTTATTACTGCCTCTCAAAACAATGATGATTAAGCCTCGTCTGCTTGAAACACATCTTCAAGTGCTCTCCTTTTTTATTCCTCTGGTAGAAAGTTTTGTCAGCCACAGAAACAAAATTCATTGCCACGTAACTTATCTGTCATGAAGGCCCACTTTATAAAGGTGAGATTCAAAGCCCGTGCAGCTCAAGTCCTAATCATTTCTTTTTATATGATAAGGGAGTGAATTTTTTTATGAAGGTTCATTTTTAAACTGGCCTCATTCGATACAGAAGAAATAAGAAAGGTGTAGTGAGCATTTCCTGTCCCTATACAAATGCTTTTTATTTCTTTCAACTTTCCAGGGTCACCCGTTTCCTTTGACTCTAGTCCGAGCAGGTGGGCTGTCCTTTATAAACGCCCCTGATAGGACATAAAACTTCGAGCTGTACCTGCCTCAGAGACATTACCTTACTGGATCAGTTCCAATGAGGACCCTTTGTGTTGTTTTTACCGCAGAAATCACCACTAACACGAGTAACCCTTTCTTTTGAGCTTATGAGTGGTTTACGGAGCTTGGAAAGAGTTACTCAGTGGATATGAATTAAATACAAGTAACCAGAGCTGGAGGGACAGGAGAATCTGGGCCTGAAACCACGTGTGACTAGACTGCGGTTACTGACAGGAGAGCAGTGTCCCTGCTAACAGGCTGCTGACACTTTACATTTATAAGGCACTACGTATTTTTCAAAGCACTTAGGTTTGATCACTTTCAAGTCAAAGAGTGACTCAAGTTTAAATGAAATGACCTTGATACAAGAGAGGGGCAGCGTCTTGACCAGGGACAGTCAACCACCTTATCTGAAGTGGTCCTCTCTTCATCCTCCTCTGGTCCCTGCAATATGGCCTCTTCTCCCCATGGCAACTCTAAGACTGTCACCGAACGTTTTTGTTTCTTACTTAGCTTACTTGCTTTCATCCATCTCTCCATTGCAAGCCCCAAGAGTAAGAACTTGGACTTTGCTGTTCAAGAGACCTCAGTGCCTAGAACATCTCTTATGCTCAAAAAACACACCTGGCACATGGCAGGTGCTCAGCAAGTGACGTTGAATGAAGAAGGGACCATGATCGGAATGTCCAGAGGTCAGCGTTCTTTCTGCCACAGACGTGGGGTGGGAAAGAACATTCGCAATAAAGAATGGGTAATCTCACTGTCAAACACCTGCCCTGGTTAAAGAAGCAAAGACACGGCAACAACCAAAGGCAAGACTGGTATCTCAAGAATGGAAAAAAAAGTATCCAATATACTCAATACTACTATGAAATCAATACATCACCACCTACACGCTCATATGAATGGCAACACATAACCATAGTCCAGAAAGTAGAAGGGAAGAGGAGGCGGGGGGGATATGGGAGGAGGGAGGGTATTCGGGGGGACCTCACCTAATGTACATGATGCAATGGTGCATTTCAAAACTATTAAGAAACGAGTATCGGCGGCGCCTGTGGCTCAGTGAGTAGGGCGCTGGCCCCATATGCCGAGGGTGACGGGTTCAAACCCAGCCCCGGCCAAACTGCAACAAAAAAATAGCCGGGCGTTATGGCGGGCGCCTGTAGTCCCAGCTGCTGGGGAGGCTGAGGCAAGAGAATCGCGTAAGCCCAAGAGGTAGAGGTTGCTGTGAGCTGTGTGACGCCACGGCACTCTACCCGAGGGCGGTACGTGAGACTCTGTCTCTACCAAAAAAAAAAAAAAAGAAACGAGTATCATTGTGATGGATGTGTTACTTAGCTCAGCGTAAACATTTCACATTGTATATCGAAGCAGTACCCTGAACCCCATAAATGCATCAATGTACACAGTTATGATTTAATAAAAAACAATTAGAAAAAAAGAGATGCAAAATTTAAAAAAACAAAGGCAAGACTGAACCAAAGGCTGGTTCAGTCTTTGAGCACTTGTGTTCCCTGATCAAGTCTCTGAAGGCAATTCCCTCTTGGGGAGCTAGAGAGAACGGGCAGGCTATAACATCTCGGTTAATTCTGCTCTCCCTCATCCTTTAGAGACCGGTGAAGTTCACACATGAGGTCAGAAGAAGGAACTAGGGAGCAGAAATGAGTGACAGACCCTCTCTCACGTGGGCTGCGGTCTCCTGTTTTGGAGCCACAGCTCAATCGGTCTGGCAGCGTCTCAAAACGTTCAATATAGAGTTACCCTAGCACCCAGCAATTCCACGCCTGGATTTCTACCCTAGAGAAATGAAAACACGTGTCCACACAAAAACCTGTACGTGAATATTCACAGCAGCGATCTTCACAGTAGCCAAAAAGTCTACTTGTCCGTCAAGTGAACAACGGATAAATAAAATGTCATATAGTAAGATGAATATTATTTGGCAATAGCAGGAAATGAGGTACGGATGCCTGCTAGGATATAGATGAACCTTCAAACATCGTGCGGTGTGAAAGAAGCTGGTCGCGCAAGACCACACACCGCGTGATTCCATTTACATGAAATATCTAGAATAAATAAATCCAGAGAGGCAGAGAGTAGATTCGGGGCTGTCTAGAGCCAGGGCAGGAATGACTGCTGATGGGGACAGAGCTTATTTTGGGGTGACGAAAATGTTCTGAAAGTAGACAGTGATGACGGCTGCCCAACTCTGTGTGCAGTGTACTTAGTAAATGGTATTTCAGTTACATCTCAATAAAGGTGTAATTTAAAAACAAAAGCTGAAGCAATGACTAAATCCTCCTGCAACGTGCAGGGGGGCAGGGAAGCATTGACACCCCTTTAGGGTCCCCCATGGGAGGGAAACAACAGCTCTGCCTTGGAATCCCAGGTGTTGTGGAAGTGACCTCTGGTCCCTTCGATCTTTACAGCAGCTTTCTTTGGGCTCCTATTTTCTCTTATTCATTCAGCAGCTAGGTAGGTACCAGCCCTGTAGACAGAGAGGCAGGTTTTGCCGTTAAGGAGCTATCCCTCTCAGAGAGCAGTCATTCAAGTACAGGGCAGGAGACAGGAAAAGGAGATCCCTAATTGGGGTTCTGTTGTGGCGGAAAAAAGAATTTTTCATGTCTGGGAGGACTCATGTCCACGCCGGAAAAACACACAGAGATCTGGCATGCACATATCTCAAGGGCAGGGTGGGGATGGGCGTGCAGAGAGAGGAAGCTGACAGACACAAAGCCCTGGGGCCACGACACGGTGCCAGCACCGTCCTTAAACCCCGTCCAGCAGTCCTGTGGGTGTTTCCATTTTGCTTATTTTTTCAAAGGAGGGGGCACCAGTTATTACTCAGCATTTCCACCGTGTTTCATGTTGGCAAAGCCCCCCTGCCCTCGCCTAGTCCTCAACTGCCTGAAATTTGGAATTTGAGGATCCAGCCAAGCACTCGAAATACTCAGCAGATACAAGAACGTAGGGCGTCTAGCAAGGTAGGCACCATCTGAAAAACTAATCCCATAAAGCGAACACTACTGAAAAAACATAATCCCATTAATAATCTGTCCGCCAAGCCAATATGCCACTTGGTGGTTCATCAACTTGGTGAGCCCAGGATGCAGATTCCTATTCTCAATCTCCCTCCCCGTCCACACCTTGACATGCGTCCACTTTTAAAGAACAGGCACTGAGGTCCTTCTCTGAAATCTAAGAGTTCTATGGCTGACATAGCAAATATTTTTATGGCAGCAATTAGGAAGAAAACTGACTTCTTGTGCGTGAACCATCGTACTGAAGATGCAATTATGATGAAGTCAACCTTTTCTTTATGATTGTCAACTGGGTCGGCACTTCCTCCAATTGTTCTGTTGAGTGAACTGCAATACACTGGCCGCAGGTGAGTTTTGGACTTTTCAGACTCGAGTTTATGACATTTGAAGTGGATGCGTTCCTGTGTCTGTGCTTATATTTAAGGGTAGTGGTTCGGTGGCCCCTAGTAGTGCTACCTTCTCGCATGTTCATTGGCCAACTGGAAAACTACTCAGTTAAGTACAAATAATGAGCACACTAAAAATTACTACTACTACAAACCCTAACAAGATAAAGTTCTTCAATTCATCATGTCAAAAAATATATACTGGGGTCACATATAAATGAAAAAAGAATTTCAATGATCTATGTTTAAAACATCATTTACTTTACTTTAGGTCAACTCTCCATTCTTTCCTCCTACACACCACAGGACAATTATAAAATCTTAGCAAAACAACACACACTTGGGCGGCGCCTGTGGCTCAAGGAGTAGGGTGCCAGCCCCATACACCGGAGGTGGCGGGTTCAAACCTGGCTCAGGCCACAAAAAAACAAAACACAGACACACATACAAGACAGTTAATACAGCAATGAAGAATTATGAAGTCAAGACCTGAAAAAGACCAAAACTAAAAGTATCCAGCCCAGCATTTGGAGCTATCTGGGGCATCTGCTGATTATCCCTGAATGCCTAAGAACAAAGGAACATTCCCGACAGCCTTCTGGGGTCTAGAAGATAAAAACCAATGAATTGGCCGTAATTTTAGACAAAAGCACCAATGAGTTGGCCGTAATTTTAGACAAAAATAGAGTAAGGCCTAATGCATTACTACAGATTGAGACAGTGATAAAAGGTTTACAAGTTGGAACTGTGGGACATAACCTTTCTAAAATTGTAGGCACCCCCAAACAGCTCTCAGAACGCAAAAAGCAAACAACTGACATTATTATAAAAAGACACAGACAAACTACAATCACAGCGGAAGGCTGAACACAGCTCTATGAGTAACAGAAAAAGCAGGAAAAAAAGTTAGCATACAACAAATTTGAAAAATGACCAAGAATTGGAATCTAATTATCATAGGTAGAACTTCACACCCAGTGACCCTTAAATATATATTCTTTCCAAGCCTGTATGGAAAACTTAGAAAAATTAAACATATGCTTTTCATTTGTACAACAGGAAAATAAATGTATACCCAAAGAGGCCACAGTGGATTAATGTGTCCCCTTGACAAAGAGGTATGACTTTGTGAGGTCAGAGAGGACTCTGGTTTTCATAAGCCAAAGGTAAGCTGACCGTCCTGGCGGCTTAGAATCGGTGTTTGGCTGGGCCTGAGATAATGAGGATGAAAGGAGCAGAGAGAATGGAAAGGGATGAGTACACAGCAGGCTCTGTCTCCTACCTGCCCATGGGACCTATACAGTTGCACTGAGTTGTGCAGAAGGAGAAAAAAGAATAATGTGAAACCCCGACCTGCCAAAAACCAAAGGGAGGCAGCAGTAACAGCAAAGTCCTCTGTGCAGACAGGCAGATGGCTCAGCTTTGCTATGGCCAAACTCTGCCTCATTCCTCCTGCTTCCCTGCCTCTCGCCTTCCCCGACCTGCATCACCGTGTCCCATCCTAGGAACCTGCGTGGGATCCTGGTGGACCACCTGTGCCATTCCACCATCACAAGCACTTCCATGGGAGGCTGGACCCCGCAAATGCAGAGTCCCCACTAATTCTGCCTCACTTCCCACTCATTCCTGTGCCAACCTTCAGAGAGCGTAACTGGGCCCTGAAGATTGTGCTTGGCTTTGACCCTGAATTTCATCGGCCTGACTGCGCTTTATTGTGCTCTGGGGGTTCGGGTTAGAAATGTGGCTACGTGGAGGAAGCCTCCTCCGAGGATTCAGAGCACCTAAGTTGAAGCCAGAGACCTGGGCTGGGCGCAGACGTGCCGCCTGCTCTGCAAACAGGCAGTCCTGAGCACTGCCCACTCACAGGTTAACCGAACCACCGCCCTCGTCCGACCTACTTGGAGGCAGCACACAAGCAGCTTTCTGGCCCGGCTGCAGTCTTGGCCTAATTCTCTGAATCGCTGCAACACCAGAAAGTCTCTCCCTCGTGTTTTCCCAAGTGCCTTTCCGTAAGCTAGCTCTGTCGCTGACACTTCCCAGTGGCTGGGGCAGCGTGTGTGCCCTTCACACGTCCACACGACGCTGGCGTCTACGGATGTCTGTGCTCTCGTGTTCCGCTGGCTGACCGCTTCCAGCCTTCCGGCTAAGATCAAGTGTATTCAGTTGGCTGTTCTGTCACCCTCAGAACAAAACTCTGTCACCTAACTGCTTCCTGGACTTTCACTAGCACTGCTCCAGGAAGTAGGGTGTGTCATGTTTACCCTAAGTGCTTTATTAATGAGCAACTTCCATCATTTCCTCCCTTGCCCCGGGCTGGCAGAGGGCCGGCCAGACTCACCCTCGTACATCTCCAGGATGTGAACTGTGTCGCCGATCTGCAAGGAGAGCTCCACATCTTGAGAAGCATTGTAGTTGTAGATGGCTGGAAATGAGACATGAAGGGGAAAATTAGAACGTGTGGCACTCAATAGAACATTCGGGGTTAGTGAACTGCGGAGCCAACAATTTCATAATTTCATGTGACTCACTCACTGTGAAGCAGAGAAGGGACCCCCATTCCCTCCATGCAACACACAGATGCAGTGAATGGCTGCTCACCACTGAGCTGATGATCTGTAGAACATGGGTGGGGGGCATTTTTCGGCTTCCCCGACACAGTATTTGGTGGCCCAAAGGCCACGTGTGAGTCCCATCTACCTCCCTCGCCCCCACCAGGGACAGACAGTGCAAGGATGGTGCCCTGCCCCAGCCCGTGGCACCTAAGGAACCAGGCAGCCTCCACACCTCCCAACCACAGGGACCCCAGCCACCCCTGAATTCAACACTGGCAATGGCTGCGCCAGGGTGTAGAAATCAGGAAACTAGCTCACAACTCAAAAGGAAGAAGATAACCCAATTATAAGATGGTCAAGAGCTTTGAATAGATATTTTACAAAAAATTACATATGAATGGCAAATTAGCACACGGTAAGATGTTCAGCACTGTTATCATGGGGGGATGCAAATTAAAGCCACAGTGAGGTACCCCTTCATACCCACGAGAATAGCTATGATAAAAAAAAAAGGAGCGCGGCAGACGATTGGCAAGAATTATGGAGAAACTAGAACCCTTAGACATTGCCAGGGGTGGGAGGGGATGTAAAATGATATAGCCCTTTCTGAAAACAGTTTGGCAATTTCTCAAAAAGTTAAACACCAATTTACCATACAACCCAGCAATTCTTTTTTTTTTTTTTTGTAGAGACAGAGTCTCACTTTACCACCCTCAGGTAGAGTGCCGTGGCGTCACACGGCTCACAGCAACCTCTAACTCTTGTGCTTACGCGATTCTCTTGCCTCAGCCTCCCCAGCAGCTGGGACTACAGGCGCCCGCCATAACACCCGGCTATTTTTTTGTTGCAGTTTGGCGGGGGCTGGGTTTGAACCCGCCACCCTCCGCATATGGGGCCGGCACCCTACTCACTGAGCCACAGGCGCCGCCCCAAACCCAGCAATTCTATTCCTAGGTATCTACTAAGAGAAATGAAATGATATATATACATATGTCTACACAGAAAGTTTATGTGCATGTTCATAGCTGAAAAACGTCTCACCAAAAGATGTCCACATCAAATCCTGGAACCTGCACATTATTAGCTTACATGGCAAAGAGTTGATGAATTAAGGACCCTGAGAGAAGCAGTCTCTCCTGAATTATCAAAGTGGACCTTAAACGGTGTAATCACATATAATCTTAGGAGAGACACAGATTTTGAGTGATATACAGGACAGAAAACAACAGGGTGAATATGGAGACAGACATCAAAATGATGTGCCCTCAAGTCATAGTAAGACTCGATCTCAAAAAGAAAAAAAAAAAAAAAGCAAGGAATGGAATCTCCCAGGGGTCTCCAGAGGGTAACAGGCCCTTCCACACCTTGATTCCCACATTCTGGTCTCCAGAACTGTGAGAGAATAAATTCTTGTTTTAAGCCATCAAGTTTATGGGGTTTTGATCCAGCTGCCACGGTAAAGCACTACGGTATTCACAATAGACAGAAAATGGAAAGACTTCATCTACTGACGGAAGGACATACAAAAGACGGTACCATCCGTGCAATGGAACACAACTCGGCAATAAAAAGGGAATGGAATACAGACATGTGCCACAATGCAGAAGAACCTCGAAAACAATTATGCTAAACGAAAGAAGCCGGATGCAAGAGAGCACGTAGTTTATAATTTCGTGTATTTGAAATGTCCAGAATAAGCAAATCTACGCGGGACATGACAGCAGATTGTATCAGTTGCCAGGGGACGCAAGTGGGAATGTTGACTGAGAACAACATACACCAGAGAGCTTTGGAGGAAGAGGGAAAACATCACAAAACCAGACTGTGATGATACTGACACAACTCTAGAACTTTACTTAAAAATCATGGAATTACAAACTTAAAATGTGTGAGCACTTCAAGGAAGGAGGACTTGGAGATTTTTTTTTTTTAAAAAGTAGATCGATTTCTTGCCTTTACTCACAGTGATTTGCATCCTTCCTGGGAAAAAGAACCAGTTGAGAGGTTCAGCTCCAGCCATTCATGTGATGATCCACAGGGCATTTATGTCAATGCTCCCCATCTCTGCGTGTCTGATGAGCACATGAGGATGGTCACTCCATCCCTCCGTATGTCCCCCAATCACAGAAACAAAATCCAACTCAAAAAAGAAAACCGTTCTTATCATCGCCAGAGGCGGGGGCCCCATGCTCTTCCCTGTGTTCCACAGCTGCAGTGTGGCCTACGTCACAATTGATTTGCAAACAGGAAAGAGCATGTCCCCATCCCTTTGCAAGTGTCCTCTCCTATATAAGGAAGTCATCCGAACGGTGTTGTTCTATAACGCTGGCGCAAAAGCCAGGACAAATAATGTTGGAATTTATTTTGCTATTGAGTTTGGTCTCGATATCAGTTCCAAACAAGGACTGGCTGGTGAAGCAGCTTAGCAGAAACTGTACAAGACTCAGAAGCAGAAGTTAGCTCCTGATGCCTAGACCTGCTCATGGGTCAGTGGCCACAGCTGCTATTCCACTCAAGTTCCGCTCCTTCATCCAACTGCTGGCTGACTCCAACGTTTTGCTTGCTAAAAGTATGTCTGGTTTTCTGCAGAAAATGTAAACTTCACATCCTTAACACTTTCTAGTCCCCCATTCACGGCCTTCTGCTGACATGGTTCCTTCCACCGGCCCCACTCTCAGACAGAAACAGGAAGCATGAGGTCCCCGGGTCACAAAGCGCTCTGTAATGACCAGGCTCCATCTCTCCCTGCTTCTTAGTCCTTGGGAAAGTAAGCAGATGCTCTCAAAGGCAGCACCTTGCATTGGTATCTCTACGCGGAAACACTGACCAAGGACTTACGGAAAGAAACACCCATGCACACACATGCACAAATGCTCACACACAGACGGACATACATGCACACAGGCATATACACAGACACACATGCACAAGTGCTCACACACAGACGGACATACATGCACACAGGCATATACACAGACACATGCACAAGTACTCACACACAGACAGACATACATGCACACAGGCATATACACAGACACACATGCACAAGTGCTCACACACAGACGGACATACATGCACACAGGCATATACACAGACACACATGCACATGTGCTCACACACAGACGGACATACATGCACACAGGCATATACACAGACACACATGCACATGTGCTCACAGACATACATGCACACAGGCATGCACATGTGCTCACACACATGCAATACACATGCACATGCACCAGAGACTTGTGTGTTTCCTTCAAATCTAGGTCCCTAAACCTGACTCAAAATGCTCGAAAAGTTGTCCCAGCCTTAATATCGGTCTTGGTCTCCACCATGTTCCCCATTCCAACCCCTTCTCCACTCACGACTGGTATATTCTCCCTTAAATCCCACCCTCACCCCAGGGTTTATCCACGCCTGCAACAGCAACCTGTTTTTGTTTTCATAACATTGCGCAATTAAAATCAACAAACGACTACTGGCTGCCCACTACCTGCATAGATTTTTCTTCTCTGAAATCCCACAATTTTTCCTTTTAGTACAGTTTCGGTTTTTTTTTTTGTAGAGACAGAGTCTCACTTTACCATCCTCGGTACAGTGCTATGACATCACAGGACTCACAGCAACCTCCAGCTCTTGGGCTTCCGCCATTCTCCTGCCTCAGCCTCCCGAGCAGCTGGGACTACAGGCACCCGCCACAACGCCTGGCTTTTTTTTTTTTATTGCAGTTCAGCCGGGGCCGGGTTTGAACCCGCCACCCTCGGTATATGGGGCGGGCGCCCTACTCGCTGATGCACAGACACCGCCCACAGTTTGGGTTTTTAATCACAGATAGGCTTGTGTAACTGTCTGCCAACAATTAGAAGGAAAACTCCCACAAACAAGGACCTGATTGCGCGTTATTTTTGTGTCACTCTTAATAGACCCAATGTCACAATAATGACATTACAAAAAAAGACCTTTGGGCTTGGCGCCTGTAGCTCAGCGGCTAGGGTGCCAGCCACGTACGCTGGGGCTGACAGGTTCCAATCTGGCCCAGGCCTGATAAACAACAACTACAAAAAAATATATATCCAGGCATTGTGGCGGGTGCCTGTAGTCCCAAATACTTGGGAGGCTGAGGCAAGAGAATCAGTTAAGCCCAGGAGTTGGAGGTTGCTGTGAGCTGTGATGCCACAGCACTCTACTAATGTGACACAGCAAAACTCTGTCTCAAAAAAAAAAAAGACTTAAAAAAAAAACAATATTTAAAAAAAAAAACAATATTTTTATATTATATACCAAAAACTATATGTAGATTATCTCTAAAAATTCTACTTTTATAATATACCAAAAAGTTCAGTTATTCCCCACTGCTTCCCCAAACTCAAACACACTTCTGCTTTCTCGGGAAGAGGCGGCTGTGGTCTCTCACCACTCAAAAAAGGGAGACTAACGGTGGTGCCTGCGGCTCAGTCAGTAGGGCACCGGCCCCATATACCAAGGGTGGCAGGTTCAAACCCAGCCCTGGCCAAACTGTAATAAAAAAATAGCCAGATGTTGCAGCGGGTGCCTGTAGTCCCAGCTACTTGGGAGGCTGAGGCAAGAGAATCGCCTAAGCCCAAGAGTTGTAGGTTGCTGTGAGCTGTGATGCCACAGCACTCTACCGTAAGACTCTGTCTCTACCAAAAAAAAAAAAAAAAGAAAGAAAAGGAGACTATCATGGATTCGCTAGCCACTTTCTGTTTATCACAAAACAGAATCTGCTTTTCCAACCTCAGCTTTCAAAGAGGTTCAGTAGGAAGCACATCCCTTCAGCCCTGCCTTTCACCAGAGTGAACAGTCACTGCTCAGAGGTTTGCACAATCTGTTTCACATCTCTGGGCAGAAGTGCAAACGAGATTTCCAATCATTTACAGCCATCCTCCATCCTTTCCAAGTCTCCACTTTGGTCATGTGCACTTAATACACTTCTATTTCCATTCTATTTTATCATTTGACTTTATGGACAATGTATTTTAGCAATTGTCCGAAGTGGATGCCAGGTGCCCCGTTATTTAATGAGGAAGCTGAGATTCAGCCAGGTTAAACCCAGCTTGCAAACAGCAAAGCTTTTACCAAAGCTGGTCCGTTCACCACATTAGACCAGCCTGGTCCCTAACGGGGACAGCATGCCTGGAATGCCCCAGAAACAAAGAGCCTCGATTTCTCTCATTAAATGAGACTGCTACTTGCAAAAACAAGCTTTATTGTAAAATCAGTGACTGGCGATCAGCTTGCCAGATACGTAGTGCCATTTTGAGAACAGGAATACAATGAATGCACTTAGTGGGCCATATTTTCTCCCTGAAATGTGAATAACTGTTATATAGAAAGGAGGAAAATCAAGGAAAACCTTGGAGTTAACCACAAGGAAACGTAAGACACCACCTCGCCACTTACACAATGTATGACCTTAGTCTGGGCTTCCATTTCTCATCTGTAGCATGGGGCTGGCTCTCAAGTCCCCTCTGGATCTAACATCTTCCAATGCATTGGGGTAATAATAAGAGGAGAAAGAAACATGTGCCATTTTCAAACAAACAGGCACCACCACAATCTCTTGCTTTGACTGAAAAAGTTAAACAAGTAGAAAGAATTGCTGTGCGTGCATGGCTTTCGTTGGCCACTGTGTGCAACGCTGGAAAAGACAAATTGCTGGAATTCTTCCCTAAGCAGCTTACTGTTTATAACAGGAAAGTATAATTTTGCAGAGCCAAGTAGACAAGACAAAATAGTTTGCATTTCACTGAATCCTTGATACGGTTCCTCGTTTTAAACCAGGCTTATATTGAGAGAAGAAAATTGAAGACCTGGGATTAGGCCGTAGGAAAAAAACAGAACGGACTTATTGGCTGCAAAGTAAGCATTGGTTTTGACAATGAAAAGTCTGTGGGCCACTGGTAATGAATATTTCTAATGAATGAGATTCTTTCACGAATCCGCTAATTACAATCCTCTGAAGAGTAATGAAAACACTACATTTTTTATGAGTCATCTGATAGAATCTACAAAAGAGGGATGTAGCAAAGCGTAGAGCGAGGTCCTAAGTGGTATACTATTTAGAGTATTAAAAAGACGATTAGGCTTGGTGCCAGCCACATACACCTGAGCTGGCGGGTTCGAATCCAGCCCAGCCCGCCAAACAACAATGACGGCTGCAACCAAAAAATAGCCAGGCATCATGGCAGGCCTGTAGTCCCAGCTACTTGGGAGGCTGAGGCAAGAGAATCGCTTGAGCCCAGGAGTTGGAGGTTGCTGTGAGCTGATGCCATGGCACTCTACCCAGGGTGATAGCTTGAGGCTCTGTGTCAAAAAAAAAAAAAAAAAGACGATTAAATGGATTCTTTTCCATTATTATCTTGACCAGCTATTACTTCTACAAAAGCTAAAGAGGCATAACTGATCTTTGATGGGCATCTCAGCCTTAACGCAGTGTTCCAGAAGGCCAAGAGGATTTCCATTTTCTTTCCCTCATTAATTACATTATTTTACAAGGATTAGAAGATCATATTCAGGCAGCGCCTGTGGCTCAAAGGAGTAGGGCGCCGGCCCTGTATACCAGAGGTGGCGGGTTCAAACCCAGCCCTGGCCAAAAAAAAAAAGACCATATTCAACAGTAAGTATGAAACCAAGAAGTAAAAATCTGTGGCCCTAGGCTGATGATTGTAAGTAGATTCCAAACCAGTTTTTCTGCAACGAGATGACTATTTGTGGCTTTTATGCTCAGACCTCTCCAGGCCCTGGGGCTATCAGGTTGGGACTTGTCACCAACGGTGAGAAGAACGGGGAATATGCTCTTACAAGACTCCTGGCTTCATTTTCTAGATCATTTAGGAGAAGAGAAGATATCATGACCACTTTATTGCTTATTATTTAGAATTTTTTATCCTAAGGATTATACATATTTGAAGATGAAAGAAGTAAATATCTTGAACTAGAGAAATCTTTCTCAGATGTAAATTCAATTATCATTTATTGATTGACTCACTGGGAACAAATGATAACTTAGAAGCTGCCTTATTTACATGAATGCGAAATTAAATTTACATGAAATGTTTAAAGGAAGAAAGCGGAAATAAGGCAATTCAAAAAATTACAGAATACAAAGCCTATGCTCTATAAATACAGGAAGTTTTTTTTTCTCCCCACAGCTTCCCCATCTAAAAAAATGGAGGCAACAGAGTATTCTTCATATGGTTTTATGAAGCTCACAAAGGATAATTTGTGCAGAGTCCCAGGCCTGTGACTAACACCTGGTAAATAGTATATAAAGGGCACTCTCCCCTCTCCTCCCTCCCCTTCACGCCCTGTCCAGCTCCCCACTTTGGGTAGGGTAGCACCTAATATCCTCATAGATGGATATTCCCCCTCCATCCATCCATGACCCAGTGAAGTCAGCCAATGGAAGCTGAACGGGGAAGGACTGTAGAGGTCACAGAACAAGTTAGCCTCTCAGTCCTTCCAAGGTCACAGTTGGCTGGACAATGAAATGCAGGTGCCCTTGAAGAGAGCAAAGCAATTTTACTGTGAGCAGCTAAGTACATAGCTTCTCCGAGAAACAGCAGCACCAGAGTCGGGGGACAGTCTAACACATTAACCATTTCCTTGCTGCCTCTTTCAAGAATGTCTACAGTTAGCTCAACTGAGGAACAAGTGCATCTCTTTAGAACAATGGTCCCCAAACCTTTGGCCACCAGGTACTGGTTTCATGGAAGACGATTTTTCCACAGACCACTGGGGGGAAACGGGGGATGGTTTGGGGATGATTCAAGTACACTGCATTTATTGCACGCTTTATTTCTATTATTATTAACGACGTTGTAATATATGATGAAATAATTACACAACTGGCTGAATCAGTGGGAGCCCTGAGTTTCTTTCCCTGCAATTAGACAACCCATCCAGTATTTGCTGTAGCTCCTCACCACTAGCATCACAGCCTCGGGTCCAGCTCAGAGCATCAAGCATTAGAGTCTCATAAAGAATGTACATCTCAGATCCCTGGCATGTGTGATTTGAAGTAGAGTTCGCGCTCCTGTGAGAATCTAATACCACCCACTGACCGGACAGGACGTAGAGCTTAAGCGGTGACGCAAGTAATGGGGAAGGGCTATAAATACAGAGCAAGCTTTGCTGGCTTGCCCACCACTGTGCAGCCCCGTTCCAAACAAGACACAGTCCAGTACCAGTCCACAGCCCAGTGCTTGTGAACCACAGATACTGAAGGCCGTAGATGCCCTTGATCACCCTTGATTTGTATGTGACATTACAGATACACATTCTAAGGTTACTCATGCCTATAACTCTAGTTATCAGCATCTGTTCTTTTCAAGGAATCTCTCAGGACGCAGAATAGGAAAAGTAAAAGAGAAACAAATTTGAGGGCAACTACAGCAGGGCTTGAATGATGAAGGAGAAAACTAGCCGGGCCAGAACACCTTCCCCCAAGCCAACCAGATGTCCTTATCAGGTTCTTCTTGGTAGATGCATTTATTAAATAAAAATCAAACAGAATCTAAGATACATGCTAGAGACTTCTGTGGAAACTAGAAAAAACATTTTTTTCATGAAACAATTTCATTCTATCGCCCTGGGTCAAGTATTGTGGCATCACAGCTCACAGCAACCTCAAACTCGTGGGCTTAAACGATTCTCTTGCATCAGCCTCCCAAACAGCTGGGATTACAGGCGCCCACCACAATGTCCAGCTAGTTTTAGAGACAGGGTCTCACTCTTGCTCAGGCTGGTCTTAACCTTGTGAACTTGGGCAATCCACCTGCCTCAGCCTCCCAGAGTCCTGGGATTATATATAGGAGTGACCTACCACGCCTGGACAAGAAAAAGGCATTTTTATATAATAATCAAAAACGTCCATGGCTATTTTCTGCCTGCATACATGAAGCTGGACATAACACATTTCACCGAGATAAGGAATGATTTCCGACCAGCCTGCAAAACCCACTAATTTGAAAACCTCAACCTGAAAATGAGGCCACAACAGCTGCTGCTTTTGACCTGAGCGTATTTGTCAGCAGAGCTTTCGGTGCCAGGTCCAAGGACGAGCTCTGCCCGATTCCCTTAATCCTTTGATCTCCCATCCTGTATTTGCTGCAGCTCCACAGCAGTCTTAGAATGCATCTCAACTTGAGATATGGTATTACATGTACCAGCTTCTGGTCCCACTGAAACGGCAGTGAGAAACAGAATATATACACGTGTGGTCAGCAGGGAAGGGAGACCAAAAAGAGCCAGACAGCCACAGAGAAGCCAGAAGTCCAGGGAGCCAGGAAATCATTTGGTTAAATCTCCTTGTTTCATACATGAGGATGGGCCCATCTCTGTTGTGAAAGGAACATTTAATTCAACTGGATAACAGGCCAGGTCTTCTAGGGCAGGAGGTCTCCTCTGCCATGGGTTGGGGTGTGGTTTCAAACACCGGGCTGTGTCTGGGAATTTCCAGGGACTCCAGCTGCTCGTAGGACCCAAGGAAGTAGGAAGCTTCTGTCTGTGGGTCAGAGGTGGGGCCTATTAACCCCCAGCTGAGCTCGATATGTAGACCCTGAAGATTACAGGGCTGTTCATCCTAACTGTCTGTGTCATAGGAGATTCTAGAAAGCTGAGGGTGACCTGACTGTGAGGGCCATGACAGAGGATCAGGTGGTGTTTGCAGGGCGCCTCAGTCCTGCCTATGGCACAAGAAAAATGGAGTCATGGAAGAGGGGGGAAGATGCGGGAGAGCTGGTTTAGGAAAGAAGTGTAGAGCTTGGCTATAGCTTGTTATAGAAATCAACAAGGAGATAGCAAGACAGCTGTGTGTGTGTGTGTGTGTGTGTGTTCACTACATGTAAAGGTTTTGAATATTTAGATAAATGTGGAAATCATTACAGAACAGATAATTTTTAAAGCCACAGTTCTGTACAAGGCCAACAAGAGTGTGGGTAGCAAATAAATATATAAGAACATGAAAGTTTGCGCGTGTGTGTGCGCGCGCGCACACGTGTGTAAGAATGAGAGATGTAGAAGGAAAAAAGTGACAGACCCAGGTGAAACAAAATTATAGTCATGTCAATGTAAGATACTATCAAAGGCTTGGCCACAAAACCCATCATCCTGAACTTCCACCCAAGTGATTTAATCTTTTCAGGCTTCAGACTCCTCATTAATAAAGTGAACTGCTATTTTTCCTACCTCTTATAATTATCATAAGAAATGACAAGACACATAAAAAGGAGTGATAGATGGTAATGACAGTGGAACCAAGGTTTTTCAGTATAAAAGACAAGCACAAAATCAAAAAACTTAACTATGGAATAATCTATTTGAATTGGAAATATCAGGATGAACCTAGGGCTCTCGCCAAACTTGAGCCCACTGGCACCTGATTCTTGATTTCCAGCTGCCCGGACTGTGAGAAATAAAATTCTGTTATTTACAAGCCACCTTGTCTACCGTCCTTTCTCCTAGTAACCCCCATGGACATGAGCCAAACTGGTCCTTGACTGAAAGCTGGGTTGATCCTGGATAGCACAGCTTAAATGCCAAATCTGGAAAGAATAAAAGTTTCCCAAAAAACGTAATTGCATCCCAGAACAGGGCTGAAACTCCCAACAGGATAAAATTCGCAATGTCTGCCATCTGGTTCAAGATCACCAAGCATGCAAAGAGGAAGGGAAATATCATGAGCACTTAGCAGAATTTTAGAAAGAATTTTGGGAAAAGACCCAAAAATAATATAGATCAGGAAATAGAACAATTAATTTAATTAGATTCAATGAATTTAATTCAATTAATTTTATAATAAATTTCACTTTATATTAAATCATACTTCTAAAGTTAACAATGAAATCGGTGGAGGAATAAAAACAAATGACCAATTATCATTTCTGCAATGAATGAATGGATGAATCGAATTAGCAAACAAATAACTATTTTTTGATAACAAATAATAATCAAATTAGTAATACATATAGCAGAGGGTTTGCTCATCTGTATCTGACAGTTGCTTCTTCTCAAAAATACAATTAGTTGCAATCCATTTAGTGCAAAGATACAGAAAATTCTTCTCAATTTCATTTCTCTAGTCTGAAGAAAGGGAAATAACAGTATTTCGATGACTTAATTTTAGAAGAAATGAAAAATCTAAATTTCACAGATTGAATTTCATGAGAATCACGTTACACTAGTTTAAAAAAATTCACCTGAATGCCACGTTCTTATCAAATACACTTGAAAATAGCTAAGGTAGAGTGGGAAAGTTTTACCGTTTCAACATGCCTCTTGAGTTATCTCCAAAGCTGTAAGATGTTTGGGGCATAGGTGTTCCTTAAAAAGAGAGCATGGTCCATAAAACAGAACAACCCAACTTACAACACAATCTAAATGTTCATGGGGGAAAAAAAATTTTCCAATCCAAAAATCTAGGCTTGCTTGTTTCCTAGAGTTCAAAAATAAAAACCACTCTAAAAAGTAGTGAAAAATATATTTCCTTTATGTTCCGCATTATCATATTATATTTTATTTCAATATAATGAATTTGTGGGTAAGCTCTGGCCTACGGTAACCGTATCGGCTCCAAATAGAAAAGTGTGGCAGTTCCAACTTCTGCTGCTTGTCTGGGAGCAGAGGAGGGTAGGATCTTGTATCACCAAAGGACACACATTTTACGAGTCTCAAGTATCACACACATCACATCCCCACCCCCCTCCCTGTCCCAGGTAAAATTTTTGCACAATATCAGGGAACAATAGAGGTAAGGAGGAAAAAAAAAAAAAAACCCCAAAACTTAAGATGGATTTATTTTAGCTAGATGACTACAAAGTCATCTCAGAGTCGCTGCTTTCCATCTCTGCTCCCAGCACCTTCATTTTTCCTTCCTCAGCTAAAACTAAAATTGCCACACTTGGGTGTTGACTGTTCCCCTTGCCTCTGCTCTCTTCATGCAAAAAAATGTGACAATAACAAACACATCACAGGCTTGTTGTGGAGATTAAACAGCACCGCTTTAACCAGTCTGATGAAAATATTTCAAATTGTATGTAAAACCAGCACATTGCACCCCATGACTGCATCAATGTACACAGCTATGATTTAGTTTAAAAACAAAAACATAAACAGCACCGCTACAATACTTCCCATGGGAAGAACTAGCTATTGTCGGTGTTCTCCTGCCATTCAACAACTTTTTGAAAACTATATATAAAGTCTCATGCCCCAACTAAAAAATCTTCCAACAGCCCCCCTCTTTTGTACTGATGTTATGACTTAAAGAACTTTCAAAACTCATGCCTGAGTCTTTTTTTGCAATCTCCTTCCTTGCTCAAGTAACCCTCCATGCTTTCCTCCTTTGGAACCAATCCTATTTCCATAAATTCAATTTACAAAAGGCTAACTCAACCGCAAGCTTGCTCACATGAGCCCAGCCTTCGATGGGTCACAGCACTCCGCCTCGTCCAACTAATTTAGAGTTTCATCAATACAACTCACTGTGTGATGTGACCTCCTCAGGTCCCTTCCTGGAGCTCCATGCAAAGTGGCATCCCTACAACCATACTGTGGCAAGGTCCTAGGAGCCGTGGTCTCCCTGACACAGAGTCTCCTGAAGAGGCCTTGCTCAGTAGTCACAAAACAGGACCTGTATTCGTAGCTTAGTCTCTGCCCACCTAAATCCTAAGACTTCCCCCCTCTTACCGGAGTATTTCTGGCAGCACCCGTTGATCAGAGAATGTGCCCAGATGGGGACACGGCATAGCTCCCTGACAAATAGTGCTGAGTCCAGATTTTCTCCATCCTGATAGTTCTCTGGCCCTTGGAAGGAATTGCAGGAAGGGTAAAGTTAGTTGCCTAATCTTAAAACCATTTTCACCCTTCTCAATTCCCTGCCATTTAACAATATTGTCATTGTTACAGAATCTCATTCTTGCCATCTTGTTTCATGCTTTCCATGTTCTGGGCTTTCCTTCTTGTTGATCTTCTGTTTTGGCCTTTTTTTGTTGTTAATTTCATCTCTTGCTCTGTGGATTCTGGTTTCCTTATTTTCCCCCTTCTGGTAATTTAATAAGGTCATTCTCTGTAGAGAGAGGCTTTATTTGTACTTGACCAAAGTTGGAAACCACCCAAAGGTCCTTCCACAAGAGAATGAATAAACACATCCCTACACTGGAATTCTACTCAGGATGAAAAAAAACAATTACAGTTACATGCGACACGGATGAGCTGCCATTGAACTCTACGAAGCGAAGGAAGCCAGATGCAAAGGGAAACAAACATACTGTGTGACTCCATCCATATGACATTCGAGAAAAGACAAAATCAGGGGAGGAAGACGGATTACACCACCAAGTGGCAAGGGGAGAGTTTGGGGATGGAATTCTGGTGATGCTGAGAGCAACATGACTAGGTTTGTAAAAATTCGCAGAACTATGCACTAAAAAAAAAAAGGTTGGGTTTTACAGTATGTAAAATATATCTTAATTTTATTTATTTATTTAGAGGCAATTTCTCGCTCTTTTGCCCAGGCTGGAGTGCAGTAGCCTGATGATGGCTCACTGTAACCTCCAACTCCTGCTTTAGGTTCCCAAGTAGCTGCAGTGACAGGCACACACCAGCACACCCAACGAATGTTTTACTTTGAGGCCAGGTGTGGTGGCTCACGCCTGTTATCCTAGCACTCTGGGAGGCTGATGCAAAAGGGCTGCTTGAGCCCAAGAGTTTGAGGTTGCGATGAGCTACCAAACACGGATGGTACTGCACTCTACCCAGAAGGAGAGAGTGAGATTCTCCAAAAAAAAGTCAAAAAAGAGATGTTGGTCCAGGTGCAGTTAAAAGAGAATGTAGATGAATACAACCTTTATGGAAAACAGTATGGAGATTCTTCTTCAAAGAACGAAAAACAGACCTAGCTATTTCACTACCACCTAAAGGAAAAAAAGTCATTGTAATAAAAAAAAAAAAAAAAAGACATCTGCACCTGAAAGTTTATCACTACACAATTCACAACTGCAAAGAAAGGGGATCCACCTAAATGCCCATCAGCTGCTAAAAGGATAAAGAAAATGTGGTGTACACAAATCCATTCTTTCTCTCAGCCATAGAAAAAGAATGAAATAGGGCGGCGCCTGTGGCTCAGTCGGTAAGGCGCCGGCCCCATATACCGAGGGTGGCGGGTTCAAACCTGGCCCTGGCTGAACTGCAACCAAAAAATAGCCGGGCGTTGTGGCGGGCGCCTGTAGTCCCAGCTACTCGGGAGGCTGAGGCAAGAGAATTGCTTAAGCCCAGGAGCTGGAGGTTGCTGTGAGCTGTGACGCCACGGCACTCTACCGAGGGCCATAAAGTAAGACTCTGTCTCTACAAAAAAAAATGCACATAAAGAACTCAGTGAACTTATAGACACATGAAGGGTATTGGGAGTTAAAAAAAAAAAAATGAAATAATGTCTTTTGCAGCAACTTGGATGGAAGTGAAGACCATTATCCTAAGTGAAGCATGTCAGTATGAAAAAACAGACTCCAACAGAGGAGCGTCCTATAGCTTAAAGCAGTGTAATAGACCTTAAAAACTAAGGACGGGGGAGGGTGGGAGGGATGAAAAACCTATTAGGTACAATATGCCTGTTTTGATGACAGGTACACAGACAGGCCCGGTCTTCTCACAGCCCTCGGAAGGAAGCAACCCTGCTGATACCTTTACCTTGAACGTCTGGCTCCAGAACCGTGAGAAAATACATTTCTACTGTTTAAGCCGCCCAGTCTTTGGTACTTTGTTCTGGGGCTCTAGCAAGACAAAAGGAAAAGGGCTAAAATGACCTACCAAAAAAAAAATTGTTTACATAAATTGGAGTACATCCCCACTATGAAATACTACATTGCCTAGATGAAAAATGAAGTATACTACAGGTGTTGAATTAGAGATAAGTTATTGGTAAGATGTCCATAATTTTTCCTAAGTGGAAAAAACATGTACTGTAATATCTAAGTATTTCAATGTTCCATTTTCATTAAGTAAATGTGTTTCAGAAGCGCAGAAAACAGTCTGTAAGCCCAGACTATAATTGCTAATGTGTGCTTAGAGTACTGGAGAGACCATTATCTAACACTTTTTAGTTTGGTTGACAGTGATGAGCATATACTATTTCTTTGATCATAAAAAACAATTTTGAGGTATATAAAT
The DNA here is from genome assembly GCF_027406575.1 of Nycticebus coucang. NCBI lineage: Eukaryota > Metazoa > Chordata > Mammalia > Primates > Lorisidae > Nycticebus > Nycticebus coucang. The sequence continues at coordinate 25,086,374 of NC_069803.1, read as the reverse complement.
ATATATACACAAAGGATTATATGTAGTAGATTTAAAGGTGATCAGAACCTCAACTCAATTTTTTTTGCAGGGGTGGGAGACAGAGTCTCACTTTGTTGCCCTGGTTAGAGTGCCGTGACGTCATAGCTCACAGCAACCTCAAACTCTCAGGCTCAGGAGATTGTTTTGCCTCAGCCTCTCAAGTAGCTGAAAAACTATAGGTGCCCATCACAACACTCAGCTATTTTTAGAGACGGGGGTCTCACTCTTGCTCAGGCTGGTCTTGAACTCCTGAGCTTGGGCAATCTACTTGCCTCAGCCTCCCAGAGTGCTGGGATTACAGGTGTGAGCCACCACGCCAAGCCTAAATTTTTTAAAACGACTGACCAAAATGGTTTAAAAGTTCAGAAAAAAGGTAAAAATATCTGAGAATTGACAAAAACATTTTGAAAAAGAAAAAATAGCAAGGAACTTTCTTTTCTAGACATTAGAATTTTCTATAAAGTTCTATATACTCAAAACAATTTAGCACTGACACAAAAATAGAAAAATAAATCAATGGAATCAACGCCTAGGCAAAGATCCAGATACATAGGTTTATGGTATTTTAATCCAGTGAGGAAAAGGATTTAATAAATAGCAACAGTAAAACCAGCTATTCACGTGAAAGACAAATTTAGATTCTCTGTCTTTTCTCAAATACAAAATAAATGCAAATAAGTATGCGAAAACTACTCAACTTCTCAACCACAAGTCTGAAAAGTCAAAGCGAGTTGTTTTCCACCCACGTGGCAACCAGCCCTCCCATTAAGTGTGATGTCCATGTGAGCTTCTGTCAACTCCCTGGGAAAGAATCTGCCCCTACCCTTGACCTAGCAGAAATCTGAGCATTCACATGAAAAGTAATATAAATAAGGCTGTTTATCGCAGCATTGTTTGTCGTGGCGACAAAATTGGAAATAACCTGAAAGCTCAGAAAAAGGAAACATAAAATAAATCATGATGCACACAGCCCAAGGGCAACTAGTCACCTATTAAAGGAAGTGACTCAGATGTATATTCACTGACTTGGAAAAATGCCCGTGATATTATAAAACGAACAAAATAGCACCCAGATTGCTGAGCAATGTATATGATATAATTCTCTTTTTTTTTTTTTTAATTTTTAAAGCAAGAAGGATGCAAAAAGCCTATATATACCTGGGCTTGTATCCACACTCAGACAGGTATGGAGGATACTCACACCCTCTTATTTATTTATTTTGAGACAGAGTCTCATTTTGTTGCCCTCGGTAGTGCTGTAGCATCACAGCTCACAGCAACCTCCAACTCTTGGGCTTAGTCGATTCTCTTGCCTCAGCCCCCTGAGTAGCTGGGATTACAGGTGCCTGCCACAACACCCGCATATTTTGTTGTTGTTGCAGTTTGGCTGGGGGTGGGCCAAACGGAACCTGCCACCCTCGGTATATGGGGCCGGCGCCCTACTCACTGAGCCATAGGCGCCGCCCCCTCTTTTTAAATTTTATTTCACTTTCTTCTTAGTTTTTAATTATAGTAAAACATGGCTCAGTGCCCGTAGCTTGGTGAGTAGGGTGCCGGCCACATACACCAAAGGTGGTGGGTTCTAGCCCGGCCTGGGCCTGTTAAACAACAACGACGACTGCAACCAAAAAACAGCCTGGCATGGTAGCAGGTGCCTGTAGTCCCAGCTACTTGGGAAGCGGAGGCAGGACAATCACCTGAGCCCAGGAGTTGGAGGTTGCTGTGAGCTGTGACATCATAGCACTCTACCAAGGGTGACATAGTGAGACTCTGTCTGGAAAAAAAATTTTTTTTGGTAAAACCTGTAACATAAAATTTACCATCTTAACCATTTTCAAGTGTACAGTAGTGTTAAGTATATTCGCACTGTTTACACAACCACTCTCCAGAAGTCTTTGGTCTTGACAAACATTTAACTCTGAATTAAGCAGTAACTCCCTACTCCCCTGCTCCCCTGGTACTTTCTGTCTCTATGAGCCTGACTTCTCTAGTCCTCAGGGAGCTGGGTCACACGGTATTTGTCTTTTTGTGATTGGCTTACTCACCATAATGTCCCCAAGGCTCCCCCACACGTAGCATGTGTCAGAATTTCCTTCCTTTTATTCTTCTGTATGTTCAGACCACGTGTTTACCAACTCATCCCCGGGATGGACACTGTTTTGGCTTCCACCCTCTGGCTATTCTAAATAATGCTGCTGTGAGCATGGACGGAGCACACAAATGTCTTTGAGACCCTGCTTTCAATTCTTGTAGACAGATACCCAGAAATGGAATTGTGGGATCACATGACAATTCAATGGATCACACGATAATTCAATTTTTTATTTCTTGAGTAACTAGGAATTCTTTTTAGTTTTTTAAGGAACTGCTGTACTGATGTCCAGGGTGCCACGCCATTTTATACTCTGCTGACAGTGCACCAGAGTATAAAATGATTTCTACACATTTTCTGATTTCTACACATTCTCGCCAACAGCTTTCTTTCTGGTTTTTTGGTCGCAGTCCGTCCTAACAGGTGTGAGGTGACAGCTCACGTGCTTCTTATTGGCATTTCCCTAGTGACAGGTGGTTCCACACGTTCACTGGTCACTTTATCTTTTTTGGAGAATTATCTGTCTACTCAAGTCCTTTGCCCGCGGGTTAATGGGGTTATTACGCTTTTCAGTTGTTAGGCTGTAGAATAGACAACTTGCTTAACACAGTCTTCCAAGCAGAGTTGCCCAGGGTGGAGGTGGGCCCAGTGGAGACAGTAACTTTTCTGGATTGCTTTTCTGGTGGTTTCTGTATCCAATCCACTATCAGAAGGAAAGATGAAACTAGATCTGTCACTGCAGGGAGAGCTTCGAGCAACCCCTACAAGTTCTTGCCCATCTCCCCTGAAACTATCTGTTGCAAACGAAGGTTTCTCATCCCTGGTGGAAGACAGGTCTATTCTTACTTCATGTGTACTTTTCCAGCTGCAGGGGAATGCGATTCACAGCAACACGCTTCTTCATTTCTTTTTTTTCTTACAGATATAAAAATGTTCATAATGTGTTCCCAGGGTTGGGGTGGGGGGGGAGACATTTGGGGGTTTTGGGGGGTTTTTTTTGCAGTTTTTGGCCAAGGCCAGGTTTGAACCCGCCACCTCCGGTATATGGGGCCAGTGCCCTACTCTTTTGAGCCACAGGTGCCACCCCGAGACATTTGTTTAGATACAGATGTCACAAAGAATATTAGTAATCCATGGATATTATATAAATGTGAGAAGCATGAAAAATGCTAACGGTAAAGATGACTCATTCATTCATTCAACAAATATGGAGTGGCCATAAAGTTCATGTGCAATTTTAAATCACACGTTATTTTAAATTGCGCACAAACTGTATGGCCACCCTGTATTAACTGAGTAAACCTTGGCCTGATTCTCGGTGCTGGAGATATACACGGAACAGCAAACAAAACAGAGGTTTTTGGAAGGTGACAAGTTCTGTACAAAATAACACATGGGGATAGGTCATATTTAGGTAGGATGGGCAGGGACACTCTGATACAATGAGCATCTGTTCTGACAGGCCAAGAAATCAACGCTTCATCTGTGAAGCACAGGGGCTCTTCCCCAACTGAAATTTAATCTCAGAAGGATTTGGACAAATCTAATTAATCATCTATCTCAAAGGCCTAAATCCATCTTACTATCCCAATGTGTACTCATCACGTTTTAAAAAGAACTTACTTCTTGTGATATCAAACCATTCTGATTTCACGTTTTATGCCCACTGTTGGCATAAAAATGGGCAGGTTTCAAATCCTTCACCTATTCATTCTCCTAATCATAAAACTTTCTAGGCTCAGCGCCTGTGGCTCAAGCGGCTAAGGCGCCAGCCGCATACACCTGAGCTGGTGGGTTCGAATCCAGCTTGGGCCCACCAAATGACGACGACGGCTGCAACCAAAAAAAAAATAGCCGGGCATGGGCGGTGCCTGTGTCTCAAAGGGGTAGGGCACTGGCCCCATATGCCGGAGGTGGTGGGTTCAAACCTAGCCTCGGCCAAAAACTACAAAAAAAAAAAAAAAAAAAGCCAGGCATTGTGGCAGGTACCTATGGTCCCAGCCACTCTGGAGGCAAAGGCAGGAGAATCGCTTGAGCCCAGGAGTGGGAGGCTGCTGTAAGCTGTGATGTCACAGCACTCTACCCAGGGCAATAGCTTGAGGCTCTGTCTCAAAAAAAAAAAAAAAAAAAAAAAAAACTTTCCAGCACATGTACTTTACTTAGGAGACAAACACCTCAGATACGTATTCCAAATCCTGGCCCTATGGGCCTGAGCAAAAATGGATGAATGAACTCCTCAGTTCCAGAACTTTTCATGGAAACACTTAATGTTTTTGGAGCATGCAGCCCTCCAGGTGGGGTGAGAAGCCGTCCAAAAAGGGTGTACAGGGGTTGTGCTATTTGCTGGGCAGGCCATTGTGGGGGGTGCCAAGCATGGAAGATGGTTTTGGCAAATTTCCTCACACCCTACCCTTAGCGCAGAAGGGAATGTGCTCCCCAGGGCTTCTAAAAGTCTTCTTTAACTGACGCAGGCTGTGTACGTGCTAAAGGTAAGCATGAACACCCCAGGGTTGCCAGGGACCTCTTGCTGAAAGCTAGGAACAGGTGGGAGAAAGGAAGATTAGAAAGCAAGGAGCTGGTGGCTGAGCTCTACCTGGGTGTGTTAATGAGGCAATAATTATGATTCCTGGTCTTTGTCCTATCTGATTAGAGGGCAAAGGGAGGGATTTAGAGATCCTCTTACTCGTTCACACAGAACTTCTGAAGAACAGCCACACACTGGGCATATCATGCTTTTATTTTTAATTGGGGAAAAATAAAGGACCATCTGAGTCAGTCAGCTCTCCTGTCTCCTAAGAGATCTCCCATACTCCCCTCCCATCCGAAGTGAACAGAAGGGGACCAATCGAATTATATTTCCATTGATTTTAAAGACAGCATCTGGGAACTCTTTGTAAGTGATAAGGCACAGGCCCTCCAGGGCACGGTCTGCCTCTCAGGTCTCCTTTGAAATAATATTGAAATTATTCAAAAAAAGAAAAATCTGCATCCACCCTAGAAACCAAACCAAAGTACTACCTGCATGCCAGGGCCTTGGAGAGATTTATTTTTTATTTTTTTCCTTTTCCATAATGGTGCAGAGTAGACCAGCAGGAAGAACGTGGTAACACCAACCCATCATTTTTCCTTCAGAGAAAATATAGTATCTTCAAAAACAGAAAAGGTCCCTAAGGGAATGGCTGCCTGCTAACTCGGGGGGCTGAGGGCACGAGAGAGGGTAAGATCCCCAGCTCAGGGCAGTGCCTGTGGCTCAGTGGGTAGGGCGCTGGCCCCATGTATGGAGGGTGGCGGGTTCAAACCCATCAAAAAAATAGCTGGGCGTTGTGGCAGGCGCCTATAGTCCCAGCTACTTGGGAGGCTGAGGCAAGAAAATTGCCTAAGCCCAGGAGTTGGAGGTTGCTGTGAGCTGTGAGGCCACAGCACTCTACAGAGGGCGGTGAGACTCTGTCTCTACAAAAAAAAAAAAAAAAAAAAAAAAAGATCAACAGCTCATTTGTCACCCCTAATGGCCCTGAAAATAAGCGTGGGGAAGCTGGAGTCAGGGTGGCCCTGATGGGGACCCAGGGCTCATACACAGACATGAACCCTAGCTCCAACCCTCCTTCTAGCTCTGAGGCCCTGGACGGGTTAATAAATTTCTCTGAGACTCCTTTTTCTTTCTCTCTGCCAATCAGGGTACTAACTATGTGTGTGGGGCAAGATGTCCGTGAGGATTCAATAACATAAGAATGAAAAGTACTTAGCACAGTGCCTGTAAGGGCTGGACTGGTGATGAAGATCAGGATGGTATGGAGATGGAAGTGCTCCTGGCGACAGATATGGTGTGGATGACGAAGAGGATTACAACAGACTTAAGATTTGGCAAAACGGAGCTAAAGCTTTTGAAAAGCTTCAGATATTTCAAGTATTTTTACTCTTTGATACAGTCATTTCATTTGTGGAAAATATTCCTTTGGAAACAGACAAGAGATTCAAACAAAGTTGAGTTAAAAATGAGAAAAGACAGTTAGCAAGCTAATTACCCTAATAAGAGCAGGGGGGTTGAATAATAAATGTAGAAATAGGGAGGCGCCTGTGGCTCAGTCGGTAAGGCGCTGGCCCCATATACCGAGGGTGGCGGGTTCAAACCCGGCCCCCGGCTGAACTGCAACCAAAAAATAGCCGAGCATTGTGGCGGGCGCCTGTAGTCCCAGCTACTCGGGAGGCTGAGGCAGGAGAATCACTGAAGCCCAGGAGCTGGAGGTTGCTGTGAGCTGTGTGACGCCACGGCACTCTACCGAGGGCAATAAAGTGAAACTCTGTCCCTACAAAAAAAATAAAAAATAAATAAAAAAAAAAAGGGCGGCGCCTGTGGCTCAGTGAGTAGGGCGCCGGCCCCATATGCCGAGGGTGGCAGGTTCAAACCCAGCCCCGGCCAAACTGCAAACAAAAAATAGCCGAGCGTTGTGGCGGGCGCCTGTAGTCCCAGCTACTAGGGAGGCTGAGGCAAGAGAATCGCTTAAGCCCAGGAGCTGGAGGTTGCTGTGAGCTGTGTGAGGCCACGGCACTCTACCGAGGGCCATAAGAGACTCTGTCTCTACAAAAAAAAAATAAATAAATGTAGAAATAAAACAAGAGAGGGTAGAATGGGCTGTCAGGACCCAGGGAAATCTGAGTGGTGGGATGAAGTGAGCCACATCCCTACTACTCCCACCACGCATAGCCAGAAAACAATCCCTTCCCCAACCCCACAAGAGACAAGGAGTTTATCCTCCATGAAAACTGAAAGAGAAATGGTCCTGCCTCGGGGACCCCAGACACACGTGATCTCAGGTGCTGGAGGGAGACAGGACTGGCAAGTCCCCCCTGGCTCTTCCCACAGCAGGCCAGAGCCCCAGCAGCAGTTTGTTCTGCCTAGTCATGAAATTAGAAGGGCTTTCCTGGAGCAATCCTAATCGCTCCACAGAAAATTCTACAGATAAAGGGATTTACAAGTCTTCAAAAAGAAAAAAAGAAAAAAAAAAACAGTTCAGAAGGAAGTCCTCCAAGAAGGATTTTACCTAACGAATGCAATCAGTGTAACCTGGTTCTTTGTACCCTCAATGAATTCCCAACAATAAAAAAAAAATGAAGTCCCCCAATCAACACACAGGGACGTACACAGAGCGTCCAATCAGCTTTCAGTGTCTCCTCCTAAAACAGGAATAAGCAGCCCCAGGGAAAATTTTCTAATAGGAAAACAAAGACAGAAAGGAAGGAAAGAAAAAAGGAAAAGAATGAAGGAAAGGAGGGAGGGGAGGAAAGAAAAAAGAAAGAAGGAAGGTTGTGGTGCCTGTGGCTCAGTGAGCAGGGCGCCGGCCCCATATACTGAGGGTGGCAGGTTCAAACCCAGCCCCAGCTGAACTGCAACCAAAAAAATAGCCGGGCGTTGTGGCGGGCGCCTGTAGTCCCAGCTGCTCGGGAGGCTGAGGCAGGAGACTCGCAGAAGCCCAAGAGTTAGAGGTTGCTGTGAGTCCTGTGACATCATGGCACTCTACCGAAGGTGGTAAAGTGAGACTCTGTCTCTACAAAAAAAAATAATAATAAAAATAAAAATAATTAAAAAAAAAAAAAAAAAAGAAAGAAGGAAAGAGCCAGGGGTGCTGGCTCACACCTGTAATCCTAGCACTCTGCAAGGTGGAGGCAGTTGGATTGTCTGACTCAGGAGTTCAAGATCAGCATGAGCTAGAGTGACACCTGGTCTCTAAAAACAGCCAGGCATTGTGGCAGGCACCTGTAGTCACAGCTACTTGGGAAGCTGAGGCAAGAGAATCACTTGAGCCCAAGAGTTGGAGGTTGCTGTGAGCTGTGATGCCATTGGACTCTACGGAGGGTAACATAGTGAGACTGTCTCCAAAAAAGCAAAAAAGAAAGGGAGGAAAGGAGGGAGGGAGGGAAAAAGAAGAAACCTAGCAAAAAGAAAAGTAGTACAAGTATCAGAAGAAAAACTGAAATGATAATAACAAAATGTCATTGATATTCACAGAGGATTAAGATGAAATAGGTCTGCAAAACAACAGAAAAAGAGATGACAAAAACTAATCAATCCCCAAAGCCCCAACCTCTTTTAGAAGTCTCAGAAAGAAAGAACACACAATATGCATAAAAAGGAAATATTTTTTTTAAGTGAAACAAGAACTTAATTTTCCATATACCAATTGATGGGATGGTGGAAAAAACAAAAATAAAATTTCTAGAAATGAGGAGGCACCTAGCACAAATAATTCAAAGAAGATTCACCCAGAGGTGTGCCGTTATGAAATGCAGGACACAGAAGTAAGGAGATTTGAAAACCTCTAAGAAAGAAAAACCAGATCGCATTTTTAAAAAGCAAGTATGGAACCCTCGAGGACGGTGGGCTACCTGAGGATGCATTCCTGTGGGAAATCATCCTCTACCACAGAATTCTTCATGCAAACATCCCCATCATTCAAGTGGAAGGGTAGAAGAAAGATATTTACTAGACATTTAAGCTCTCAAAGGGGTTGCCACGGAACCTTTCCTCAAAAAGGTACTGCAGGATGTGTTCCAGAAAAACAAGTGAGTAAACCATCGGGAAAGACACAATCTGACACTGGAGTAAGCAGAGGTCACAAAATGATGGGGACAGGAGGTCTCAGAGGACAGCCACAGTCATATACAAAGAACAACCATGCCAGACTGAAATAACAGGAAAGATAATCCATGGTGAGGTGTTTAAAAAAAAAAAAAAAATGCAATTGACAGAGTATCTGACAGGATGTGTTGGAGGATGTAAAAATGAAGTCATTATTAACTGTAGGAAAAAGTAACTGAACAGGGAAGGAATCAGGGTCATAATACATATTTCGTTCAGCCAATATGTTCCCAGTCATAACAACGTCAACGGTGAATGCTGAGTGTAATGAAAAAATTATGAGTCCAAGGGAAGGGGACATGGCTGTGTGAAAGAGTTGATATTCACTTACCGGCAGACCACAGCAGTCAGCCAATAATGCCCCAAAATGATGAATCAAGAGATAGCAAGACAGGTGTATACAGAATTATCAGTATGAATGCCAAAAAAACCTCCTCTTTAGAAAAAGGGATACAGCATTGAGTGGGCTCCAGGCGAGAAGAGAAGGGAAATGCTCCTTGAGACACTATAAGCCTTTGAGGAACTTGAGTTTTTAAAAACTATATGGATGTTAATTTGATAAAAGTCATTATTATTTCAATCACCTAGTCTTCAGGGTACTGCCGCCCACACTGTCTTCATGGAAACTTCTCTGTCAGCTCCAGCCCTCAAGCATCTCCCGGGAGGAGCCACAGTGGGCACCACGCAAGACACTTCCCATCGTGATGATCTGGCATTTTCTTTTTTTTTTTTTTTGTAGAGACAGAGTCTCACTTTATGGCCCTCGGCAGAGTGCCGTGGCCTCACACAGCTCACAGCAACCTCCAACTCCTGGGCCCAAGCGATTCTCTTGCCTCAGCCTCCCGAGTAGCTGGGACTACAGGCGCCCGCCACAACGCCCGGCTATTTTTTGGTTGCAGTTTTGGCCGGGGCCGGGTTTGAACCCGCCACCCTCGGTATATGGGGCCGGCGCCCCACCGACTGAGCCACAGGCGCTGCCCGATCTGGCATTTTCTTCTTTACGAGATTCCCGCTCACGACTAGAAGGTGAATAATGCTCTCGCCTTCTCCCACACTTCCCACTGCCCAGCCCAGAACTGAATACGTGACAAACACCATTTGATGGATTATTATAAAAAGATCCTACTCGTCAGGACGAAGAAGGTGACATTAAGGACGCCTTTGTACCAATCCAGCCATCCCTGCATCACGGTGAGTCCCACCCTTTCACACGGAGGCACCGCAGAGGCAGGTTGGTGCAAAACACAACTGCGAGGGCGCAGTGGCCGTGGCTGCAGGTGTGCGGTTAGCAGGCTGGACGCTGAGCTCCACAGCCGCCCACACCCTGCAGGGCGGCCGTCCGACCATCTCAGCCTGCAGGACAGCCTTCCCACCAACCTGAAGCCACCCGGACTCTGCATGCCATCTCTGTCATCAACCCAGGCAGGAGAGTCCCTGTCACTCAATCAGGTGAACCTTCAACAGTAGCAGTTTCACAGAAGAAAAGACTCGCCAAAGCCATTTCAAAACAAGTCCCAGAGATGCCAATTACTTGGGCCAGAATTTCCCAGACTCCACCGTTCATGTGCCACCTCCATGATTTCAGTTCTCTCACTACACCGCCGCAGTAGTATTTGTGTACTGGTCTTGTAAAGTAACCCACTGCTTTTCAAATATGCATGCAGTTTAGATTTACCTAAAGTGTATTTATTTAAATTGATTCTTTCTTTATATATTTCAGATTAATATGAGGGTACAAACAATTAGGTTACTATGTTCCCTTTGTCAGGTGAGGCCCCTGTGGTTGTTGTGTCCCACACCCAGGAGGTGTGCCATGCACCCTTACTTCACCCACAGGTGGGAGCACACCAATCCCCTCCCTCCTTCTCTTCTGTCCCTTCTCCTCCCTCCCCCAATCTGAAAGAAATTGAGTTTTTCTCCTGTGTGGGCATATATCAGTCTGCTGGCTTCGTATTAGTATTGAATACACTGAATACTTGTTTTCCATTCTTGTGATACTTTACTAAAAAGAATATTCTCCAGCACTATCCAGGTTAATACAAAAGACATAAAGTCTCCATCTTTTTTTATGGCTGAACAATATCTCACACACCCCACAGTTTATTAATTATTAATCCATTCATGGGTTGATAGGCACTTGGGTTGATTCCACAGCTTGGTGATCGTAAACTGAGCTGTGATAAACAATCTAGTGCATATGTCTTTATGATAAAATGATTTTTTCCTTCTGAGTAGATAACTAGTAATAGGATTAAATTGATTTCTTTACAGTAACTGGTAGACCAGTGCCATTCCTCTGAAATAAAAGACAACCCATACCCAGAACAACCTGAGTAGTTATGGTGGCCTGGAAGACTGGGATCGCAAAGGTTGGTTAACCAGGTGATATGAACACACCCCATCGAGACTTTCTATTTGGTAACATCAGAAATATTGAAAGAGAATGTAAAAAGAATTGTTTCCTCATCTTATGATTCCAGGTTAGATTAATGCCGTGTATGTTATACCCTCTAAAATTACCCTCTGACTCTCTGAAATCATAGACGTGGGCCTCTGTTTATAAATGTTGCCCTGGGAAGTAATATCCCCCCACTGGCCTCAAGCCATTGTTTTCCACCGACATATTCCACCCAAGAAGCACCCAAGCTTGACTGCTGAGCTCTGGGTCACTGGACTTAAACGCGCTAGGACAATTCTATTTGTTTCAAGTCTGGTGCATTTGATGCTGATATCAGTTGCAACAGAAAGAACCACCCCAAACTCTCAAACAGGCCAATCAGGCAAGTTTCAGGAGCAGTAGATTCTGTAAACTGATGGTGACTCAAACTCCTGACTTCAATTACTTCTTGTTAAGTTTTTCATTACTAAGGTGTCTGGAGACCACCAAGACAATGGCATGCTACAAAAAAAAAAAAAAAAAAAGGGGGTAGTTTTACATATTTTCTCCTAATTATATGAAATTGCATGCGTCTGTATGTGTGTTTTCAGGGCTTGAAAAGATTAAGAAAAAAATCTGATGTGTCACTTTTTAATTACCTAATGGAAAAATGACAATTAACTTTTTCTCTATCCAAATTGGGAGAAGTACTATCAACGTTAACAGCTGTCACTTTCTATCAATGGACAGTCTTTTTTATTTTTGAGACAGAGTCGCATTTTGTAACCCTCGGTAGAGTGCCGTGGCGTCACAGCTCACAGCAACCTCAAACTCTTGGGCTCAAGTGACTCTTGCCTCAGCCTCCTGAGTAGCTGGGATTACAGGCGCTCGCCACAATGCCCAGCTATGTTTTTTAGAGATGGGGTCTTGCTCTTAGACATTCTTTAAAAAGAGAACAATATACTGTAATAAATGCTCTGGTTTACATTTAAAGGGAAAAATAAAAGATGTGTCCCAATGACACACGGTGTTAACAGAAATGTTGCCAGAAATATTAATAGAAATAACACAAAGTCCAAGGGATTGAGTGGGCTGCGTGGGCTGCGAACTGCTCTCCTGGCCTGTCTGGGAATAACAATTCCTTTCTTCTCATCTGTGTCCTGGAGGAGAGGCATGAGGCCATCACGATGAATACGCGCCAGCAGTGTGTACACGGCTCCATGGAGACCCTACCCTGCCTCCGCTGCTGGGCAGGGTGCTGAGGTTCAGGGGGTGAAGAAGCGATGTTTCCACTTGAAGCACTGTAAGTTCTGTACCTCTCTCTGCTCCACCTCTACGGATCCAGGACACAGGAGATAAGCCACTTCCCCATGGACACCCCCACCCCGGAAGGCTGTCTTGTCCAAAGGCACTCTGTTCCCACAGACTATGTTGACACGGTGTCACTCTAGCCTACCCGTGTTTTAAAGCTGAAATCAAACTGGTCACCCAATTCCCCCACGCTTTTCAAACACACACAAAGAGAACTGGCTGGACCATTGTTCAGGCCCTCCCCGGCCTGGAGAGCTGTATCATAGTGGTGGGCTGAATGCTCCCTCTCCCCACAAGACTCGAGGATTTCCCTAGCTCCAAGACAGGCACATTTTCCCACCCCCAGTTACAGATCACGTGTCCTTCAAAAGGCTTGTCTGCTGACACATGGGAGAAATATGTCCTGCCAGGATTATAGGAAGTCTTTCATTCTGGTCCCTAGCTTAGCATTGGCAAGAGGAAATTTGCAGCTGACCAGCGGGGGATAAAAACAAAGCTGGGGCAGGGACACTAATTCTAGGCACCCCATCGGGTCCTCAGTGCTGGTCCATGACTTCATAGGAGCAGCCTGGGACAGAGGGGCCCCCTCCCATGTGTCACAAGCCAGCGGTCCTGTTTCTCTCTGTTCCCCTTCACTTTTAAAAAAGGCACAGTTTGTGGAAGATGAACCACCAGCCAATGTCCACTGAACTGAGGAGACTCTAATGCCCACAGGTAAAAGGTACGGGGGCTGGACTGAAGGCCTTAAGATAGCTGGGAACCACCTCAGCCCAGTGGCAGCCCTGGGGACAAGGGGTCTCGGGAGGTGGGGGCTGGCAAGTGACAGAACCTTATAAGCAAGGGTGCTTGCTTCCAGCAGTCCCACTCTGAGGATCACTAATCAGAGACCCTGGGATATGTGACACCCACCTGGACGTTACAGAGATAAATAGGAGACTGGGAACCTGCAGACGAGATCATCTATGTGTTGGTGTGACGATGCCATTTCCCGTTTATCAAAGGGATTCAGAAATGGCCTTCCCTGGCTAGCCTGCCCCGGGTCCCTTGAGCCCAAGCCACTTCCCACCCACACGCCAGACCCCGTCTCCCGCCTCATTTCTCTGTCCCCTCCTGTAGACCAAACACACCAGGAGAGTATGACACCTGAGGTTAAGCTCAAAACAGGAACAAGCTTAAGGGAAGAATCAGTTCTCTAAAAGCAGAAGGGGAGGGAGGAGGAACAGACCTGCACACAGGAAGAACATCCCTCATCTGAAACCCTCAAATGCCCCAATATCTGAAATTTTTTGAGTGTCAACATGAGACAGTGACACTTTTGCTTTCTGATGGTTCAACGGTCACAAAATTCGTTTCCTGCACAAAATCATTGAAAATATTGAATAAATCTGCCTTCCACCTACGTGTGTAAGGTGTAAGGTCTCATTCCTAACATTATGTATGTCAAGTATGACGACAGTATTCTAAAATCTGAAAAAACCTCAAAATCTAAAACACTCTGGTCCCAGGCATTTCAGGTAAGGGCTACTCAACCCGCACCAGGTTCGCTCATCAAAGCACCAACCTCTCCATCTTCTCTGAACCTGTCTACAGAGGCTGCTTTATTCAACTTGCCCAGCTCTCCTGCAGGCATTTTCAAGGGAAAAAAATGTGTTGAGGGTATCCGGACTAGAGTGACTGCAACTCTGGATATGCATTTAATTTGCATTACTGCTGCTCCTGGCCGGGGTGAGGGAGGTATTCTCTAGGCAAGTTTATTCCTCCCAGGAAGATAACTTATAAAACAGTTGCTAATTAAGCACTGTCAGAGGAAAATGGAGACCTTGAACAAGAGCAGAAACTCCTAAAAGAAAAGAAAACAAACAAAAAACCCTCGGGTCTCTAATGTCTCACATAGTGAAAACCTTTAGAAAAGAAGCACCAACAGAGGCCTAAAGAGCACAAAGGGAAAGTTACAAATACTGTACCAGCCAGAGGGGGTTGGAACCCAGTGATTATCAGCTTTCTTTTGCTACACACAGCTTTCTTTTGCTACACGTAGCCTGTTTTCCAGGAGGCTCCTGACTGTTCTGGGAAATCCAACTGTAAGGTGAGGACAGCTCTGGACACTGGGGAGACCCTGGTGTGTGTGTGTGTGTGTATGGGGGGGGGTGTCAGTGTAACCCCTCCTGGCTTTCTGAGTTGCCAAGACCTCCCCCACCTTGTGGGTCTGGGACTGAGCCACAGGAAACTTCTCTCTTGATTAGACTCCCACTGAGCCTAGGGCTTAACTTTCCATTTTTCCTTCCAACAAACTGGACTGCCACTCCAGCGAGAGCCGAGGAAGGGGGGCTTTGCGCACAAACTTGCCTACCCCCAACCACTGTGGGCAGTCTGCAAGGTTCACGCTCCCAACCAGCCGTGACTCTTTCTGGGAATCAAGAACCAACCCTTCAATCCACCAGGGAATATTCTTTACCCAGCAGATTCATCCCCGTTCAGGGTTTTGGCAGTCTCAATTCCAAGGTCAATGAAACAGAGCCAAGCCCTTATGCCTTTGTCCATTTCCTGAGCATCTGTGTGCAAGATCTGGTGAGGAATAGGAGGAAACCAGCCCCATCCAGAATCTCGGTAGCTTTGCGGACACTTCCCTTCCCAACGTTTTCCTACAGTCCAGCACAAAAGGGTTTTCAACCCTCCCTCAAGCTTCGATATAAACATAATTATTCAGACCCTCTCTTAACTCCCTCGAATGAATTGGTCAGTCACGTGACATATCTGGATATTTCCTTTCAAAACAGACTTTCCAACTGAAATGGGATCCAGATGTTGCAAGCAGAGGTACATCCAGTCCCCTTGCTTGGTGATACCTACATAATGAAGACTCACTCAACTTAATTTGACTCTGACGTGTATTCCCCTGCCCCAGAATGTAAGTAGCCCCAGGCCTCCGCACAAAACCTGCCCAGTGGCCTCCACGCCATGCTTGGCCCCTGATCGGTCCTTAAAAGCTACTTCAAAAATGTATCAGGTTAAACTCCAGCCAATGTCAAGAACAGAATGTTTTCTGTACAAGGTTATACAGATGGGTTTAAGATTTGGAAAATCCTGATCCTCTTGTTAAGACCATTCAAAGATCCGCTACCAGCCGATTTTTATTTTATTTTTTTTTTTTTTTAATAGCTGGCTGTTTCCATTTGAATGGTTCTCCATGTGGAAGATAATGTTTTTTCTATCCCAGAAACTGTAACCCTTCTGTAAAACCCAACTCAAAGGATCGCTCAGGTTTTATCAAGTACTTCCTAAGGGGAAGCCAGACCCTGTTTGGAAAGCTCTCTGGGTGTTCATTCACTTTTGCCTTCACAAAGCTCTGTGGTTAAGTTCTAATGACATCCCCGTTTCATGGGTGCTGAAACCAGCTTAGCTGTCCTTTGGACCTTCTTTAACCTCCCCAATTGAAAGTGTTCACTTCCTCTTCTGAAACCCTACTTAGCACAGCTCATGCTGTTGTCATGAAACACAGAATGTTCTCTCTGCGCACGAAATAACTCAGGCATCACCCCATCCCTGTGCTCCACTATAAGCTCCCTGAAGACAGCGTTATGTTATTCCAACGCTACTCTGAAAAGGGGGTCAGGAGTTTCAGAATCTCCTGGGGAGTTTTTGTTTTATGTATTTTTTTAATCAGAGTCTCACTGTGTCACCCTTGGTAGAGTGCCCTGGCGTCATAGCTCACAGCAACCTCAAACTCTTAGGCTCAAGCGATTCTCTTGCCTCAGCCTCCTGAGTAGCTGGGACTACAGGTGCCGGTCCCAGCGCCCGGCTATTCTTAGAGATGGGGTCTTGCTCTGGCTCAGGCTGGTCTCCAACTCCTAAGCTCAGGCGATCCACCCTCCTCCGCCTCCCAGAGCACTAGGATTGCAGACAAATGGGAGCCACCACGCCCAGCCTCCTGGGGAGTTTTTTTAAAACAAAACACAACAGAGGCCGGAGCCTCATGCCTTGGAGATTGTGGCCATGGGTGGGGCTCTGGGATCTTACACTTCAGAAAGCTGCCTGCGTGCTGTGGTCAGGTGGGAGGACCACTGTGTTATTCAACTAGCCCACTGCTTGCACATTGTGGGTAATAAACTGAGCTTATCAAATGAATGGGTGGCTTATAAATAACCTCTCTCAGATGTCACTCAAGAATATACAATGATATTTCCAGTGGACACAGAACAACCCCATCCCAACTCTGCCAACCTCTGCACCTGTCTCCCACCATGCCCCCTAAACCCCATTCGGCTGTAGCCAGAGTGGCCCTCTGCTCACTGCTGCTTAATTGTGCAAAGCCATCTGCCTAACAGGAGTGTCCAACCTGCAGCCCAGGGGCCACATACAGACTTGAAGACTGGTACCTCTGGTGTTGGCTATCCCAAACAGTATGCACAGACCTTTTTGTTGCTAATCAGCTTTTGTAAGTGTTTGTGTAGTTCCTGTGTGACCCAAGACAACAATTCTTCTACTTATGCACAGTGGAAAATTTTGGACACACCCTAGAACATTCTTTTTAATACTCTAGGTTTTCAGGGCTCAGTTACTCTTTTATTCAGCTGTTTCTCCAATATGCCCTTCTCAGAGCACTTACGTCTGATGACCCCACTACACTACAGCACGCCCACCCCATGGTCTGTACTGTACCACCGGGCTTCACCATTTTCATAACCGTTGTCACTGACAATATGTCATACTTTGCATTTACGGTTTGGAGTCTTTGAGAGAAACACACCAGCCTTCTGCACCATTTGCACCTCCCCTTTGAAACATAGGAAGAGAAGAACTGCCTCTTATTGAGCCCAGTTGACTTTCCAGCTTCTTTCCAGGATCCAAAGTCTCAGAAAAATGCAATCTGAGTGACGCAAAAAAGCTTAACCATCATTGAACGCCAGTTTCCTTTCTTAAGCCGGATCTGTGAGTCCCCAACGTTCTGTAAACTTCCCAAATTGTATATGAAATGTCGTCTACACACACCTGCACCATTTTCTGCAGAAAGAATCCATCGCGTTCATTAGAGTCTCCAAGGAGCTATATTTCTCAAACAAAAAGATCCTCTCGACAAATCCTTCATCATAAATGAAAAAACTATAGTTTCCCCAAAGAAACAACTTAGAGAAGGTCAAACAGCTGGTTAGTGAGAGTTTGAAGCAAGATCCACATTTGCGGATTCCCATGTGGTCAATTCCCTCCCCCCACCTCCTCACCTTGTTCGCTTACTAAAAGAGAAGACCCTTCCCCAGCACGGCCAGAGTGCAGACCTGGACCCCTGGACTCCCAGAAAAGCTGCCTCTTGAGAGTCTGACAAAGCCTCAGGCAAAAACAGCCAATTTAATTATTCACAAATTTGCGTGTGGTGACAACATCGGACACTGAAGAAAGCCCAAATCTGCCTTCAGCGTCTTTCTGATGACATTTCATTTTAATGCGGCACACCCGGGGCATCTCCACAGTGTCTCTCTCCAGACGCCCTCAGCAAATAAAGAGCCCATTTTCCTTCCCTGCCGCGAATGGCTCCAATTTTCTTATGATTTTTCTACAGTGGTGCCAACGAAATATTACCCTGCCACATGTCCTAACGGCTATTCTTCCAGCATCATGAATTCCAAACCAGCTCTGCTGGAATGCAAAAGAATGAAAAAATAATACTCACTTCTTGGGAAAACGGCAGTGAGGGAGGGGACGGAGGGCCAAAGAAATGAAGATCTGGAGCATATTTTCACCTCAGTCAGATGCACGTGATTTGTCCCCGACTCCTAAGAAACCTGCCATACAAATGTGTCTTGAAGAAATTGCGAGTTTGGGTCCAGACACCACCATCAAGAAAATACTGCGATAAAACAAGTCACACAAGTTTTTCAAGTTCCCAGTGCTTATAAAATGTATGTTTACACTCTAGTCAATGTAAGTGTTTGTAATAGCATTATGTCTTTAAAAGAAAAAAGCATGTACCTTAATTTACCTAAAATGTTTTATTGCTACAAAATGTTAACCATCCCTTGAGCCTTCAGTGAGTCAGAATCTTCTTGCTGGGGGAAGGTCTCATGTCAATGTTGATGGCTACTGACTGCTCAGGGTAGTGGCTGCTGAAGGCTGGGGTGGCTGTAGCAATTTCTTAAACTGTGACCACCATGAAGTTTGCAACTTTACAGTTCTTCCTTTCACCAAGGTTTCTCTACAGCATGTGATGACGTTTGATAGCATTTTACCCCAATGAGAACTCTGAAAATTAGAGTGACTCCCCTCAAACTTTGCCACTGCTTTAACAATTAGGTTTATGGAATGTTCTAAATCCTTGGTTGTCATTTCAACCATGTTCACGGCATCTTCACAAAGAGTAGATTTCATCTCGAGAAACGACTTTCTTTGCTCATCTACAGGAAGCAATGTCTCGCCCACTCAAGTTTTATCATGACTTTGCAGCAAGGTAGCCACATCCGCAGGTCCCACTTTTAATTCTAGTTGTCTTGCTGTTTGCACATCTGCAGTTCTTCGTCCCCGGAGTCTTGAACTCCTCACAGTTACCTATAAGGGTTGGAATCAACTTCTCCCAAACTCCTGTTAGTATTGCTATTTTGACCAATGAATCACAGATGTTCTTAATGACATCTAATATGGTCAATCCTTTCCAGAGGATTTTCAATTTACTTTGTCCAGCTCCATCAGAGGAGCCATTATCCGTGGAGGCAATAGCCTTATGAAATGTATCTGTTAAATAATAAGACTTGAAAGTCAAAATCACTCCTTGAACGAGAGGCTGCAGAAGGGATGTTATGTTATGGGGGCATGAAAACAACAGGAATCTCCTCGCACATCTTTGACAGAGCTCTTGGTGACAGGTGCATTAGTAGTAATATTTTGAAAGACATCACTAGGTTTAAAATAGTCCATAAACCATGCTGTCAACAGAGGTGCCGTCACCCAGACTTGGTTGTTGCATCTCTAAAGCACAGAGTGGATTTCAGCGTAATTCTCTAGGAATCTTGCTATCGTAAATGAGCAATGGCTTGAACTCAAAGTCACCAGCTACATTCGTGCCAACCAGAGCGTCAGCCTGTCCCTTTGAAACTTTAAAACCAGGCACTGACTTCTTTCTGGCTATGAAAGTCCTAGATGGCTTCCTTTTCTAATGAGACTGTTTCATCTATATCAAAAACCTGTTGTTATCGTAGCCCACTTTCAACAACGACGTCAGCCACGTCTTCTGAATAACTTGCTGCTTCACCCTCCCTCATGTTGTGGAAACGCCTTATTTCCTTCAACTCATAAACCACCTCTGTTGTCCTTCAGCTTTTCTTTTGCATCTTCATGTTTCGCAGCCTTCAAAGAATGGAAGAGTCAGGGCTCTGCTGCGGATTAGGTCTGGGCTGCAGGGAATGTTGTGGCTAGTTTGATCTTCTATCCAGGTCACCAAAATTTTCTCCATGTCAGCAATAAAGCTGTTTTGTTTTCTTATCATACATGTGTTCACTGGAGGAGGACTTTTCATTTCCTTCAGGAACTTCTCCTTTGCATTCACAACTCAGCTAACTACTTAGCACAAGAGGCCTAACTTTCAGCCTCGCCTGGCTTTCCACATGCGTTCCTCACTAAGCTTAATTATTCCTTCTTCTTTCTTTCTTTTTTTTTTTTTTTTGTTTGTTTGCCCTTGGTAGAGTGCCGTGGCATCACAGCTCACAGCAACCTCAAAGTCTTGGGCCTAAGCAATTCTCTTGCCTCAGCCTCCTGAGTATGCATCTTTACAAAGAATAGATTTCATCTCAAGAAATTTCTTTGCTCATCTGTACGAAGCAAATTCTCATCCACGCAAGTTTTATCATGACATTGCAGCAATGCAGCCACCCTATGGGTGCCCACCACAATGCCCAGCTATTTTTTGGTTGTAGCTGTCATTGTTGTTTGGCAGGCCCAGGCTGGGTTCGAACCTACCAGCTCCGGTGTATGTAGCTGATACCCTAGCCACTGAGCTACAGGCACCGAGCCATAAGCTTAATTATTTCTAACTTTTCATTTAAAATGAGAGACAAGTGACTCTTCCTTTCACTTGAATATTTGGAGGCCATTGTAAGGTAATCAGTTGGCCTAAATTCAATGTTGTTGTGCCGTAGGGAATGGGAGGCCCAAGGTAGGGCGGGAGGGAAAGAGAGAGAGAGAGATGGGGGAATGGCCAGTCCATGGAGCAGTCGGCAAAACAACGCTTATCAATTAAATTTACTGTCTTAGATGGGCATAGCTCCTGGCACCCAAAACAATTAACAGTAGCATCAAAGATCACTGATTGGAGAGTACCACATATAACAAAAAGGTTTTCCACTATGGTGAGAATTACCCAAATATCACACCGGAACACCAAGTGAGCACCTGCTGCTGGGAACATCAGAACAATAGACTTGCTCCATGCAGGGCTGCACAAACCTTTCATTTGTTTAAAAAAGGAAAAAAGCAACATCTGTGAAGTCCAATAAAGTGAAACACAGTAAGGCAAGGTGCGCCTGGATTCAGAGAGAGCTGGGGAAGTCCTCCGAGGGGCCACATCCACTTTCCCAGCTAGGCCATTACACTGCAAGGCATAGAACTACTCAAGTTCCCTTGGGCAAATGGAAGTTTTAGACGTGGAGTTGGAAAGGTGCTGAGAACAGGACTGTGTGGCCTCTCACATCCACCCCTCTTCCATCCGTCAGTCGCCTATGGTTTTCCAGGCATAACACTGGCTAACAGGTGACTTCAGTTTACTAACTCAGCATTCTCCAATGGCCCCGTTTTAGCTTTTCTCTGTATGGCAAAAAATATATGTCTTCATTTTCCTCTGTCCAAACTCCCAAAGGAGGGAATCTGATTCTTTCTTTGTGCCAAACCATGTGTCATCCGCTGTGGAATGGCCTTCCTACGGTGGCGTGCCCACTTTGGACCAATCAGTGATGGCTGTGAGAGTCTTCTATGGTGTAAAACTACCCAGGCCTTCCCTGGGTCTTCTGCAGAGCCTGTGGACAGATAGGTACAGTAACTACTTGTCGTACGGGAACTAACCTCGGTTTTTCAACAGCATACTGGAGCAAATGTGCAGTTTGCAAGGGTCAACCATTGAATTTTCAGAAATTCCATGAGCTACTTGCTAATCCACTGTTAGTCTGAAATTGGCCATAGCAGGAGTATTTACACCAGAGGTACTGGCAAATGCTACAAATCAGGATTCCCCAGTCCCCCCTGGAGAGCTGATTTATCAGCACACCGCTGCAGCATTAATGGCTAAAGAGGAAGAAAAAAAAATCAAGGTAAACAAGGCTCCCCACAGTCTAGCACGGTCTGTATCATTTCCCTCTTTTCCTCTTCACCGTGACACCCTTCACTCCAGCCACAGTGGACAACTTCCTCATTACTCATTTGCCACAAACACCTGCTCTGAAGCCAGCACTCAAGCTGAACTGTATTCCCAACCTGAACGTCCATCCCCATAAAGCTCAGAGTCTCCCCTGAAGTGTCAACTCCCTCCATTAGAATCATTTCTGCTTCTCTAAGCTCCCAAACCCCAAATGTACTTTTTGGCAACTCGTTTTGCGTTCAGCCTTCCTTTCGCTGTAGTTATTTATGGCCTTATACTTTGGGGTCTTTCAATTCATTACCAACCGCCCATGAACAGGATCTATATCCACGTCCCTGAGGCTGCCAAGTGCTAAGTGTGTACATGGTCTTCAGTTAGGTACATAAAGAACAGACTCAGAAAACTTACTTCTGTGAGACTCCAGTTGAACACTTTTCTCCCTCTCTTCCCTGCTCTAATCCTGGACCTGCTAGCTCATGAGTTCCCCGAGTGGTTTCAGCCCTGACAACTGAATCAGCAGCCCTGGAATTTAAGGCCGGACGGCTGCTAACATCACATATCTGATGTGTGTGTGAATTATTTTCATTAGACCCAAATGCCTGTAGAAGAGGACAGTCAGGGATTAAACTACAGAGATTCAGCTTTGATCAGGCCACAGCAGATACAAACTTCAAATCATACTCAAGCCCCTGCATCTCAGGCAGCTCAGGCTGCCACAGCAAAATACCACAGATTGCACAGCTTAGCCAACAGAGATTTGTTTTTCCATAGCTCTGGAGGCTACAAGTCCAAGATCAAGGTGCCAGCACAGTCAGTTTCTGGTGAGGGCTCTCTTCCTGGCTTGTACATGGCCACCTTCTACAAGGGAGGGAGAGAGGAAGGGAGAAAAGGGGGAGGGAGAGGAAGACAGACAGAGAGAATGGGACAGAACACACCAAAGCAACCTCTCAGGTATCTCTTTCTACAAGGGCACTAATCTCCTCATGAAGGCCCCACCCCCAATACCATCTTATCAGGGGCTAGGGCTTCCACATAGGAATTTTAGGAGGCCATAATTCAGTCCATAGCACCTCATTAAAATGATCTCTCTTTAAATACTTTGGGAAAGAGGTTTAGGGAAATCTCAGAACTGGAAACCAGATGAACAATATCACACACTCAGCAACAAGTACAGAAGATGAGCCCATCATGTTAACAGGCTTACCCAGTCTGCAGAGTATATGAAAACCACCCAGAAGTTGGAAAGAAAACTACTGGATAATAAATGACATGTGAAGAAAACTCAAGTCATAAAGTACCAGGGTTCTCTGCACCAAAGCTTTTGTAGATAAAGCCTCCTGAGTAAGTCTTCGGGCAGAAAGTTCACTAGCATGTCAACCTTACATCTTAAAATTTGGGGTCACTGGTGGTGGCCTTAAGAGCACTACTTTCCTAATCTGCAGAAATTTTCAAACGCTAAAACTCTTCACACGGAGACTCTGGAAGTTAACAAAAAAAAAATCGCCTCTGTTTTACAGATGGAAAAACTGAGCTCAAGGACATCAAACCACTTGACTAGGCCTGAAACAAACTAAAAATACAAACCCCACTTGCTAATCCTGGTATCAATACTTCTCTCTCAGTTCCACTCCACCCACCATCCCCCCAAAGCCCTAAATGCCCCAGAATATAAAAACAAATGACCTTTAAGACATTGATAATTCCTGAAGCTAATCCAAACACGTGTTGTTAAAAACGGGCACAGAATTCTCACCATGAGGCAGACAAGAGAACAAGGTGGAGTGACTGTTTTTTCAAGAAATAGAAACAAAACTCCTAATCTTCCAAAAGTATAAAGGCCTGTCACTCAAGGCTGCTGATAAATGCTAGAAGTCAAAGGCATGTAAGGCAGTGGGACAGATGTTTCATTTTAGACATTTTCATTTGCTTTATCTGTCATTTCTTAACGGGAGCAATTTTAGGCAGACAGGACCACAGAGATGCTGTACTTTTCCTGCGGTTTTGTAACTGTTTACACAACATGTAATTTCCCCTCCCCAGCCCCCAGGACCTAAAAGAAATCAAAAGTAAAGCAGAGAAAAAGAGAGCAAATCAAAGGACAAATCCATGTGTCTGCATATCTGATCTGTTCTTTAAAAATATGGTCTTTGGGGTAACAAATGAGGAGCTCTCTCTTCTGCAGACCTATAATCCGCCCGCACGTCACTGCATTAAATCAGAATTAAAATGCCACCAAAGGCGAGAGTGAGAGGGTTATGGTTTGCTTTACAGAGTGAGCTATTTGCTTTTGAAATAAGTCATGTTGTCAAGATCTGAACTGAGCAAGCAGACCCATATCTAATTCAGGAAAGAAAATATAAGAGACGGATTCAAAATGTCCAAGGCTCTCGGCTTAGATCAGAGCCCAAACATGAGAAGAATTCTTCTCCAGCCTCCAACCGTTTCTGAATTTGTGAAGCCACGGGTAGACCTCCCTGAAGCCATCCAGCACTTTGGAAACAATGTTGAGCAGCCATCCTCTCAAAGATGAGCTAGAGCTCAACCTCTCCCCAAGACATATTAGGGTCTTCTGAAAAATTACTCTGGGGTAGTCTAGACACAAACAATTCTCTGACTCTGGTTGGTTGTCAGTTTTCTTTGAGACAGGCTTATCAGGCCCGTAAGATCATCATTCAGTATTCTGTCCTCCATGGATTCAGATTCTATGACAGTATGGGTGGTGGGACCAGAAGTGACCGGCGTACAGCTACTGGTCACCACTGGCTGAGTGACCAGCCTTGCCTACTCTTCCTCTGTGTGTGGTGCATTCTTGGTGTTATACCTCTTTATCCATGGTTTCACTTTCCAGGGTTTCAATTATCCCTAGTCAACCTGGGTCTGAAAACGCCAAGTGGAAAATTCCAGAAATAAGCAATTTGTTAAGTTTTTAAATTGTGCACCATTCTTGAGAGCATGAAGAAATCTTGTGCCAACCTGCCCCGTCCTGGTGGGACATGAATCCTTCCTCTGTCCGGCATATCTTTGCTTTAGACGCTTCCTGCCTATTAGTCACTTAGGAATGGTCTCCCTGATCAGATTGACAGCTGCCACACAGCAGTGCTTGTGTTCAAGTAACCCTTACTTTACTTAATAATGGCCCCCAAGCGCAAGTGATGCTGGCATATTGTTATAATTGTTCTATTTTATTATCAGCTGTTGGCTCAGAGCCCGTAGCACTGTGGTTATGGCGCCAGCCACATACGGTGGGGCTGGCAGGTTCAAACCCAGCCTGGGTCAGCTAAACAACAATGACAACTCTTTTTTTGTTGTTGTTGTTGCAGTTTAGCCAGGGCTGGGTTTGAACTCGCCACCCTTGGCATATGGGACCAGCGCCCTACTCACTGAGCCATAGGCACTGCCCACAACGACAACTACAACAAAAAATAGCCGGGCGTTGTGGCGGGCGCCTCCAGCTACTTGGGAGGCTGAGGCAAGAGAATCGCTTAAGCCCAAGAGTTGGAAGTTGCTGTGAGCTGTGATGCCACAGCACTCTACCAAAAGCAACACAGTAAGATGCTGTCTCCAAAACAAAACAAAAACAAATATTAGTTGTTGTTGTTAATCTATTATGCGTAATTTATTATTAAACTTTATTTAGGTATGTATAGAAAAAAAATAGTGTCTACACTGCACTAGTGTCTAAGATGCTGTCTCCAAAACAAAACAAAAACAAATACTAGTTGTTGTTGTTAATCTATTATGCATAATTTATACATTAAACTTTATTTAGGTATGTATAGAAAAAAATAGTGTCTACAGGGTTCTGTACTAGCCTTGGTTTCAGGCATCTACTGTGGGTCTTGGAATCCATCCCCTCAAAATTAGGGAGGCTAATGTGCAACCCTTAGTGGGCTGCCAGAACAGAAAGGGTGCTCCGTGAATGCAGGACCTCAGAGCAGTAAAGTGGGTGACCCACAGTGAATGGGGATTCACACTCAAGTTGGTGTGACTCCAAACACCCGTGTTAATTTACTATATGCAGATTCATGCACACCTCTAGGATCCCAGACTGCTCTGAGCCAGTGAGCAATCACCACCCCAAAAGCACAAGACCAGATGGCAAAGATCCCATCACCCAGAAACCCCCAAAGTTCAAACATTTTCCTGGAAAATTCTTATAAGATCAGGCCATGTCTGGCCCTAGGGCTTTACAATCAGAAATATACTCAAATCCAGTCTGGACCTTTGAGGACAGTTTCAGAACCAACCAATATGAACTTCTTAGGAATCAACCTGTTCTGCAAACAAGGACACTTAACTGCCAGGCGAATGTACCCTCGGGCAGGCTCCCGCCTAGCAAACTTTCAGATAACCACCCTGTACTGCCCACTCCTACCAGGAAGTGTGCTAATTTTATTCCTACCTTGTCACTTGGCTCAGAGCCTTCTATGACTTCACAAAGGCAAAGAATAATAAAAATTAGTACACTTGGATTTTAAAAAGCCCAGTGCAAGGAGCTAGTCTCTAAAATTTCACTCTGCAGCCAGGGCCTCCTATATATCCCTGGACAATTCTGATTTCAAGCATGGCTTGGCTGCACAGCACTGTGGTTTGCAGGGCTAAAAGTAGCTACAGGGTCTAATGTTAGCTTAACGTGTGTCATGAACCAACCAACATCTATGTCTTAATCTTCTTCAGTAAGTCGGACATATTTTTTTAAGGTGTATAATATGAGTGATACTGTTAGACTATAGAAATAATTTCATAGAGATGTTCTATTTCATTACAGAAATACTTTGTATAAGGCAAGACCCAGTGTTGCATTGGGCATGAGACTATTATCTTATCAAAATAAAGCGATTACAAAACTTCATTGTCTTCAAACAGAAGAGTCAAAACCTGAAACTAGATAAGGTTTATCCGCCAAGAGAGAGTCATTTAACAACAAAAGAAAGAAAAGAAATAGTCATTTAGATTTTTTGAAAAACAACCAACAAAATTAAAATGAAGGTGATGTGTCTCTGTAAGTTTTAAAATTTCGGAGTCTAGCACAAGCACGAAAATTCCATTTTGCCCTTAACCAAAGAAAAATCTTGGATGTAGCTTTTAATTATAAATAAAGAAATGGAGTGTGTCATATGTTAGTAACTAATAAAAAACAAAGTGTATTAAGTTACATATGGCCATCAAAGATTAGAGGGGCAGATAACAATTATTTGCCAGAATATGCATGAGTCAGCATAATTTGGGAGGTATTGTAGGAGACTTGCTTGCCAAAGCCAACCAAGATATCCTGTGTGATTTGGGGCAAACCACCAAAAATAACGTGTTACAGTTGCTGGATCGCTAAAGCAGAGGTGACAACAGCCGCCTCCTCCATCTCACAAATGGCATTAATAATAGGATCACGTTCAATTTATGTATTTGCTTCAACTGGTAATCCATTCACATTTTACAAAACTTCCAAGAGGTACAAAAATTCCATAGAAAGTCTCCCTTCTATTTCTGAAACCCAATCACCCATTCCAAGAAACAATCAATGAACAATTTTGGGGGTATAGAAGAACCATCCAGAAAGTATGCACCATCGTATTTTCAGAAACAGTCTAGCATTTTTAACGACACACAAACACACGCTTTTGTCAGCTACCTTCAGCCTCTACAATAGGGCCTGACACATACCGGACACTGCAAAAATAGTTGTTTAATGAATAAAATAGAATATGTCCCTTTTGCATCTTGCTCTTTTATTCCAATAGGTTTTAGAAACAGTCCATGGCAAAAAAGAATGCCTCATTGTTTTTCTTTCTAAAACATTTATTTAATGTTCATACAGAAAGGTACCCGTAGTATACAGGTACATTTCACCAAATTTTCACAAACAGCATACACTCGCCTAACCAGTATCCAGGTCAAGAAATAACAGCATATGTGTCAAAAAACCAAATGTCCTTTGGTTCTCCTTTCCAGCACATCCGCCAAGCATGCCCTGCAGATATCAGAGGTAATCGCCTCCTCACCTAAGGATTAGCTTTGCCTTCACTGGCATTTACAGAAAAAGGATAATACACTATGTACTCTTTGGTATCTGCATTTTTTTTTATTAAATCATAGCTGTGTACATTAATGTGATCATGGGGCACCATACCCTGGTTTCATAGACCATTTGACACGTTTTCATCACACTGGTTAACATAGCCTTCCTGGCATGTTCTTAGTTATTGTGCTAAGACATTTACATTCCACATGTAGTCTATGTTTGTGAGATTAATCCATATTTCTGCATGCGTGTGTAAATCATTCATTCTCACGGCACTATGAGAACACAATTTACAAATCCACTAACCTGCCAGTGGGCATGTATGTGATTTCTGCTGTGAGACTATTTTGAGCAGTGTATTATGAACATTCTTGCACAAGTATTTTCATTTCCTTAAGAGTAGAACCCTGGGAGAGCTGTGTGTCTAACTTCACAAGGAATTGCTAAACAGTTTTTTAAAGTGGTTGTACCAATTTACCCTCCTGACAGTGCATACCTCACATGCTCACCAACAGCTAGTATTTCTGTTGGGTTTTTGCTGGTTTTTTTCAGTATAGCCTGTCTGTGGGGTTGTAAGCATCTGACCTTGTTTGCATCTCCCTCATAACAGAATGGAGACCATTCCCTTTCTACACGTTTACTGGACATTTGGATATCATCTTTTGTGAAGTGTCTAGTCAAATCTTTGGCCCATTTTTCTACTGAGTAATCCTTTTTTTCTTATTGATTTATAGTTCTTTACATAGTCTCAGCATAAGGTATTGGTCACATGTGGACTGGGAACGTTTTCTTC
This sequence comes from Nycticebus coucang, assembly GCF_027406575.1. NCBI lineage: Eukaryota > Metazoa > Chordata > Mammalia > Primates > Lorisidae > Nycticebus > Nycticebus coucang. The sequence continues at coordinate 25,057,796 of NC_069803.1, read as the reverse complement.
CATTTTGTGACTTGATCTTTTAATCTCTTAAGAGTATCTTTCCATGAACAGAAGTTCTTAGTTTTAATATGGCCCAGCAGAAATGTTCTTTTAACGTTACTACTTGTGTTCCTTTAAGAAATCTCTACCTGGCTCAGCACCTGTGGCTCAAGCAGCTAAGGTGCCAGCCACATACACCTGAGCTGGCGGGTTTGAATCCAGCCCAGGCCTGTCAATGACCAGCTGCAACCAAAAAAAAAAAAAATAGCCAAGCGTTGTGGCCGGCGCCTGTAGTCCCAGCTACTTGGGAGGAGGAAGCAGGAGACTCACTTGAGCCCAGGAGTTGAAGGTTGCTGTGAGTTGTAATGTCATGGCACTCTACCCAGGGTGACAGCTTGAGGCTGTGTAGAAAGAAAGACAAGAAAGAAAGGAGAGAGAGAGAGAGAGAGAGAAAGAGAGAGAGACAGAGAGAGAGAAAGAAAGAAAGAAAAAAAGAAAGAAATCTCTACCTATTCTAAGGTCATGAAGATGTCTTAGGTTTTCTTCAAAGAGCTTTCATTGATTTATCTTTCATATATCTGGTATCGATTATTACATAGTATTAAGTAGGAGTCCAGATACATTTCTCTCAATGTAGATAATTGATTCGCTCATCCTTTAACCAGGGCATGCTGGTGTCATCATTGTCTGACGCTCTGTCACCGAGCCTGATTCTTGTTATTGGCTATATAGTATCTCATTGTACGCAAGTGACGTAAATTACTAAGTCCATCCCTCAAATGGTCAACACTTAATTTTCAGGGTTTTGCTATAAATCGTGCTACAGTCAATAACCCTGTCCATATGTAATTCCCCATGTCCATAGGATAAACTCTTAGAAATAGAACAGCTAAGTCAAAAGGTATGTGCATGTTAATTTTAATACATTCTTGATGCAGTTACTGGATTTTTCAAAACACCATGAACTCCACGGCAGTATTGTAAGATGCAGACATGATCATTCAAGTTCCCAACCTCTTTGAACCTTAAGATGCTTTTTTTTAAAGACAATAAATGTGTAAGCATACTTCCTATATCCATTAATTGAGGAACTATCACAGAAGGCCCCAGAATCGCACAAAATGAAAACTAACAATCCAAACAAACCATCCTGCCACCATGTGACATATAGGCCAGCTCTGCTTATCATAAAGAGCAGGGCAACTTGCTCTTTACTTCAGTTCTGAAGGAAGCTCAAAGATTAATTCCCTCTTCTAAATAAAAAAATGCTAGGTAGAGATAATGCCCCCTCCTCATTTCAGAAAGAGTTTGCTCCAGATGGAGACTGACAGTGGCTGTCTCTGCATGAGCTGAGGATACTTCTCCTCCTTTAAGTGAAAACTGTCCACCCCCAGCAAAGAGGAAAGAGCAGGATTAATGAGCTGCCCTAAGTAACTTTTCCTAAATTAGCCTTCAGAACATGGCAGCATTGCTTTGTTTGAAATACCGGCCTAAAAACCCCCAATGTTCTCTTATTTCCAAGTCACTGTTACAATCCTGTATGTATTAGTAATACAATGCCCCTTCCTTCGCCTGCTCAACATTTGCAAAACATAGTGGCATTCACGCCTGTCACACGGTGACAATGCCACATTACTTACTCATCTTGCAACTGATCCCATGTCACTATCGCAGACCAGAACTGAAACCACATGAGAAGTCAGTGGCTAAACCGTGGAACCCACAGCCTGACTTACCCTGCAGCGCAAACCTCCCGAGACACACTTCCTTCCCAGAACTCTCGAAAAAAGGGAAGATGTTGTAATAGCTGGGTCTTATTTATAACAAAACCTCCACCTGGGAGGAAAAGGGAAAAAAAAAAAAAAAAAAAAAACCTACACAGGAAGAACCAGAGACCCAGGCATTTTCCCTTTAGGATTGAGAGGGGAGAATCTACTCTCCTGGAGATCTGATAAAGCAGCCCGTTGTCTCCAGTTATAAAGAGAAACGGAAGAGAACACGTTGAAACAAAAACTCACTACTAGCTGTGTGATTTTAAGTAAGTCACTTGATGCTTGTGGGGACTTTTTCCTTCTAATAAAATGAAAATGCTATAGCCAAGAGGTGATGCTTATACACTTGAGCTGTTAATACATTTTACAATGGAGTCTTATGACTTAGTCTTGTAACTGATCTCAGGCAGCAAAGACTCTGGCACGAGAGCCGGGTCATCCCAGGCTCAAAGTACAATGAAATACAGCTCATCCTAGTGCAGGTGCGCAGGTAATGAACCCCCTGGAGGACGTGTGCTTACCTTGGCTGAGTCAGCAGTGTTATTTTCAAGAGGGAATTAATCTTTACTGCAATTTCCTTTCCTCAAAGAATCAACACCCAGGATCCTAAGAAAGGGGGCCTCTGGGGTCCAAATATCATTTGTTGTGTGCAGTCACAGAGTTTAAGGGTGTGAATGTGAGACTCAATGGGACAATTAAGAAAAGGTGGATACCTGTGGCTCAAGGAGTAGGTGCCAGCCCCATATACCAGGGGTGGAAGGTTCAAGCCCAGACCCGGCCAAAATTGCAAAAAAAAAAAAAAAAAAAGAAAGAAAGAAAAGGTAGATAGGCTCAGTGCCTGTAGCTCAGCAGCTAGGGCGCTGGCCACATATACTGGGGCTGGCGGGTTTGAACCTGACCCAAGCCTGCCAAACAACAACTACAAGAAAAAGATAGCCAGGCGTTGTGGTGGGTGACTGTAGTCCCAACTGCGTGGGAGGCTGAGGCAAGAGAATCACATAAGCCCAAGAGTTTGAGGTTGCTGTGAGCTATGACACCACAGCCCTCTACTGAGGGCGACCTAGTGAGACTCTGTCTCAAAAAAAAAAAAGAAAGAAAGAAAAAAAAGAAAAGGTGGATAATGCCCATGAACCCATTTGAACAACCGCGGCTCTGCAAGGGCAGAGCTTTGCAAACAAACAAAGACCACTTTTGTCTCTTGCTCAGGAAGTGGCTGCCAGGATTCACACAATCGTTTGAGTGAACCCTGCCTGCCGGCCCAGGCTCCAAGAGGACATGTCCTGGACATCACTTGGAAAAACACAATTAACATGCTCATCCACTTCCCTGCCTCAAAATAATTTCTCAAAAACACTCTCCTAAAGCTTCACAACAAAAACGTCATTATTCCCGCAGTATGCTGGAGGCTAATTGCACAACGTCAAAGGACTCCCAAAGGATTTATATCCTTTAAAGTCCACAAAGAATAGGCATAGTGTGGGTGATTTTACCTACTTGATGTAGGCGAAAACTATTTTCCCTTCACTGAACTATTTCTCGAGGAACAAACTATGTGGCCTTAAAATCCTGTATCACAGAGTTACAGGTCAATCTTACTACCACTCATGCCAAAGTACTGGGCCATTCCTTTTATTCTTTCAAAAGTACTAACATCTTTTAGATGCACTGGGTTATTATATTATTGAATTGAACATTGCTGGAAATAAGGTAGAAGTTGGAAAAATTTTGCTTTATGGAAAAATTCATTGCAATGAGATCTGATTCCTTATCCATAAACCACACACTAGTCTGTGTCTTAAATTTAAATGAGAGGCCAGGCGCAGTGGCTCATGCCTGTAATCCCAGAACTTGGGAAGCCGAGGTGGGCGGATCTCCTGAGCTGACAGGTTGGAGACGAGCCTGAGCCAGAGTGAGAACTCATCTCTAAAAGGAGCAGGTTGTTGGGGGCGCCTGTAGTCCCAGCTACTTGGGAGGCTGAGGCAAGAGAATCCCTTAAGCCCAAGAGTTGGAGGTTGCTGTGAGCTGTGACACCACAGCAGTCTACAGAGGGTGACAAAGTGAGACTCTTGTCTCAAATAAAATTTAAATGAGAAAAACACAAATAAGTTTTCAGATAATACGATGGCTATATGGCTCCTAGGACCACAATAAAAATATAAACAAATTACTACTCCCTTTGTTTTGAAGCCCCTTTCTAATACTCTTAAGTTGCTTTTTCTCCTCTTTCACATTCCTTGATCTTAGATTTGTCTTTACACGATGGACGGTATATATGCTCTAAATGTAAGGCTTCCAACTCCCATTTTGGAAGTGGGAAGTCACAGACGAATCTGATGACTTGTTCCTTCCATTAGAATGCACCCTCTTCCCTTTCCAACTGCGCTCATGACAGCACCAATACAATGACTCAGAACCTCCGAACCCTACTTACCACTGTGGTCAAGCTTTTTCTTTCCATGTGGCCAATGCTACAAGGCCCCCTCCTCCATGAAGCCTCCACAAATGGTGCTACACAGAAAGCACAGTCCCCATCTAAGGATGCAGCATTTATGATTTCAATTCTTCTCCCATCCCACAGTGTTCACACCATCCTCTAAGTAGTTTATTAAGCCTATTTTATTACTTAAGTGTTCCTGCTTGTACTGCCTTTGATTTTACCCAAAGAGAGGCCCATGTAGAATAGTATTTTCCAGGTGTGAGCAAAATTCTCTCGTGATAGGCAAGGAAATATAGGGAGATGGGTCCAGCATGCATTATTCACACAGCATAGTTTACTGAGAGCACACGAGGGGCCACGTGCTGCCCTGGGGCTGGGGCACATTGATGAAAAAGACAGAGTTGCTGTCCTCTCCAGCCCAGGAGCCAGACGGTAAACATGAACAAATAAATAGACGGGGCTGGGCGTTTTGAGGTGTGGGCAAGGACAGTGGCACCATTTAGCTAGGGTTCTCAGAGAAGGTGCTCTCTAAGGAGGGATTATTTGAGACCTGAATAATACAAGACAAAATGGACATTTAAAGATCTGGGGAAGCACATTCCACAAGAGGGTGGCGCCAGTGCCAAGCCCCTGAGTCAAACCAAGCTTGGTTAGTTTGAAAAACAGAAATAAAGCCGGTGTGGCTGGAATGCAGGGAGGGAAAAGAGGTCAGGAGTGGATCTGATTGTTCAGAGCCTCGTAGGCCACTAGCAGCGTCTTCCTAACTGCACCAGGAAAGCATGGGACGGGCTCAGCAGGGAAGGGGCAACGTCAGAATTCACCTTTACAAAAAGTTCTTCTATCTACTGTTTGTAGGGTGACTTAAAGAGCACCAGGGTGAGGAGGACAGTTAGAAGGCCTGGGGAAGGTAACCCAGGCTGGCATTGACGTGGAAAGCACCCGGGAGGGTGAGCAGTGGCGGTTTGGGGATACACGTGGAGCGTAGGGCAGACCGAACTTGAGAAAAGGCTGAACGTGGGTGACTCCTAGTTTTTGCCTGAACCACTGGGCAGGTACGACAAAACCGGAGAAGGTGCTGCAGATGTGGGTTAGAGAGGATCAAAACTGCTCAGGAAGCAGGAACTGCCAAGGAGAGAGCCAAGGAGATGTCCAGTCCGTAGCTGGACATGACTCTGAAGCACAGGGAAGGGGCTGAGCTGGGGCTAGGAATGTGGAAGTCGCTGGCAAACTGATGGGTGTTAGAGCACAAGGTGAGATGACTTGGTGGCAAGTAGATAAAGCAGGCACAGAAGCCAGCCCGGGGTTTGGAAAACTAGGTAAGGGGCAAGAGGAGGAGGAAGAGGGGGGGTCCCAAGAAGAAAACCATTGAGAGCTGGGATTAGCAGGCTGGAGAAGGAAGCATTTCAGTAAGCAAACAGTGGATTGTAGCAAATCTATGAGAACAAAACACAGGAGGAAAGACAGTGATCCCATTTCAGGCAGCGCCTGTGGTTCAAAGGAGTAGGGCACCAGCCCATATGCTGGAGGTGGTGGGTTCAAAGCCAGCCCCAGCCGAAAACTGCCAAAAAAAAAAAAAAAAAGTGATCCCATTTCCAATCGCAGCTAACTACGCACAGCAGATCCTCATTGTTCATGGATTCCATATTTGCAAATTTGCCTACTCACTAAAGCAGGCGTCCTCAAACTGAGGCCTGCGGGCCACATGAAGCGGGGTGAATTGTATTTGTTCCCGTTTAGTTTTTTACTTCAAAAATAAGATATGTGCAGTGTGCATAGGAATTTGTTCATAGTTTTTTTTTTTTTTAACTATAGTTCGGTCCTCCAACGGTCTGAGGGACAGTGAACTGGCCCCCCTGTTTAAAAAGTTTGAGGACGCCTGCACTAAAGAGCATCAGTAACCCCCAAATCAATACTCCTAATGATGTGCAAGTTCCCCCAGCTGAAACTGAGCAAGGCGACGTTCCACATTCTTCTGGTCTATTTTACACTGCCACACTTGCCCCATTTTTGTGCTTTTGGTTGGTGATTCTGATGTTAAAAATGGCCCGCAGGGCCAGAGCTGACGTGCTAACATTCCCACCTGCAGAAAAGCTTTCCATGTCTTCAGAGAAAACGCACCAGTGGGATAAGCTTCCTGCAGGTCTAACTTCCAGAACTGTCGGCCGTGAATTCAGAGTTAGTGAATCAACTATATAAATAAGGCATCTCTAAATAGAAACACACAGAACATAGTTAGAGGCCAATCAGTCGACTAAAATGTCATGACAGAGGCACGGAGGAAACTAACCCTTCATCTCCACTAGGAGCAAGGCCTCAGGATTCATTAACTCGGCACTCACTTTGTCTTTACAGCCCCACCACAAATAACAAGAAAGGATGCTGTATCAAAGAGAAAGAACTTGGTTGAGCACCAGTTTTCTTCCTCTTTAATAAACAAAAAGCAGACTTGGTGCCTGTGGCTCAAGCTGCTAAGGCTCCAACCACATACACCTGAGCTGGCGGGTTTGAATCCAGCCTGGGCCTGCCAAACAACAAGGACGGCTGCGACCAAAAAATAGCCAGGCATTGTGGCAGGCGCCTGGGATCGCAGCTACTTGAGAGGCGGAGGTAGGAGAATCGCTTAAGCCCAAGAGTTGGAGGTTGCTGTGAGCTGTGATGCCACAGCACTCTACCCACGGTGACAGCTTGAGGCTCTGTCTCAAAAAAAAAAAAAAAAAAAAAAAAAAAGCAGGCCCTGGGCTCTAGCCTTGACAGATAGCAGCGTCCAGCCAGTATCCAACACACTGCTCTTCTGTTTTCTTGACTTCATTTCTATAGCTGTTTCTTTCTACAGCAAGTTGTAGTAAGGATATGGTTAAGGCTTGCTTTTTCAATAATTGTTTAAAAAGAAAACAAGTAGGCAACATAGAAAATAACACAGATGGCAAAAAGTACGTAAGGGCCAGGAAGCTGTTACTCAATGGTACCTGACGTGGCAAAAACCAGGATGACACAGGACTAGCAGGTGGCCAAGGATGACAAATGTTGTCTTCTGGGAACCTCATTGTTCCCTATCTGGAAAAGGGGAGAGACACTAACTAGCATCTCCCAGCACGACCTCAATGATTTAATGAAGTAACATATAAAACAGTTTCTGAGACACACACACCCCCCAGAGAGTTTCCATCAAAATGGGTTACATCTGTTACTATTTACCATACCAGAAGTTCAAAGCAAAGCATTTAAAAAACATTTATTTCTTAATTTATTATTATTATTTTTTTAGACAGAGCCTCAAGCTGTTGCCCTGGGTAGAGTGCTGTGGCACCACAGCTCACAGCAACCTCCAACGGCTGGGCTTAAGCGATTCACTTGCCTCAGCCTCCCAAGTAGCCGGGACTAGAGGCGCCCGCCACAACGCCCGGCTATTTTTTGGTTGTAGTTGTCACTGTTGTTTGGCGGGCCCAGGCTGGATTCGAACCTGCCAGCTCTGGTGTATGTGGTTAGTGCCTTAGCCTCTTGAGCTACAGGCACCGAGCCTATTTCTTAACTAATTTTAAAGAATTATAATAAACCCAATAAATGTTAGCAAAAATACATTATTTTCATGAACAAAACTATTGTTTTCAACCAGAAGCCCTCATAAGAGTGGGAGAAGTAGATATAAAACCCTGGGGCTCAGTGAGCAGGGCGCCGGCCCCATATACCAAGGGTGGTAGGTTCAAGCCTGGCCCCGGCCAAACTGCAACAACAACAACAAAATAACGGGGCATTGTGGTGGACGCCTGTAGTCCCAGCTACTCGGAGGCTGAGGCAAGAGAAACGCCTAAGCCCAGGAATTGGAGGTTGCTGTGAGCTGTGCGATGCCACGGTACCGAGGGCGATAAAGTGAGACTCTGTCTCTACAAAAAAAAAAAAACAAAACATGAACACATTAAGCAAAGACTTCCTCAGGCCATTATAATTGCCTAATATCTATCTAACAGTGTCGCACGGAGAGAGGTGGCCATCAAGTGTCACTACTGCTGTGCAGATGGTTCTATATGTTCCAATTCAGAGGCTCCAGGAAGTTGAAGAGGAAGAAAAGTTACACCTCTATTTTCTGACACCCAGCATTTACTTTCATTATGACTACAGGCAATAAACCACAATTGAACTAATAGTACCTGAGATAGGCTCACCGACAGAAATCACAAGGATTTTCGTATCATATGGGTATTGCAAATAGCCTGAAAAATCACCTGTGCTCATCTTTAATTCAAAATTATGGTAGTTATTTAGCCTTGTCTCTATATATTATTCAATGCATTAATAAAGTACCTAGATTACAACAAATGCATTTTTGAAAAACATTGTGGCAACTGCATTTCAATACAACTGGTTTCATTTTTCAATCCTTTGTATTTTACTGCATGCGTTTAAAAGCGTTCTGAGAAAGGGGTCCACTGGCTTAGCTAGACTGCCAAAGAGATTTCATGCAGCCAAAAAAAGGCAAGACTTCTGGGTATGAAGCAATTCACTTTACCTCTTGGGACACCGAGTTCCTCTCTTGAAAGGAAAAATGGACTATCATCTCTGAGACCCTACTCGGCTCTACCTACCCCTCCAGCTACGGATAGGAAATGTGGTGTCCACAGTGAGAATTGAACACGTCAAGAGGACCACAAGTCTGCAAGTCAGTGCTAAATCAGCACTCAAGGATCTGCCCTATGGAGTTAAAGGTCTTGGTGCTAATTGGGCCCTAGCACAACTGAACAGTGAAAGGGCTAACAGTGAAAGCAAATACTTCCCCAAACCACCTTTTATCACATCATAAAAATACATGAAATTGCAAATCCCAAATGCAATAATGAATTGCTTTGCAGAGAATCCATAATTGACCTAATCTGAGGCTATTCTTCACATAAATGGCTAGTGGGGAGGCAGACTTAAAAATAACTGTTCTGATAATCACAAGAGTGATGTTTATCACTGATGTTTGCTTAAAATCTAAATATTAATATAAGTGTTGTATACCTTCATAATCTCAAACAGAGAAAGAAAAAAGAAAAAGAGAGAGAAAGGAAGGAAGAAAAAGAAAGAAAGAGAGAAACAAGGAAAAGAAAACAAGAAGGAAGAAAGAAAAGTAAGTTTTCAGTGGTGTTTATGGCTCAAAGGAGTAGGACGCCGGCCCCATATATACTGGAGGTAGTGTGTTCAAACCCAGCCCTGGCAAAAGAAAAAGAAAGAAAAGTAAGTTTTCCAGGCTTCTAGGGAAGGACACTTGTCCTAAGCACTTAGCCCTGGACCCTGGGGGACTAAAGGTCAGTAAGTTTAAAGAATCTATCAGTTACATCTCTTGATAACACACATAATACATGTGGGCCACTGAGGCCCACTTAATGCTAGAGATTGAGAGAACAATGCTACATATGCCGGAGGTGGCGGGTTCAAACCTAGCCCCGGCCAAATTAAAAAAAAAAAGAACTAAGAAAGCCCAGAGAGGCTGCATTTCAATCCCCGTAGAAAAATCTAGGCTATGTCAGGCACAGCCAACAGTGCACCAAGATAAAGTAAGACAGTAGAGATTACCAGCTTCTCCAGAAACAATGCAAATTGAGACCAAAGCTCTGCAGAGGCCAACTCCTCTTAGAGCACAGCAGGAGCACAACCTCGGTCCAGCTCTGAGTCCCTAAGATGCTCTGAAACGGCTGTTATACAAATTTCTGCACCCAGAAACCAAATCTGACCAACAGCACTCCGACAAGCCAGTTTTCCCAATGACAGTAGAACTTCTGTAAGTTGAATCCCCAAGGGACTGTAACTAACCGACCAACAGAAGGCTCTAGGTCTACTGCGCTGATAGACACATGTGGTACATGTGTGGTCTATGAAAATTCGGTCGACTTAAGGAGGTGGTGGTCAAGGTAGGGAGCAACTGCATATTCAAACAAGTCTGTATTTAAACAGCTTTGGGGGTTCGACCGTATATTTAAACAAGACTATCCCATCCCTTTTTTCTCAGCAGAATGTCTCATTTGTTTCCTTTGCAGAAATAAAGATGGACTGGAGGCTCTCACTTAAACAAAATGAAACTTAAATTGAGGTGAAAGAGATGATAAAGCTCAATGCAGGTAAAAAAAAAAAAAAACCTGCATTAAATCAGTTGAGAAATTAGCTTAATCTGTTTTATAATGGCACCCCAACATTAAGGACAGTTACTGAATGCACCAATGAATACCTGTATACTCCTTAAGTGACCGAGATACAAGACCTCAACTTTCTGATTCATTGAACTCAACACAGAACAGCGTAAGGCAGAATCGTAAGCAGGAGGCACCGAGGGCCTGCAAAGAGCAAATTGGAAGGAGGTAGAAGGGATGGATTTGAGCCCTCAGGGAAAGGCAAAATTGTCCCAGGTAGAGCTGGGCAGGAGACAGGCTGAATGGGGGCAAAGTCTCAAGGACTCTATAGTGTCCTGTACAACAGCAATTGGGCAGTTTGGCTTTATTGGGGGGTTAATGAAAGAAGCCTGGAGAGGGAATCAAAGTGAAAATAGGCTGAACCAGATTATAAGAACAATGACATTTGGACTTAGTGAAGACCGTTTTCTGCAGACCATGAGAGGCTTCCAAGCAGGTGATAGAAACAGCAAGTTTTAGGCATAAACAGGGAGATTTAGCTCTTCGGTTTAATTTATCTCAACTGTGGGTCCTTTAGTCAAAACCAGACCAATCAGAATCTTTTGTGTGTGGTGAAGTAAGTGTCCCAAATTATACCCTGAGGCAATTTTCCCTACACCTAGGCCCAGGGAATGCAATCCAAATATTTTTCTTGACTGAAAACACAGAAATGACTCCATACAAGACAGATACAGTAACTGACTCCAGAACAGGAACAAACAAATAAAGAAAACAATCCTTCTTGCTCCTATGGCTATGGCAAATTTGGTTCCCCATTTTTGGAACACATTTGCATGAACTACACCCAAGGCAGTGGTTTTGAAAAGAGCTTTTAATCTGGCTAAACAAAATGAAAATTGATAACATTTTTGTTAATTAGGCATTGCTAAATACGCTTTCACTTGGCAGACAGTACTTGATAATAAATTGATTTCACCCATTTTAGAGCATTTTAAGAGCATTTCACTGACTTGGCACCTGTGGCTCAAGTGGCTAAGGTGCCAGCCACATACACCTGAGCTGGTGGGTTCGAATCCTGCCTGGGCCGTCAAACAACGACGGCTGCAACCAAAAAATAGCCGGGTGTCCCAGCTACTTGGGAGGCTGAGGCAAGAGAATCGCTTAAACCCAGGACAGTTGGAGGTTGCTGTGAGCTGTGATGCCACTGCACTCTACCCAGGGTGACAGCTTGAGGGTCTGTCTCAAAAAAAAAAAAAAAGAGCATTTCACTTTCATAACTACCAGCTACTTATTAGCTGGCACCTGATCAGGTGTCCCCCTCTGAAGCCTCATGACTAAATCATGACACGAAGGTCTAAGGCAGAAGAAACATCTCCATGCATTTTTGAGTTGTGGCTATTTGAGAGGCATGGATTCTGGAAATAACAGATGGACCAAAAAAAGGTTTTTTAGTAGAAGGAAAACAGGGAATAATATATGAAGGATCACAATCTAGGAATAGTATAGTAAATAGAACACAATTAAAAAAAAAAACCTGACTCATGGCTACAGAATGGAAAAACATCTAGAGGTGTTAAGAGGGTCTCTGAAACTGACTTTTGAAACAAGGCATGCCAGAGGTTCAGGGACCGTTCCCCATTGACCAGCAAAGTGGGGAAATACAAGGACGCAGAAGGGAGTAAAGCGTTACAAATAGGCCAAATGAATGAACCTGAGAGGCGGTGATAAAATTCTCAACACACACAACTGTATTTATACTAAGGAATCAGCCGAGGTCTCAGCTGGTAGTAATCAACCCCAACTAATAGCAGAAGTCTTCCCGTTTGACCCCAACAACTTCACTCTTGGATGAAAAGCGAAAGAATCCTGGTTTTTCACCTGAGTCAACCCCCCTCCCTGCGCGCATCTTGGGCTCTCAGCACAGCTCTTAGGCGTGTCAAGCACAAAACACCAGGCCTGTCACCGTTTTAATAAAATGTCCTCTTCTAGTCCCCAGTGAAACTCAGCATTCACAGGGTAGCCTTTAGCCTCTCCAAAACCCGCTCCGTCGGGGGACGAGTGTCCACACAGCCTCAAGGACTAGCCACCCCCTCCCCGTATCACACACTTCCTGTCCTTTCCATCATCTCCACAGCACGATTTTGGTTTCCCATTCAGTTGACAGCTGTTACCAGGAGGCCAGTCCCTGAAGGAAAGGCGGGAAGGGTGGCTCTCGACCCTCTCAACTCCTCGCTTAGCATCAGAGAAGCCAGCGAGCCCGGGACAATGAGCAACTCCCCACGTGCGGACCCCCGTCGGCCACCGACTAGCCAACGAACCGCACGCCGGCGTGGAGAGGCGGGAGGCAGCGCCCGGGACCCCGGAGGCGCCGGGCGCGCTCCCTCGCCTTGACATTTCCACCCCGCCAAGCTCCAGAGCTCGGGATCCCGTTCCCAAGCCCAACTGCACTCTGAGCCACTCAAGAGTCCCCAAAACCTGGGTGACTTCCCTAAGGGCATTCCCGGGAGCGGGCTGCGGAGGGGCGCGGCGCGGCAGGAGCGGAGCCCCAGTCAGATCCCCTGAGGGCAGCGCGCACCCCCACGGCCCGCGCCCACCGCCCGGCCCCGCGCTGGCCCGCAGGGCCGCTCCCCGCGAACTTTGCGGCGCGGGTCGGGCGGGGAGGGGCAGCACTCACCGACTCCGTACTTCTGCCTCTTGGTCGGGATCCAGCGGGCCATGGCGGCGACCTCGCCCTGCGGCGGCTACAGCTCCTCGGGCTCCGGCCGCCGCCGCGCCGCGCTCCCGCGCGCCCCGGGCTCTTCCGCCATGTTCCGGCCAACTTCGCCCGACTGCGCGGGCCGCCTCCCCGCCTCCCCGGCCCGGACTCGCTCAGGCCCTGCCCGCGCCGCCCGCGGTCACCTGCTGGGCCGGGCGGCCGCGCCGCCGCGCTCGCCCCTCCCGGCGCCGCCCCGGCCCCTCCCGCCGGCCGCGCCCTCCCCGCCGAGGCCGCCTCCACGCCCCAGCCAGACTCCGGCTCCGGCCACCCCGGGAGGGCTGCGGCTCCGCCTCGCTCCCTGCCCGGGAGCAGCTTCCCGGGCTCGACCCGGGTGGGCTCTGACTGTGTTTTGCTTTTCCCCTCCTTCCCCGCCCGGCTCACGCCCGAGGCTGGTCCCGGGGGGCGGGTTCCCGGAGGACCTCGCGGGAGGTGCGGGGCACACCCGGGCGGGGCGGCCGTCACCGCGGGCTGCGCTCCCACGCGCGCGCCGGGCCCCGGGGCGGCCAGACGGAGTTAGGAAGGAGCCTCTCGCCCCGGGCACCGCCAGTGCCTGGCACTCAGCGGGGCGCAATAAATATTTGTTGAATGAATGAGCATCTGACTCTGCCGCGCTCACCCCCTAGAGCTTGATCAGACCACGAGGGCCGGAAGCCGACTCCGGGGCAGACGTGCTCTCTTGGGGCCACCGTTTAGACCCTTGAAAGCAGAACATTCGTCTTTTGGTAAATAAAGGCGCGAGAGAGGTGCGCCCCTCACGAGTTATCCTCTCGTCTCCCAGGGGATCCTTAGTAGGGAAATTATTTTAAAAGCCCTAATTTGGTAAGACCTGTATCCCCAAAGAGACCAAGAGCCCTCCCCAGGTGAAAAAATTCAGACCCTCCTGCTAAGGGGAAAAATCCACCGAGACCTCCCATTTCTAGCTGGCCAGCAGCCCAGACAGCGTGGCATCCTGCGAAGAAGGGCCCCAGGCGCATCCTGGTCTTTCCTGGGTCGCAGACCGTATTTTATTCACAACGATCCAAAAGTAGAGATTGCACATTTGAATTCTAATGCCTTAGGTTGCACTGGCGCCCTCTCTGTATCTCCCCGAGAACTCTCTTCCCCTGGAGAGACCTGGAGAAGGAAGAAGGGAGCTGAACCAGGGGGCTCCTTGCCAACGCATACTTGGAAGGAAATGGCAAGCAGAGCGGATGACCAGCTTAATTATGCGCTCTCCGTCTACGAAAAAGCTCTTGAGAGAAACTGTGTTCTCCTAACAGTTTGTGAAGGTTTTCTTCCTATTTGGAAAATGAAAGAAAGGAAGAAAAACATGTAGTAAAAGATAGCAAAGCTTGATTGGAGAATTAGTTCACTTGAATTCAGGTGACGTTTTTGGCAAACCGTGTCCAAAAGCTTTTGAAAAGGCCTGTTGGTGGTGAATAACTCCTAGAGCTTACTTTTTTCTCCATCAACCGATAGTCATTTATTCACCACATATAATAATTTAAGAAATTCTGTCAGTTGAGGTTTGTCCTGCAGAAAGAATTCCATCCTCTTCCCCCCACCCCCTGAATAATTTATCTTCCTCCATCCATGACATCATAATTAACCTAATTTCACAGCTTAGGTATTTTCTCCTTCCTTCTTTCCACAGTGAAGTGCCTACTTTTTCTATTCCTAGGGGTGTAGTGGTGAATAAAGGAAAATCCCTATCTTCACGGAGCTTACAGTCTGGAAGTGCAGAGTAAGAACATAAACAAATGGATAACATATCAAAGGAGGAAAAGGCTTAGAGAAATCTCCAGGGCCAGGAGGACTGGGTGTGTGTGGGTGCTGCTGTTTTATATAGAGAGATGTGGGAGGGTGCTCTGGTGAGGTCACATCCAGATACAGATGTGAAGGAGGAAGAGTGGGGGTGGGGAGTATGCAAAGGCCCCGAAGCAGGTTTACCCCGTTCCAGAATCAGCAAGAATCCCGGGTGGTGAGAGCTGAGTAAGAAGAGAGAGCATACTTGGCCCACGAGGTGTGGAGTGGCTGGTTAAAACAAACACATGGCAGAAATAAGGCCTATCCACATTACTATGACGGGGGACACAGGCAGAGGGTTTTGAACTAACCAGGGGCACCATCTAACTCTAAGTGCTATGGTATGAAGCCACAGGAAAGGGGCAAGGAAAGCCATGTGGGGTGGAAGGCTATTTCAGTTGTGATAAGAAATGAAGGCAGTCTGGGTCTGAATGGTAGAGGTGCAAGTGGAAAGGGTTTGGGTTCTTGAAGATAAAATCAATGGAAGGGCAGCGTGAACAAAGCTGGGACTTAGTACTATGAGACTCTGGTCCCCTAGCTATGCTTTAAGCATTTGGGGGAAGTTTGCCCCCTGAAAGAGATATACTTGTATTATTATTATTACTATCATTATTATTATTATTATAATTTTAGAGACAGAGTTTCACTTTATCACCCTCAGTAGAGTGCTGTGGCATCACAGCCCACAGCAACCTCCAGCTCTTGGGCTTAGGTGATTCTCTTGCCTCAGCCTCCTGAGTAGCTGGGACTACAGGCGCCCGCCACAACACCTGGCTATTTTTTTGTTGCAGTTTGGCCGGGGCCGGGTTTGAACCCACCACCCTCGGTATTTGGGGCTGGTGCTCTACTCCCTGAGCCACAGGGGCTGCCCTGCTTGTATTATCTTTAAGAGCCCTATCTCTCATAGTATGCACTTCAGGGCCCATAATCCTTGGCTTTTGCCCCTGGTGTAAGACGCAAGAGAGACAAAATGATGTAAAGTTTGGGGCTTGAATAACTGGTGAGTGGAGTTGCCATTTCCTTGGTCACCGGTGACATCTGTCTGGTCTTCACCCTTTATGTCCAAGTTGTTCTGTTTCAAAATTTTCTTTTCAATATTTCTTTGGATTTGCTTCTTTACACCTTCCTTGGAAACTCCTCCACTCAGGCCCTTGGGAGCTAAAGCCGTGCCTTGGGCCATAGGGCCAGCCGGTCATGGTTGGTTGGGCCTCTGTTCTCTAAACATGGCTGTATTTCCTTTTTTGTGATTTTTGGCCGGGGCTGGGTTTGAAACCCACCACCTCTGGCATATGGGACCGGTGCCCTACTCCTTGAGCCACAGGCGCTGCCCTCCTTTTTTTTTTTTTAAACATGGCTGTATTTCCTTTTTTTTTTTAAACATGGCTGTATTTCCAATGTAATACACATCAGTGTTCATACTCTTCTCCACTGGAACTGGGTTCCTACCAAAAACATTTCAACTCCTTCATTTCACCCTTGCATTGTAGTCTTTTCCCAAAGCTTGTGGTTTGAGTGTAGGCCCTGGTGACTTCGAATTTGACAATAATTGCTTTAAGAGAGCTTGAAGAAAAATGGAAAATTTTAATTACAGCTTTCAACATGTTTATTCTTTTTCCTCTGAAGTCTGAAGTCCACCCACTTTGTTATATCCGATGGCTAAGTCCCAGTTTCAAAGTCCATTTAAATCATAAAAGCAGTACTATTAAAAGTCTTTTATTAAAATAAGGCTTAAAATGAGAGAGTCAATCAGATGGGTAGGTGAAATGGTAGCATGATGCCCAGAAATCTTTTTGCTTGGATATCCTTTCAGAAGAAACATTGAGAATATTCCACAACCAGAGACAGACTCCAAAACCCACACAAATACAGACATACGTACACACACACAAATGCTTGCAGACTGTGCTCGAAGGAGTGTAGGAGAAAGAAATGAGGATAAATTACTTTGGAGGCTAGTCTGACAGCAATGTTGTGGCTGTCCCTTACAATGCCTAAGAGACTGGACGGATAGTAACAAAAGACAATTGGCATGGCAGGTTCGAACCTGGTCCGGGCCAACTGCAATGACAAAAAAATAGCCAGGCATTGTGGCGGGCGCCTGTAGTCCCTGCGGCTGGGGAGGCTGAGGCAAGAGAATCGCTTGAGCCCAAGAGTTGGAGGTTTCTGTGAGCTGTGACACCACTGCCCTCTACCAAGGACAACATAGTGAGACTCTGTCTCAAAAAAAAAAGACATTTGGCAAGGGCTTGACTTTCCCTGTTAATTATCAGGTTAATTTTGCTAAATATGGCTGATTTGACTAAATCAGAGAATCACAGATTCTGTTAGAGTGTCTTTTTTTTTTTTTTTTTTTTTGGTCTAGATCAGTGGTTCTCAACCTTCCTAACGCCACAGCTCTTTAATACAGTTGCCGTGGGTCACGACCCACAGGTTGAGAATCATTGGTATAAATAGAGGAGGATCATATTTTTGAGACAGAGTTTTTTTCTGTTTGTTTGTTTTGAGACAGAGTCGCACTTTGTCACCCCTGTAGAGTGTGGTGGCGTCACAGCTCACAGCAACCTAAAATCCTTGGGCTCAAACAATTCTCTTGCCTCACCCTCTTGAGTAGCTGGAACTACAGATGCCTGCCACAATACCCAGCTATTTTTAGAGACAGGGCCTCACTCTTGCTCAGGCTGGTCTTGAACTGGTGACCTCAGGCAATCCACCCACCTCTGCCTTCCAGAGTCCTAGGATTACAAGCATGAGCCACAGCGTTTGGCCTAGTACGATCATATTTTGATCCCAGATGAAAGTAAGTGGCTGCTGGACCTACAAAAAAAAAAAAAAAAAGATAATAAAAATTAATAAAATGTCATTGTTCCTTAGAAGTGTTCTAGAGGCTTATAAGGAAAAGTGCTTTGGAGAAAGATGGTTTTGTGTAAGCCAGAAGCAAGTGATGCAATGCTATTTGGGAACCAGGACCTGAGCAGGACAAAGTACTAATCTCCCCAGTTCTAGAAATTTCACATGCCCTAGAGATTCTTACATCATTACGCACTCTTCACCCCCCATGTGATTTAGGAGGTGGGTATCCTGGATCTGTCCTTGTGGCTTTGAGGGTCCAGTTTCTCTGCTGGATGGGGAGATGATGGTCAGTGCTGTAATGCTGTTCATCTGTCGTCCCCATCCTGGGGATATTTATGCTTACTAAGCACTTTCACCCTTTTCACAAACACAGCAAAACACTTTTTTTCTGTTTAGGTTCTAGAATGCTCTTTGCTGCAAATGTCTAATTAAGCCAAGACCACTTTGGGGGTGAGGTTGATAATGGGAGCGGTGAGAAGTCAATTGTTCAAAACTGGATCCATAATAGGTGTGATGAAATCAAAGCTACTTGTTTTTTAAAAATATATCAGGAGGGTGGGGCCTTAGTGTGTGTCACACTTTATGGGGGCAAGACATGATTGCAAGAGGGACTTTACCTAACAATTGCAATCAGTGTAACTGGCTTATTGTACCCTCAATGAATCCCCAACAATAAAAAAAAAAAAAAAGAAAATATCATTTCAGAGAACCTCGGAATAAATGAATCATCACTAAAATTAAAAAAATATATATATATCTGTATTCCTATACTGCATATCTTGAAAGATTTCTGTATGTGTTGAAAGATTATTTTCATAGAACTGTTTAACGTAAAATATGATGAAAACTAAGATGCCATATAGAACAATTACGACGTAAGCTTACGTGAAAACCAACTGTATATGGTACAATGTGATTATAGCAAATATATATAAAAAACAATAGATTTACATAGGAAATGACCATAGAAAAACATGAGAAAAAGGGGAAATTTTATTCAGCCTTCTTTAAGAAAAAAAAAACAAAACAAATAAAACCACTTGATTGCTGAAGTCCCTGGGTTATGGAGCAAAAATAGGAAGTTATTTGCCTAAACTTGACATTTATTTACGACGAGAGTGAAGTTCCATCCTGGAGTTCCTTGGTCACAGTTGAATTATGACTGCATTGTTTGAAGACTGTCTTATTGAGCAAGTTTTTCTTCCTATTTGTGGGCAGTTATGAAAACAAATATTTCATCCACAATTTTTATTTACTACCAGAACAATTTCGCCCACCAAGACCACCAGCTGTTGGGTAACAATAATACCTAACACTCTGAATCGACTTGCTTACTCCCTGTGTACAACCCAATGGGGCAGATGTAACTCTCTCATCATTCCCACCTCGCTGATGTGGAAATTGTGGCGGAAAGATGTTAAGAAATTGCCCACATAATTAATTAGCGGCAGATCTAAATCCAAACTGTAATTTCTAGGCTTTGCGGGCCATGTGGTCTTTATTTATTTATTTATTTTTGCAAGTTGTTGTTTTGTTGTTTTTTTTTTTGGCCGGGTCGGGGTTTGAACCCACCACCTCTGGTCTATGGGGCAGGTGCCCTACTCCTTTGAGCCACAGGCACCGCCCCATGTGGTCTTTCTTGTAACCACCCAATTCTGTAACTGTAGGAGGAAAACAGACATAAGCAATACTTAAAATGAATGAGTGGGGCTACGTCCCAACAAACCTTCCTTTGCAGATATGACATTTAAATTTCATGTAATTTTTCTGTATACAAACTATTATTCTTTTGAGGTATTTTGAGGTACTAAAAATATATTTAAAAATTGTTATTTTGCGGGCTGTATGAAAGCAGGTGATGGGCCCCGGTCATCCCTGAGGCCTCAGCTTGTCCGCGGCTGCTCTAAGGTGGGAATTGTCACCTCTCTAGGTGGGTGGGAAAGCTGGGGACAGAAGGAGGAACAGAATAACAAAGCAGGCGCGTGGTGGCGCTTGCCCACTGGAAGTCCGGTTTGCATAAGCATTTGGGAGAAGCTCTTGAAAGAAAAGTCATGCGAAGAGAGAAGGACTGCAAAATAGTAAAAGCTGGCTTCGAATCAGAGAATAGGACCCTTCTGAAACAGTGAGAAACGGTTCTGGGGAAGTATCTCCTGGCCTAGCCTGTCTGAACTCTATTCTGAATGATAGGAACTGTAAATAAAAAATGTAACTAATAATCCTAGCACTCTGGGAGGCCAAGGAGGGTGGATACCCTGAGCTCACAGGTTCCAGACCAGTCTGAGAAAGAGTGAGCCCCTGTCTCTAAAAGTAGCTGGGCAGGGCGGCACCTGTGGCTCAAAGGGGTAGGGTGCCAGCCCTATATGCCAGAGGTGGCGGGTTCAAACCCAGCCTCCCCAAAAACTGCAAAAAAATTTTTTTTAAATAGACGGGCATTGTGGTGGCGCCTGTAGTCCCAGCTACTTGGGAGGCTGAGGTAAGAGGATCACTTGAGCCCAAGAGTGATGCCACGGCTCTCTACCAGGGGCGACAAAGTGAGGCTCTGTCTCAAAAAGAAAGAAAGAAAGAAAAAACCCCAAAACCATAACTAAACCACTACAAGACAACAAGCAACCCCTTCGGCACCCACTGAAAGAGCAGCCTTGCAAAGGGTGGCATTCTCATGAGTATCCCCATAGGCAGGACACAGGCCCTGGCTGAGATGAGGGTGCCGGAAGGACATATGTCAGTGTCTGTGAAAATGTTTACAAGGCCAGGTAAATAGTGCCTGGTGATAGCACCTGCTGAAGGTCAAACCACAGGAAAACAAAATAGCCCAATGGGTTTGTGAGTACTGAAGTACATACTTTTGGATTTTCCGGAAAGATCTAGATAGGGCTTGGAAAGAAGGTAGAGGTGTTGAAATTGCAAAACCAGCACTATATTGCTTAATATTCTTAAATATTCATGTTCATTGGCCCGCTGAGACCGGGACAGCTGTGTGTTGTCTTTAACCGGTTCTTGCCCTCAGAATTCACTTGTTTGAATGTCAATCTTTTCATTCTCTTGGGAGAAACTATGCTTAGTGTAGAACTCTTAGCCCCAATACAGTGACTCAAAGTTTTAAAGATTGTTATTTTGGATGGCAAGATTTCGAACTTGGATATTTTTGAAAGGTCATCTTTGAACCCGAAGCTGGCAGGTTCAAGCCCAGCCAGGGCCTGCTAAACAACCATGACAACTGCAACAGAAAATAGCCGGGCGTTGCAGCAGGGGCCTGTAGTCCCAGCTATTTGGAAGGCTGAGGCAAGAGAATTGCTTAAGCCCAAGAGTTTGAGGTTGCTGTGAGCTGTGACGCCACAGCACCCTAACAAGGGTGACAAAGTGAGACTGTCTCAAAAAAAAAAATAAACCTATTCATACTAGCTTAGCAGCAAATCTTTAATATTAATACATTAGGCAATGTTATTAAGGTACTTTTTTCTTGTGTAATCTTCAATCTCAAGGTATGGTCTCACTCCAGGGTTGTTTTGCGTCATATTTGGGCAATATTCCTGAGCTCACCTCTTTCAAGATAGCAAGGTATCTTTAAATACTTTGCAGCAATTACCTGGCTTGGCTGAATCAGGTGGACAGGGCCCTAGGGTTCGTTACTTACATAGTTTCTTAGTCATGTTCCAGGGCATAAAGTTCTTATTTAAACAAACCCTACCCTCCCATAAAATTATGCCTCTGGGTTTGTTCCCTGGAATGACTCATACCACATATGCAAAAAATCTCCTAAGAGAAGAAACTTACTTAGGTTCTTCTTGGATACAAACTCTATTTAGAAATGATCTGACTAATGATTAATGTCTGTTCTTGTTAACTCTGGGCTTGGATCACCAAAGTGCTGGGTGAACACTGGCCCTGGGAGCTATATTTTGATTTTGCTTGTGATTTTCCAAAAAAGGACCTCCTTTTGAACACAGTCTTCTTATTTGTAAAATAGTTGTTGTGATTCATTGTCTGGGTACAAGTGTTAGAGTTCTTCAGGATGGTTTATTATTTGAAGATGGGAAACTCCACCTGTTTACCTAGCATATGAACAATAGGAAAATTGAAGTGAACATGTTATTTTATCTAATATTCCATAAGCCATTTTAAGTAGAAGCATACCAATAAAATGAATAGAGTTCTAGTGAATTTAGTAAAAAACAAAATAAAAATACAAATATACACAATTAGGAATAAGAAAGGGTACATGGCCATAGATACAGAAAAGCAAATTTGCATAAAGACTATAACATATGGTACAGTTCTTAGATAATATTCTGTTGTTTTGAGACATAGTCTCAATTTGTTGCCCTTGGTAGAGTGCCATGGCATCATAGCTCACAGCAACTTCCAACTCTTGGGCTCAAGTGATTCTCTTGCCTCAGCCTCTCAAGTAGCTATGGGCACCTGCCTCAACGCTCAGTTATTTTTTGACACAGGGTCTCCCTTTTGCTCAGGCTGGTCTCGAATCTGTGAGCTCAGACAATCCACCTGCCTCGGCCTCCCAGAGTGCTGAGATTACAGGCACGAGCCACCGCACCCGGCCTAGATAATAAATTATAAAAACTGCAACGAAAAGAGAATTCACTAGAAAAATATAAATAAATAAAACTGAGCCAAAAATTAGAAAACCTGAGCTGACTAAATAGGATAGAAGAAGTGGAAATGTGGTCAAAACATCACATCTAGTCAATGCAGGAGGCCCAGGTATAAAGGCAAATATTCTGTATATTCAGATGATAGAGTAGTTGAATGTAATATAAACTATTGCATAGAAAAAGGTAGCATGCTTCCTAATTTATTTTATGAAACTAGACTAACCCTGGCAATAAAACCTATTAAAATAGAAAATGAAAAATGTAAATAGAAGCTTCTATTTGAACAAGTGAATACAAATACAGCTATAAACAGAGATGTAAAATAAAAGAGAATGTTTGTGAATCTCATCAAGTACTGTATGAAAAGAACAATTCAGAATGGCCAAGTAAGTTTTATTATAAAAGTACAAGGGCAATACAATAACAGGAAATTTATCAACAGAATTCATCTCATTCAAAGGTCAGTAGAGCTGGGTGCAGCAGCTCACACCTGTAACCTCAGTGACTCAGGAGAGGCTTGTTTGAGCCTAGGACTCTGAGAGCAGCTTGGGCAATACAGCAAGACTCTGGGATCTAGAAAAAAATTTCAAAAATCTAGCTGGGAGTATTAGTGCGTGCCTGTAGTCTCAGATACTAGGGAGGATTGCTTGAGTCCAGGAATTCAAGGCTGCAGTGAGCTGTGATTGGGCCTGGGCAACAAAGCGCCATCCCTTCTCTTAAAAAACAAAAAAATCAAATAAATGATTATTTGGTTAGATATGCAAAAGGCATTTGAGAACATTCATTCTTGACCCATATCCTTAGTAAACTAAGAATAAGCAATACTCTCAACATGACAGATAGTATATATCAAAAACCAGTGGCCAGCGTCATACTCAAGCGTGAATTGACACATTTTCCCGTTAATCAGAAGTTTGAAATGAATATCTTCTCAAGCCAAAAGTTAGATTGCTCTAATCAATGCAAGGAAATAAAGAGACATGAATTAGGGGAGACCAAATTGTCAATATTTACTGATGATATCCCTGGCTAACAGAAACGACGATGAATATCTTAGAATAAATCAGAATTTTATCACAGAATATATTTAACCCTCTTCCTTTGTTTTAAGCATATATAATGGGGCTTCAGAGGCCAATTTATTACTCTGCTGTAACGCGTGGTATTTTTGTTTCTGTAGGTTCTGTTTTCCCCTCTGGATTTATTCATCTTTAAACACAGGAGAGTCTAACTTCCAAATTATTTTACTAAAGTTGTTATGAAAAAGCTTATGTAGGTCAACCCAAGGGATGTTTGTTTGCTTGTTTGTGGGGTACTTCTTGGGTGGAGTGCGCCTCTGCAGTGGGTTACATGGTGTCATTCTGAATCCTTCCAGCAAGGCTGGTGCCATGACCTCCCCAAAAGGCATTTGCAGAACCTCACAGCTCATCTCCCAGCCCGGGAGGATCCTGACAGCCCTGCCCTTGTGGTTGGGATGGTGTCAAGATCTCTGTCACCATCACCCTTTCTGCAGTAACCACAAAAGTCTGGTTACAAGTGAGACTTCAGGGTGGTGGTTGCATAAATATATTTTGCACAGGGCCCATGTTAACCTGAACCTGCCCCTGAGTGAGCATCTTACTCTTAGGGACTAAGTTCACATCTTCAAATCTCTAATACAAGGGAGCCCTGAGCTATGAGGTCTGACAATTAAGATTGTGAACTCATCCTAGAAAAAGTGCTACCTACTTCACTGCTGAATATCACAACAGTCACCTTCCAAGTATTCCCCTGGGGAAGCTATGCACCAACGCCAGCGCCTAGTCCACCCTTCAAAGCACTTTTCTTTTTTTTTTTTAGGGACAGAGTCTCACTTTGTCACTCTCAGTAGAGTGCTGTGGTGTCACAGCTCACAGCAACCTCCAGCTCAAGGACTTAGGCAATTCTCTTGCCTCAGCCTCCCGAGTAGCTGGGACTACAGGTGCCCGCCACATTGCCTGGCTATTTTTTGTTGCAGCTTGGCCGGGACTGAGTTTGAACCCGCCACCCTCCGTATATGGGGCCGGCGCCCTACTCATTGAGCCACAGGCGCCGCCCCAAAGCAGTGAGTTCTAGGGTGAGTTCATGAACTTAATTGTCAGACGTCATATTATGATAGTTCTGGTAGCCATTCCAGAAAGAGTTTCAAAATTGCTTTGAAGGGTGAAGTAGGCACTGGCGTAGTTTCCCACGGGGAGTACTTTGAAGGTATGACCGTAGTGATCTTCAGCAATGAGGTATGTAGCTCTTTTTCCAGGGTGAATTTGCAAATTTAATTCTCCAACCTGGTATATCACAGTCCAGGTCTGATCGCAAAGTAAAGTAAGATCTCTGGCTTCTCCAGCTAAGCCAGAGAATGAACTGGCATTGGCAAAGGCAACAGCATAGGAAATTAAATACATGAAGATATATTTGCGAGAGCAACAAAAATATAATTGGAAAATGTAATTACAATTGCTGCTAAATTCACCACAAGCAGATCCATCAAGCAATTTAGGAATGATTTCAGAACCATTCATAATTTGAGCCTCTTGTGATGCTCAAAGTCTTCTCTTTCAAACATTTTTTTTTTCTAACGAATGCATATTCTGTGGTATCCTAGAAAATGTGGGTTGATCTTTCCAGCATTAAGAAAGCTCACAAATGTAGGATATTGTTGTTTTAGTGGTCCAGGGTAGAACAATAATATTGGATTTAGAAAATGAATTAAAGAGAGGGCAAAACCTCAAAATAAATTTTAAAATGTCATGAATCAGATCCTGACAATTGGGATCTATTAGTTGTTTTTTTTTTTTTTAGAGACAGAGTCTCACTTTGTTGCCCTCGGCAGAATGCCGTGGCGTCACAGCTCACAGCAACCTCCAGCTCTTGGGCTTAGGTGATTCTCCTGCCTCAGCCTCCCGAGTAGCTGGGACTACGGGCACCTGCCACAACACCTGGCTATTTTTTGTTACAGTTTGGCCATTGTTTGTCTATGTTTATTTCTTTGGGGTGTCTTTATTTGTTTCTTTGTTTTTGAGACAGAGTCTCACTCTTGCCCTGGGTAGAGTGCAGTGGCATCACAGCTCACAGCAACCCCAAACTCCTGGGCTCAAGCTATCCCCCTGCCCTAGCCTCTCAAGTAGTTGGGACCACAGGGGACCACAGGCACCCACCAAAAGGCCCAGGCAGTTTTTCCATTTTTATTTATTATTTTTTTTAGAGACAGAGTCTCCTCTGTTGCCTTCTGTAGACTGCTATGGTGTCACAGCTCACAGCAACCTCCAGCTTTTGAACTTAGGCAATTCTCTTGCCTCAGCCTCCTGAGTAGCTAGGACTACAGGCTCCCGCTAGAACGCCCAGCTATTGTTTTGTTGCAGTTTGGCCGGGGCTGGGTTCGAACCTCCCACCCTTAGTATATGGGGCCAGCACCCTACTTACTGACCCACAGGCGCTGCCCAGTTTTTCCATTTTTAGTAGAGACGGGAGTCTCACCCCTGCTCAGCCTGGTCTTGAATTTCTGAATCCAAGCAATCTACCCACCTCAGCCTCCCAGAGTGCCAATATTACAGACGTGAACCACCATGCCCTATTATTTCTTTTTTAGTGATGGGATCCCGTTCGGTTGCCCAGGCTAAGAGAGCAGTGGCAGGATTTTAGCTCATCATAACCTTAAACTCCTACCTAGACTCAAGCAATCCTTCCACCTCAGCCTTCCAAGCAGCGAGGACTACAGGTGCAGTCCATGGCAATTTGGGTCTTCATCTTTCAATGCAATAATTCACCACATACTGCTTAAAATAGCTTGTGAAACTATAAAGGAATAACAAAACTTCAAAGATCATGGGGGAAAGACTGCTATTCCTGGAAAAGGGAGCTGAAAAGGAATGCTTTAAAAAAAAAAAAAATCAGATGCAATGTAGAATCAGATAGATATGGTGCTAGTGCCACCTGCTGTTGCAAATATAAATTGCAGCTATTTAATAGCTGATTCATCCTGAATATGCAGTATTCTTTTAAAACCTGCCCTCTTACGGCAGAATCTATGAGTTTTATGTTGCTTTCACTGTTTCCAATTTGCCAAATCTTACTCTGTGTTAAGAATGGCAGTGTTAAGAGATTCACGTAAATCTTCTCATTTAGTTGTCATAACAACTCTACCAGGTGGGTAGTATTTTTATTCCCATGATGCGCATGACCAGAAGAGAGCTTGAGAGTCACTGAATAACTAATCCAGGGACACAGAGGTGGTTGGTGGCAGAGTCAGGGTTAGAACTCAGTCTGTCTGAGCAGAATCCACCCTCAGGGCTGATATTCTGCCTTCCCATGCCAAGTTGCTAGGTGTTAGATTCTCCCCTTTCTGAGATCTTTCAGAAAACAGGTTTCCATCACTTCGGCCTCAGTTTGGTGTCTTCCAAAGAATTCATCTAGTGAAATGAATTATTAGGAAATATTATGAGACCCAAGAACAGGATCTGGAGGTTATTTTGGGCTATTTGGGAATTTTATTTCATTTTCTTTTTCTTTTTTTTTTTTTTTAAGACAGACTCTGACTTTGTTGCCCTTGGTAGAATGCCCTGGCAGTCACAGATCACAGAAACCTCAAACTTTTGGTCTCAAGCGACTCTCTTGTCTCAGCCTCCTGAATAGCTGGGACTACAGGCGCCTGCCACAACACCCGGCTATTTTTACAGATGAGGTCTCTCTCAGGCTGATCTTGAACCTATGAGCTCAGGCAACCCACTGCCTAGGCCTCATAAGTGGCTGGGATAAAAGGCGGAAACCACGGCACCCAGCCATTATTTGGCTATTTTAATTAAAAAATTCTTGACAAGTTTCAGGTCTTGGCTGGGTCCTAGCATTCTGAGAGGCTGAGGCTGGCGGATCGCCTGAGCTCATGGGTTCAAGATCAGTCTGAGCCAGAGCGAGACTCTGTCTCTAAAAATAGCCAGGCATTGCGGTGGGGGCCTGTAGTCCCAGCTACTTGGGAGATTGAGGTAAGAGAATTACTTGAGCCCAAGAGTTTGAGGTTGCTGTCAGCTATGAGGCCATAGCACTCTACCGAGGGAGACAAAGTAAGAATTTGTCTCAAAAACAAACAAACAAACAAACAAAACAAGTCTCAGGTCTTCATGGGCATTTGTGCTAATTTGCTTAGCTGACAGTAATAACTTTTATGTCTATATTTTCAGAGTACCATAGCTTAGAAATAGGAATATGGATCCTGTTTTCCTGGAAAGGTACTTCCTTAGACTGAGTATTATACAGTTATATAACTACTGTATTTCTATCAGGCCAGCGTTCCTTTCTGTTTTTGTTTTGAGACAGAGTCTCACTTTGTTGCCTAGGATAGAGTGCCATGGCATCAGCCTAGCTCACAGCAAACTTGGACTCCTGGAGCTCAAGTGATCCTCCTGCCTCAACCTCCTGAGTAGCTGGGACTACAGGCCCCTGCCACAAGGCCCAGCTAGTTTGTCTATTTTTTTTTTCTTGCAGTTTTTGACCGGGGCCAGGTCTGAACCCACCACCTCCTGTATATGGGGCCAGCGCCCTACTCCTTTGAGCCACAGGTGCCGCCCTAGTTCTTCTATTTTTTTAGTAGAGACAAGGTCTTGCTCTTGTTCAGGCTGGTCTTGAACTCCTGAGCTCAAGAAATCCCACCTGCCTTGGCCTCCCACAGTGCTAGGATTACAGGCCTGAGCCACTGTGCCAGCCTAGTGCAGTGTTTTTCAACCTTTCTTATTTCATGGCGCACTTGAACCTATAGTTAAATTTCTTAAATTATATTGACCAAAAAAAAAGGGAGGGGGTGAGAAAAAGAATTTACTTACTGTGCTTTGAATTTATTTTGAAAATACTTTAATTAATGATCTTTTAAAATTTTCATGGCATGCGTAAGACCCTTTCCCAGCACACCCAGTGTTCCGAGGCACATCGGTTGAAAATCACTATGTCAGGGAGACAAGAATAGCTTATTGGTCCTTATTTGGTATATATGGCTTGCAAGGAAACTTTTATTGGTTATTGTTTGCAGATGCTAAGAAATTTGGTGCTATGGCCTACTGAGTCCTGGGGTTTGTTGCTAAATGTAATAGTATTTTGTGTCCAGGGTTTGAAAACACAAAGCAGAGAGGGGAAGAAGACATTGGAGAAGTACAGAAATAGCTGATCCAGGAGGGGAGAGGGAAAAAACAGGAGGGAGACACAGGCAGGGGAGCTGTTCCAAGCAGAGGGGAGTAGCCAAATCCAGAAAGTGAACCCAGGAGCCCCTTACTGGAAGAGGAAAAGCCTGAGGGCCGGTCCCTGCACACACCTGTGGGTAGTACAGTTGGTGTCATCTGGAGCGAATGCCCCTGAGAGGCAAATGATCAGAGAGAAACCCAGGACGAGGTGTGTTGTTTCTTAGGAGAACGTCTCTGAAAGCCAGCAAGTCAACACCAGAGACTGTTAGAATCCAATCAATTCAACTTAATAAAGATCTGTCTAGTGACTTTGGTGTGCAAAGCACTGTGGCAGGTGCACGCTATAAGCAGTCAATAATCTGCCTCAACTCATATCCTTTCCTTTCCTCCACAGACCTGGCATTGACGGCACCTAATGCAATCCAGCTGTAAATAGTTGGAAACCTCAGTGACTGAGTTCCAATCTGATTAAGTGTGGTGTACCCAGCCGTCGCTGTGTTACCTGGTTACAGCTTAGATCGGCACCCCACGCACAGCACCTGACTCCTGGGCCCACATCCTACTTTCTTACTTACATATGTGCGTGTTTGGGGGAGGGGCTGATATGTTAATTGTAATTTTTGTCTTTTTAAAAATTGGGGTTAAAAAATCATAACATTGAATTGACCACCTTAACCATTTTTAAGTAAAAGTTAAGAAGTATTAAGCATAGTCTCACTGTTGTATAATAGATCTCTAGAATTTTATCTTGCAAAACTAAAAAATCTATATCCATTAAAAGTAATTTTTCTGCCCCCTTTCAAAGCCCTTATAAGTATTTTTCTTTCCGTTTCTATGATTTTGACTACTTTAGAGACTTCATTTGGGTGGAATTACACAATATTTGTCCTCTTTTTTTAAATTGAGACAGAGTCTTCCTTTGTCACCCTTGCTAGAGTGCTGTGCCGTCACAGCTCACAGCAACCTCAAACTCTTAGACCTAAGTGATTCTCTTGCCTCAGCCTCCCAAGTTGCTGGGACTACAGGCACCCGCCACAATGCCCGGCTATTTTTTTGGTTGCAATTGTCCTTGTTGTTTAGCTGGCCTGGGGTGGGCTTCAAACTCAACTTCAGTGTATGCGGCTGGCACCGTAACCACTCTGCTATGGGTGCCAAGTCAGGATTTTTTTCCTTTTTAAGGCTGCGTAATGTGCCATTGTTTCCCCCATTTGCTGGAACTTTACACTTCTAATCACATCACTAACTTAACTCAGACGGGGGGATAAAGAAGACATGTGCCCCCAACCCCCATAGCAATGGTGGAGTGGAGTTGTGACACAAGAAGGGATGTCTTCTCTGTCTGGCTGAGACAGTGATGTCCCATGACCTCTTGGCCATTTTTTTTTCTTTTTTTTGAGATGGAGTCTCACTTTGTTGCCTTTGGTAGAGTGCCATGGCGTCATAGCTCACAGCAACCGCAAACTCCTTGGGCTTAAGCAATTCTCTCGCCTCAGCCTCCTAAGTAGCTGGGACTATAGGCACCCATCAGAACACCTGGCTATTTTTAGAGATGAAGTCTCGTTTTGGCCCAGGCTGGTCTCGAACTTGTGAACTCAGGCCATCCACTCCCCTCAGCCTCTCAGAGTGCTGGGATTACACATGTGAGCCACCACGTCCAGCTTTGGTTATTTTTTTCACTGAGCCCTACCTACATCCAATTTTGAATGAATGCTTGTGACAGGGTCAGGTGGGTGGGTATCACCCTCCACCTCTCTGGAGCAGGTCCTAGATTGCTCAGACCTCTCCTTTTGTGTGGACATCTCTTTGCTTCCTGGGTCAGCTGCAGGGGGGTAGGATGACAAGAAGCTTTTCCCTGTTGACAGTCTTTCAGGACAGATCCATGTCTGATACTCCAGTATGTGAGCCTGCATGAGAAGGGATGGTTCTTTATTACCTTCCCCAAGTTCAGAATCTCAGGTTGATGTGCAGTGTTTTCTATGGTTCTAGACTAGGCTAGGAAGCAGCACTCATCACGTCTTCTCCCATCTGATCAGCCAGAACTTTGCACACCGCCATTCTTGACTGCAAGATTAGGAAATACAGACATCAGCTGGATGGCTTTTTCCTGGGCTAAAGCTTAAGAAATATTCTGATTAAAGATGTAGATAAAGGACACTTGGGGACAGCCAGACAGTCTCTGTCTCCCCCAGGCAGCTATCTCTCTTTTACAACACACTGGTCCAAAAAATAGAATGCAGCATGTTCTATGACTTATACATACATGTAAACACAAGCACACACACAAAGCTTTCCTTGGTGATAACAGAGTACTCAGTGTGGGAAAATGAATGGGGTTTATGTACCAAGATATGATTAAAATTATATCAGACTTTTTATTTTTTTGAGACAGAGTCTCACTCTGTCACCCTGGGTAGACTGCCATGGCATCATAGCTCCCAGCAACCTCAAACTCTTGGGCTCAAGAGATCCTCTTGCCTCAGGCTCCCAAGTAGCTGGGACTATAGGCACCTGCCATAGCGCCCTACTGTTTTTAGAGACAGGGTCTTACTCTTGCTCAGGTTGGTCTTGAACTCCTTAGCTCAAGCGATCCACCTGCCTCGGCTTCCCAGAGTCCTAGGATGTGAGGCACCATGCCCAGTCTGTTAGACCTTTTTATTTTTATTTATTTATTTATTGCAGTTTTTGGTTGGGGCAGGGTTTGAACCCACCACCTCTGGTATATGGGGCCAGCACCCTACTCCCTGAGTCACAGGCACTGCCCATGTTAGACCTTGTTAAACACCTTTGTTGTGGGTATGATTGGTATGTCCCATATCTGCCCCTATTTAATGTATCCAATTTGATGAGTTTGGGCATCACATCCACCTACGATACCATCATAATCAAGTGAAAAACATCCATCATTGCCAAAGTTTCCTTCTGATTCTTTGCTTGGTGTGTGATGTGTGTGTGTTAAGAACACTTAACATGACATCTACCCTCTTAACAAATTTTTAAGTAGCCAACACAGTTTGTTTGTTTATTTATCTATTTGAGACAGAGTCTCACTCTGTCACCCCGGGTAGAGTGGCTTGGTGTTATCATAGATCACAGCAACCTCAAACTCTTGGGCTCAAACAATCCTCTTCTCTCAGCCTCCTGAGTAGCTGGAACTACTTGCCACAGCCCCCCAGCTACTTTTTCTATTTTTAGCAGGGATGGGCTCTTGCCCTGGCTCAGGCTCATCTCAAAGTCATGCGCTCCATCAGTCCACGCACCTCGACCTCCCAGCACTGTAGGCACAGTGTTGTATGGTAGATCTCTACACTTATTCATTTTTTATAACTGTAACATTATACCCACTGAACAACTCCCCATTCTCCCCACCCCACACATGGCAACCACCATGCTATTTTCTGCTTCTATGAGTTTCACTATTTTAGACACTTCATGTAAATGGAATCATGCAGTATTCGCCCCGTGATTGACTCATTTCACTTAGCATAGTGTCTTCTGGGTCTATCCACATTTTTGGCACATGGCAGGATTTCCTTCCTTTCTAAGGTTGAAAAATACCCCATTGCATGCATATACTACATATTCTTTGTTTTTGGCCAGGGCTGGGTTTGAACCTGCCACCTCCAGCTTATAGGCCCAGTGCCCTACTCCTTGAGCCACAGGCGCCGCCCAATACCACATACTCTTTTATCTGTTTATCTGTCTGTGGGCATTTGGGCTTCCCTGTCTTGGCTACAATGTATAATGCTGCAATGAACGTGGGAGTTCTGGTACCTCTTTGAGGTTCTGATTTTAGTTCTTCTGTTTAAGTCCCCAAGAGTGGGATCGCTGGCTCACACGGCAGTAATATTAGACCTTTTTAACCCAGGAAGGGTTAAAAACTTATTCAAGTTTTACTCAGCTAGTTAAACAGCAAGGATTTCATGTGGACAGTTTGGGTGCAGGTCCGTGCTCCTAAACATTGCCCTCTTAAAGATTAACACAGAAAGTAATACGAAGAAGAGGATTAAAAAAAAAAAAAAAAGAAAGGCTGGATACTTTCCGGACAGCCCTCGCGTACTGCCTGACCCTAGACTGTAAAGTAAGGGAGTTTATCCTATCAGACAAAGGGCTCCTTGCAGAGATTACTTTTGAGGATACCAAATATGTAAGCCTGGTGAAGATCCCGCTCCTGCTCAGTCATCATGTGTGTTGGGTTGGTGGAGTTGAGTTTCTGTGGAATCTGTCTGGGAGTGTCCATGCACAGCAGGGTCGGAGGACTCCTAGGAGGCCAGGGGTTGAATTACAGCCACCTGAAAATGAAGTGAGACCCTTGCCTGGAAAGTAAATACCAGAATGCTTACTGAAAAAGCAAAGCCTGGATGTGTGAGGCTCTCTCAAGAGATGCTATCATTATGAAAGGCCTTGAGTCCTAGCTGGCCCCCTGTGTACAGCAAAGCCTAACGATGCTGGCAGGTCACATAAACTTGCACTAATGGGCTCATGTTTTATTTATTCAGCTGCTGATTCGACATTGCCCTGATGAATCTATGGATTTGGAAATAACTAGGTTCTCTCTCTATACCATGATGTTATCTCCAAAAATGGAGGAAATGAGAAACAGGAAAAGGCCTGGATTCCCTGCAGATAGCTCCCATCGTTTACAGTTAAGAATTCAAATATTACAAAAAGCATTAGGCAACACTTAAAACACAAATCAACAGTGTTCAACATGATATATTGCAAAGAAATTTCTGGCACCGAAAGTCTGTCTTTAAGCAACACTTCCACACAGTGCCAACTAAATAATGTAACAGCATCTGGACTCTTTCTAAATTGAGTACGGAATTATGTATGTCTCCCATGACACAGATGATACCAAAAGGCAATGTTTCCTAAAATAAAAAATGAAGGGTAAATGAAGCAGCCTAAGGAAGATGCTCTTGTGTCTTCTTTCTTTTATTTTTAAAATAACTTTTATTATTGAAATAAAACACACCTAGAAGAGTGAAAACTCACGGGTATATATTTGAGCACATTTTTATGCACACCCATGTAATTACCACTTCAATCAAAAATCAGACCATGTCCTCAAAACTTTAAAGAGGTCCTCATGCCATTGTTAAACCTTTCTTCAAATTAATCACTATCCTGACCTTTAAAATATCTTTAAAATATTTTTAAATTGAAAAAAAAACATCACAGATCTATAAACCACATACAACTCATGTATATAATAAGGAATTATTATAAGGGGAGCACTTACAATTAACTACCCAGGTTAAGGAATAAAACATGAACAGCAACAGTTATGGACTGAATCACGGTGATTCGCCAAAATTTATATGTTGAAATCCTTATCTCCTTCTCAATATAACTGTATTCGGAGATAAAGTCTTTAAAGGGATAATTAAGGTTAAATGAGGTCATAAGGATGGGGCCCACAGCCAGTCTGACTGTCTTTTTAAGAAGAGGAGGAGACACCAAGTCCTTCTGTTCATGGTCAATTGATTTTCAATGAAAGTCAAGATACTACAATGAGGGAAAGAATACAATAAATTCTTTGGTGCTGGGACAGTCAAGAATGCATTTGAATCACTACCCCACGTCTCATACAAAGACAAACTGAAAATGGATTGTGAAGCCAAATGTGAGAGTAAAACATCATACTATTAAAGGAAAATATAGGAGTAGATAGTTGTGACTTTGGGTTAGGCAATGATTTCTTAACATATGATACCAAAACACAAGTGACAATATAAAAACTAGGTTTTTAGGACTTAATCAAAATTAAAAACTTTTGTGTCTGTCGAAAGACACCACCATCAACAGAGTGAGAAGGCAACCATAGAAAAGGAGAAAATATTTGCAAATCATATATCTGATAAGGGATTAGTATCCAGAATATATAAAGAACTCTTACAGTTCAACAAAACCCCAAACAAATCAGTTTAAAAATCTACAAATGGGGGCGGCGCCTGTGGCTCAGTCAGTAAGGCGCCGGCCCCGTATACCCAGGGTGATGGGTTCAAACCCGGCCCTGGCCAAACTGCAACCAAAAAATAGCCGGGTGTTGTGGCAGGCGCCTGTAGTCCCAGCTACTCGGGAGGCTGAGGCAAGAGAATCGCTTAAGCCCAGGAGTTGGACGTTGCTGTGAGCTTGTGAGGCCATGGCACTCTACCGAGGGCCATAAAGTGAGACCCTGTCTCTACAAAAAAAAAAAAAAAAAATCTACAAATGGCCAAGAAGCACACAAATAAGTGCTCAAGATCATTAGTTGTGAGAGAAATTCAAATCAAAAATCACAATAACATATTCACTAGAATGATCGTAATAAAAAGGTTTGGAAAGTGTAGGTGAGGATGTGGAGAAATCTGGACCCTCATTTATTGCCAATGGAATTTTGAAATGGTGTAGCCATTTGGAAAACAGGTGGGCAGTTCCTTAAAACTTTCAATGTAAAGTTATCTATGACCCAGAAATTTTCTCCTAAAACTCAAGAGGAAAGAAAACACAGGGTGGTGCCTGTGGCTTAGTGGGTAAGGGTGCCAGCCCCATATACCAAGGGTGACGGGTTCAAATTGCAACAAAAAATAGCCGGGCGTTGTGGCAGGCGCCTGTGGTCCCAGCTACTAGGGAGGCTGAGGCATGAGAATGACCTAAGCCCAGGAGTTGGAGCTGTGATGCCATGGCACTCTACTGAGGGTGACAAAGTAAGACTCTGTCTTTAAAAAAAGAAAGAAAGAAAGAAAACACATGTCCACACAAAAACTTGTACACGGATGTTCACAGCAGAATTATTCATAATAGCCCCAAAGTAACAATAACCCAACTGTTCTTCCACTGGCAAATGAATGAATAAAATGTTGTATATTCATACAATGGAATACTATTCACCAATAAAAAATAACAAAACACTGATTTATTCCACAACACGAATAAACCTTGAAAACTGCTATGCATTTTGTATGATGCACACTAATGTTTTTCTTCCCAAACTTTCAGGAAAATGCCTCCCCCAGACAGTGGCTGGGTCTTGGTCTTAATTTGCCCAAGAGTATCACCCTTCTTCTCAGGGCCTTTGCTATTCTTTCGTGTTCCTCAGTCAGATGCCTATGGGTTTACAGTCTTCTTATGGTTTCCATGAATCATGCCCACTGCTTCTGATGACTTGTTCCAGCCGGAGATCTGGGCTGTTTTTGACTGTCTCTGCTCTGAGTCAGTCAGTACAGAGGTCCATCCCTCAGGCAGTCCAGAGACAGATTAGAAAGGCACAAATTTGGTGCATAGAACAGGGCTGGGGATCAGGCCACTACTTTCTCCAGACTGTGCTAACACTGGGAAGGGGAAGGCACAGATCAGCAAAAACACCATGAAATTTTCCTAAGGTTTTAAATGGAGCATTTTCTTGATTTGGCATTTGCTTGATTTCTATAGATTGTGGGATGATTTCCAGAAATCTTATAAAGTCATGTAAGTCAGTTTCTGACTGCTTGTTTAATTTTTCTGGGTATGAGTATCTAGAGGTTCCTCGTTTGCGGTCTTGTTGACGTTCCTTCTATCTTTGCACTTTTAATCCCATCTTGGCATCTGTTTCTCTGAAACCACAGACTAATATGGATTTGTAAGTATTTGAAAGGATTTTGTTTTTTCCTTGATTGCAATTAGAGGTTTGAAACAGAAGACTGACACAATCCAATTTATGTTTTGACAGGATTTCTGCTAGCTGCCCTCTTGAGATCGGAGCTGAATGGTGTCAAGGGAAAAAACAAAACAACCCCCACTCAAAACAAGTAGATCAGTTAAAAGACGATTGCAATAGTCCAGGCAAGAGATAATGGTGGCTTAGACCAGGGTTGCAACAGATGTTGTCAGATTCTAAATATATTTTACAGGCGGAATTGATGGAATCTTCTGACAAATAGTCTACTAATGGTACAGGGACAACTGGGAGATTGGAATTGCAAGGGACTAAAAAGGAGGGTAGGAGGCAGTATGCAAATATCAGAGCTCAGTTTTGGACATAAATTTCCATGAGACTTGTAAGTGGAAATATGTGGTTAAAGTCCAAGGAAATCTCTGTGATGGGAAAATAAATGGTGGCTAGCAAAAGACGGTAATGAAACCTACGAGACTGGATGCAATTACCTAAAGAGTGAGTGTAGATAGAAAAAACAATTAGTCTAAGGACAGCACACTGGGATACCCGAACATTTAGAGTCTAGGGAGATGACAAACCAGCAAAGAACTGTAAAGAAAAGGTAACATTTAAAGACAGTCATGAAAATCTTACCTATATTTCTTTGAGAATTATAACCTATAATGATTATAGACAAATTCATTATAGGTTATACACAGCTAATTAACAGTCATTTAATTAGTCAGATGACAGGATTGAAACCACCAAGTGAATAAATGATAAAAACACCACTTGTATTCAACTGATCTAGAGATACAATTTTCTAGTTATCATAATAACCTAAAATTCCACATTAATGTTGTGTATAAATTGTGCATATGGCCTGCCCCCAAATTTGCAGTTGGCAAGCTGAAATTGAGGAGAGCCACTGGTGTAGTCTGAAAGCTGCAGGTTTCAGACCCAGGACGAGCCAATGTTTCAGTGAGAGGCCAAAAGCAGGAAAAAAATCTGATGTTCCTAATTGAGGGCCGTCAGGCAGAAGAAATTTCCTCTTATTCAACCTTATTCAGTTCTATTTATAACTTAAATTATTATTATTATTATTATTTTTTGAGACAGAGTCTCACTGTGTCACCCTGGGCACCCTCTGCTGTGGCATCACAGCTCACAGCAACCTCCAACTCCTGGGCTTAAGAGATTCTCTTGCTTCCACCTCAGAAGTAGCTGGGACTACAGGTGACTGCCACGATGCCCTGCTACTTTTTGTAGCAGTTGCCACTGTTGTTTTAGCTGGCTGGGGCCGGGTTTGAACCTGCCACCCTTGGTATATGGGGCTGGCGCCCTACCCACTGGGCCACAGGTGCCACCCCTATAACTTAAATTATTGAATGAGGCTCCTTTATGTTAGGGAGGGCAATCTATTTATTCAAATATTAATCTCACCTAGCTTCCTCACAGACATACCCAGAATAATGTTTGACCAAATATGTGGGCACCTCATAGCCCAGTCACATGTATGTATTTTTTTTCTATAGTTGTATATTTTACAATTACCCCAATGTGTTTTGTAGAACGCATTCCTAGCTCTGAAGGAAAGGGCTTATGATGTGAAACAGACTTGACGGAGCCAATGCTTTCATGTGTTGAGATACAGAGAAAGGCTGATGCTGCCAGCAAGATCTCACACTTCAGAGTTAATGTCTCACTTAATTGTTCTGTATCTGATTACCTGATTAATTACAGAATATAGATTTCTAAATAACCTAAATCCCATTTCAAACCTATTTGCACATAATACCTTTTCCCTTGCAATCGAGTTTGGCCATAAGTGATGTGTCATGTGAAGGGGGTTAAGCAAGAAATAAACTATTGTCAACTGGGGAGCTAGGAGCACGTCCCACTGCTGATCTTTGGAAATCAGAATATAATTTAGCCCAGTGAACAAGGTGTGGAAAACGGTGGTGGATCTGTAATACAGAGATTATTCTTCCCATTTTGTAGAGGAGAAATTAAAGCGTGGAACTTTCCTTACGGGTATTCTACAAGTCAATGACAAAAGTAAAGATATAACTTAGCTGTCTGGGCAAACATTCCATTGCAGTTCATATACTTTCCTGGCTCTGATTTAATGACTTTGACCTAATGTACAGTGAAAAAATCCTGGCTTAGTAAATAATCCCTGCAGAGACCATTCCATGATGCCAATTAAGAAGTTTTTCCTGGCCACATTTTTGTCCTCCTTCCTTTCTTAATAAAAATTTCTACATCGATTGCCTTGAAGAGATTCATTCAAGTTGTACGCAGATGCTCCAGGTGTTACACAGCTGTTGAAACTCGCCAGCTACAAGTTCTCAGAAAACATACTGTGGCTCTCCCTCCGCTGAAGAACTGCCAGAACTCATATGTCTGTACTCAGAGTTCTGTTAATAGTGTTTTCCCCCCAATTATGAAAGGAATACGTGCTCGTTGTAGAAAATGATAAAATCACAGAGAAATAATAAAAAATTACTTGTAATCGCCCAAACAGATGCCATTGTTAAAATTTCCCATTCTCTTTTTCTATGCTTATTTTAAATACACATTGACAAAATGAGTGTGCACACGGATGCACACGCGCACACACACATACATAGTATATACTCTCTGTATGTGCTTATTGTACAGGCAGTCTCCGGGTTATGGACAACACAATTTACGGCATCCCATTCTTTTTTTTTTTACGTCATCCCATTCTTATGAATGGGCTCCCAAGACTCCCTATAAGAATAATTTATAATTAAATATTAAATTAAAAATTTGGGCACCTGTTTCTTCTATACTTGTAAACAACCCCCCATGGCCTAAGCTGTCCATTGGAGCAGCATCTGTACAATAATGGCTAGACTCATTGATAGACGGGCAGCTGATAGAAACACAATTACACTAAGAAGTGGCAGATTCAGACTCGGGAAAGTATCCAATGAAAGGATTAGCTGCACCTTTCGTCTGTGTCTCTGCAAACTCCCACTGTCTCCCTTTTAGAAGGTCACATGGGATGGCATTTAGGGCCGTCCCAGACAACCCAGGATAGGCACCTCCTTTCAAGATCTTTAACTTAATCTCATCTTTTGCCACATGAAATACCGTGAACTCTTGCTGTATAAGATGGCATTCCCAGCCTCTGGAGATTAGGAGGTGGACTCAGCATTTTTTGGGGAAAGGGGGGCTTTACGCTGCCTAACATGCTGCCCGCCTCATCTGGGTTGCTGTACATCAAAATAACTAAGATCCAAAGTTTCAAACTAAGAATTAAAATATCAAAGTTACCTACTCTCTTCAGATCATTTATAGTTTTTTTCAGAAACAATTTGGTGGGATATAGTTAGTCCCTATTCCTGCCCTCCCCTGAAATGGATTATCATTTTTCATTTTTTGTTCCACTCCTAAATAATAAAAGCACCACAGGTATTCCATGAGTATGTCTCTTTGTAATTTTCAGCAACATCAATGTGCTTCATTTTATTAAAAATATTTACCTTTTCCTTTGCTGTGCAAAATAATTCCACATAATTTATAGGCATTGCTATAAATTGTTTTGTTTTGCTGTAGTTTTGTCCTGTTTTGCTTTAGTTTTATTTTTTACGTGCCAGCCAGGCTGGGCCATCACCGAGGAGAGGCAGCTCTCTGCAGAAGGTAAGCAGAGAGAGGCAGAATATTAGTGGTTGAAGCTACCTTAGCATTCATCATCTCCAGTCTTTTCAACTTGGAAATGCACGCTGAAGTCTGGAGCAGGTAGATGACCTGAATGAGGTTGCGGGAACTTGAGGCCGAAACGAAGTGGGAGTCACATTGATCCCAGGGCTCCTGCCTACCAAGAGGGCAATAGGACCGTGTGACCTCAAGGGCTCTGGAATACTGGAAACCAGAATTCCATTCTTTACTTTTAAAATTTAGCTTCCAGAGGGTGCTTTGAAAGGGTCAGTGGCAACGTGGAAGATGCACCTGAAATCATTTGGTGGTCACTTCTTTCAGCTGGTCATGGCATGTGGGCTCAGAGATGTAAGGGATTTAACACATGGACAGAAAGGAGGACTAGAAACCAGGTTCTTGCATGTAATCGACTCTTCCGTTTTTTATTTGAGCCTCTCTGTTCATGCTGCAAAAAACAGTTTGTCCATTTGCAAAAAAAAGATAAGACATTTGTGGCCTGAGAAAACCTGGCAATCAAAAGAAAACTGATATCCTTCTGACTTTTTCTGTTTTGAGGGTGGGTTAAGGATCTTTGAATGTGAAGAGATTGCAATGGTTTCAACAGAGACACTGTGTTCTTAGACTAGTTCTTAAGATAGCACAGGCTTTTCTGGCAGTTAAGACGTCTTGGCCTCCTTTGTACCAACACCGTCCACCACGATGTTTCCTTCACCTGCCATGTGATGGATGGACGTGAGTGTGCTTCCCCCGGAGATGCCTTCTGCATGGTGACATGCATCTTAGATTATTACTTGGCATTTTGTTTTTGCCATACATTCTCAAGTGATCCCTTTTAACAGCATTATGAGGTATGCTATTAGCATTTTCTAGAAATTTAGCTTCCTGGGGGCTGAGGGAAGTCTGCACACACAGTGACTAAAGAGCTGGTCCAGGGAACACAAGGCTTCGTCATGGAGGTGTGGATGTGGCCACTTACATCTACATGTGTGCTGTAGAATAAATAATGGACACTGTCTCCTTTGCTGGAAGCAAGCTCTGAAATAAAGGAGGGCTGGGAAAAAGTTATGGCTCCAGTGAGGGGAAGAGGTTGGAGAAAAACAAGCATACATTTTCTTGGGTTTTCTTTTTTGTCTAAAGCTAATACTGGACAGAAGGGGAGGATTTCTAAGAGCAGAGAAGGAGCAACGGGGCCTACTTTGGCCCTTTGGTCAAAGAGAATTCAAAGAGCCTGATGTACATTTGAAAGTGCTGTCAGTCTGGGCTCAGGACCCTTTTTAAATCTGTTAAGCAGAGACAATGGAGATGTTGGGGGAGTGGTGTCTGCACCTCCACAAGTGACCATCTGAAAAGTGTCCCCACTCCCTGAACAATCTGAGAGGCCTTTTCTGTTGTTGCCACAGAACCTACATAAACTTGAATTATGACGTCAGGTCAAGTTCACACATACAGACAAATCT
Source organism: Nycticebus coucang (assembly GCF_027406575.1). Taxonomy (NCBI): domain Eukaryota; kingdom Metazoa; phylum Chordata; class Mammalia; order Primates; family Lorisidae; genus Nycticebus; species Nycticebus coucang. The sequence goes on along the minus strand of NC_069803.1, from coordinate 25,016,566 downwards.
TAAATTAAAAAGTATCTGCTTGCCTGCAGGAAAAATGACTTTTGACATGCTTCCCAGACACTAAAGTTTGTTTGTTTGTATTTCTAAGACTTAAAAATCAAGGTTTTTTTCCATCTCCCAGCGCAGTCTATTAATGGCAATAATGGAGTTGAATGAGTTAGGGTTGCAGACTCTGGACAATTTCAGTCAAATATGAATTCTCAACCCAAGAAAGACAGCACTGGGGATTTTTGAGGATCTCAAGTGTAGAAACAATCCAATTCTATTTTTTTGGAACATTGGAAAGCCTGCCATCCCTCTGTTTTCATATGCTTGTCACGTATTTGGAATATGCCATGTGGGGAGGGAGGAAGGGAGATTCTGGCCTAAGCACAGAGACTCTGAGCCCTTCCCTGATGACAGCTACATTAGAACTGTCAAAAATAAGGAAGGGATGGTTTCTCCGGAGAAAAGAAGAGATGCTGTGAAGACAAAAACAGTCAATGCTCCTTGAAAGGGAAGGGAGGAAAATCTTTTCTCTGGACCTCTTTAGAAGAGGGACTATACTTTACTTGAAATGAGGAGGTAGGGTAACAGCTGTGTAAGCATTAGGGGATCCAGATTCACCATGTCTGGCTCTCTGTGACATCTTGGGAAAGTGGGGAGACCCTGTGTCTGGGCATGGGTTCCCTGTGACTTTAATACCACAGCTTACCTGCCTGTCTTTCCCGATAGACAAAAGAATGGATGCAAGAGTGCTTTGGGAACTGCAGGTTGTTTTGAAAGAAGAGGATCATACGAAACGGATTTTGCAAATTTCAAAGTGGCTGTGCTCTAGAGCGCCAGAGATAGCAGCAGACACAACTTAATACTTAAGCAGACAACCTCACAAGTCCAAGTTTACAGTGTAGAGATGTACTGCAACCAAGACGGATGAAGACTGCTCTATAAAATTTGCCTGGAGATCTTTTTTTATTTAAATTTTATTTTATTATTAAACCATAGCTGTGTACATTAATGTGGTCATGGGGCACCATACACTGGTTTTATAGACCATTTGACATATTGTCATCACACTGGTTAACATAGCCTTCCTGGCATTTTCTTAGTTATTGTGTTAAGACATTTATATTCTACATTTACTAAGTTTCACATGTACCCTTGTAAGATGCTCCGCAGGTGTAATTCCACCAATCTCCCTCCCTCCGCCTATCCTCCTACCTCCCTCCCCTCCCTCTCCCCCTTCTATGGTTATAACTGGGTTATAGCCTTCATATGAAAGCCATAAATTAGTTTCATAGTAGGGCTGAGTACATTGGATACTTTTTCTTCCATTCTTGAGATACTTTACTAAGAAGAATATGTTCCAGCTCCATCCATGTAAACACGAAAGAGGTAAAGTCTCCATCTTTCTTTAAGGGCCTGGAAATGTTTTATCAGCTAGCTCTGATAAGAGACCAAACATCTCTCTCATGTTGGGTTCATTCCAAGTTTTTCTGCCCAGAAATCCAACTCCTTTCTTAGCTCTGGGACTCTGCAGAATGGAATGCTGCCTCATCAAGTATCAGATATTGTACATGATCCTTGGTGAAAAGAACATGGCTGGTTCTAAAATAATTATTACCATCTGTTTGCCTTCTGTGTGGTGACACGGATCTCAGATTATTACTTGGCATTTTGTTTTTGCCATACATTCTCAAGTGATCCCTTTTAACAGCATTATGAGATATGTTATTAGCATTTTCTAGAAATTTAGCTTCCCGGGGGCTGAGACTCTGCCTGCACACACAGTGACAAAAGAGCTGGTCCAGGGAACACAGGACTTCATCATAGACGTGTGGATGTGGCTACTTATTCTTCCTTCTACCTTCTTGTCTAATTTATGGCAATTATTATAAAAGCACTCAAGAGACGAGTATTTTAAAGTAATATTTTAACACAGTAATTGGAAATTCAGAAACGCTTGAGAAGGATGATTGGTTGGGGAGCCTATTACTGCAAGTCAGCAAAAATGTCTTCTAAGTGATGCAGTATGCCCAGCTTAATGCGATCCACCATGACCTGGGGTTTGGTATAAATCACATATACCACGGCTTCATTCATGGGGACTCAATTACCAAAAGGGTCTTGTTACAATGAGATCTTACAGGCCTATGATCCTAAGGTGCAGGACAGTTTATCACTGAGGACTACACGGCCATTGTTCAGCAGTGGTGTCAGAACCATTTGCAGGGGTGGGAATGTCAGTCAGCATGAGGGGCTAGGATTTGAGAGTCAGAACTCTTTCAAGCAACCGGGAAAGCAAGCCAACTGTGGATTCTAGAGGACAGAGGGAGCAATAGATCAGGAAGTGGGTAGTTGGCTGATGGGAAAAAGGTGGATGTGAACACTGAGAAGCTCCAGTAGGCACCTGGACGTGGGGTTGACCATGAAACTAGGGGAGCAAGCAAGGTGAGGCAAAGTGGAAGGGCTCAGCACAGCAAGCCCCGAGAGGGGTCTCAGTGCCCTTCAACTTTTGTAGATGTAATAGATGTCTACCATGCATGGCAGTCATTCTTCTGAGTTGCCCCTCAATTGAGGCCTGTTCCAAATGTCTCCAGTACAGAGAATTCTCTGCCTTATGCATCCTTGTGGAAGTCAGAGTCCACCAACCATTACAGAAACCATAATTGCTGGGTCCTCACTTTCCTGCCCTCCCAGACTCTCTGGCAGCAGTCGTAGGGGTGCAGCCTTCAGTATCTAATGCCATGGTTGGGGGTTGGGATGAAGAAGTGGGGAGAGGGAATCGCTAATTTAGAGTGGGATTTTGGGTTCCGTTCCTGCTCTGAACTTTTCAGGTCTTCTGATGAGTCTGTGAACTACCTAAAATCCTTGGAGAAAATTGCTCTTTCAGCTTAAGCCAGCCAGATTTGATTTCTGTTGCTTGCTACCAAAAGTCCTACTTAATGTCTTGTTGTGTTCTACGTAGCAAAAAGACAAAACAAATGAACAAGCAAGCCATCAAACAAGAAGGTTGGTATACAACAATAACTCTTGCTTGTTGAAAGTATTTTCTTCCTTTTGCGCTGAGCTAGAAGGCAAATCCTCTGTAAAGCTGTTGCACTTCAGACCTCCTTCCCTCCCAGTACAACTTTGTAGAGGCCAGACTGTCCCCAGGTCCTGTCGGGATGAGTGCCCAGGGTTGGTGGGTCTTCCCTGAGGTGCTAGGTTGGCTTAAAGGTGGGAGTTCTGCCTTGAACCGCAGCCAAGAGCAGGGGCCCAGCCTTCCTCTTGGGCCCTTCCAGAGTCGCGAGCAGGTCTTACTTAGCCTTGCTCCCCTGTCCCCAAACTTGTAAACAGAATTCTTGCAAGGACCTGGACTCTACTTGGACTTCTCATAATTTCCACTTTTCACACCTAAAGCTGTGACCTCCTTCTAAGTTGTCCCCTCCCCGCCCTGCCCCACTTCCAGCTCCTGGCTAATCAGCCGTCCTCTTGATGCTGGCCTGGAACCAGGGCTGAATCTGCTACAGCATTGGTTGAGCTTGCCTCACTGGTTCTCTGTGTCTCCTTGAGATTCCTGTTTCTGCCCCCATCCCCCTCCAGTCTCTAGCATCCATGACAGCTTTCTTCCCTAGGTTCACAGCTGTGTCACCATTCAGCCCTGGGTCCCACCAGCCAGCAGAGAGAATTCTGACAAGCACCAGGAGACCTACACTCCGAGACACAGTCTTGTCCCAGTCAGAATCTCTTTATCTGCTTCCTGCAGTGACAAATGTCCACCCTGTAGGCAGGACGCAGAACAAAGTTGAAATTAACAGCCAACCCTGACAATTGTGATCTTCCTCGGGTTACCTAAGGTGAAATTTTATTCCAGTCATTAGAAAATGAGGAATGAACAAAGTAAGAGAGAAATAACAAAGAAAAAAAAGAGAGATATCAGATACCCAATATCAAATGTCCAATCTACTGTACCATGGGCATCCGGAAATCCCCAAGAAGCTTACTACTTTAATCACAATTACACAAAATATATGAAAAGTAAAACCTTGACTAAAGGGAAGCTATGGAAATCCAAGTAGTTGGAAACAGAACCCTGATTTAATCGTGTATTTTTTTTTTTTTAGACAGCATCTCACTTTGTTGTCCTTGGTAGAGTGTTGTGGCATCACAGCTCACAGCAACCTTCAGCTCTTGGGCTTAGGTGATTCTCTTGCCTCAGCCTTCCGAGTAGCTGGGACTACAGGCGCCCACCACAATGCCTGGCTCTTTTTTTGTTGCAGTTTGGCTGGGGCTGGGTTTGAACCCGCCACCCTCAGTATATGGTGCCGGTGCCCTACACACTGAGCCACAGGCGCTGCCCTAATTGTGTATGTTTATAATCAAAGTAGTCATCATCAATGTATCCACTGTGAGTGAAACCCCGACACATGAAAAAAATGGAAAAACCCAGCTGGGCACCGCAGCAAGCACCTGTAATCCAAGTGGCTTCCGGAGGCTGAGGTAGCGGGATGCCCACAGCCTGAGTCTGAGGTTGCAGTGAGCTATGACGCTATTGCACTCTGCTCAGGGCATAGTGTGGGATTCTGTCTCAACAACAACAAAAAGAAAAAAGTGAAGAAATAAAAAATAAGCAAGGAAATAAAAAGTAATTTATCCACTATGATCTGCTCACTGCCTGACATGTAATTTTTTTCGTTATTTACCTTTGGGTCTTACACCTTGATCTAATCAGTGGTTAAGTTGGGCAGGAAATACATGGAGATGCTTCCACAGTCTTTGCTAGAGAAAGAGAGGCTCCTCTACTAAGTAGGCAATTACATTTGCCTCACACCCTGTGGTATTTTAATCAAGTTTCTGATAGGGGTCTGCATATGTTTAGCTCAGATAAAATCAGTCCAATGAAGTAAGGCCCCAAAAGTTCTAATTAGTTTGTGTGAGAATGTAGACACCTCCTGCTGTTTTGTGTGGGCTTCTATCTGGAAGAGCAATATATATATTTTTCCTAAGTATCCTAATTATCCAACTCTCAGGGCCACACTATTTCTTACCTACTTATCAATTCAGCAAGAGAAAGTTGGATGGCTTCACCAGCAGGTGCTGTAAAACTCTCAAAATTAGGATTGCTGAAATTCAATATAGAAGCAAATTGGGCCCTGCGGTGCTAGAAAGTTTGGAATGTTCCCCTAAACTTGTTCCCCAAATGTCTTTGTTTTTTGGAATCCACCAAAGCCCATTTGTCCCTGACACACTCGATATGAAAGAGACCCTTGGGCTTTTGCTTGATGGAACACATGAGGCTGTGAATGAATTACTTCTCAAAACTTGGCTAAGTTTTATGCTCTCGGATCAATCTGTAAGTTTTAAAGTTGCTTGGTCTTTGTGAAACACTGCAGAAAGTTGGCTTTGAGAACTAGTCAGGCAAATCAAAAAGGTATTCCTTTGTTAACCAAGGGGACTCAGATTTGGAGAGTGTTTTAAGCCTTCTGTTGAAAACTGCTGAAAAGTCCACATGATCTTCACAAAACCTCAGGGATGAGAGAAAGAGATTTGCTTGTGGATTTTTTTTTTTTGCATTTATATTTTCTTTGGTTCCAAATCAAGTCTGTGTTCAGCTTTATTATTCAATGATTGTTGGTTGTGCTTAATTCTCAATTGTTCCTCTGGCTTAGAATGTCACTTCCATTCCAATGCTCAGAGCCAGAGGCGGTGCTATGGAGGCTTCGTAGTGGCAGACAGAGGTCACTTCTGCTTGGTTTAAGCAGAAATGGAATTTATCATAAGGGTATCCAATAGCTCACAGAAAGGACTAGGAGCTGGGGGAAACAGAAATCAAGCAATAGCTAACATAGACCCAGGGACCCAGAGCACTGGAGTGCATCCCAAGGAGAGGCTGCTGGGAGACCTCTGCTGTGTCTAACTGGGCCTGTGCCCAGCCCTGCTGTCAGTTTCAGGCTGCTGTTGACACCATCAGTGAGGCTTCCTTGGGGTCCTCTGACTTCTTGTGTCACTGACTCCAGAGCAAATTCCTAGTGGAGGCATCTAATTTGCTGAGGCCTAGTCCCAGGCCCAAGGTTCACCTCCCAAGGCCTGGGAAAACAACTATGTGAATTTTGGGTTTTCAAAGTGCAATGGCACCTGACCCACCACCAAGAGTCACACAATGGGGGGGGGGTCCCTCAACCATGGAAAGGGGGTTAGATGATGAACAGTCAATTATATCAATTCGTTAATGTCTATGCCTAGTGGCAATGGGGGAGGGAAAATGCAACAAGGCTTAAAGCTACAGTTCACCTCTGTCTGGGAACCTGGAGGGGGCAGGTGGCTCAGAATGTTCCCTGTAAATTATTTGCCAATGGACCTGACTTTTGTAATATAACAGAAGGAGCACTAGAGATGTGAAGTTAGAACGAGGTGGAGCATCTCTCCTTGGAATGAGGGGTATGGAGACTAATTCTGCTGCCAAAAAGATGATACCCAGGAAGCTGAGGGCACAGGGCCCAACAGTGTGGCAAGAACTTGTCAGACTGGCTCGGTGCCTATAGCTCAGTGGATAAGGCACCAGCCACATACACGGGGGTGACAAATTCAAACCTGGCCCAGGCCTGCTAAACAACAATGATGACAACAACAACAACAACAACAACAAAATAGCCAGGCGTTGTGGCAGACGCCTGTAGCTCCAGCTACCTGGGAGGCCGAGGCAAGACAATTGCTTAAGCCCAAGAGTTTGAGGATGCTGTGAGATGTGATGTCACAGCACTCTATTGAGGATGACATAGTAAGACTGTCTCAAAAACAAAAAAAAAAGAACTTGTCAGACCCTTAAGAGAGTGACGGTAGTCAGTGATGATAAATATTTAAATCTCACTCTTCTTGTTTTTAGTGGATTTCTCCTGTAACTTTATTAATTTTCAAACAGGTAGTGACCTTTAAACTTGGTTGCTCCAAAATTCCCCTGTGTGACATCTGTGCATTTGTCCTTTGATTCTTAGATTCTGATTTTGTTTTATCCAGTAACTTGGACACAACTTCTAGTTCATCTCTTTGCTTGAGAGTTTAGCTTCAGTTTTTTACGGTAATCACGTGTGGACTCCAGAGAACATGACTTTAGTGATCAGAAGGAAGGGTGCTATGGTCTGAATGTTTGTGTCTTCTCAAAATTCATAGTTTGAAACTCTAACCTCCAATGTGGCTATATTAGGACATAGGGCCCAGGAGGAGATGATAGAGGTTAAATGAAATCATAAGGGTGGGGCCCTAATCTGAGAAGACTGGTGCCCTTGGAAGAAGGAGAGACACCAGAGCTCACCCTCTCTACCTGTGATCGCAGGAGGGGCCATGTCAGGACAAATGGCCTCTACAGCAAACCAAGCCCTGCCTGAACCTTGATTGTGGGCCTTCTAGCCTCCTCCTGGAGAAAATAAATCTCTGCTGTCTCAGCCACGCTTTCTGTAGTATTTTGTTACAGCAGCTGGAGCTTACTAATACAGAAAAATAGCCTTTCTATAGTTACTATCCAATAGTTATTTTTAGGAAATATGTTCCCTCTGCTGGTCCATTGGTTTTCTTGTGGTAACCTGACTTTTTGAGAAATTATTCCATTGTTATCTTTGATTCTATTCTGGTGTTCATTTAACAAAAGCAGAAGTTTTCCCAAGGCTGTTAGCCTTTATTCATTATAAATTTTCTGGAGGGTAACAGGACATGATAAAATCAGTAGAAATCTGGAGGAGCATTGCATTAAATGAAAATTATAATCAAGCAATAAAAGAAAAATCTTAAGGAAGACCATTGAAGTGTTTTTGCCCTTAAAGGCCCTGTTGAAGTATGTGGTATGTAATACGATGTGACAAATATTTTAACAAAATTCTAGAATCTGAACATTTTAATGGCTTTTTTTTTCTTTTAATGCAGAAAATTGGGAGCCAATGCTGGGATTATACCCCAGATGCAAAATACCTTGGAACTTTTATTTTGGAGTTGTTTTCAGTTAAAAAAAAAATCTTGTTTTTAGAAACATTCTCAATAAATATATGATATTTGTCTTTTATGATAGCTGCTAAAAATTGGAAACATTCCAAAGTCACTTGGAACCAAATCTGATAACACACTGAGCTGTGTAAATGTTCTTTGGTCACAATAAACAAGCTGGAGAAGAAGGAGGTGATTAGGGCCCGGTGCGGTGGCTCAGGCCTGTAATCCCAGCACTCTGGGAGGCCGAGGTGGGTGGATTGCTTGAGTTTAGGAGTTGAAGTCCAGCCTGAGCAAGATCAAGACCCTGTTTCTAAAATTAGCTGTGTGTTGTGGTGGGCTCCTGTAGTCCCAGCTACTCAGGAGGCAAGAGGATCGCTTGAGCCCAAGAGTTTGAGGTGGCTGTGAGCTGTGACGCCACAACACTCTACCAGAGTGACAGAGTGAGACTGTCTCAAAAAAAAAAAAAAGAAGAAAAGAGAGAAGAATAAAGTGATTATTGTGTGTGTGTGTGTGTGTGTGTGTGTAGTTTTTTTTTTTTTTTTTTGTTTTTTTTTTTTAATTTGGCCGGGGCTGGGTTTGAACCCGCCACCTCCGGCATATGGGACCGGCGCCCTACCCGCTGAGCCACAGGCGCCGCCTGTGTGTAGTTTTCTTAAAGTGGCTCAAAAGAATATTCAGTAGGGTCTTCTAGACTCGAAATGGCAGCTTCACGGAAATATGTGTGTTCTCCCTCATCCTGACTATTTTGAAGGACATTTATTTGCATTGGTATTCTACTGTCACTCTGAGCTCTCTCTGATCATATTAGTGTTTCTTCCTTTTATTTTTTTATTAAATCATAGCTGTGTACATGAATGCAATTGTGGGGTACAATGTGCTGGTTTTATATACAATTCGTCTTCCTTTTATATGCTCATTTTCCTGAGTTTATTAGCAGCAGTAAAAATAAAGCATTTCAAATGCATACCTATCATGATGGCTAATATGGTAATCAGGTTAATACTGGTTACAAAAAAAAAGCCATGATTTATAAGGCTTTTATTCTGAGCAAAATTTAAGCGTTTTTCTCTCATCGATGTCCTTTCAGTCTGCAGGAACTAAATGATGGAATTAAAGTATTTTGAGACATTACAATGCTGTAGAAGTGAAGTATAAAGAGGAGCTTGGTGGATGTAGGCCTAGACACATCTCATTTCTCATCAAATCCAAAGACTCCTGGGGCCACAAGATCTGACATTGTAAGATTAACAACCCTTCTTTTCCTGGAATCCATGCGTTGGTTTTAGAAGCGTTATTTGGTGAATTGAAGCAAAAAGTAACCGGAGTGAGAACTCTTGAGATTGGTGTCTTTCTTTTCCCAGTTTGGGCAAATAGTTACCATCTGGTTTTCATTTTCTAGTCTCAGGAATGAGCACTTTTAAAAGAATGAATGTGGATTGATTGTGGCTTTTTATGTGTTTCAAAATCTTTGTATCAGAATGGTCTTTGCAACACAGGGCTGCTGTAGAAAGGTCTGCACGTTTATAAAACGAAGGGTGGGCCAGGCATAGCCTTCTGTCTGATACTCTATTATAGTAACTGAAATTACATGTTTTCCTAGATATATTCTGTGTTGCAAAAATCGCATATTTAGTTTCACAGTCTGAAATAATTTCATGTTGCCGTCACTAACAAGAACAAGAAAATGTGAGTCCAAACATAGATAAATACACATTTTGGCTTCCATGGTAGTTAAAAAAAATAGGAATTCTCAAACTGAAAACTAAGTCTGGGAGACCTAACTAGAAAGACAGGGTACCTGGCTTGGTGCCTGTAGCTCAGCAGCTAGGGCACCAGCCACATATACCGGAGCTAATAGGTTCAAATCCAGCCAGGGCCTGCCACACAACAATGACAACTACAACCAAAAAATAGCCAGGTGTTGTTGTGGGCGCCAGAAGTCCCACCTACTTGGGAGGCTGAGGCAAGAAATTGCTTAAGCCCAAGAGTTTGTGGTTGCTGTGAGCTGTGATACCATAGCACTCTACCCAGGGCGACATAGTGAGACTCTATCCCCAAAAGAAAGAAAGAAAGAAAGAAATACAGGGCGTCCCTAAAGTCATACATAGGGGAGATGGGAAATTGTAGCTAAACGTACATTTATTTACAAACCATTCATTATAAATTTTTTTTGCAGTTTTTGGCCAGGACTGGGTTTGAACCCGCCACCTCCGGCATAGGGGGCTGGCGCCCTACCCCTTTGAGCCACAGGTGCCTCCCATTCACTATAAAATTTTAGAAGAGGTAGGCAACACATAGAGAAGATTTTGTAAATAAAGATACATTTAGCTACAATTTCCAATGTTCCCTATGTATGGTAACCGAAAGGTATATTTGGACATTATTCTCTGTGGTTCTTCCCTCCCAATTCTTATTTATTTATTTATTTTTTATTTAAAGATAGAGTCTCACTCTGTCTCCCTGGGTAGAGTGCTGTGGTGTCATGGCACACAGCAATCTCAAACTCCTGGGCTCCAGTGATCCTCCTATCTCTGGCTCCTGAGTAGCTGGGACTACAGGTGCCTCCATAACACCTGGCTAGCTTTTTTCTATTTTTAGCAAAGACAAGGCCTCCCTCTTGCTCATGTTGGTCTCAACCAACTGAGCTCAAGCAATTCACAAGCCTCCGCCTCCCAGAGTGCTAAGATTACAGGCATAAGTTACAGCACCTGGCGTGCTCCAGAGATTTATAATATGACCATTCAAGGCAATCACCTTGAGCTGAGCCTCAGTGTATGTGCTGACTACACTGGGTATTAATGTGGCATAAAGCGTTCATGCTTGTTCTGTGCCAACTAGATGTCCTGGACTCCCTCGTAACTGGTGTCTTGTGACACGGGTGACATGTCATCAAGTGGAGGTCCAGTGGGAGACAGGACCGTAGGAAGAGGGAATAATTCCTATTTCTAGCTTCCATTTGTATCCCCCAGCAGCCAGGCTACCAGCTTCCTTCCATCTTTCCAGAATCTGCTCCGTGGTGCCCACCGTTCAAAGGTCTTTCTTTGGAACAGCTCTGTGGTGGCCCCGCCTCAGAAATCTGGTCAGTCTACCCAGAAATTCAACCAACCAAACTCTGAGCTCTGAAGTTTCCGGGTTTCTTCTCCTGGGGAGGAGAAAGGAACTCCATCTTGGATGCTAATCTGCCAGGTCGATTTTTGGATTTCTGATTAGTCCCAGCTTCAGGAATGCCTTTAAGATTTTTACTTTCACTTGTTTACCATTCCCTTAAGCAAATCCTTGTCTTTCCCTCTGGGGGAGATGTCAATTGCCCTATACATTCCTTCTTTAGGCTTCTTATGCCCAGGCCTGAGGGGTAACACCATTTCTCCTTACCAATCAAGACATGAATTCTGTCTATAAGTCTCTATTAAATGTTTCTTTCTGAGCAATTAGACTTGTCAGCCCCACCCCCCCTCAGCCTTTGGGGCGCGCTTTACATAAACCCAGGGGAGGGAGCTGCTTCCTGCAATTACTGAGTTGCCTTAATCTTCCAGCCACCTCTACAACCAAGTTCCTGCATTAAGCCCCCTCCATTTGAAAAACCTAACATGATTTCTAATTTCCTAACTAATTCAGCACTATTATATCCAGGGGTCGCTCTTGCTAAAAGTTGCACAGCTGTGATTTCAGTGTATATTTATAAAGCACAACAGAGTGAGAATTTTGCCACACTGATTCACTAATTGATGTTAGGAAAGTTAATAGGATTAATATGTATTGGATGTTTGTCCAGAGTTCCTGGCACACAGTTCCTAAATCTCTTGCAATTTCCTGGGTGATAGAAGCCTCTTTTGCTCTAATCAGGTGATTAGACAGTTTCTTTTGCTCTAATCAGGTCTAGACAGCTTATCCCCTCTTCCTACTGTCCTGTCTCCCGCTGGACCTCCACTTGATGACATGTTACCCATGTAACAATTTCCTGGGTGATAGCAGCCTCTTTTGCTCTAATCAGGTCTAGACAGCTTCAGGACAGGGGCTGGTTGACCAAAAGACCAAGGTAGGATTAGAGGGCTGGAACTTTCAGCCCTACCTTCAGACCTCTAGAAAAAGGAGAGGGGCTGGAAATTGGGCTGATCATTGATGGCTACTGATCCAATCATCCATGCCTACATAATGGAACCTCTAAAAGGCCCCGAGGAAAGATTCCATATTGGAGAATGCATCCTAACTCCACGGGGACAGAGCTCTTGTGCTCAGGACAGGATGGAGATACAGGGGTGTGGAAAACATTCATTTCAGAAGCCTGAGGAGGAGCAGTGGGTGTAGAAGGGTCCAGCCTGGGGCAAGCAGGAGGTGCTGTGGCCCCAGTGGGAAGTCCTGGGCACCCACACAGCAAGAGCAATCTGGTTTTGATTATTTTATTTTATTTGTTGAGACAGAGCCTCAAGCTGTCATCCTGGGTAGAGTGCCGTGGCATCACAGCTCACAGCAACCTCCAACTCCAGGGCTCAAGCGATTCTCCTGCCTCCACCTCCCAAGTAGCAGGGATTACAGGTGCCCGCCACAAGGCCTGGCTATTTTTTGGTTGCAGCCGTCATTGTTGTCTGGCGGCCTGGGCCGGATTCCAACCTGCGAACTCAGGTGTATGTGGCTGGTGCCTTAGCCACTTGAGCCACAGGCGCCGAGCCTGGCTTTGATTTTTGAAGGGAAAGAAGACAGTCTGAAAACCAGAAATGAAAAATCAGAAACTGTGTTCAGGCAGGTGGACCTGACAGAAAGTAAGCCAGTAGCTTCTCATGAACACATGGCAGGGGGGTGCAGGATTCTCTCGTAGAATCTGGCATGTGCTCACGTGTATAAGTGCATGTATGAATTTAGTTGTGTGTGTCCTTGTGAGACATGTAGATGTGCCCTTGCACATGGGAGGGAGCATGGAAAATACAAGAATGGTGCAATCTCTGATATTTCCCTTAAAATAACAGGCAAAATAAGCAAGTTTTTGCCCTTATGGATAATTGAGAGAGAACATAGAGGATGGTTATCCAATGATACTCTGCAAATCCTGGTACTAGAGCCCTGGACATATATTAGAATAACACCTCCACTCACGAGGACACAGCAATAGCAATTACAGTTATAAACAATAATTAGAACCAAGTAATAAGGTCAAGTCTGGTCTAGTTTATTGGTGATATTTTCTTTATCTCAATAACTGTAATAACTAATTAGATGGAGCCTCCCTGCTGTTTTAATAACCTGGTGTCATTCATTTATGAAGATCATTCAGTCCTCACTTACTTTTTCTCTCTTCCCATGGTCCTAAATTAGCTGCTGTCAGAATCATCTTTCTAAACAGAGCTCTGATCATATTACTTGCCTACTCAAAAAATAAAAAATAAAAATAAAAAAGGTTGGTGGTGAAGATTCTCTCTCCTAAGGAATAAAATCCAGATATTGTGATGTGGCATTTGAGGACCAAACTCTAGCTCACCTTTCTCAGTCCTGTGTGCAGAGATGATGGGCAAAGTACATAACAGCCAATTTGGACAGCAACAATCACAACCAAGGGGACCCAACTCTGTCACAGGGTCTTGCAGGAGCCTGTGGTGTTGGGGACAACTCCTGGGACAGAGGAGTAGTCTAGGAAGCCCAGGTGACAGCCAGGATGGCCATGTGGACACTCAGGGGCTGGGGCCAGTGGCTTTTTACAACTACTATAAGTCAGGAATATTTCATTCTTTGAGCAACTTGTGTGGCCTTCCTGTGCATGTCAAGGGAATATCACCCCAATTTATTTCTGCCTTTGTCGTCCACGTTTGTTCTCTGTTCTCTGCATGGCTCTGTATTTTGTACCTTTCCACCTTCCTAGACAGTCTTTACCCCACCCGAAATAAAATTTATCTCTGCCCTTCCAAATCCTACAAGTCTTTCAAGTTCCAATTCAGATGTCACCTTTTTTCATCAAACGTTCCCTCACTCCTTTTGCCAGATGCAACCTTGTTTTCCTTCCCTTAGCACTTCATCCGCCCTCTCTCACACAATCACGCCACCATCGACAGAGACTCACCAGGCTTTTCCCAGTTCTTTCTGGAAAAAGGGCTAAACCACATTTTGCAGTCTCCACTGATGGGCAGCCATGGGACTGGGTCTAGACAGGAGAAAGTCTGGCTCACAGAAAACCTCCCACGTGATCTGTCCGTCTGTTTCCCAGAACAACAGCTATAGGCTGAGGGACCAGTGATGGACCAAGAGGCTGGAAGAAATGGCAGAGCCATCGGGTGATGGAACCTGTCTCCCTAAACCACCATATACTCCACACCTTCTCTGAACTGTCAAAAGAGTGAGAAAAACATTACTATCTCACATGCCACCTGTTACTTTCAAACATATATTATTGTCGTTCATGAGGTCTTTTATTTTATCTTCATGGTGGTAGATGCCTTCAATTTAGAGTCTTGGTTGAATTCAATTTTTCTTAAATGAAATATTGCAAACAACATGAAAGTGTGAATAATACTAGAGTAGACTTAATGTATTCATCAGCCACTCTGAGCTGGCATAAAACGATTTACTGATATTTGCTTCAAGTTTTTTTTTAGGTAATAAAACTTTACAGATGCAGTTGGAATCCTTAGTCTTCCATTTTCACAAAGCGAATTGCTTTTCAAGTAATAAGTGTTCAAGTTGTGAGTGGGTATATGAAGTGTGATGGACTCGTGAGCTGTTTCGTCACTGGTGATAACTGATTTAAATGTGATGTTGTTTTTGATCAAATCCATACCTTTCTGGGATCATTTGCTAACATCTCTATAATAATTTGACCCCATGAAATGCAATGAGGATACATAATTCAGGTTTGAAGAAACTAATGCTATTGCTTTTACTGTAATTCAAGGATTATCTGGGCCACAGCCTGATTTCATAGGTGAGGGCATTGATAGTTTTCAAAATGTATAATTTTAAATGTATCGCGAAGTATCTCAAGAATGGAAGAAAAAGTATCCGAGGTACTCAGCCCTGCTATGAAGCTAATTTATAGCTTTCACATGAAGGCTATAACCCAACTATAGCCCAAGACTATGAGGAAAGGGCCAAGGAAGGGGAAGGGAGGGGGGAGGTTGGGGTGGAGGGAGGGTAATAGGTGGGGCCACACCTACGTTCATCTTAGAATGGGTACAGGTGAAACTTACTAAAGGCAGAATACAAATGTCTACATACAATAACTCAGAAAATGCCATGGCTTTCTGCCTGTGGACGCTGCCGAGGAAGCATCGTAAAAGTCTCTCTTCCCACTGCCGTCATGTCTAAGTCAGAGTCTCCTAAAGAGCCCGAACAGCTGCGGAAGCTATTCATTGGAGGGTTGAGCTTTGAAACGACTGATGAGAGTCTGAGGAGCCATTTTGAGCAATGGGGAACGCTCACAGACTGCGTGGTAGTGAGAGATCCGAACACCAAGCGCTCCAGGGGCTTTGGGTTTGTCACATAGGCCACGGTGGAGGAGGTGGATGCAGCAGTGAATGCAAGGCCACACAAAGTGGATGGAAGAGTCGTGGAACCAAAGAGAGCTGTTTCCAGAGAGGATTCTCAAAGACCTGGTGCCCATTTAACTGTGAAAATGATCTTTGTTGGTGGCATTAAAGAAGATACTGAAGAACATCACTTAAGAGACTATTTTGAACAGTATGGGAAAATTGAAGTGATTGAAATCATACTGAGGCAGTGGCAAGAAGAGGGGCTTTGCTTTTGTTACGTGGATGACCATGATTCTGTGGATAAGATTGTCATTCAGAAATACCATACTGTGAATGGCCACAACTGTGAAGTAAGGAAAGCCCCGTCAAAGCAAGAGATGGCTAGTGCTTCGTCCAGCCAAAGAGGACGAAGTGGTCCTGGAAACTTTGGTGGGGGTCGTGGAGGTGGTTTTGGTGGAAACGACAACTTTGGCTGTGGAGGAAACTTCAGTGGTCGTGGTGGCTTTGGTGGCAGCCGTGGTGGTGGTGGATATGGTGGCAATGGGGATGGCTACAATGGATTTGGTAATGATGGAAGCAATTTTGGAGGTGGTGGAAGTTACAATGATTTTGGCAATTACTACAATCAGTCATCAAATTTTGGACCTATGAAGGGAGGAAATTTTGGAGGCAGAAGCTCTGGCCCTTATGGTGGTGGCGGCCAATACTTTGCCAAACCACGAAACCAAGGTGGCTATGGTGGTTCCAGTAGCAGCAGAGTAGCTATGGCAGTGGCAGAAGGTTTTAATTATTCCCAGGAAACAAAGCTTAGCAGGAGATGAGAGCCAGAGAAGTGACAGGGAAGCTACAGGTTACAACAGATTTGTGAACTCAGCCAAGCACAGTGGTGGCGGGGCCTAGCTGCTACAAAGAAGACATGTTTTGCCCATACTCATGTGTATGGGCAAAAAACTCGAGGACTGTATTTGTGACTAGTTGTATAACAGGTTATTTTAGTTTCTGTTCTGTGGAAAGTGTAAAGCATTCCAACAAAGGGTTTTAATGTAGATTTTTTTTTTTTTTTTTTGCACCCATGCTGTTGATTGCTAAATGTAATAGTCTGATCATGACGCTGAATAAATGTGTCTTTTTTTTTTTTTTTTTAATGTGCTGTGTAAAGTTAGTCTACTCTGAAGCCATT